>NC_073389.1:12860011-13472511 GCF_028641065.1 Leucoraja erinaceus | reverse complement strand
TCTGTCACAGCGAGTGTCTCCGATTCTTTGAGTTCAGAGCCTGTTTGTCAACATGCAGCAATCCCCATGCTGTCTGCTCCTGCCTCCACAGCCCTGTGTTTCTCCGTTGTTAACTGCAGAAGTCGGGGTTTCTGCCAACAACACAACACGAGCCTATTATTTGCATTGCCTGCGTACAGTTCCTCCTCAGAGCGTCCTTTGGGTAATAATTCTAACGGTTAATGTTTCTAGCGAAGAGTTCTCGCCAACTGCTCGAAGCGCCTGTACACCATTCCTTTCTGGTTGTGAAATCTGCCCCAACTCAACTCCGCCTGGCACCGATTCAGTTGTTTATGTCCGGTCCCTGCAAAGCTATTTATTTATCTGTCTCCACGCAGCCCAGTGAGTATTCTGTTGCACGCAGTTGTTCGCGAATTAGTTCCCGAATGTCCAATCCGCCTCTCAGTTCCTGCAACATTTCGGCTGCTCTCCAACCCGTTAGAAATTCGCTGTCGATCGTCCAGCTGGTGACAGACACAGACCCCCACCCTCCCCTCCCGGGACCCCGGCTCCCCCCTGCTGTCCCCCGGCAGAAGGAGGGAGGGAGGGAGGGAGACGCGCTGCTTACCGCTGTCCAGCGCCCACTTGCAGTGCCAGTCGGCGTCGGGGAGCGGGCTGGCTCGGAAACACCTCAGCCACAGGGAGAGGGAGAAGTGGCCGTCGGCGGTGACCCAGGCGGGACTCAGTAAGGCCACCACGTCCAGGCAGAGCGAAATGACCACGCACACCAAGCCGGTCAGTTTGAGCGGAGTCACCGCCGTCACTCGGCTCTCCTCCGTCGTGGACATGGTGTTGTAGGCGCCCGGGCGGCGAAGCGAAGCTGGTCCAAAGAGCACGCTCCCGCCTCTCGCTGGCGCTTCACTCCGTCAGTCAGTCCGTCCCGCTCGTCTCAGCCTCTCTCTCTCTCTCTCTCTCTCTTTCTCTTTCCCTCCCTTGCTCGCTTTTCTCCACCTCTCTCCACTCTCTCTCACAAAATCTCTCGGACTTTCTGCAGTCACCGTGTGAGTCAGCTTCTTGGTGGGAAGGCGCTGAACGTCAACACCTCCCCCGTCCCACCCTCTGGCACTGACGCCTCTTCCCCAACATGGCTCTGGGAAGTACCCTCCCCGCCAGTGATCGTCCTCCACCAGGTCACTGTCACAGACATGCCCCTCTGCTTCCTTTCCTTCAATCACCCCCTTGGTTTCAAACATGCCATCCAAAGTCATCCTCTGCACCCAACGCCTTGTGATCACCCTCCCAGCCATCGCTCCACCACCATACCTTCCTCCAAATCATCTTCTCACCCCACTGCCTCCCCCTCCCCCTCGCCCACTGTTAATTCTCAAGTTTGGTGCCACCTTTCAGGATTCATGCTCCAGTGATGTTGAATTCTGCTTGTGGACACCCACTGATTTTAATGCCTTTACGTAGAAATCGACCTTCTCTTTCTACCCTTTAAACCAACAAAGCAAAAAGCAGGCATGAAAAAGTTGATTTGTTGAACTTTTCAACTATGTTAGGATGTGTGCAATCTTCTTCATGGGTTCCTGGGATATGGTCTTTGGAAACCATCCGTTTTCAGGACGGAGATTTATGGGAAAGAGAAAAATTAGGAAATCATTAAAATTAATACCATACTGATATATTAAAAAAAAATGTTTACTCAGCAAGTTGGTTCCTGATTGGCATGGAGCCCATGGCTGAGATTCTCTAAGGCACAATAAATCCATTTTCCTTTCTTGTTAATCCCTGAATAGATACAGTTGAAAGATGAATGTTAACCAAAGCATCTTTTTCTAACTGTTTATCGTTTCAAAGCAAATGGCTTCAGTGAATGTTTGCCATGTTTTTGAAATAACATCTGAAGCACGTCTATTAATAGACAAGCAATTTTTGCTCTTTTGTATCTATATTGTAAATGTACTTTCAAGTACAAGACAAAAGATTTGGGCTTTTTTAAATTAGGATTAGATGCTGTGCTGGCTAATGGTGCAAATGTGTAAAGGGAAGGTGCAATATTTTTTTCATCAATCTGTACGTTATTTCTGAGATGTGTCATTCCTGTGAAGGTTGAGTGGACATGAGAACTCGCCATCTGGAAACCTTTTCCACACTTTGACTGATGCAAAATTCCTGTATTGACATTATAATGCAGACTAAACTTGCCTGTAAAATTTAATCAAGAATCAAGTCAAGAGTCAAGAGTGTTTTATTGTCATGTGTTCCAGATAGGACAATGAGATTCTTACTTGCTGCAGCACAGCAGAATATGTAAACATAGTACATAACAGGAGAAAAAAAGTTCAGTGTGTATATATGCACATGCACACATGCTCAATAATTAAATAAATATAGTGCAATAATAATAGTCTGTTGTAGTTCAGAGCTTATTTGTTGTCTTGTTTAATAGCCTGATGGCTGTCGGGAAGAAGCTGTTCCTGAACCTGGACGTGACAGTTTTCAGGCTCCTGTACCTTCTTCCCGATGGCAATGGTGAAATGAGTGTGTGGCCAGAATGGTGTGGGTCTTTGATGATGCTGGCTGCCTTTCTGAAGCAGCGACTTTGATAGATCCCCTCGATGGTGGGGAGGTCAGAGCCGATGATGGACTGGGCAGTGGTCACAACTTTTTGCAGTCTTTTTCGCTCTTGGATGTTCAAGTTGCCGAACCAGGCCACGTTGCAACCAGTCAGTATGCTCTCTACTGTGCACCTGTAGATGTGCAAGAGAATCATCTTTAACTTACAGAATCTCCGTAGTCTTCTCAGGAAGTAGAGGCGCTGATGTGCCTTCTTTATAATTGCATCAGTATGCTGTTTGCAGGAAAGATCTTCGGAAATATGCACGCCCAGGAATTTGACCCTCTCCACCATCGTCCCATTGATATAAACAGGATTGTGGGTCCTCATCCTTTCCCTTCCAAAGTCCACAATCAGTTATGTGGTTTTACTGATGTTGAGATCCAGGTTATTGTGCTGGCACTATTTCGGTCGATCTCATTTCTATAGAGTATTTGGTCAATCGGTCGATCTCATTTCTATAGAGTATAGACTCCATCTGTAATTTGCCCAACTACAGTGGTGTCGTCGGTGAACTTGATGATGGAGTTCGCACTATGTCCGGCTACACAGTCATGGGTATAGAGTGAGTAAAGCAGGGGGCTGAGCACGTAGCCTTGAGGGGCTCACGTACTGATTGGTACTGAGGATGAAGTATTTCTGCCAATTTTAACAGACTGTGGTCTGCGGATGATGGAGTTAATCGACCCTAATACTCTGCCAATATATTGTGAGCCTTAATTACCACCTCTAGTGCACTGAAAAATGACTTTAACAGCCAGGTAATACCATTCCTTCCATTGTTATTGATAGTTGTTCACCTAGTAAAAGGTTATTTTTCATACTTTATCATTTGTTTTTTGAAATCAGTCATTCTCTCCCTCTATGTTTCATCTCTACACGTGATTTAACATTGGTTTAGAAACATAGAAACATAGAAATTAGGTGCAGGAGTAGGCCATTCGGCCCTTCGAGCCTGCACCGCCATTCAATATGATCATGGCTGATCATCCAACTCAGTATCCCGTACCTGCCTTCTCTCCATACCCTCTGATCCACAAGGGCCACATCTAACTCCCTCTTAAATATAGCCTTGGCCACACCCTCTGTGGCAGAGAGTTCCAGAGATTCATCACTCTCTGTGTGAAAAAAGTTCTCCTCATCTCGGTTTTAAAGGATTTCCCCCTTATCCTTAAGCTGTGACCCCTTGTCCTGGACTTCCCCAACATCGGGAACAATCTTCCTGCATCTAGCCTGTCCAACCCCTTAAGAATTTTGTAAGTTTCTATAAGATCCCCTCTCAATCTCCTAAATTCTAGAGAGTATAAACCAAGTCTATCCAGTCTTTCTTCATAAGACAGTCCTGACATCCCAGGAATCAGTCTGGTGCAATGTTTTGCAATGTTTTAATTAACCATTTCTGATCCCGGTTCTGCGGTGAATCTTCAGTCTGCTTATGAAAGCATGCATTTACTTGCCCTACTGACACACATACCGAAAACATACAGATTCAACTTCTTCCCCCTGGTTGGAGAGCTGTTGGCAGCGCAAGGGCCGCAGATTGTCAAAGGCCACAAGTTTCCCAGTGATGCTAGGGCTCCATAACAACATCTATACCATTTTGAAGACACCACACAAGAATGTAAAGGTGTAGAGAAGCTGCAAGAAAGTTCACTCCCTGAATGATCACGAGGTCTGCAAGCAAAAGCAAAAACAAAACCACACTCCCCACACTTGGCATTATTCTTGATTATCCCTAACTATTCATCCTGCAAAAGTCAACTGTGACCTTTATTTCCGAGGCAGCATGCCAGACCAGAGGGTGATTCCTTGTTTCTATGCACCCCGCACAAGAGGAAACATGCAAGCCATTCTTCCATCCCTTGTGACATTGAACATAAAGCAATGGTTCCACTGCTGGTTGCATTGCTCTGAAAGCATGTTGCTCCTTCCTTATTGGAGTTTAGTTGAAATAGGTGTGAGATATATGCGGACACACTAATCATATACTAGAATACTGTATATTAATGATTTGAGCGAGGGGATAGAAGGCTTTGTGGCCAAGTTTGCCGATGATACGAACATAGGTGGAAGGGCAAGTAATGTAGAGAAAGCAGGGACTCTGCAGAAGGACTTGGATAGATTGAGAGAATGGGCAGAGAAGTGGTAGATGGGATATAGCGTAGCAAAGTGTGGAGTCACGCATTTTGGTGGGAGGAATAAAGGCATAGGCTATTTTCTAAATGGGAAGAAAATCCAGGAATCCTAGATGCAAGAGGCATTGTGAGTGCTGGTGCAGGATTCCCAAAAAGTTAATCTGCAAGTCAAATCGGTAGTAAAGAAAGCAAACTCAACGCTAGCATTTATTTCAAAAGGGCTTGTATACAAAAACAGATGTAATGCTGAGTGAGGCTCTATAACAGGGGTTGGCAACCTACGGTCGGGCACCCCGAGCAGCGACTGAGCGCCCTGAGCAGCAGCTCCCCGAGCGCGGCTGAGCTCTGGCTGTACCGCACGGCCGCGCACCTTCTCTGAACACGTTTAAGAATGAACTGCAGATGCTGGAAAAATCGAAGTTAGACAAAAGTGCTGGAGAAACTCAGCGGGAGAGACCTGCAAGGATTGCATGAGGCTGCCTCACCCGCTGAGTTTCTACAGCATTTTTGTCTACTTTCTGTGAACATGTGATTTGATGCCTGCCATCCGGGGCGGGATGGGGGCAGGATCCTTGTGTACACGTGATAGATGTGGCCCGCCATCCGCTCACAAACATGCCTCCCGGCCCCTATGCAGACCAAGGTTGCCGACCGCTGCTCTATACGGTGCTAGTAAAGCCGCATTTGGAATATTGTGAGCAATTTTGGGCACCATATCTGAGGAAGGATGTGTTGGCTCTGGAGAGGGTTCAGAGAAGGTTTACAAGAATGATCCCAGGAACGAGTTGGTTAACCTATGATGAGTGTTTGTCGGCACTGGACCTGTACTCGCTGGAGTTTAGAAGAATGAGGGGGGACCTTATTGAAATATACAGAATAGTGAAAGGCTTGGATAGAGAGGATGTGGAGCACCTTCTGTGAACATGTTTCCACTAGTGGGAGAGTCTAGGACTAGAGGTCATAGCCAAAGAATTAATGGATGTTCTTTTAGGAAGGAGATGAGGAGAAATGTATTAAGTCAGAGGGTGGTGAATCTGTGGAATTCGCCACAGAAGGCTGGGCGGAGGCCAAGTTAGTGGATATTTTTAAAGCAGAGATAAATAGATTCTTGATTAGTATAGGTATCAGAGGTTATGGTCAGGAGAATGGGGTTAGGAGGGAGAGATATCAGACATAATTGAATGACAGAGTAGGCAACACTCTACCCTTCAGGATTGAATGTTTAGCTGCATTTGTTCACCACTTACTTTGTAGGTGATTTTGCCCATTTTATACCACCTTCTTAAACAGTGGAGAGGCAAACATGTTAGTTTATGTCTTTCCAATTTGGATGATGCGTCTGCTGTGTCAGCAGAGCTTGCAATGTGCGCTAGCACAGTTGTGAAAGGTTATTGACCTGAAACATTAACTCTTTCTCTCTGTATAGAAGCTGTTTGACCTGTTGAGCATTTGCAGTTTTTATAGTTTGCATTACAAAATAAACATTAAATATGTTTAACGATACTGTAGTAACTTTATGAATGAGTGTGTTAAATTATGTTTCTTTTGGATTGGTTTGACATTAAAATCCTATCGCTAGGATAATCTGATTTGAACAGGAGCAGTGTTTAGTCTGCAGAGGTGACCATCGGCTCCATGTTACCAGCTACTCTAACTCTCCATACCACTCCCACTCTGACCCATCTGTCTCTGTCTCTGACCTCCTCTATCGACGCACTGAAGCACAATGCAAGTTTGGGAAATGACACATCATCTTCCATCTGGTCATACTGAAGCCTTGCAGACGCAGTATTGAATTCTACAACATCCAGTAACTCACCTTCTCAGCCGGTGTCCGAACTGGTATTTCTTCCATGCTACCTGTTCGGATAAGTCTTTCATCTCTAACTTTGGCTCAGTTTTTCTTTCATCTCTAAGTTTGGTTCAGTTTTTCTCTCTTCACTCGCACAGCCCAACCTGCTGGGCATGTCAGGATGCCCAACATTTTGCAACATTTTACACTTCTTTGGCTGCATTAGTTTTGTTTCGAGGTACAGTGTGGAAACAGGCCATTCGGCCCACCGAACACTGTCTTGTCACACTCAATTTGATCCCTATGGCCTCACCTTTCACAGGCATTCAATTTGTACTATCCTGCACCCAATCTTCTCTTTAATTTAAAACTGACTTGCTTTTCCATATTTCCCAATATGTCAAAAGGTCTTTGACTTGAAACATTAACTGTCACCTTCCACAGATTCTGCCTGCCCTGCTTAGTGCTTCCAATATTTTTTGTTTTTATTTCAAGCTCACCAACCACTGGTAATCACCAATCAGTATTTATGAACACCACTGTGCTATAAATAAATACACAAAGGAACCATTAGAATTGCTTCAGTAGTAAAGTTAATCTTCTCTGTGTCTCCAAGACGCCTTTTTTGTGTGTTCATTTGGTGCCGTTTCAAAAATATTTGAAAGCTGTATTTTGTGAAATTGCTAATTGCAAATCTATATATTTATAATGTTTATTACAATCTGACCAATGTTAATGCACTTGCATCAGAATTAACAGATATTGGCATCAATCTTTGATTGAAGTCTAATAGCAAATTGATCAGTTTAACAGGCAAAATGTAGCACATCAATAACATTACACTATCGAGCAGATGGGCTTGCAATTGGTTGAAGCCTCAGCTATGTATGTGAAAAATAATTTCTGAACAGTTTAATCAATAATTGGGTTACATTATTGTGAAGGCAGAATCTTGGGAATTCGATACTTTAATTATTAGTGAAAGATAATTTCTTCTACTTACGTTACAGGAAAGAAACAGATGTATTTCTCAGAAACATGATTTCTTTGCTATTTCTGCCAGCTGCAACATGCTCCCTTTATCATCTCCCTGACCCTTTCTGCTTTCTGCAGGGAACATTTTTGCCATGACTCTTTGGTTCACTCATCCTTCCTGATCCATCTCTCTCTCCTTCCCCAAGCACTATTGGCGATATTACCTCTGTCCCTACACGTCCTCCCACACATTCATCCAGGGACCTGAAGAGCCCTTCCAGCTGTGACAGAGATTCACCTGCAACTCCTCCAACCTCATATATAGCATTTGGTGCTCTCAATGTGGGTTCCTCTACATCACTGAGATCAAATGCAGACTAGGCCATTGCTTTGCCAAACACATGTATTCGGTCCACATGTCCACCTGAATCTCCTGTTTGTCAATTATTTTAATTCCCATTCCCACACTAACTTGTCTAGCCTTGGCCTTGTCCACTAGCAGGTTAAGGCCAAACACAAACTAGAGGAACAGCACCTCATATTCTGCTTTTGTAGTTTACAACCTGACATCATAAACATTGAATTCTTTAATTTCAGGTAACCTTCACCCCTCTCTCCCTTTCTCCCTCCTTCTATCTACCCTAGTCTTCTCACACGCCCATCTTCCCACCTTAGCCCCCACCACCCTCTATCACAATTTCACTTTACCACTCCGCCCTCCCCTTACTGCTCCCATTGAATTCCCTTCCCCATCATTGTTCATCCACCCACTCCCTCTTTTATTCCCACCGGCCATCACCTTTCCATATCCCGTTCCATTCCGTTTCATTCCAGTTCCATTCTTCACCTTTCTTTCCTAACAGATTCCAGAATTTGCAGCCTTTTGTTGTCCACTCATCATCTTCCAGCCTCTGTTGCTATCTCCACCTTTCCCTCATTCACTTCACTCTTATTTGCCAATCAGTCGCTGCTCACCTGTATTTGTCATTCTCGCCCCACCCTTCACCCCAGCCCTCTTAACAGGCTAAATGTGTAGGGAGGACCTCCAGCCACTGGTTTAAACTGAAGATAGACACAAAAAGCTGGAGTAACTCAGCGGGTCGGAGAGGGTCTCGTCACGAAACGTCATCTATTCCTTTTGTCCAGAGATGCTGTATGACCCGCTGAGTTACTCCAGCTTTTTGTGTCTTAACACAGGCTACCTCCCCTCTAGATGATGGGTCATCATCCAATCATCAACTGCCCTTTTCCCTCCACAGATGCTACCTGACCCGCAGAGTCTGTAATGGTTGCTTGATAGCATTGTTGATGACACCTTTCATCACTATGTTAGTGATTGACAGTACACTAATTGGAAAGTAATTAACTGGTTCACATTTATTTTTTGTGAACAGAACATAAATGGATAATGTTGTACATTGATGGGTGGTTGCCAATGTTGCAATGTTATTGGAACAGCTTAGCTAGAGCGGTGGGTAGTGCTGGAGTACTGTACAGCTGGTAGTGCTGTCAGGCATGGCTTATTATCAAGTGGAGTAAATCAAATAGGCGATAGATTAGTGTCTGTGATGGTGAAAATTAACAGAGAAAACTGGGATGAATTGTCTATTTAGAACTAACAGTGATAGGGTCATACAGTGTAGAAACAGCCCTTCAGCCCAACTTGCCAACACCGACCAAAATCTGCACTAGTCCCACCAGCTTGCATTTGGCCCATACCTCTCTGAATATGTCCTATCCAGTTACCTGTCTAATCGTTTCTTAAATGTTGCAAATGTCCCTGCCTAAACTACCTCCTCTGGCAGCTCGTTCGATACACCCACCACTCTTTGTGTGAAAAAGTTACCCCTCAGATTCCCATTAAATCTTTTCCCCTTCACTTTAAACCTATGTCCTCTGGTTCTCGATTCCCCTATTCTGGGCAAGAGACTCTGTGCATCTACCCAATCATTCCTGATGAAGGCCAAAACCCTTTTGACCACCCTATCTTCCTGTGATGCCACCTTTAAGGAACTATGTACCTGCACTCCTAGATCCCTCTGCTCTACAACCCGCTCCAGAGTCCTACCATTCACCGTGTACGTCCTGCCCACATTAGACTTTCCAAAATGCAACATCTCACATTTCTCTGTATTAAATTCCATCAACTATTCCTCAATCCACCTGGATCTTGCATCTATTTTTGACAACCATCTTCACTATCTGCAATACCACCCACTTTTGTATCATCTTCAAATTTGCTACTCATACAAATCATTCATATAGATGACAAATAGTAATGGGCCCAGCACCGAACCTTAGCACATCATTAGTCACAGGCCTCCAGTCCAAGAAGCAATCTTTCACCATCACCCTCTGCTTCCTTGCATGAAGCCAATTTTCTATCCATTCAGCTATCTCTTCTTGGATTTCATGCAAGCAGCCTACCATGTGGAACCTTGTTGAATGCTGTGCTGAAGTCCACATATACAACATCTGCAGCTCTGCCATTATCAACCTGTTGTGTCACATTTTCAAAAACCTCAATCAGATTTGTGAGACATGACCTCCCACATACAAAACCATGCTGACTATCAGCCCTTGTCCATCTAAATGCATGTGCATCCTTCTGGGTGAACAAGGTTTTGAACACTTTAGCCTTGTCTTTAGCACTACCCGTTGGGTCCCGCCATGAATGAGAATGGGCATTTTCTTGGCCTCATCCTTCCATTTGTTGTTTAACTATACACCCACAAAATTAGTCAGACAGCAAAGCTTTGATCTTTTCCTTTGATTGTGGGATTGTTTAGCTCTATTGCAGGCTGTAAATGTTCACAAGAATGGCATCACATTTTTAAATTATACCTCATGCTGCCCCCAGAATGCCCTTCTGCTGTTAATCTTGTGGCTGGATTGCTGTGGTTAATAATGTTGACAACAGATTAAACATTGGCCAGGCACCAGGGATGTCTCCATAACTTCACTTTGAAATGACACTATAGGACCTTTTATGTTTGATTAAGAGAGTAGACAGGGCTTCTGATGAATATCACATTCCAAAGATAGTTTGACACACCATATTCCATCCCAAACAAGGTAGAGTTTGCCATTATCTATATTACTAAAACTCTGTTCTTGACCGGTTTTGGCTTTCTGTGCTGCGGTTTCCGAGAGAACGCCGCCACCTACGGCCGTCATTTTTGGCCACCTCGCTCAGTCTAGTAGAATATAAACGCTATTTCTCATTGCACATATTAGACTGTTTAAATAGATTCTACTATTACACTGCATTCCTTTGTAAATACTATTCTGTTGCAATAGATCTTTGCTATTGTGAGATATTGTCTACATTTTAAATATTGACTCACTGAAAGGTTAAAATGTTAACACACGTATTCATTATAAATGCTGAAACACTGAAATAGGGTTTTGCAGTTTCCAAATGCTGACAAAGCATTTTCTCTATTCTAAAGTGAGCAATTGAATTAGAGTTCTGCATTCTAAAACATTGACACAATGCTTGTTGTTGTGACTCCTGACACAATGACATAAAGAGGCAAAATTCAACAACCGTGTAGGGGCAAATCAGGGAAAGGGGTATTATCTCCTGTTGGATAACCCACTGGAAAGACATTTTCCACGCTGCTGAATCTGAATTTACTGAAATGTTGTCATAAACAGAGCCATCTCCATCATCAAAGACCCTTACCACCCATCGCATGACATTTTCTCCATCCTCCCATCTGGGAAGAGGTACAGGAGCATTAGCTGCAAAACCAGCAGGATGCTCCTCAGCTTCTTCCCACAGGCTATAAGACTGTTAAATGGACTTTGCCCCCTGCCAAGTATCGCGCACAAACCCCCACACTGCAGCAGAGCCACTGTTGTGCCGCTGCCGGTCGGAACGGCTGTTGAATGTTTAGTAGAGTGTTAAATTTGTTCATGACATGTATTTTTTATTTTCATTTCTATTTATTTTTCATGCACACTGAATGGACACTGGTTGAGCAACGTTTTTTTGTTTCCTCTGGGTATGCGAATACTCAGGAAATGACAATAAAGATATACAATACAATACAATAACAGGACATTCATCCCTTTATTCGATTGTGGATAAAGATAAATGAACTTTGGAACGATTTAACTTTTTAAAAACGATTTTACCATTATAAAATGTTTGCTTATTGAAGAGACTTTAACACCATAAATTGTGTGGGATTGTATCGGGTGGGATGTAAAAGCATTAGAAAGATAACATTTCAATCCATTTTGTTTCAGTCCCACTGGGCTTGGGAGAGTGTATGTGCTTTTCAAGCCAATAACCTGTTCCTCAAAGGCCAGTTACTACTTAAATATTTTAACTCCAAAGGTTAATTGGCTTGGTATACTGTAAGTGTAAATTGTCCCTAGTGTGTGTGGGATAGCGTTAGTGTGAGAGGATCGCTGGTCGGCACAGACTCGTTGAGCCGAAGGGCCTGCTTCCGTGCTGTATCTCTGAATTAAACTAAACATTCATCAAGCTGGCAACCGGACGGTCTCACAATCAGCCTGGTTTCAGCTTCGAAATAGAGACAAAATACATGAATGAGATTCGCCATTAAGTATGGCAAAGCCCAAAATAGATCTAGGTTAGTTTAATTTAGAGATACAGCGCGGAAACAGGCCCTTCAGCCCACCGAGTCCGCACTTGACCAGCGATCCCCGCACATTAACACTATCTACACACACACTAAGGACTATTTACAATTATACCAATGCCAATTAACCTACAAACCTGTACGTCTTCGGAGTGTGGGAGGAAACTGGAGATCCCAGAGAAAACCCACGGGGAGAATGTACAAATTCTGTTCAGACAGCATCTGTGGTCGGGATCGAAACGGGTCACTACCATTGCACCACGGTGCCTCCTATTCTTCCAGATTTCCTCATCATTCAACCGAGGCTGCTTGACCAAAATAAGTGCTGATCAGGATGTTATCATAATAAGCATTGACATGATATTACTGTTGACAATATTTGTGTCACAAAGTGTCACAAAATGTGTGTCATTTATTACTGTCATGCTGCACAGATAGGGAGCTGCACCATCAGTTAATAATGTTTGGTCACAGGCCAATTATATTTGATTCGATCTCCATTTTATAATTGCCTTTTAAAATTATGCTTTGTGGATATTTTAATAATCCTTAGTGTACATTCATGTATTATGCATAGCAGCCAGGTAATGACTTAAGGTGAATTATATGGTGCCATGATTACTTGCGTTGCACAATACAATAAAATAAAGATTACCCATCAAGGAAAACCAAGTATTTGTTGGTTGGATACAAATTGCATCGTCTACAAGGTTCTTCAGATGCTGGATGCCAGGATTCAGTGTCTGTACAGCAATGTCTAACGGCACGCATTGTGTACCTGGACGTCACTCTGGGAGTTCTGACAAATGTGAATGGCACGTGACAAACATAGTCTACTCGTGCGAAAGGAGGCCTTCACAGTACTCTTGCAGTCTCCTTCAGCTTTATTGAATTTTCTGACCAGGTTTCCAGGATTTGGAGTCATCCATCAAGAACCTGCCTCAGATAAATAAATACATTTTATTACATGACTTTACATTGGGACTACAAACTCTTCACCAAATCTCCTTGTCCACAATGATCTCTCCAATCCCAACCAAACCATTCCCCAACCATTCTGGCCTAACCCATACCCTTGTGACTCTTTTCTGCTCCAAATCACTGCACGAACCATTTTCATTTAACCAGATAGCCCTTGCTTTCTCTCTCTCCATCCCCTCCCCATTCCCAGTTCTCCCACCAGTCTTACTGTCTCCGCCTACATTCTATCTTTGTCCCACTCCCTCCCCTGACATCAGTCTGAAGAAGGGTCTCAACCCGAAACATCACCCATTCCTTCTCTCCAGAGATGCTGCCTCACCTGCTGAGTTACTCCAGTATTTTGTGTCTACCTTCGATTTTACCAGCATCTGCAGTTCTGTCTTCCACAGGAACCATTCTCCTATTGACCTAACTTGCCCCACTCAGCAGATCATACCAGGCTGCTACTATTCTAATCCCTCAATCCAATCACACATCACCTCCACAAATACCAAATCGCCTTGCTCCTTAGACCAGAACGTATTTGATTATCTTTGTTCTGTAATGGTTGGGTACATATGGGAATGGCCAGCTTGCATTCATATAGGAAAGACCTTTCACTAGGCAAGTTCTATTCAGTAGTACATGGACCTCACATTGTTTAAATATTCCAGATACTGACCCTTAAACAAAATGACCTTTGGCCCACTGATTAATGCATCTGACCAGGCCCCATTCAGTTTCTGACCATATATATATGCATGAGAAGCCTAAACTAAATTTAGTTGTTTTATTCTTAGTTCCCAATGAGCAATGGGTCTTACTTTAGACTATTCTAAGCTGGTGAGTTTGACCTTATATTTCATGCATATTGCACACAAACCACCTTTAGATTATAAATTGGACGATTGCTTATTCATGTCAATTAAACAGAAATGGCCTTTTATCTGAACTTCTTTCTGTAGGATTCCCTACAGCATTGACATTAGTGATTATCTCAATGACTTGGTTGATTGATGCGACGGAAGTCCAGAGATCAAAATTTCTCAGCATTTTTTTTTATTCCTCGTGGCCTGTTGAAACATGATCAGATAATGATACCAAATTTTTTAATGACAGAATAAGGAAACTTGGTGAACTTTACATTTTTCAGCCCATGCCAATAAAACAAATAAATATTAAGCTCAGTTTCACGGTCAGAAAAAAATTGAAGAATCCAACCCAAATTAGGGTCAGCTATAGTTCAGGAATGCATTTCAAAAGTGCAAGCATACGTGCATCAACAGGAATTGAAGTACTTTTATGAATGCCACCTCTTCATAACTCCACTTTGGCCAACGGCTGATCATGCTCAATTGGCCAACCTCCTCATGTAGTGAAACATGTAATAATGACATGTTTAGAATCAAACTGGTTTTAACTATAAAGATGTTTCACCATACTGCTCTTTTTAAAATAATAATTTCTTAGAAGAGCAGGAGCAATGTAGTAAGCTCCTACTGCCGAGTATCTCCATAGCTTCTGTTGCTTTTCCATTTCTGTGTATTTTCAATTTGAAGCATCTATTTAGAAGATATTTGCTGAATCAGTGTACTGTGTGGAAATAATGAAGAAAATAATAAAAGATAGATACAGAATGCTGGAGTAACTCAGAGGGACAGGCAACATGAAGGAAAGGGTGACGTCTCAGGTCGGGTCCCTTCTTCAAACTGATGTCAGGGGAGCGGGAGGTACATAGATAAGGAAGTGTATAGATAAGAAAGTGTAAGGTGTGAAAACAGATCAAATGGAATGAGGATCAAGGAAAATGTTGAACAAATCATTGTTAGTTGGGAGAAGTTAACAACAAAGCAAAAAGATAAGATGTAGTCGGAGACAGTAAGACTGGTCGGACAACTGGGAAGGGGAGGGGATGGAGAGAGAGGGAAAGCAAGTGTTACTTGAAATTAGAGAAGTCAATGTTCATATGTTCGCTGGCGTGTAAGCTGGGGCTCAGCAATATTGGCAAGATATCCTCATATCGGCGAACCTGAAGCTGGGCGATTATTTCACTGAACACTTGCGCTCAGGCCACCTTGGCTGACGTGATCCCCCGGTTTCCATTTTAACTCCTCTTCCCATTCCCATACTGGGGTTTTCACACCTTACACTTCCTTATCTATGTACCTCCCACTCCCCTGATATCAGTCTGAAGAAGGGACTCGACCTGAAACATCACCCATTCCTTCTATCCAGAGATGCTGTCAGGCCCGCTGAGTTACTCCAGCATTTTGTGTCTATCTTTGAATTAAACCAGCATCTGCAGTTCCTTCCTACAACAAAATAATAAAGGTAGCCACTGTAAAATTTTCATTTTGGGAATATTGACGGAGGGAAGAAATTTAAGCAGCTTTTATTATCCTAAAAAAAAAATCTCTCTTTTTCGTTGTGATTTTCATGTTACACCGTTTTCGGTGGAGGGCATCCAAAAATCCATTATTCATCAGTGCTTCCTGTCCACGATTTAACACATCTCTTTTAATCTTAAAATTTCACTGGGGGGTCAGTGGGCTTGAATCAGGACAGCACTGTGTTATATCACAGGTGTTGAGGGAGAGATAAATCATACTGTTGAAATACTACAGCAAAGATATATTCTGCTGCCTCCTCTGGTGCCTGAAGTCAATATATATATATATAGTTGAGGATATATTGTTATATCATATATCTCATCCCTGTAATACTCGCTGATCAAATGTCAGCAAACTTAATAAAGATCCTTTTCCAACAGTCGTGGGTGAAGAGGGGAGTAGAGGAGAGGGCTGAGCACACAGCCCTGTGGCACTCCGGTGTTCAGTGTTATAAAGGAGGAAGGTTTATAGACTGTGGTCTGTTAAAGTCCAAACTGGCTGGGAGAGTTAAAGGCAGAGCTGAAATCAATGAACAGCAGCCTGATGTAGGAGTTGTTGTAGTCCAGGTGGGTCAGGGCAGAGTGTAGGGCCGCCGCTGTAGACCTGTTGGTCCGGTAGGCAAAACTGGTGGGGGTCCAGTGTGGGGGGAGGCAGGCTTTGAGGTGAGCCAAGATCAGCCGCTCAAAGCACTTTGCAATGACAGGGGTGAGTGCCACTGGGCGGAAATCGTTGAGACTCCCTGTAGCTGACTGTTTGGGCACTGGCACGATGGTTGATATCTTGAGGCAAGTGGGGACAACACCCTGGGACCAGTGAGAGATTGAAAATGTCGGCGAGGACTGGGGATAGCACATGCCTTAAGCACCCCATGCCATCGGCAGCTGTTGTGACCTGCCAAGTGCATCCTTGCTACGTAGCTGAGCATGCGCTGAGTTTGTTCATTCGGTATAGGGAGCAACTTTAATGGCTGGCAGCTTTGCGCACCTTGCTGAGAGGGAGTAGAACAGCTATCTGCCAGGGGCGAGAGAGAAACAACATGGCTGGGGTTTTGTTGAGACATCAGAGTAGAAGGGAATGGAGAATTAAAACTTTAGATAACTGGAAACTTGGGTCCACCTTGTCAACAGAAACAATATTCTGAAATGCCTATGGATTCTTCATGCAGTGCATTAAATTGGATGAAACACGTGAGTTGCTGCTTCATGTAGAAGGAATTTTAAGTCCCTGAATTGTAAAAAGAGGTAAAAGGGCAGGTGTACCATTTCCTGCAGATATTTTCTTATTTGAGAAATAGCGTGGTGAGACAGAGGTTCACTTCCACCTCCTCCAACCTCTTCTACTGTATCCATTGTTCCTAGATATCGGCGAGACCGTGCACAGACTGGGCGATTGTTTCGCTGAACACTTGCGTTCAGACGTGATCTCCCAGTTTGCAAACATCACCTGATATTTCGCTTGGGCAGCTTACAACCCAGTGGAATGAACGTTGATTTATCTAATGCAGAAAGATGCAGAAGGATTGGTCCCACCCGAATGTTGGAAAACAAAGGGAAGATGCATCTGATGGTGAGAAACATTGCAGAATATGAATGTTGAATGCGGAGGAGAAGATGAGGACAAAGAGAACCCCATTCCTGCTCCTGGTGGGAGGTGAGGAGCTGAGAACATAGGTTTAGCAAGTAGTGCTGGTGTTGCTGTGAGCACTGTTCGTTCTGGTAGAGGGGACAATGTTTTTAAGGAAAGAGTAAGACATCCCAGAAGTACTTGTGATTGAAATGTTGTCATCAGATTAGATACAACTGAGACTGGGAGTCGTCATCACAACATATGTGATCTTCTTCTTGTCGAGTCCACACACAAGATTAGAAACTGTTCCGCCAGAGGACACACTTCTCAGCATCCGTCTGATGTCCGTCTTGTGCTTCTTGTGCGTGGTGGTGGAAAGATCGGTGGAAACAGGGCCGCGACGTAAACGCTCTTTCCTTGACCCCAACATTTGTGATGGAGGTGGAGAAACTGGGTGAATTCATGACATTGGTGAAACCTGCACAGATTATTTGCAGAGCATCTCCATTCAGCCTACAAGAGTGATCCTGAACTTCTACTGGCATGTTAATTTTAAAGCTCTATCCCTATTCACTCTGACCTCTGCATCCATAACCATTCACATCATTGCAACAAGTCTATCTGCAATATTAACCCTTTTTATTCTCCAGGTGCTTTTGGACGTCCTGAACTTTTTGTTTGTGTTTCATATTAGATATCCAGCAGCTGTGGTATTCTGCATCTGTACGCTGAAGTCATTATTTGTACCTCCTTCAGATAGATCAGATGTGGTTAGCAAGCCTTCACCACCCTCACTTAGATGGCAGCAACAGCATCAGTGTCATCTGGAACTGTTTGGTCTCCAACCTGTCACAAATATTCTCTTTATTCTCTCTATCCTTCTTCCTTACAACACACTTACTTTGTCACTTGCCCCAATTTTGATGAAGGTCCAAACACTGTTTCTCCCCATGGTTTCTGTCTAACCTGCGGAGTATTTCCAGCATTTCCTGGTTTTAATTCAGATTTCCAACAATGAATGTTTTTACTTAGCTTTTCGGAAAACTTGCATTCTGTCTTGATACAAGAGTCAAGCAAAAGATAAGGATAATTCAAAGAATTGTTAGTCATGCCTCACGGAGACCATTCTCCAACCCCAGTTTCCCAGTGGGAAGCTTTACTCACGAGAATGGAGAATCTTGGCTGCATAAATCATCAAATACAAGCCAATGTGCAATTTCCCTCTGTGAGCCAGTAAAGGGAAATTAACCTAATTTGTTTTATCAGTCCATCTTCAGGAATTGGATTACAAGTTCCAGGTAATCTTCTGGGCAATCTCCACACAGAAAGAAACGTGACCACTATGAAAGAATGCTCTGGGAACTGCACAATTTACCCGAAATAAACCTGAGCCTAAAATATTTAAAAAGCTCAAGGATTAACCTTATTAAACTTGCAAACCAATTTCTGCTGCATGTGGACTTTATAAAAATTCAGAGACTCGATGTTTCATTTTGGAATCTTATATTTTAAAATCATTCATTAACCAGGGATGGAGAGTTCTCCTCCACAACGGATGAAACTGCAGGAGCACCATATTATTCTCACTTTAAAGACATCCGCCCTTCATATTGCAAGAGACAGGAATGCTGCAAACTTGACACCTTCCTGATCGTGCTTTTTAAAAATATGTTTGAAGTTGCATTAAAGCCAGAGGGACATACAGCATCAAACAGCCCAACTTGTCTATGCCAACCAAGAGTCCATTAAAGCAAGCCCCATTATCCACGTTTGACTCGTATCTCTGAACTTTTACTATCCATTTTCCTGTCCATTTGTCTGTGACATATTGTTATTGTACCTGACACAGCAAGTTAGCTTGGCAACTCATTCCATATACATACCACCCTCTGTGTGAAAAAGCTGTCCCTCAGGTTCTTATCTTATCTTATCTTTCCACTTTCATCTTAAACCTATGCCCTCTGATTCTTGATTCTGAACTGTGGGAAAAAGGCAGCTTAACTTCACCCTACATATACCCCTTAATACACAAAGTTCCACAAGAACACCCCTGAATTTCCTTCACTCCAAGGAATAAAGTCCCAGTCTACCCATCCGCTCCTTATAACTTAGTCCTTTGAGTCCTGCCAACATCAATCTTTTCTGCACTTTTTCCAGTTTATTGGCATCTTTCCTATAGCAGGTTTCCCAAAATTGAACACAATACCTCTAGTGCAGCCTCTCCAAATTATTGCAAGTGCAACATAACACCCCAGCACCAATGCTCAATACCCTTATTGATGAAAGCCAGTGTACCTAAACCTTTCCCACCATTTTGTCTACTACCGATGCCATTTACAGGGAACTATGATCTTATACTCCTTGTTCCCTCTGTTCCGCAACACTCCCAGGACCCGACTCCGTTCATTGTGAAATTCCCACCCTGGTTTGATTTCCTCAAAATGCAACACTTCGCACTTATATGAATACAACTCCATTTGTCAATCCTCAACCTATTTCCCACATGATCAAGATCCCACTGTAATTTTTTTATAACCTTATTCACTATGATTGTTATCAACTATTGTAGTGTCATCTGCAAATTTACTAACCATGCCTTGTACATTCTCATCCAAATCGCTGATATAGATAACAAGCTTTCACCTAACCAAATGGAGAGTATTCCATTATGTACATGGCTTGTGATTCATAGATAGTGAAAAAACACTGTGGGGGTTGTAAGGAGATGTGTTCCTCAGTGTAGGATACCCATCAAATGCCCAGAGGTAGAAGCAAAGTGAATGGCATGTCTCCCCCTGATAGCTCTGGAATTGGTCAGATAATGACTTTCCCTTTTCTTAACAAGTAGAATAGGAAAGCAGGCAGATGGTAAGCCTTCATCAGTTGGGGGCAGTAAGGATAAGAGTCAGGAAGTCACGTTGCAACTTTGTAGGAGTTTGGTGAGGCACGTTTGGAGTATTGTGTGGAGTTCTGGTGGCCCCATTACAGGATATGAAGCCTCTGTAGGCTCTCTTTAGTATATACCTAAATGTGGTCTGTGATTAAGTTCTAGAGAGTCTTTTAATTGCCACCGACGAGATTCCATGAGTCCCCTTTCGTGATGCAATCTGTACATGACCAAAGCAGAGAAGGGAGCATTATTTACTTATGTAAATAACCAAACATTAATTGTACTGAGGTCAGATACTTCAATCAACATAATTGGCATATGAGATTTCCGAATGCTGGCTCATTAGCCTTACATTCAAAGAATCAATATATTACTTTCAATAGGGCAAGAGTAACTAGTCACAGTTGTATCAGTAGAATTGACCTTAGATATCACTACAATTAAAAGAGAAAAAAAAATAGATACAATTTTAAAGAAATCACAAGCCTGACTTACATGAACCAGTTTTCCACTTATTCCTATCTGTCCGTATAGTAATGTGATGTCAGTAACATGTTATTGAGGTTCAGACGTTAAACTAGCATGGAGCAAAAATATAAATTGCTGGAGGAACTCAGCAGGTCCGGCAACATCTGTGGATGGTCGGCGTTTTGAATCAACATTAATCCTGCTGCTTGAATTTGGAACTCAGCTGCTTGACACCATGAGTCCTTCTCACAGTTGATTTTTTGCTCCAGATTCCAGCATCTGCAGTCTTTTGTGTATTCATTAAAACAGCCTTGCATTAATTCATTTCTGCATTTAATCAAATTATCGAAACAAATTCCTTATTCTCATTAATCAGTGCAATGACAATCTGAAATTATATTTGACTTCACACATTTCCAATCTGTAACCACTGCTGCCTCTGTTATCATGTATTTTTTTGTCTGGCCACTTTAAGCCAGAATTGTATTCAAATAATTATATTGCAGCTCTTGCAATTCGGTGCCATCTGTCTTTGGATGTGGTATCTCTTGCTTTACATGCACACTCTGTAGTTTACTGATCTAATTAGTTTCGCTTTTTAAAATTCTATAAAGGAAATTAATAAACCTTCTTAATGTTGATACATTTGGATCAATTCTGGAATTGGGCAAATGACATTGGATTGCCCTTGCAAATTGCACACATGCCAGCAGGGTAGCAGTGTGATGCTGCCAAACACAGCCAACTCAGTAATTTGTAGAATTTCAATGAATGTCATGCATAATTTTCTTATGTATCAGGAATATTGAATTGTCTTGGAATGCACACGATTCGGATTTCGGAAACTCTTAATGGGCTGATGCATTCCAAAAGAAGGACAACTATTTTTTCTCAAATTGATGATCTATCTGCCTGTGGAGTCTCCCAGAACTGTCTCCTTCCATGGAGAGACGCCCGATGTAGTGTTACTGGAGGTGTTCCTGAGGAAAGCAACAACTCTGAGGGACCAAAATATTCCCCAATTAGAACTCATGAACATCGTGCATGATACAAGGTGACAAATCATTTGAGTGTTGTCTCATCAGTTCATTATTTATATGATTACATTGGAAATCAGTTATTCAGGCTCAGTGTAAAGGCAGAGAAATCAATAAATGCCCACTGAAAAAAGGAGATGCTTGAATTATGTGACAATCAAGCACTTGGCACAGAAAACGCAGCTGCATCCGCAGTATCTTCTGCAAATGGTCCCTCTTCTCATATCTCACGTCTTCCATCTGTGAGATTTATATCAGTATACTTCCAATCTGCCAAACTGATAGGCCTCTTTTCACTCACACAGCTAAGGTTTCACAATTATTTACTTGAGCTTATCTTACTGCTTCACTTAGATAAGATTTTTCCTGCAGGGATTTGTGACCCAGCATTACACTGTGCATCGGGGGGGGGGGGGGGGGGGGGGGCAAGGTGGGGGGGGGGGGTGGCAGGAGCAGCTCCAATGCATTCAATGCAGGGGATCACTGAATGAACTGAAGGCCAATGGCACAGAATTGCACGAACTGCAATACAATTATTTGAAACCAAGTTGTGGTTTAAAATGACTAGACAAGAATGGTGGGAGATCCTGCAGTGGTTACAGAGCTTTTCCCACTGAGAGTAGGGAAGATTCAGCTTTTCCCACTGAGAGTAGGGAAGATTCAAACAAGGGGACATGACATGAGAATTAAGGGACTGAAGTTTAGGGGTAACATGAGGGGAAACTTCTTTACTCAGAGAGTGGTAGCTGTGTGGAATGAGCTTCCAGTGAAGGTGGTGGAGGCAGGTTCGTTTTTATTTTTTTTTAAATAAATTGGATAGTTATATGGATGGGAAGGGAATGGAGGGCTATGGTCTGAGCGCAGGTATATGGGACTAGGGGAGATTATGTGTTCGGCACGGACTAGAAGGGTCGAGATGGCCTGTTTCCGTGCTGTAATTGTTATATGGTTGAAGTACACACTGAAGTCAAATATCATTTCAGGTTGACACTGGCCTGACTAGTAATGAGATTAAATAATTTGTTTTGTTAATTTAATTAAATTCATAAGTAAATGGAATACATAAAGAAAGCAAAAGTAACCAGCTCCCACTAACTGGGTATGAACAGAAAATATTTGCTATCCAGCAACTCATTAAAACATATCCAGCATCAAATGTTGGTAATTAGTAAATTATTATTTTGAAGAATCAGTAGCTTCCACCTTGTTTTATTTTTCTGAATAATTACCCCTGTTAATGTAACCCTCCATTCTGAATATACTCATTTTCTTTTGATAAGTTGCATATGTTAAGATTGTTCACTGTGCGAACATTCTTAACATATGGACCGTGTGGCCATGTAGTATACTCACGAGCATGTAGGGGAAAAGGCCACACTTTAATGGAGACACAAGAGACTGCAGATGCTGGAATCGGGAGGAAAAATAATAACGACTAGAATTAACTGCTAGAACTCAAGCAGCCAAGTTCTGAGTTCAAGCAGCAGGAAAGATGCTGGGTCTTGTTCTGAAATTTTGACCATCCCTCTGCCTCCACAGATGCTGCCTGACCCACTGAGTTCCTCCAGCAGTTTATTTTGTGCTCCAGGCTATTTCTGAACCTCAATAACATGGTGCTGGCTTCACCTCATTCGAGGGATAGATCGAAATAAATAAAAAACTTTCATCCAGCGATATCCTTTGAACATGTCGATCTTATGATTTATTTGTGGTGCTTTGAATTCGTACCAATTTTTTCCTTTTTAAAGTCTAGTGATATGTAGTGTCATTCATATACGGATGCAATTGTGATACAATTGTGATAGAGTAGTCTCACCATATTGAAATTAAAATACTGTTTCTCTGAATGCAAGGCCAATGAACCAGCATTTAGAATGCACATGTACCAATTATGTTGATTGAAGTACCTGACATCACTGCAATTAATGTGGCAGGTTATTGACATAAGTAAACCATATTCCCTTCTCTATTATAGTCATGTTTGGATTGCAGCATAAAAGGAGACACATGAAACCTAAGACTGTGGCACTTAAAATAAATTAATCAGCAGCCACTCTTAGTAAATAGCTGCACATAAAACAAAATAATATAAAAACGGCCCTCAAAAGTTCACAAGAATTATCATTTTTTTAAATGATTATTTGGAAAGGAAATAACTCCGTGCAAGAGATCAGAAGGACAGTGGCATCGGCAATGTGTTTGCCTCTTCAGAAAGTGTAACCTTCGACTCATAGAAGACTGTTATTCCTTATCGACTTGGCATTCATGATTGACATGAGAAGATCTTGATATCCAGCTTTGAATGTATTCATGCTTGTTAGAAGACTGATTTCAGGCATGAGCAAGCATAACCTGGAATTTGACAGGAAAGATTTTAAAGAACTTCACCATCCGCAGTGGATCATGTAGGACTGCAAGGTAGTGCCCATCATATAAAACAATTGTTCACACTTTTTTCCCCTGCATTTCCTAATGATATAGGAGGAAGACATTCAGCCCACTGAGTTTATTCTGGCTTTGAGAGCATGACCACCACCCCAATCCTTCTATATATTTCCTTGTAATCTATTCTCTCCCACCTTCGTCTTCCTCCCCCCACTCCCCCTCACCCCACCAACCCAAGTTCCCTTACCACCTTCCTGCACTATGGCTAATTTACTGTGGTCAATTGTACCACTAGCACCTTTGAGTATGTGGGAAGAAATTTGAACAGCCAGAGGAAGCCCATGTGGTCAAAGGGAGACTATACAGACTCCCTCTGTATGAGGCAGCATTCCAGGTTAGATTGGGTTGATGGTTAAAAGACAAATGTTGAAAATTTACAGGAACAGGGCAGTAGAATGTGACTGAACTATTTGTTGATGTGCTGTGGAGGAGGGGAGTAGGGGGTTGGGGGATGCTGGAGAGGGGATGTTAGGAGTATTTATCTGGGGCATTCACTCCAACTCGGGGTTGAGTGGTGCCATCTACTTCATGATGTCCTGCCATTCTCTTCCATCCCCAGCTGGTGTGCTAGTTCTGACCAGAGAGTTGATGTAGTATAATCAGGGGCTGAAACCCTGGTGCTGTGTTGGCCATTCATCATGATACAGTTTTACTCATAAGTAAGCTAGGCGGATGAGCAGTCCTCTCCTAGCAAAGAAAGAAAGAACACAACATAAACATTTCGACATAAACATCCACCACAGTGGAACCAACACTTCCCACTGTGATTGAATGCACAAAAGTCCAGTCAATCTTCCTCCCGTTCATCCGTGTTCGTGGTCCTGAACCCTCCGCAGTTGCCGCTACGGACGGTCCGATGTACAGGCCCTCTCGCTGGGATGATCGAAAATCCGATGTCAGGATAGATTGGAACACTCCGCGGCTTGTAATTTCCAAATGCCAAGTCCACAGGCCCTGCGGTCAGAGCACTTCTTCAGGCAGCTCCGACATGTTAAAGTCCTCGCCGCGTCTGAGGTGAGAAGCTCCACAGACCAAGCCCCACGGTGTTGAAGTCAGCAGGCTCCTGCGGTGGGAGCTCCAACACTAGCGATCCTCAGCAAAGGAGCGCAGCTCTGCGATGTTAAAGTCCACGCTGCACCTGCTGCTGAAGCTCTGGGCTCTGGGCCGGTCTCCGGTTTGGAAAGGCCACACCAATCCAGTTGTTAGGCCGCGAGCGGGGTGAAAATGCGACACGGAAAAAGTCACATCTCCGTCGAGGTAAGTGACTGGAAATGGTTGCGTCAGCACCCCCCTACATAAAACATACCGAGAAACATTAAAACATATATTTAGACATACTGAAAATAACAAAAAGCTGAAAGAAACACACGAGCTGCTGGCTAGTCTGCAGTGTGGGTGCCATATTGGAAATCGTTACTGGGAGTATATGAGGGGTTAATGTTGAACTGGAGTAGAGGGGATGAATGAACAATTAATATAGATTGTAATTTTTATTTCAGTTATACATAAAGAAGCAGTTCCTGATTAAAGCCGCTGACAGCACCGGAAGTCAGGACTGTACCTGATTCATTGGAGCTCTAAAAACTGTGCCACCATGTTACACATTTTACCTTTCGGCCAAGTTTTACCTCTAAATCCAATTGAATAATTTACCATAAGTTCATGGACAAACATCTCAGGTCAGAGTGACAGCCTTCCTGAAATCCAGATTAAAAAGCTTCCTTTGTCTCACCTTTATACACCTGGTTTGTAACCAACCTCCGTAAAGAAATTCAATATGTTTGCCAGGCAAGGAGCTACTTGTTCTAACTTTGTGTTGGTTGGTCTGAATCAGACTTTGTACTTTCAGATGAACCTTTGAGATATCCCTTATTAGTGCGTACAACAGAGGCAGGGTGCAAGAGTTGATTGCACCCTTTCATTGTACACGAGGAACATGAGCAGCAAGGAAAAAGCAAAAAGGCATTTCATAAAAACTTCTCTTTCATTGTAGGCGCTTTTCCTCAGTACATTAGCAGCTATGAGAGGGGGAGCGTTGCCTGTCCTCCAGATAGTTTTGCTATACGCTGCGTTCATGCAAAACTGCACGTTTTCTACAGCATGGTTGGTTTCCAGACAGTTATGACTGATTTGAATTATTTTGGCTCTGTGGCTAGATGGCACCTGAATATTATTTTAATGGAATTGCCTTCAGTTTTTGAAGGCTTTGAGATTAGAATGGAGTGTTCGATGGTTATCGGGGTGGTGTGCCTGACAATTTATACACAAGTAAAATAGGTTCTATTTTATCCTTAGAAAATAAGTTCATGTAATTTGAAAATATGAAAGGGTTTAAATAGGAGATAGCTGAGAGAAATGTGGCCAATGGTCAAGGGCTCAAGGAAATATGGAGTGCAAGCCCGTGAGATTCATTTCTCAGATTTGAGGCAACTTTCTCACATTTGAGGCAGCTATCCAGGTTAGATTGGAGAGATGGCTGAAGGGCAAATGTTGAAGGTTTCCAGAACAAGGCCGCAAAACATGACTTGGGCTCTTTGTTAAAGTTGTGTGGAGGTGGGGCGATGGAGAGGGGGGTGGTGGGGGAATATGAGAGGTTAATGTCCACATAGACTAGAGGGGATGAATGGACAATAACTGTAGTCTGAAATTTTTCTTTCAGAAATGAAACAGCTCCTGATTAAAGCTAAGAATACTACCCAGCTTTTTGCACAGAAAATTGATAAGTATATTATACTCTCCCCAGCATAACATTTGTCACTTGCTTAATACATCTGTGCACTGCAAACTGCCTGATAAGGTGGATTTCTCTTGTGTGGCTTGGAAGGATCTGACAGTGTGAAGGCTTAATGCTGTACAGACATGAAAATCTATTCATGATTTCAAATGCCTTCCAGAAGGTATTGTGCAGTAGATGTCACAACACAATCAAATCCTGTCTTGAGTAGCTCAGACAGAGACGTCAAACCTTCCCTGATATTATATGGAGAGGTCTACATATATACTCTGTTAGCAGCAAAATCCCCCAAATGCCTTCACTATCTCATAAAAAAATCCTCACCCTGATAAATCCCTCCACTAAACTAATAGCCTACTCAGATTGTTAAAACAATCACCATTTTCATATGCTTGACTCCACCATGCTAAGGCCAGCAGATGTACAGGTGGGCAATGGAACACAAAACTAGAAACCAGGGCTCAGCTATAAATGCTTGGAATCAAATGTAGTAAAGGTGTTAAACATGTCTGATTGAAACATAGGCAGCGGTTGCTGTATCCATTCAAGAAGCTCCCTGGAATAACATGATGCAAACTCCCCAGTGTCTAGCGTACAAGATCAAAGATCTATAATTTGAGATCAGCATTAGAAGAAAATGGAAGATTTGGCAAGGGGCCTTAGACTTTTAATTAGAAGGTGGTTTCATTTGATGGTGCAATTCAATTTTTACCTTTAAACACCCATTTGGAAGGTCGGAGTGATTCATGAGTCAGGCTGATTGAAGAAGGGTTGCAAACCAAAACGTCACCTATCCATGCTCTCCAGAGATGCTGCCTGATTGGCTGACGTTGTGTCTGGTTGCCTTATTTCCTGTCTGTGTCAATTTTTAATGTGTGGAGTCTGAAAATTTTTTGTGTTGTACTGTAAAGTTCCATGATAAAAATTGATGCGGAATACTATAGAAGGCATCATTCTGGAAAACTATATATTTTAACTATATTAATGATTAATGATTAATGATGACTTATATTTTTTGTTTTCTCAGAAACAGAAATGAATTTGAATATGTAATAGCTTATTTTCTCCAAGGTGTTAACATGTGTGCTTGAAATTTCTGTAATAATTCAACAAGATAAAAATGT
This sequence comes from Leucoraja erinaceus, assembly GCF_028641065.1. Lineage (NCBI taxonomy): Eukaryota > Metazoa > Chordata > Chondrichthyes > Rajiformes > Rajidae > Leucoraja > Leucoraja erinaceus. The sequence continues at coordinate 13,444,780 of NC_073389.1, read as the reverse complement.
ATTTCATTACATATTGGATCATCTGTTCAATTTCTGGAACTGATTAGTGCATTGAATTATAATGTAACTAGAAAGTTGTATTTATTTAGCTTTCAGGGCCACTCTATTAAAGCCAACACAACCATTTACTACTAACTGATTGGCTTTGAAAGATGTCGGTGAGCCATCCTTTTGACCTGCTGCAGTACTTCAGCAGCAATGAATGAACAGGAATATATTTCCAATTTTGGAAGGTGTGCATCTTGAAGGGGGATCCCAGAGATGACAGTATTCCCATTTGTTTATTCCCTTGTCCTTCAAGAAGCTAGAGGCTGTAGGTTTGGGAAGTGAGATGGAGTAGCCTGGGTGAACTTTTGCAAGATGGTAAACACCAAATATTTACAGTGGTTGTGGTGTTAGTGTTTTTTTCCTAAATTAGGTCCAGAGTCCATCATACTTTTGGAGTTCCACTGTTCCAGACAAGTGGCGGTATTCCATCACAGACACGTGTATTACAGCTGCTGAAATGCTTTTGGGTCCCTGAAGATCGATATAGAATATGCGATCTCTGACCTGGTCATGAATGCACAGTATTTATGTGGCCAGTCCGACTGAGTTTCTGGTTAATGCTAAGCTTCAAGCTGGTTGAGCACAGTGACAGAATTGCCTGTACAATTAATTATTAAAAGGAATCATGTGGCCAACAAATAACCCTCAAATATTCTTTCAAACCAACTTCCACATGACCTTGTGCTAAATAGTCAATTGTGAAAATGATGCATAATTAACAGAAGATTGGAAATAAATACAAAGCTCCCCTAAAATATTGGGGTATATCTTGGCAAATACCAATAACTGTGATGGCCAGCTAGGACATGGTGGGCCGAAGGGCCTGCTTCTGTAACACTATACCTTCATAAATAATTTGCCACAATTAGTTGTTATAACCGTGCACAACTGGACCGAGTCAGAAAACTTTCTTGATCAATGCAGTGTGAAGGGACCAGGTGAGGATGCTGGTGATATGAATGCCTGGGGAAATGAAGCTGTCACCAATCTCTCCAGCAGCCCCTAAGATCAGATTCAGATTCAGATTCAGATTCAACTTTAATTGTCATTGTCAGTGTACAGTACAGAGACAACGAAATGCATTTAGCATCTCCCTGGAAGAGCGACATAGCATATGATTTGAATAAATATTTACATTAACATATATACAGACATAGTGTTTTTCCTGTGGGAGGAGTGTCCGGGGGGGGTGATTGGCAGTCACCGAGTTATGTTGTTGAGTAGAGTGACAGCCGCCGGGAAGAAGCTGTTCCTGGACCTGCTGGTCCAGCAACGGAGAGACCTGTAGCGCCTCCCGGATGGTAGGAGGATAAACAGTCCATGCATGGAAGTTCACCAGGATCTCAATTCAATTCAATTCAATTCAACCCTTGGACCTTTTTCAGTCTCCTCAGGAAGAAGAGACGCTGGTGAGCCTTCTTGATCAGAGATGAGGTATTGTGGGTCCAAGAGAGGTCATCGGAGATGTTAACACCCAGGAACCTGAAGCTAGAAACACGTTCCACCTCCGTCCCGTTAATGTGGATGGGGGTGTGCGTGCCTCCCCTGGACTTCCTGAAGTCTACAATGATCTCCTTGGTCTTCTTGGAGTTAAGGGCCAGGTTGTTGTCAGCGCACCATGCTGCTAAGTGCTGGACCTCCTCCCTGTAGGCCGACTCATCGTTGTTGCTGATGAGGCCAATCACCGTTGTATCATCTGCATACTTGATGATGGTGTTAGTACCATGTACAGGTGTGCAGTCATAGGTAAAGAGGGAGTAGAGGAGGGGGCTCAGCACACAGCCCTGTGGAGGCCGGTGTTCAGGGTGAGGGTTGAAGAGGTGTGCTTGTCTAACCTAACAGACTGTGGTCTGTTGGTTAGAAAGTCCAGTATCCAGTTGCAGAGGGAGGGGTCGATGCCCAGGTTACCGAGTTTGGTGATCAGTTTAGAGGGTATAATGGTGTTGAATGCTGAGCTGTAATCGATGAACAGCATTCTTACGTAAGTGTCTCTGTTGTCGAGGTGGGGGAGGGCGGAGTGAAGTGCCGTTGAGATGGCATCCTCCGTACTCCTGTTCTTGCGGTAGGCAAACTGATAGGGATCCAGTGTGGGGGGTAGGCAGCTTTTGAGATGTGCCAGGACCAGCCTCTCGAAGCACTTGGTGATGATGGGGGTAAGTGCAACTGGGCGGAAGTCGTTGAGGCTTGCCGCAGTGGAGTGTTTTGGCACTGGCACGATGGAGGTGGTTTTAAGGCACGTGGGGACAACTGCTTGGGCAAGTGACAGGTTGAAGATGTCAGTCCAGACGTCTGTCAGCTGCACAGCACAGGCCCTGAGCACGCGCTCGGGGATGCCGTCAGGGTTCAGCAGCCTTACATGCATTAGTCCTACTCAGTGACACGTATACGTCGTAGGGGGTGAGTGTGAGGGGTTGGTGATCGGCAGGGAGCACAGCCTTGATGGCTGTCTCTAGATTGTCCCTGTCGAAGCGGCCATAGAAGTGATTAAGCTCCTCAAGGATGTTGAGAGGATAATGTTCACCCCCTCACTTGCTGAGGTCAATAACCAACTCTTCCGTCTTGTTGACGTTAAGGGTTAGCTTATTATTATATTGACATTATAATATTAAGTTCTCGATCTTTTTCTTGTACTTTGTCTCATCATTGTTGTAGATCCTGCCGGCAACAGTGAGACCTTCAATGAACTTAAAGAGCGCGTTTACAGTGTACTTGGCCGTAGAGTCATGGGTATAGTGTGAATAGACCAAGGGATTGAACACACAACTGAGTGGCATGAGTGTTGAAGGTCAGGGTGGAGCAAGTGTTATGATCATTTCCAAATGATTGAGCTCTGCCAGTCAGGAAGTCCAGAACCCAGTTGCGGATGAAGGTCCCAAGACCAAGGTTCGGGAGTTTCGAGATTACGCTCGCTGTGTGAGTCTTTCGAAACTTGTTCCCTGTGGTATGTTTGTAATAAATGACATAACTTTCACATGAATCTTTGTTGTAAACATAGAATCAGAGATAAATGTAGCGGAGGTGGTGCTTTTGCATATGGTCAATTGATAGCGGATTTGGGAGTGAGTGTAATACTTCTAAAGAATCATTACATTTTACAGACAGTAGAACCTACCCAATCATATTTCCGGCGGCTGTCACTCTACTCAACAACGTACCTCGGTGACTGCCAATCACCACCCCCCCCCCCCCCCCCCCCCCCCCACTTATTATTATTTATTCAAATCGTTTGCTATGTCGCTCTTCCAGGGAGATGCTAAATGCATTTCGTTGTCTCTGTACTGTACACTGACAATGACAATTAAAATTGAATCTGAATCTGAATCTGAATCTTTATGTCATTGGCTCAGTTGACATGACATGGCTCCTCTGGAAAACTGATGAGGCATTACATTCACTGACCGAATTATGTACAAGCATCTCTATGCATAGAAGTATGTATGAGGTTAACAGTTTGATACAACCTGACTTTACTGCTTAGTTATTTATTTGCCAATAACAAAGTGCTGATAGGACTCACTCAACTGGTCATGTGCTGCCTGACCCACTGAGTTCCTGCAACACTTAGGTTTTTGCTCAATATTACAGCATCTGCTGTTTCTTGTGTCTCCATGGTCTGTTAGTTCTCCTGCTCAAAAATTGTAAAACCCATTGCAGAAATGACGACGCTCATATTTTTTAAATTAAGTTTAGTTTAATTTATTATTGCCATGTATATTGAGATATAGTGAAAAGCTTATTGTTGTATGCTATCTAGGCAGCAAAAATATTACAATGCCATCCACAGTGTACAGATACAGGATAAAGGTGATCGTGGGTATCATTGGCAAAGCCAACAATAATTGTCCATCCTCAAATATACTTAAAGGGCGGATGAATGATCGTCTTAAACCGCTGCAGTCTATCTGATGAAGATACACGCAGACAATATTGGTGGGCGGGTAGTTCCAATATTTCGACCAGACAACAATGGAAGGATGACAATATATTCCCATGTATGATTGGTATGTGACTTAGAGTGGAACTTACAGCCACTGGCAACTAAAGTATTTGCCCTTTAAAACAGTAGGTGTCACAAGTTCAGAAGCTCTGGTGGAGAAATCTTATGTCGCTGGAATGCATTTTCTAAACAGTGCAAACTACGGCAAAGTTGCAAAGGCAAAGGACAGTGATAGTTAAAGATGGAGAATATGTTATCAAACATATAGGCCACTTTATTTTCAATGGAATTAATCCTCTTGTACAGAGGCAGAAGAAACTGCAGATGCTGTGATTAGTGGTCAGTCGACATGAAGGGCCTCAACCCGAAATCAATCATTTCCCTCTACATGCTGCCTGACCTGTTGAGTTCCTTTAATTGTTCTCCTTTTTTGATGATCTTCTTTGGAATGATACCCATTTGGAAAATGTCCAGCAACAGACTGGTTCCACAAAGATGCAGTACAGAACGGCACAGGAGATCCTTCTTCCCTGCAGCTATTAACTGTACAACTCTTCCCCCGTCTTTCATGGGGTAGACTGACCACCCCCCCCCCCCCCCCCCCCCAGCTCCTCCCTCTCCCCCTAAATGTTTGCACATCGCCAATCCTTTCCATTCATCGCTTTCATTTCATGTTTCATGTATTTTGTGTTTTACGACTGTTGGCAGATCAATTTCCCACCTGGGATAAATAAAGTTCTATCATATTGTACCAATACGATAGAACCAGTTAAGTAGAGTATATAATATCGCATTCTTGTCTTGTGAACTGTAGTTTGTTGAAAGGCTTTACTGACTCGTGCGGTGGGACATTCAATACAGGACCGTTCCTGCCATGTTACTTTATGTATAGTATTCATCTGGTTGCCAACTTAATCTCTGTCAATGGTGACTCCCAGGAGATTGATGGCAGAGCAACTCAACGATCATAAACTCTTTCTTGTTTGAATGGTTATTGCCTGACACTTACCATTTATCAGCAAAGTTGGAGCTTCACCAAGGTCGTGGTGACTGCAGACGCAAACTGCTTTATTATCTGGAAATATTTTGAATGATATTAAACATGGTGTCCTGATTCGGGAACAAAGCGATTAAAGGAAGATCATGAATGAAACAACTGAGAAAGTTTGGGCCTAGGATGCATCCCCAAAGAAGTTGCGCGGCGGAGATGATAAACCTCCAATAGTAGTCGTCAATCCTTTGTTAGCTCTGGCGTGAGAAAAAGTGTGTCTCCCTGAATTCCATTGTCTTCAATTTCCCTTGTCACCATTCTAGATCAGGTTGTTTTTTGCTTATGGGAATCACATTGACCTCATCTCAATCTTTGTCTTTTGTTCATGTTTGCGTTAAGTTGCAATGAGGTCAGGAAATGAGCCAGAAAACATCAGATAGATCAGCAGATAATCGATGAACACGTATCACTTGATAGCATTGTTGATGATTATTTGCATCCTTCTGTTTATGAATGCTACTGAGGGCATATTGAAAGCTGCACTTGGCCAGAATGAATTTCTTCTTTTCAATGCACAGGAAGTATCTGGGAAATTGTCCATATGGATGGGTAGATGCCAAATTTGTTGCTGTAGTTGAGTAAGTGTGCCAGATTTGCACATAGTCTTCTGTTCAGTGTAACAAATGTCATCAGGGCCTAAACCCTTTGTTATAAGTTACTCAGTTATTTCTTAATATCACATGGAATAAAGCAAGAATGCCAAGGACTAGCTTATGTTACACTGGACCATTGGGAGGTTGAAGAAAATGTTTTCGTTTTTAATCTTTGGCACCCATGTCATCATTCAAAATGAGTGGGGAGGGATTGGGCTGCGTATAGAACTCTCTGTGATTTATTACAATCTTGGGCAAAGCTGTTCCCAAACCAAGTGCAATGCATCATGATAGGATGCATCCTCTGGTTCATCAGTAGAAATTGATGAGAGTATTTGGAGACATGCCAAATTTCTTTCAACTTCTGAGGAAGTAGGGCATTAGTTTTGCTTTCTTGGCCAAGCACCAGTGTAGTTGGACCAGATCAAATTGGTGATGATAGTTACACCTTAAAGGCTGAAGCTTTCCACCATCTCCACTTCAGCATCACTGATACAGCCTGGAGTGCGTACTCCACCTTGCTTCCCAATGTTGATGACTAGCTCCTTTATTTTGCTGACATTGACGGAGAGGTTGTCGTCTTGACACTTTGTTACGAAGCCCTCTATGGACGGCACGGTGATGCAGCAGCAGAGTTGCTGCCTTGCAGTGCCGGAGACCCGGGTTTGATCCTGACTATGGGTGCTGTCTGTACAGAGATTGTATGTTCTCCCCGTGACCGTATGGGTTTTCTCCGAGATCTTCGGTTTCCTCCCACACTACAAAGATGTACAGGTTTGTAGGTTAATTGGCTTGGGTTTGTATAATTAGTATAAGTGTAAATTGTCCCTAGTGTGTGTAGGATAGTGTTAATATGTGGGGATCGCTGGTTGGTGCAGACTCAGTGGGCCAAAGGGCCTGTTTCCGCGCTGTATCTCTAAACTAAACTAAAATCTTCTACCAGTACACTGCCTTAAATTGACAAAGCACAATTTCACCTGTCAGCCGTGAGTGTATAGGGCGAGGGGCTAAGAATGCATCCTGGTGAGGCACCTGTGGTGAGAACTACAGTGGAGGATGTTTTATTGCCCAGCCTTACTGAGTGCAGTCAATGGGTCAGGAAATCAGAGATTCGGTTGCTGAAAGGTATGTTGAATTGTAAATCCTGGAGATTGGAGATGAATTTGATTGGGATTATAGTGCTGAAAGACTATAAAACAGAAATGAAAGACCTTTGGTGGAAATGTGTCAGCCTCAATAACAATCAGCATGGGGGCACCTCAAGGCTGCGTGCTCAGCCCCCTACTGTACTCACTCTATACTCATGACTGCGTAGCCGGTCATCGTGCGAACTCCATCATCAAGTTCGCTGACGACACCACTGTTGTGGGATGTATCATTGATGGGGACGAGTCAGAGTATAGAAGAGAGATCGACCGACTGACCAAATGGTGCCAGCACAATAACCTGGACCAGCAAAACCAAGGAACTGATTGTGGACTTTGGAAAAGGTAGGATGGGGACCTCGTCCCGTTTATATCAACGGGTCGATGGTGAAAAGGGTCAAGAGCTTCAAATTCCTGGTCATGCACATCTCTGAAGATCTCTCCTTGTCCAAGCATGCTAACTGGTTGCATCATGGCTTGGCTCGGCAACTTGAGCACCCAGGAGCGGAAAAGACTACAAAATGTTTTAAACACTGCCCAGTCCATCATCGGCTCTGACCTCCCTATCATCGAGGGGACCTATCACAGTCACTGCCTCAAAAAGGCTGGCAGCATCATCAAGGACCCACACCATCCTGGCCACACACTCATCTTCAGGTAGAAGAATGTCATCAGGGTCTAAACTCTTTGTTATAAGTCACCCAGTTATTTCTTAATATCACATGGAATAAAGAAATATAGCCAAGGATATCTCGGGTTGTACTCGCTAGAATTTAGAAGATTGAGGGGGGATCTTTTAGAAACTTATAACATTCTTAAGGGATTGGACAGGCTAGATGCAGGAAGATTATTCTGATGTTGGGGAAGTCCAGAACAAGGGGTCACAGTTTAAGGAAAAGAAGTCTTTTAGGACCGAGATGAGAAAAACATTTTTTACAAATATTGTATATATTTATATAATGGTATATGGACACACGGATCTGTTCTGTATTCATGGCCTACTATGTTCTGTTGTGCTGAAGCAAAGCAAGAATTTCATTGTCCTATCTGGGACACATGACAATAAACTCTCTTGAATCTTGAAAGACAGAGTACTTGGTGTACTGCTACAAGTAAGAATTTGCTTGCTGCAAGTAAAGGGGCTGTCCCACTTACGTGTCCTTGGCACGCAAATTACGCGACCTCGTCGTCACGTTGAAAAGGAATAGGTGACGTTTCGGGTCAAGACCCTTCTTTCAGACTGAAGAAGGGTCTTGACCCGAAACATCACCCATTGCTTCTCTCCAGAGATGCTGTTGGTCCCGCTGAGTTACTCCTGCATTTTGTGTCCATCTTCAAATGACGTCACGCGCTCCAGACGGCTGTGCGGGCGCATGAAATTGCGAGCGGCCTTCACGGGACCATCGTGCCTCAACGCGACCACGAGGTCGCGTAATTAGCGTGCCAAGGACACGTAAGTGGGACAGGGCTTATGTCTGAAGAATAGTTTTGACCCCTCCAGAAACGGTGCCTGTCCCGCTGAGTTACTTCAGCATTTTGTATCTATCATATCATATGTCATGGTTTTGTTTGGGACATATGCCAATAAAACACTCTTGATTCTTGAAAGCAGCACTGTGATCAATATATAGGAGTCAGACATTGATGTCTTTGTTAACCAGATGTCAAGAGTCCAGAATGTTTTATTGTCACACGTCCCTAAATGGTACAAATACTTTTGACTTGCAGAAGCAGGAGGAGGTTGTAGTGTTTAGGAACGTGGCGGACTGGTGCGCACGTAACAACTTGTCACTAAACACCTCCAAGACCAAGGAGCTGATTATTGACTTCAGGAGGTCCCATAATGGAGAATACGCCCCAATCTCCATTTACGGGGAAAGTGTGGAGAGAGTGTCCAGCTTTAAGTTTCTGGGCACTCACATTTCAGAGGACCTCACATGGTCCACCAACACCGCTGCGCTGGTCAAGAAGGCACAGCAACCACTGTTCTTCCTGAGGACATTCAAAAAGACTGGTCTGCCCCAACAGCTGCTGACAACGTTCTACCGCTGCACCACAGAGAGCATATTAACGTATGGCATCTCTGTGTGGTATCTCAGCTGCACGGAGGCGGAGAGGAGAGCTCTTCAGCGCGTCGTCCACAGAGCGCAGAGGATCATTGGGACAGAGCTACCAGCCTTGGAGGGCATCTACCACACACGGTGCCTCAGGAAGGCCGTCAGCATCCATAAAGACTCCTCACACTCCTGTAACGGACTGTTCGAACTACTTCCCTCTGGCAGACGTTACAAGACCTTCTACGCCCGTACCTCCAGACTCAGAAACAGCTTTATTCCCAGAGCTTTAGCGGCTTGGAACTGGCCCTGCTGAGTGCCCCCCCCCCCCCCCCCCCCCCCCCCCCCCCATCCCCCCTGGATTGTCTCCCTCGGATGGTCACGGCACACAGCTTATTTATTTATTTTACTTATTTACTCGGTTGGAAGCTGCATACTAAATCTCGTTGCACTGATGTGCAATGACAATAAAAGATATTATTATTATTATTATTATTATTATTATTATTAGCCTGGTTGGTTGTTGGGATGAAGTTGCTCCTAAACCTGGACATTGCAGTTTTCAGGCCCCTATACCTTCCTCCTGATTGCAGGTGCAAAATGAGCGTCTGGCCAGGGTGGTGTGGGACTCTGATGATGGGGGACACCTTTTTGAGGCAGTGATTCTTGTAGGTCCCTTCGATGGTGGACCCGTGATGGATTTTGCAGTGATCACCATTTTTTGCAATCTTCTTTGTTCCAGGGGTCAGTATGGTGCCAGGGAGAAGGCATCTGCTGTGGACCTGGTGTGGCAGTAGGCAAATTGCAGTTGGTCAAGGCTGTCTGGGAGGCTGTAGTTGATGTGCACCCTGACCAGCCTCTCGAACCACTTCATGATGGCGGGTGTCAAAGCCACTGGACAGGAGGCTATGTGCTCAATCTCCTGTTTACGCACTCTATACTCATGACTGTGTAGCCAGACCCAGTTCCATCTCCATCTTTAAATTCTCTGATGACATCACTGTTGTTGGATGAATTTTGCGTAATAATGAGTCAGAGTACAGGAGGGAGATTGTTTGTCTGATTGAATGGTGACAGAACAATAACCTTGCTCTCAACATCAGTAAAACCAAGGAGCTGATTTAGAAGAGGAAGGCTGAGGATCCACAAACCTGTCCTCATCAGCAGGTTGTTGGGGGAGATATTCAACAACAAGTTTGTTGGTATCCATATCTCTGAAGATCTGTCCTGGAGGCAGCTGACAGATGCTCATAAAAGCCCATCAACACCTCTACATCCTTAGAAAATTGAGGAGATACATTCGATATGATGAATACTCTTTTAAAATCTTACAGGTGTATGGTAGAGGGCTCTGAAGAAGGGTTTCGGCCCGAAACGTTGCCTATTTCCTTCGCTCCATAGATGCTGCTGCACCCGCTGAGTTTCTCCAGCTTTTCTGTGTAACCTTCGATTCTCCAGCATCTGCAGTTCCCTCTTTAACATATGGTAGAGGGCATATTGACTGGCTGCATCAGAGCCTGATTCGGCAACTCAAATGCCCAAGATTGAAGGAGATTACAAAAAGAGATATTCATCAAAGTGATCTTTGGAAGGCACAGCCTGAAAACAGCAGCCAGCATCATCAAGGACCCACAACACCCTGGCCACACTCTCATTTTACTCCTGCCATCAGGGAAAAGGTAAAAGGAGTCTGAAAACTGTGACCTCCAGGTTCAAGAACAGCTTCTTCCAAACAACCATTAGGCTATTGATCTCTGCAAATATCAACTAACCTACAAACTACGAACAGTCTTGATTGCACCTTGGCCTTTTTTGTTCTGCATTATATTGTTGTTTTTTTTAATTGAACTTTTTCTTGTTTTTTATGCTATCTATTGTGTTTGGAAACCTGAGGAGGAGCTGTAAGTAAGAATTTCATTATTCCGTTTTGGTGCATATGACAAATTAAAAACCCTTGACTCTTTCTTAAAGCAGATGGTATCCTCAGAATGGACAATGGAAACAGCTAAAAGATGTCCAGGGATACTCCAACCAGCTGGTCTATGGACGTTCCGTGGAAATGTTTGGGAACTGCATCCAAGCCAATTGCTTTCTGCTGGTTCATTCTCAGAAAGGCCGATCTAACACCTGTGACTGTGACCATGGTACAGATACTCCTTAGGCTATCAGTAACCTTCTGTTCAAAAGGAGAGTGTAATGCATTAAGCACGTAGGGGAAGTATGCATTGTTACCAGTGACACTGCCCGACTTCACCTTGTAGCCTATTATAGAATGCAGGCCATGCCACAATCAACACCCAGTGAACTGGGATATTGGCTGGAAATTACAATTCTGAGAATATGATTACAGCAGAGCGCTGTTTATCTAGATTGTGACTCTTGAAGTTATCCAGATTTTTCTAAGCCAAAATAACTTTCTGCTTTCTGCAATTCCCACAGCTTCAGTGGATGCAGGATGTTCATCTGATTCTCCTATTCACCCAGAATTTCTTGGCACTGGCAGAGCATTTGCACTGACCTGGCCGTCTAATAAAATCCTAACTTAACTTAGTACATCGCATAGAATGAACTGTCTGGAAATTGACCTGATGGAACAGATTACATTCCTCCATAACATCTTGGTCATTATTGTTTTTGTTGGAAGCTTGGTACATCTGAGTGGATGACAAGACAAGCACATCACTCTGGCTCTGGTTTTATTTTAGACATAGAGCGTGGAAACAGGCCCTTCGGCCCACCGAGTCCACACCGACCAGCGATCCCCATACATTAACACTATCCGACACACACTAGAGACAATTTACACTTATACCAAGCCAATTAACCTACACATTGAAGATATCTGAGAAAACCCACATGGTCATGGGGAGAACGTGCAAACTCCGTACAGACAGCACCCGTCGTCGGGATCGAACCCGGGTCTTCGACGCTGCAAACGCTGTAAGGCAGCAACTCTACCGCTGAGCTGTCGCGCCGCCCTAACGTGTCGATCTAAGACAGTGCAAATCCTGAAAGTAGAAGCACAGAGTCTATTTTGACATCCAGGAGCTTCATGGATACGAAACTTGGTAACAAAATGTTATCTCAGATTCATTTTTTATTTAACTGACTATTAATTCCTTAACTGCTGCAATAAGTTATCTTGAGAAGATGAGGTGAATTCAGTACATAGTCACTATGTTACAATACCCTATAAATTAAGTTGCATATTGTTGCCATTGAAACAAAGAGTTCAGGGTAATTGTACGGCAATCCTTTGCAACTGTTTTTGTCTGTTATTGAATTGACCAACTTTCACTTCACATCAACCCTCTCATCTTCAAGATTTTTATTGGACTTTTCCATCTCAGAACCACAAGCTGCAAATCTTTCACAAGGTAGAACTTATACATTCTGGCATAATTCTTGGTCATCAGTTTTTGCATCTATTCAAATGCCTCCTGATAATATGGAAAGCATAACTATTCACAGTATACCCATGGAGATCTACAGGCTACTTAAGGCCCTGTCCCAATTACGCGTCCTTGGCACGCAAATTACACGACCTTGTCGTTGCATTGAGGCGCACGGGCATCGTGTGGCCGCGTGGGGCCGGTACCACTGAGAAGCGCGGAGGGGTATGTAGTTGTCCGCGGTATCGCGCGGGGCTCCGAAATTTTGTAGCGAGCGAAATCTTCGCGCGCCACTGGCCTGTCCCGGAAATGACAACCAAAGTGGGACAGATTGAATAACAGTCTCGACAAGAAACGTCACCCATTGCTTCTCTCCAGAGATGCTGCCGGTCCCGCTGAGTTACTCCAGCATTTTGTGTCCATCTTCAAATGACATCACACACTCGAGACCGCTGTGCGGGCACATGAAATCGGGCGTGACCTTGGCGCCTCAACGCGACCACGAGTTTGCATAATTAGCATGTCAAGGACACGTAAGTGGGACAGGGGCTTTAAGATTAATACAATCCCTCTGCTGGAATTTCCACCACTGAAGAGAGTGCTATTTTTATACTTACAAAAATTACAAGGGCTTTTAAAATCACATGTTTAGCAATGTATAAACATTAGCCCATCTAACCATTTGGAGAGTTATTTTCCATGGAGCATTCTCCTCACAAACTATATAGTCTAACAATTTCTGGCACATTTCTCAATTAAAACCAATCCCAACTTTTTCAATCTCCCCCAGTGTTAATTATCTGTCCTAATTTGATAATAACATTTCAAAATCGCAAATTCTAATTTCAAAATATTGACAGATTTATAAGGATGAGAAATGAATTCTTCAAGATGTAACCTGGAGAGGGAAGTATTATTTTTGAACTGAAATAAAAGTATTTCCACACTAAAGTCAAGTACACCCATATACTGTATTTTTCTTATCACTCAAAAGATAAATTGAATGATAAAGACTGTGATTATGTCACCATATTAAGTATCCAGATATTGCAATGTTGAACTTTATGATAAAACTGTTATTCTGAATACAACTAAAGGGTTTGTCCTACTTAGGCGATTTTTTAGGCGACTGCTGGTGACTGTCATAGTAGGTCACGGAAAAACTGGTGACTGGACCCCCCTACGACAATGTCTCCAACAAGCTACAGCAACCTACCTCCTATTCGATGTCAAGCTACAGCAAGCTATCGACAACCGGCTACCCATTAGGACGTCCACCTACAACAACCTATGACCACACAGGCGCAACTTACGACAACCAAAGTCAACCTACATCCACCCACAACAAGCTACGACCCTGTTGGTGACAATTGAAGACAATTCAGTCGCCAGTACCTGTCGCTGGTTGATGTTGGTAGTCGCCGATAGAATTCACCAAAGTCAGATCCGGCGACAACCTGCGTCACTTGGCGACAACCTACGACAGCACCTACGTCAGGAGAAGTCAAGCTACGCTCATTGGCATCAAACCACTGTCGCCCCAAATTTTTGAACATGTTGAAAATCCAGCAACGACCAGAAAGAAGCTACGACTTTTTGGGCGACTGAGGAGACTACTCACGACCAAACAGGCGACACCCCGGCAACCATGTGGCAACAGCCTAATCGCCTGTAGTCGCCTAAAAAATAGCCTAAGTGGGACAGGCCCTTATATCTACTTCATTGTAATGCTAAAGAGAGCAATCTGAAACTGAAACAGAATCAGACCCAATTAATGAGCCACAATACACCTAAAACCAAGCCATTGTAGTGTTAGTGAAAAGTCCTTTAGTTATTATTGTTATATACTCACAAAGATCTAGTAAAATTCTCAATCCTGGTTTGTTCCAAGTTAATAGTGACCATTGCTGCAATACGTTGGTGCCAGTTGCTCAATCAGTGTTAATTGACTGCTTTGCTTAGGAGAGCAGTCATATCAATGAGCTCACATTAAGCCCACTTGACAAGCATTAATCCTGATTCATTTTTCATATAGTTGCAATCTACAACATAAGTGCAATGCAGAGCATATCCTTTAATTCTCTAAAGTATTCTGTGTATAACATGCATTAGTCAAATGAAATTGGTAACGAATTGGCATAAATTTTAAATAAATGATCGTGTTTTTTTTTTTTGCAGAAAGACTTCAGTAATGTTACTGTGATTTTCTTTCCAACAAACTGCCCATCTGTTCTTAGTTGTGGTATAATATCCTTGAGATAGAATATTTAATGACAATTGTACTATTAATAATATAAGAAACTAGTTTGTTTTAATGAGTAATTTACCAAAGTATTAAAAACCAGCTGCATTTGTTAGCAAGCGTATATCTGGGAATCAATTTGCTATTCTCGTCACGAAATAAGATGCAAATTAAATAAGCATCTGTTACAATTAGTAAATAAAGATACATTAAATAATGTAATTAAAGGTATAGCCTTTTCCTAAACAATCTGCTCATCAATTATAGTCAATCACAAATGAAGTTAACAGGTAATCTGTGCAAACACAATTTTATTTTTTGATATGTTAGAATGTAGGCTTCTCTCTCTAAGTTGGCATTTTGTCTGGTTTAGTTTCTCTCTGTGAAGGTTGTTGCGAGGAATTTAACACTTTGGAGTCCTCCCAAAGTATTCCTAACACCCATGAAGGAACACCAATAAGTATCTGAGATGGTGTGCGAAGAATTTGAGGATGCTCTTTCCATCCATCTGCTATCCTTCTCCTGGAGTTAGGGCGAGTAGAAGGTTGGGGTGGTGGGTGGGGTTTGGTCGGTGCCGGTTTTATAGATGTTGCCAATGAATCTTATATCCACCCAAGCAATCGTTCCAGGTGCGACAGAGGTTTACCTGCATCTCTTCCAACCTCATCTATTGCGTCCGCTGCTCTAGATGTCAGCAGATCTATATCGGTGAGACCAAGCGGAGGTTGGGCGATCGTTTCGCCGAACACCTCCGCTCCGTCCGCAATAACCAAGCTGACCTCCCGGTGGCTCAGCACTTCAACTCCCCCTCCCACTCCGTCTCCGACCTCTCTGTCCTGGGTCTCCTCCATGGCCACAGCGAGCAGCACCGGAAATTGGAGGAACAGCACCTCATATTCCGTTTGGGGAGTCTGCACCCCGGGGGCATGAACATCAAATTCTCCCAATTTTGTTAGTCCTTGCTGTCTCCTCCCCTTCCTCAGCCCCCCTGCTGTCTCCTCCCATCCCCCAGCCTTCTGGCTACTCCTCCTTTTCCCTTTCTTGTCCCCACCCACCCCCGCCCCCGATCAGTCTGAAGAAGGGTTTCGGCCCGAAACGTTGCCTATTTCCATCGCTCCATAGATGCTGCTGCACCCGCTGAGTTTCTCCAGCTTTCTTGTGTAACCTTCGATTCTCCAGCATCTGCAGTTCCCTCTTAAACAATCTTATATCCACGTTTGGACCTGGGCTACAATGAGATCTGAGCTCAAATGATCTCAATGGAACCCAAGCTGACTACTGCTGCAAAGACACAGATGCACCAAATGTTGCTTAGTTTAGTTTAGTTTAATTTACAGATACAGCACGGAAACAGGCCTTTCAGGCCACCAGGTCCACGCCAACCAGCGATCTCTGCACACTAGGGACAATTTACTGTTTTACCAAAGCTAAATTATCTCCCACCTATACGTCTTTGGAGTATTTCTTCCATCATTTTTGCCTCTATTTTTAAAGATTAGAATAAGTTGTCATCCTGATAACATCGTAAACGACATAATTGCAAATTACTGATTTTGTTGTTCGCTGTTTTTTTTCATTTGCGAATGGGAAATTAACTTGGACACAACAGAGTGCCACTAACACCAATTAAAAGTAACTTGTTCATCTGGTTTTAGTGAGGTTAGTTGGCTGATAATTGTTGGCTCAAAGACATCTTTTGCTCTTTTAAAAAAAAAATAGTATTGGTGGAATAAACAGATAATGTTTCAGTCTAATCTCATCGAATATGCAGCAGTGTCAGTGAAGTGCTCTCGAGCAGTCTACTGAAACATTTGTCTCAATTATAGTTATTCCAGTATTGGCATCATGGGGGTTGAAACCACAACCATACAGAAATGCGTGGGTGAAAAGACTTTCACTGAGCCAGCATGCAATTACCAGTAAAGGTAATTTTTGAATCCATTGTTTTGTTTCCAGAAATGTGATGGGATTATTTAGTATTGTGGTACATGTAAAAAGATGTAGCTTTTCTCTAATTGACTGATCGATCTACAATTTAGTGACATTTTATGAACATATATGAAGTTTTTTTAATTGGTTGGCAAAAGCTCGAAAACTTAGAAGTTACAATAAAATTGCCAAATCATCGTTGTATTGACATGTAACAGCTTCAACTTTAATATTTGTAATATGACAAAAGTAATAGACAAAAACGGTGTATGCTTGTTTATTGTGCCCAAAAAAATTCAATAGATTAATTTAGCTACAATTGGAATCCTCTGCACTTCTGTTCAAAGTGCAATTGTCAACACACCATTGCATAATTCTAGAGCTCTAAGCAAAAATAATCTTTGTCAGAAAAGAACATTGTTGTTCTTTTTATATTTGCATTTACTATTAAGTTGGAAATATAATGTGATTAAAATATTTGAATTTGAATTATACACATTGATAAACCCATCAACATTTCTACCTCTTTCTCTCTTTCTTTTATATTACCTTATCTTTCTTTCTTCCTAACTTTCCTTATCTTTCATTGTCTTTTTTCTATCTATCTATCTATCTATCTATCTATCTATCTATCTATCTATCTATCTATCTATCTATCTATCTATCTATCTATCTATCTATCTATCTATCTATCTATCTATCCTATTTATCTAATTTTTCTAATTTTTCCATCTAATCTATCGATGTAGTATCTGCCTATCTATCTAATCAATATATCTAATCTTGCAGCTGAATATGAATATTGAGACACGATGGGCCGCAGATGCTGGAAGACCAGAGTGCCGCGGTCATCCCCTGGCAACAGGCATAAATCGCCCGCCACGGAACCGGGAAACTCGTCCTGAAGAGAGAAGCTGCAGAGCCTGGCCATCCTAAGGGGTTGGACAGGCTAGATGCAGGAAGATTGTTCCCGATGTTAGGGAAGTCCAGGACAAGGGGTCACAGCTTAAGGATAAGGGAGAAATCCTTTAAAACCGAGATGAGAAGAACTTTTTTTTCACACAGAGAGTGGTGAATCTCTGGAACTCTCTGCCACAGAGGGTAGTTGAGGCCGTTCATTGGCTATATTTAAGAGGGAGTTAGATGTGGCCCTTGTGGCTAAGGGGATCAGGGGGTATGGAGAGAAGGCAGGTACGGGATACTGAGTTGGATGATCAGCCATGATCATATTGAATGGCGGTGCAGGCTCGAAGGGCCGAATGGCCTACTCCTGCACCTAATTTCTATGTTTCTATCCCCGAGGACTGAAGAGGAGAGTGGTGAGAGTCAAAATGGCAGCTAATGCAAGAATGAAGGGCCGTTAAGAGGAACCGGGCTCATACATTCCGTGTCATCAAGGTCAGCTGCGGGAGACTCCCCCAGAGCACAAAGGCTGAATAGTGGCTCAGCGAGGGGAGGGTCGATGGTTCGCTGGCTGACCCAGATCATTGCGATGGCTGGAGGCCCTGCAGCAGCCTGGGGATCGACTGAATTGGGTGTCGCACCAGGAGACTGAGCGGCTGAATTGTACTTGACCTGCAGCGGCACAGAGTGGTGACAACAGCGGTGGAGGATGCTTCCAACTTCACTTGGCCAGGCTGACCCTGCAACATCACCAGAACAACAGCCTTTATGACTTGCTGCACTTAAAGCAACTTGGATTTGGAAAATGGCACCAAAATGACTCTTGTATATGGTCTCAGTGGACTTTTTCTATACACTTTGTACTTAATCTGGGTTTATGTATAGCAATAATTGACTCAACTGTATGCAAAAAAAAGAATTTTGCTACACCTCGGTACATGTGATAATAAGGAGCCATCAAAGCATTGAATTGTTAAAGGACTCTCTCGGTTCCTCCTGTTTGGTGCTCAAGTTTGAATATTTCAAGGTGCTATATTTGGAAATTCCTACATCTTTTACACCTTGTCTTCTCAAGACTAACATTTAGAAAAATTGCAATAAGCCTGAAAAATATTTGGAAAAAAACTTTCCATTTATAATATAATGTGTCATGCTAAAAAATATACAGTGCAGAGATTCATATTCTGCCTTTCACAACCTCGGGTTATTACAAACCATTTTGTAGCCAGTTAAATAATTTTGAATCACTGATATGAATGGCAGAACACCAACAGTCTATATGCACAGAGAAAGGTCTCTCAAACAGTGGCACAATCAAGGATCAGATCTTGTTTTAGGTGCTGGCTAGATTCTTGTGATTGTTATTCAGAATAGATACATAGATACTGTACATAGATACATAGAAAATTGGTGCAGGAGTAGGCCATTCGGCCCTTCGAGCCTGCTCCGCCATTCAATATGATCATGGCTGATCATCCAACTCCGTATCCCGTACCTGCCTTCTCTCCATACCCCCTGATCCCTTTAGCCACAAGGGCCACATCTAACTCCCTCTTAAATATAGCTTCTGACGGTCAACAGAAATTCCTCAAAAGCCCTGTAAAGCTTTATTTTACTATTGAGCTACATTTTATTACCTCCATTTTTGTGAATTACTCAAGAAACACACAGATTTAAAATTGTACCTGTTTCAAGACACCACGGACCCTCTCCATGGTAATGACGGATGAGTGTTATTAATTTAAGATCTCGCTCACCTGCGTAAAACACCATTGATCTTTAAGATGCCCTATTCTCTCAACTTTCTCATCTCCCACACAGTTGCTTTGGGTCACATTCCCCTGCCAGACTAGCTGAAACCCTTCCGATTAGCACCAACAAATCCCGCTGCCAGGGTGTAGATCCCCCACCCTCCTCAGTTCAAGCACAACCTGTCATTTCACAATTTTTAATGAGAAGAAACTCAACCTGTTAAAATCAATAATTAAAGGACAAGATTAATCTTGTAATTGTGCTCCCTTTCCTGGAAGCAATTTGGCTAGAGCAAAAGAACATTTGGGCATCTGATTTTTATTTTGGCCAGGAAAGGTACTTGTGCTGAATTGAGCGACATTTCTCATGTATGATTCAAACTCAATATTATGAATAATTTTCTGCACTATACCATGCAGAAAACCTAATATTTCTCCGTGATTATAGATATGCTCCTGGGGAATGAATACAAGGACAGGTTGAAAACTCCATGGTGCTTAGGAAATGACGTTTGGGCTGTTTTAACCCTGGAAAATTATTTGAGAACCTGCCAGCTGACAGGCTTGTAAATTCTATCATGTTTCAGTGACTTTAACAATACTCAAGTACTAGTTGGATTCGATGAATTTATTCAGTACTTTGGCTTTAGCATATATATTCCACTGAGGCTGTAAGTGGGGAGTGAGGAAAGGTCACACGTTTGATTTCTTTCAAACTCAATAGAATTAACTTAAAAATTGTGCCACCTATTTTTCTACCAGTGTAATTTTATCTGCCAGGCATTTTAAAAATTATGTCCTTTTTACTTAGGTACAATCTTTCCCTCCCGTTTAGTGAAACATGGCATCATGATTGTTGATTTTGATCAAATAACTTACTTGCTTAAAACTGGAAAAGCAATCTTTTGTAAATTGACTCTGCCAGAAATAGCACCAAAAACTGTTGGCTCTGTGTACTGTCTCAGTGTACTACTGCTATGCACTTGTACTGTATCTGAGATGTTTATCTAAGAAATATTCAAGTGCTTATATATTGTGATACTTGTACCACACTGTATACAAAAATGTATTTCACTGTACCTCAGTACAGGTGACAAATAAAATACCATACCATCATCGAGTTTGAGAAATTTGATGATTCTTGTAAACAAGAATTGCATTCTACCAAACACCTTCTCCCATTCATCTCTTCCTTTATTATGCAATGGAAAAAACATGGAGATAAAACTGCGATAAAACAATCCAAAGCTGAACATAACAATTTTCTATAGATTTCACATTCTTTCTAACTTTTATTTAGTAACCTATTTGCTGAAAGTATGCCTTGACAATGTAGCCAATTTTTTTTTTTTTAATGGGTAACTCCACTTAAAGATAACTAAAATGCAGCAATATCTCATAGTTTAAAAAAGGTACTGGTACTGTAAGTTTTAACTCTGGTAATGATTCTCCATAATGTTTACACATGAATTGATGTTATCCTGCATGAAATTGCATTACTTCAAGGGTCTTGTTAATGTCAGCCAGGGGGAATGGCACATTAGCCACCTTTGAAAGCAAGTATATCTCCTGGTCTTAACCTGCTGGCCAACAAAATGATTGTGAACCTCAACTCAAGAAGAAGGGACTTTGTGGATCTGCTTCATGAATTAATTGAAAATGAATTAATCATCAGCTAACACACTGCGCTAATTTATCTGTGAAATGTAATCAATACGTGCAGTGAAATATGAGTAAAAAGAGCTATTATTAACTTTGAAAACTACAGAATGTTCCGAGACACTTCAAAACCAAAGAAATGTAGCAATGATCAGAGAGAGAAAAAGATTCACTGGCAGGTCATTACATTTTAACAAGAATAAATTCCAGGTCAGTTTGATATTAAGATATTAATATATTTAAATCCCAAAACAATTCACTGCATTTACTGGAGATAAAAAAAATAAAAATAAAATCTATAATAAAACAAAATGTGAGATTATTTTGCAGGTCAGGCAGTGGTTGTGTAAAAAAGACACCAAGTGCTGGAGTAACAATAGAAACATAGAAACATAGAAATTAGGTGCAGGAGTAGGCCATTCGGCTCTTCGAGCCTGCACCGCCATTCAATATGATCATGGCTGATCATCCAACTCAGTATCCCGTACCTGCCTTCTCTCCATACCCTCTGATCCCCTTAGCCACAAGGGCCACATCTAACTCCCTCTTAAATGTAGCCAATGAACTGGCCTCAACTACCCTCTGCGGCAGAGAGTTCCAGAGATTCACCACTCTCTGTGTGAAAAAGGTTCTTCTCATCTTGGTTTTAAAGGATTTCCCCCTTATCCTTAAGCTGTGACCCCTTGTCCTGGGCTTCCCCAACATCGGGAACAATCTTCCTGCATCTAGCCTGTCCAACCCCTTAAGAATTTTGTAAGTTTCTATAAGATCCCCCTCTCAATCTCCTAAATTCTAGAGAGTATAAACCAAGTCTATCCAGTCTTTCTTCATATGACAGTCCTGACATCCCAGGAATCAGTCTGGTGAACCTTCTCTGCACTCCCTCTATGGCAATAATGTCCTTCCTCAGATTTGGAGACCAAAACTGTATGCAATACTCCAGGTGTGGTCTCACCAAGACCCTGTACAACTGCAGTAGAACCTCCCTGCTCCTATACTCAAATCCTTTTGCTATGAAAGCTAACATACCATTCGCTTTCTTCACTGCCTGCTGCACCTGCAATTGAGAGTGGGGAATAGTGTCTTGTGCCTACTTTCAATGACTGGTGTACCATGACACCCAGGTCTCGCTGCATCTCCCCTTTTCCTAGTCGGCCACCATTTAGATAATAGTCTGCTTTCCTGTTTTTGCCACCAAAATGGATAACCTCACATTTATCCACATTATACTGCAATGGGTCAGGTAGCATCTCTGGAGAATATGGATAGGTAACGTTTCAGATCACAAACCTTCTTTAGACTGAGTGTAGGGGGGAGGAGAAGAAGGCTGGAAGATGGGCGAGGCAGGAAAAAGCGTGGTAGGTAACAGGTGGACATAGGCGAGCTGGGTGTTTGATAGGCAGATAGTTGGAACAATGGCCAGAGTTAAGAACCAAAGGTTTGAGACAGATTTGAGGAGTTGCAAAGTATGAAGCCAGAGAGAGGAAAGTAGCTGGGGGAGGGGAGAAATAGGTGGGGTCCAAGTGACGGACGGGGGAAGGGAGGGGAGGTGGGAGAAAGGTGGTTGGGGGGGGGGGGGGGGGGGGGGTTCATTAGAGGTTACCTAAAATTGGAAAATTCTATCTTCATGTCATTGGATTGTAAGTTACCCAAGCATAATATGAGGTGCTGTTCCTCCAGTTTGCATGTGGCCACACTCTATAATGGAGGAGGCCCTGGACAGAAAGGTCAGAATGGGAATGGGAAGGGGAGTTAAATCGGTTAGCAATCAGGAGATCCAGTAGGCTTTGGCAAACTGAGCGCAAATGCTCATCGACATGGTCGCTGAGTCTGTGCTTTGTCTCCCTGATGTGCAGGTGGCCACATCAGAAACACTAGATAATGCAGTGGATGGGATTACAGGAGGTGCACTTGAACTTCTGTTTCACCTGGAAGGAGTTCTGGGGTCCCTGGATGGAGGGAGGAGGTATGGAGACAGGTGTTATATCTTCTGCAGTTGCTGGAGAAAGTGTCGGTGGAGGGGTGGTATGGGTGGGAATGGATGAGTGAACTAAGGAGCTACAGAGGATGCAGTCTCCTTGGAAAGTGGAAAGGACTGGTGATGGGAAGATGTGACTATTTGTGGGATCGTGTTGGAGGTGACAGAAATGTCGGAGGATAATGTGTCGGATGCAAAGGCTGGTGGGGTGAAAGATGAGCACCAGGGGAACTGTCCTTATTTTGCCTGGGGGAGGAGGAGCAAGAATTAACTACAGGAGACACACGTGAGTGATCTATCTCTGACAGAAGGGGAAAACCATCATTACTAAAGAAAGAAGACATCTTGCGTGTTCTAGAATAGAAAGTCTCATCTTTGGAGCAGATGCAGCAGAGACGGAGGAATTGAGAGTGGGGAATAGTGTCTTGTGCAAAGAGGAGTTGACATCTCCCGTTGATGACTTTTGATGCCAAAAATGAAAGACAAAGTTTTAGGTCAAAAAGGAAAGCGGTGGAAAGAAGTGACACGTGGAGATGCCAAAATATTAAGTAATACACATGGTGTTGCCACCATCAACTGGAACAGGTTGGTGAACAGGTAAATAGGAGACAATCTGTGAAATCTGAAGTCTTCAGCAGAAGATCGAGGAAAGCATAATGCTGGAAATTATATCTGAAATTGGTGAACTTAATTCCGTGGAAGGTGTAGTGTGCCACATCTTAAGATGTGGTGCTATCCCACTTGCGCTCATTGAGCTTTGTTGAAACACTGTCAAAAGCCAAGGACAAAGATATTGGAGTCTGAGTTGAGAATGAGTATTACAGAGACAGGCATCGAAAAGCTTAGGGTCACCCTAGCAGACTGAATGGAGGTGTTCGCCAAATTGGTCACTTAATCTGTAACTGCTTTCCTTAATATTGAGCAGACCATATCATAGCACTGGATGCAATCCAGCAACTCAGAACAAATGCATTAAAAAAATAACTGCATCACATGGCAAGAATGCCTAAAGCCGTGGGTAGAGAGGAGGTAAAAGGGTACTTGTTGCATCCCTGAAGTCACCTGGGAAGCATTTCCAATCGTAGAGTGGATGTGGGTGGGGATGGAAGGGAATCAATCCCTTCAGAATCCTGAAAAAGGATGGGAAAGAATGAAATGCCTGGTGGTGGTATCGCATGGAGGTGTTAGAAATTCTAGAGCATGATCTGCTGAATGCAGAGGATTGAAAGCGAAGACTGTGAGAAACATACCCTTATCACCGGTGGGCGAAAAGGGGATGGCAGCAAAAGTGCAGGAAATGGAACAAATACTATTGAGAACCCTGTCAACTATGGCAGAGAGTTATTCTTGCTCATGTTTGAAGGAAGACATATCACAAATACTGATGTGGAAAATGGAGTCATCATTACAACCGCAATTGAAAAATCAGCTCTGGGAGAATAGGATGGAGTCCTCACATGAAATTGGACGTGAGGAGGTGCATTTAAGGTAGCTGTGATCTTGTGGTGGGCTTTGATCAAAAATCTATTTCCGAACTGGAAATGCCAATGTTATCCCACTTTTTAAGAAAGGTGGGAGAGAGAAACCAGGGAATTATTATCCAGTTATTCTGACATCGGTGGTGGGGAAGATGCTAGAGTCAATTATAAAATATGACATAGAGGCACATTTGGATAGCAGTAACAGGATCGGTCTGAGTCAGCATGGATTTACGAAGGGGAAATCATGCTTGACTAATCTTCTGGAATTTTTTGAGGATGTAACTAAATGAACAGGGGAGAGCCAGTGGATGTAGTGCACCTGGACTTTCAGAAAGCATTTGATAAGGTCCCACATAGGAGATTAGTGGGAAAAATTAGGGTACATAGTATTGGGTGTAGAGTGCTGACCTGGATAGATAATTGGTTGGCAGACAGAAAACAAAGAGTAGGGATTAATGGGTCCCTTCCAGAATGGCAGGCAGTGACTAGTGGGGTACCACAAGGCTCGGTGCTGGGACTGCAGCTATTTACAATAAACATCAATGATTTAGATGAAAGGATTCAAAGTAACATTAGCAAATTTGCAGATGACATAAAGCTGGGTGGCAGTGTGAACTGTGAGAATGCAGGGTGACTTGGACAGGGTGGGTGAGTGGCCAGATGCATGGCAGGTGCAGTTTAATGTGGATAAATGTGAATTTATCAACTTTGGTGGCAAAAACAGGAAGGCAGATTATTATCTGAATAGTGTCAAGTTGGGAAAAGGGGAAGTACAACGGGATCTGGGGGTCCTTGTTCATCAGTCTATGAAAGTAAGCATGCAGGTGCAGCAGGCAGTGAAGAAAGCGAATGACATGTTGGCCTTTATAACAAGAGGAGTTCAGTACAGGAGCAACGAGGTCCTTCTGCAGTTGTATAGGGCCCTAGTGAGACCACACCTGGAGTATTGTGTGCAGTTTTGGTCTCCAAATTTGAGGAAGGACATTCTTGCTATTGAGGGAGTGCAACGTAGGTTCACAAGGTTAATTCCCGGGAACTGGCATTTTTGATAGAATGGAGCGGCTGAGCTTGTATACTCTGGAATTTAGAAGGATGAGAGGGAATCTTATTGAAACATATAAGATTATTAAGGTTTTGGGCACGCTAGAGGCAGGAAACATGTTCCCTATGTTGGGGGAGTCCACAACCAGGGGCCACAGTTTAAGAATAAGGGGTAAGCCATTTAGAATGGAGCTGAGGAAAAACTTTCACACAGAGGGTTGTGAATCTGTGGAATCCTCTGCCTCAGAAGGCAGTGGAGGCCAATTCTCTGGATGTTTCAAGAGAGAGTTAGATAGAGCTCTTAAAGATAGCGGAGTTAGGGGATATGAGGAGAAGACAGGAACGGGGTACTGATTGTAGGTATGTTACAATACTTACCTTCAGCGGCGCTGTAATTCTGCCACTGGCCGTGTGCGCGATATTGGCATGTTTGAGGAGGGGGGCGGGGTTAAAACGGGGTTTTTTCCGACCTGGTCCTGAATTATATTTGTTGGAGTGCAAGATGTTGCTAAAGAATCGTTCCTACGGCCGTTCTGTGTGTTTTAAAAAAAAATTCACCCGACAAGTTAATCGCTGGAATGATTTTAAAATCAACTTCTGAAGGACCAAGTAAGAAAAAGTAGTTTATTTTATGTAAAAAAGTGTTTCTTAAGATGTATTTAATTCACATTTTAAGTTGCAAAACGGTGATTTTTCCCCCCGAAGAACCGGCAGTGTATTTGCTGCAGATATGGGGACTAAAAACTCAACGTTCTAAATGGTCCCGTTCCAGAAAATCCCACTCGCAAGCTGATTTAAATGGCCATTAATTCACAGGTATTAAACATTAAATTCCTTCCATTTGACCTATAAACCCATGACAATGAGACTTAAAAATTATGTTATATTCTGAATTCTTGTGTGAATGTTATTTGGACACTTAGGCTATTTAAAAATGTTAATCAATTCTTAATGGATAGATGTTTAGATCTAGTAATTGAATTTTGTAATTAGCTACAATTAGGTAACTAACTAATTATACTAATTTCAAGTCATCTAAGTAAGATTGTATCATATTTGTTTCAGAATGCTTCAATCTATAATAACTGAAAATTTCTTACAATTCTCTTAAATTTTAAGAAAGTTATTGGCTTTTAAATGTTCTTGATCACAGCTTTTGTGTTAAGTCAATGAAAAAGCAATAGGGAACAAGATGCCAATTTCCGAGTATGAAAATGGCTATAACTTTTTTTAATACTGAAGATATGAAAATGAATTAGGTGTCAAATTACACTTCTTTTTATGCTTTATCTGATGGGATAAATTAAAGACTTGATTTTTAAAATCTCAAAATTTTGTAACATTGCTACTGATTGTGGATGATCAGCCATGATCACAGTGAATGGCGGTGCTGGCCGAATGGCCTATTCCTGCACCTATTATCTATTGTCTATAAGGAAGGGACGATTCGGGGTAGAGTCATTTGAAAATGCGAGATAGTGCAATTAAATTTTTGGCAATGAAACTTCCGAATTCTGCACAAAAACAGAAACAGCAGCAGAAGCGAGGAGGGAAGGCATGGAAGTGAAAGCAACGTTCTACACTTCCCATACAGAAATGATATTGCTTCAATCCATCAGCTACATCTTTTACTATGAAGTGAGTAGAATCGAAGGGAAAACATTCAAGGATGTTCAAGATTACAAGGACATTGCCTGTTCTGGAGGGTTTAAACTATAAGGAGAGGATGGATAAGCTAGACTTTTATCCCTGGAGTGTAGGACGCTGATGGGTCTCCTTATAAAGATTGTTTAAATCATGAGGCGTATAAAATGGTGAATAACCAGAGTAATATCACCAGAGTAGGGTAGTCTAAAATTAAATACCACAGGTTTAAGGTGAGAGGGTAAAGATTAAAAAATAGACCTGTTTTCACACAATGGGTAGTACATGTATGGAGCGATCGGCCAAAGAAATTGGTAGAGATGGGCACAATTACCTTTAAAAGAAACTTGGATAGATACATGGTTTGGAAATGTTTGGGCAGATATTGGTCAGGGGCAGTTAATGGGGACTAGGCAACTTTGGCTTGTTCCCATGCTGTACAGCTCTATCAAATGAGAACAAGATCAGCCAGGTGAAAGAGTGAAGTGGAGGAAATGAATTGGTTCGAGCCCCTTTCAAGTGAAGTTCAGCCTGCCCTGATGTGGAATGTATGGATATCTGCGATGAAATTAGCTGGTTGGGGAAACTGACAAAGTGGAGCATGGCATCATAACTGCCAAAGAAATAGGGGGGAAGAAAATGGATGAGGGGAGGAAAAGTTGTCGTTAAACCAGAAAGAAATACGTTCAATGTGACATGAACAGGTGGAAACAATGTATCTACATAGGTTTTGGAATCTTTTAGAAATACAGCATGGAAACAGGCCCTTCAGCCCACCAAGTTCACACCGACCAGTGATTGCCCTGTAAACTACCACAATCCTCCACGAAGGGACAATTTACACTTTCTAGAAGCCGATTAACATACAAACCTGTATGTCTTAGGAAGTTGGGAGGAAACCGGAGCATCCGGCCAAAAACCCACGTGATCACAGGGAGAACATACAAACTCCACACAGACAACACCCACAGTCAGGATTGAACCTAGGTCTCTGGCGCTATAAGTCAGCAACTCTACCGCTGCGCCATTGCGCCATCCTGAAGATATCAAGAAATGTATTAATATGTTTTTTTCACAGCTTTGAGTAGAAGCCCTGATTGATCCAAAACACTAAAGAAAACTATTTAACCAAATCGTGAAATCTTCCACCTTTTTCCCGAGGTCCTCATAATACCTGTGCTCTACTGTCAAATACTATAAGCTAACTGAACCTGTGCTAAGATGGATCTGCTGTGGGTTCATCAACTCTGTTCATATCAATGTAGAGAGCAAGACTCTGGGAAAAGTTGGCAAATCCTATTTCTAGCACTGAGTTTAATTAAATCTTTTTAATAGTTAACTGATCAAAACATATTGTGGCTATGTTTTTGAGTTTTATTTCACCGATATTTAAATATATTTTTTTAAATGAACCTTTTAACTAGTTAAAATTATTCTTTAAATGTTTATGAAGCAGTCTTTTGAGCGTTTGTTCAGCTGGTTGGCATAAGATCATAGTTAATGTCGGGAAACTGGGGCTTGCTGCTTGCAGCAGGAAATCCTACACTGCTCTGGGGCCAGCTTTGAGAATCATTGTTGTTCAGCTCTTGCATGCAGGTGGCTAGCCACTCATTGGTAGAGCAGGTGAATACATCAATGCGTGGATTGTGTTTCACACTGTGGATGTAAGGCCACATGCTATAATAACTCACCAACATTAATGACAAGAGTAACCCGCTTTACTCTCATCACATCTGAGAGGGTAATCTGAAAATATTGATACGAAGATTAAAAATATCTGTCAAAATGAATCATTTTATTTGGCTTAATTTTTACTGATTTGAAAATTGACTTACCAATTAGTTAATGTTTATATGGATTTTAAACTGGAGTGTAATATACAGCACTCCAACAAATGAAATATTTAAGCGTAATCTTCCATTTTTAGAATTATTGGTCATTGCCAGTTAGCAGGTTCCTTTAATTTGCATTTTACATTTGGCTTTCCTTTCTAATAATCATGCTGGAAAATTAGAATATGAAAAAGAATGAAAGTTGCTGGCAGTGAACTAATGACTGTATGCAAGCAATCAATGATTAAAAGCTCAAATCCCTCAACAGGATAATCACTCGACTTTCAATGGTGTAAGATATTACATTTGCACAGATAATACGACATTTTCATTTATGTCTGCATCATTATGAGCTCAAATGAGAGGACACACACAAATTAGTTTGAGTTCAAGTTTTGGTTATTCACTTGGTACCACTAATTGCAGAACCTAGGATACGATTTGCTTCCTTTTTACAATTCTGTGCATTTTGGTATGATAGATTCAATAACCATATTGAAACGGTCAGAAAACAAAACACTCTGAAAATGTTTGAGTCAAAAATCTCAGGGAGAAAATTATGACTCATTTATGTTTGTTCTTTGCTAGTAATCCGCTGGCCCAACTGCTTCAATATAAAACATTGCAGCTGCAGAAAATCTAAAATACTAATGGAAGAATGCCAGTTTGTACTATTCACCATTGGATCTTTCTTAAGTAGTGATTAAAATGTTCAATCGTTGATGAAAATAAATCATGAATTCAAGAAAAAAAAGTGTTCCAGACGTTTAATGAATTGAAGCAGGCTCCCCAATACTTCGGAGATTTCACTTCCTTGAGGTTAATGAAGCATAGTATAAAGGAGTCAAGCAATTACTTAAAAAATAACATATTTAATTCTGACCAATGCTAAGGAAATGAATAAAAGAGAAATTAAGGAGCAGGTATATAGAATTGTTGAAGTTAAATTTGCTTCAATTCCACAATTCAAACCTTCCACAAAATACTTCTCCAACATCAGCTCATTCTTCCAAAGCAGAGATCTCCAGAGTACTGGTCGGTGTGAGCAAGGTACAGGTGATCTGGATCTTTTCATTCACCACACATGTTGAATAACGTTGTATTTGGGTCCAACGGGTATTTATGCACATTTAATTTTGTATTGCATGCAGTTCTGGCCGCCCCATTACAGGAAGGTTGCAAAGGCTTTGGAGAGGATGCAGAGGAGGTTCACCAGAATGATGCCTAAATTACAGGAAGAGGTTGGACAGACTTGGATTTATTTCTGTGGAATGCCTTAGGTTGTAAGGAGACCAGATAGAAATATGTAAAATTATGAAAGACAAGGATAGGATAGACACTGAACTTTTTCCCAGGATCGCAAAATCAATTAGAAGATAGCTTTGAGGTGAGAGGAGCAAAATGTAAAGGAAATGTGCAGGGCAAGTTTTCCACATAAAGGGTAGTGAGTGCCTGGAATCTGCTTACAGGATTGGTGGTGAAAGCAAATATGATAGCAGCACTTAAGAGACTTTTGGATAGACACGTGGACAAGCAAGGACTGCAGGGCCATGGATTATGTGCAGGCAATAAGTTTGGTCGTGGCATCATGTTCAGCACAGACATTATGGGCTGAAGGGCCTGTTCATGTGCTGTATTGTTCTATAGCCCTGTGCTGAAAATCAATTTAACATGATAAATTATCTATCATGGTAATAGTGATTGATTGAAAATTGACAAACAATTCTACACAAGCATTTAATAAGGAGACAACGGCTTTTAACTGAATCGTTGAAACGTTATAAGTTGAAGGTAATAGCATATTTGTTTCTTTCTCCAGTGCTGATGTTGATGTTGCTGTCCACAAGACATGAATTCAGAGACAAGTAGCAACCCATTCCATTCCCAAAGACTAACTGGAAATGCAGACACCTGATTTATTGCCGGAATGAAAATCATTCACTCACTACTCAAAATGTGGATATACTCAGAATACCTTGGGGAGTGGGTTGTCATGCGTGATGTTTTTTGTATTTTAAAGAATGGATGGAATTCGGGGCAAACTTTGACGATGTGACTGGTCTCCTGTGGCAACACACTCCTCTGAAAATTAACAAGAATTGTGCAGGTAAATAATATCTAAAGTTAAAGACAAATTGCAAGGGAACTGTGGACACCTGAACAGATGGGAACAAATTGCCCCCTCTCCAGGTACTTTTCCCTGCAACCACAGGAGCTGTAACACCTGCTCCTATACCTCCAATTTTAGGTAATACTGCATCCCATTATTTTTCTTCTCCTCCTCCCCCTATAGCCACCCCCCCGGGGCCCCAATCCTCCCCCCATCCCTTTTCCTAATGCACCCATTCTCTCACTATCCTGTCCCTTTCACCTCTATGCATCCCTCTGGCTTTATATTTTGTTCCTCTTTCCAACCTCCCCTCATTATCAACACCCTTTTGTCTCCTTTATTCCCCTATTATCAGCCTTTAGTCTCCTTTCCATCTGCAGCTTTTATCCACCCATTTGCCCATTGTGTGTATCTAACTATCACGCCAGGTTTTGCCCCACCTCATCTTTTTTCCTGCTTATTACCTCCCCCCCCCCCCCCCCCCCACTACAATCAGTTTGAAGGAGGGTTTCCAAAAAGTTGCCTGTTCATGTCCCTTGGAGATCTTGCTGACCTGCTGGGAACTCCGGCACTTTGTGTTCAATGCAAGGTTCCATCATCTGTAGTTCCCTGTGTCTGCTGGGACCAGGCTCCTTTGATGGCGATTGGATTGAGTTGAGAGGGAGCAGGAAGGACAAGTGAAGTAAAGTTACAGTAAATGCTGTGCAAGTTCATAATAATCCAAAGGGCAGATTCTATTATATTTTACATCAATATCGTCATTGATATAAAAGTTTTTTAGTAGTTCAGTAGTTTCTTATAATACACCAAGTTTTATATTATTTGTAGAGTCTGTATTTATAGTTAACTTATAGCACCAGCTAAGTCTTAATCAACTTTTAAAAGTTCCGGGCGGTGTTGCTCAGTGAACCTTGACTACTTTAACCCCCGGGTAGACGCTGGGCAAACTCTGTGAATTATATACAGGTATCTAATCCAAAGGGAAGTATGAGAAAGCCAGCACCTTCCGCCCACCAGCTGGAGGCCAGGATGTATACAATACTTAGTATCAAGTTTAATATTAGGTTAGGTCGTCATTGGGAAGAGAGCTTCAAATTCAGAGGGTATGCTTTAAATTAAGTGAACTGGAACAATTGAGAGAGCTGGCAAAATTGAAGATAATGGGTTTCCAAGGAGAAAACGCTGCAAGAGTTGAAGGCCTACTTGCACAAATAGTTGTGATCGTTGGGCATCAATCATTCCAGCCCCAGGCTATCTCTACACTTGCTCTTCGGAGCAGCGTCCTGGGCCCATTCACCTTGTGATGGTGGGATGTCAGTTAGCAGCTTCATTAATGATGTTCTTTCCAGCAGAGAAACAGGATTAACAGTTTTTATTGACGTGAAATTGCATGGGGATGCCATTACCCACAGGTTCCCTCCATGTTCCACACTATCCTGACTTGGAAATATCTTAACAGTTGATTTATTGCTGGTGCTTCATGCTGCATCTTGATTTCCTGACTCTAATATTCAATGCCCAACCTAGAAAAGCAAGCCTTCTTTAATACTCCTTGTGTTGCCACTTTCAGTGAGTTATGGACTTGGACCTCAAGGTCCCTCTTTACATAAATGCTGTTAAGGTTCTTGCCATTGGTTGTATATTTTCCCCTTACATTCCGCCTCCCTAAGTGCAACGCCTCACAATTGATCAACTGAGACATCATCTGCCATTTCTATGCCCATTTCTGTAGCTGATTAATATCCCACTGCACACTTTGACAGCCCTCATCACAGTTCACTGCCCCAGCAAACTTGGTGTAATCTGCAAACTTAAATCAACCCATCTACCGTATGTTTATGTCCAATTCATTCATATATATATCACAAATAACAGAGGTCCCAGCACAGATCCCTGCGGAACTGCACTGGTTACAGACCTCCAGCCTGAATATTGTCCTTCCACCACAATCCTGTCTTCTATCAATAAACCAGTAATTAATCCATGCAACCAAGTCACTGTTAATCCTGTGAATCTTAATCTTCTGGATCAGCCCACCATTAAATACCTTACTAAAATTCAAGTAGACAACCTCCAGCACCTCTTCAATCACTTCTGTCACGTATTCAAAGAACTCGATCGTTAGTAAGACATGACGTGCTGCGTACAAAACCATGCTGCCTTCCCAAATTAACCCATTCTCTTACAAATTGGAGTAAATCCAATCCATTGAGTCCTCTCCAATAGATTCCCTATCACTGACCAGCCTATAATTCCATGGATTCTCTCCACTTCTCTTCTTAAACAAAGGAACAACATTGACTACTCCAGCATCTGTAGTTCCCTGTGTCTACTGGGACCAGGCTCCTTTGATGACGACTGGACTGTTGAGAGGTGGCAGGAAGGACAAGTGATGTCAAGTTACAGAAAATGCTGTGCAAATTCATAAGAATCCAAAGGTCTCTGTTGTATTTTATATCATTATCATCAGTAGTTTTTTTATAATACCCCAAGTTCTATATTATTTGTAGAGTCCATATTTATGGTTTATTTTAATAGCACCAGCTAAGTCTTAATCAACTTTTAAAAGTTCCGGTGGGTGTTGCTCAGTGAACATTGACTAATTTAACCCCCGGGTAGGCGCTGGGCGAACTCAGTGAATTACATGCAGGTATCTAATCCTAAGGGAAGAATGAGAAGATGTCAGAAAGCCAGCACCTTCCACCCACTAGCTGGAGGTAAGGATGTATACAATACTTAGTATCAAGTTTAATATTAGGATTGGTTGGCATTGGGAAGAGAGCTTCAAATTCAGCAGTATGGGTTAGAATAAGTGAACTGGAACTATTGAGAGAGCTGGCAAAATTGAAGATAATGGGTTTCCAAGGAGAAAACACTGCAAGAGCTGGAGGCCTACTTCCACAAATAGTTGTGATTGTTGGGCATCAATCATTCCAGCCCCAGGTTATCCCTGCATTTGCTCTTCGGATCAGTGTCCTGGGCCCATTCACCTTGTGATGGTGGGATCTCAGGAAGCGGCTTCATTAATGACTTTCTTTCCAGCAGAGCGTAAGGTTTCAACTCAGTCCACCGGGCGCTCACCTGAGTCTAGTGCAGATGTAAAAATCTTCCTCAAGGCTCCCACAATGTCTTCCCTTGCCGATCTCAAATTCCTGGACAGAAACCATGCACAGAAGAGATTCTCAATCTGGTTCAAGTTATACCTGACTCTGTAGGATACTTAGAACACTTTCAGTCCTCCAGAGGGCCGTTCCATCACCTCCTACCCTGGTACACGGATGATGACCTTCAAGAGTTCAGAGCCTTTCCTTTGAACATCACAGAGGACACTATCAAGGTGTCCTATTTTAGGCCAACATAAACATTACAATTCGTCAGTATAAAAATTCTCATCCTATAACAGATGCTCACAATTTCACACTGCTTCACTTAAAAAAAAAAACAGGGAAAAACACATCATTGTTAAGCAGGTAACGCAATTGAAAGTTGCAGTACTTTTTTTACTTTCAGAAACACATAGACGATAGCAAATAGGTGCAGGAGTAGGCCATTCGGCCCTTCGAGCCACCACCGCCATTCAATGTGATCATGGCTGATCATCCACAATCAGTACCCCATTCCTGCCTTCTCCCCATATCCCCTGACTCCACTATCTTTAAGAGCCCTATCTAGGCTCTCTCTTGAAAGTATCCAGGGAACCGGCCTCCACCATCCTCTGAGGCAGAGAATTCCACAAACTCACAACTCTCCGTGTGAAAAAGTGATTCCTCATCTCCTTTCTAAATGGTTTACCCCTTATTCTTAAACGGTGGCCCCTGGTTCTGGACTCCCCCAACATCGGGAACATGTTTCCTGCCTCTAGAGTGTCCAAACCCTTAACAATCTTATATGTTTCAATACGATTCCCTCTCATCCTTCTAAATTCAAGAATATACAAGCCCAGCCGCTCCATTCTCTCAGCATATGACAGTCCCGCCATCCTGGGAATTAACATCGTCAGCATACGTTGCACTCCCTCAATAGCAAGAATGTCCTTCCTCAAATTAGGAGTCCAAAACTGCACATAATACTCCAGGTGTGGTCTCACTAGGGCCATGTACAACTACAGAAGGACCTCTTTGCTCCACATGCACATTGCTTGGATTGAATTTAAATGTACTTGTGGAGTTATGGTTTCCCTGTTACTTAAAAAAAAAGAGTCCCTGGAGAAGATACCAAAGCAAGGGATCAAATTGAAACTGACAGATTATATCTATCACGAACGTTTGGAAAAGGCTGGGGGGCATGTTTTCTCTTTAAAAAGAGAAAGCTGAAGGGTGGTCATGAATTAAAGCCAAAGACAGCAATTGAAAATTCCAACGGGAAATTCAGGAGATACATTTTTCATCCAGTGCCTATAACACAGCGTTCATCACCATGAATAACTAAAATCAGTGGCATAGATGCAGAGAAAGGAAAATAAGCTTTTGGTTTTAGGGATCGGTGGGGAGGCAAGGATAGAGGCTCATGTTGAGCAGAGGCACTGCCATGGATTGGTTGGTTAGAATGAATAGTTTGCCTTCTACAGTCTATGTAATTCTGCGCACAATTTTCCAAACGTTTTAAATTAATCCTTCATTAACAACACATGTGCACAAACAATGACACACTCTATCGAGAAGGTCCATAAAATGACGTGGCAATTATCCAAATAATGGTTTCAGATCTCATTCCATGAGCCTGTATTTTTAATTTTTTTGTAAAGAATTCATCCCTTTTGCTGAGTAAGTTAAATAGGTTCCGTACTTCTTACTTTTTCAGATTTGCCATATAATTTGCCTGAAGACAATTCTTGGTCCTGGGCTCCTTGTTTTGGAAAGTGTAAGCTTTCAACGGAACCGTGATAATGTTTCAAGATCGCCTTTAACTCCGAATGACAATATTTGCTAATTATTCAATATTTAAATTAATTATTCTGTTTTTGTTTTCTTCCTTTTTTTAAAATTTTATTAGAAGTTAATACAGTACAAAACAGTACAGTGGAACCTAATTTTAGGTGCCAACTATGTCATACCGTAATCCATTCTATGTACAACCTCTAGTTTTATGTTTTGTGAAGGAAGTAAACAAGACAAGAAAAAGAAAACAATAGAAAGGGGAAAAAGAGGAAAAATAGATGGTAGTGAATAGAAAAATGTGAAGTGTGTATATATTAAAAAAAAGAAAAAGTGGAAAGTAGAAATAGGAGAGAAGGCCCCTTAAAAGAGAAATTTTCAAATCTTTATTCGGAGATGTAGATCTATCCACAGCATGAACTGAAATCAGCAATCTTTACGGTACCGCTGCATCACATGATTCCAAAAAGTCGATGAAAGGAGACCAACTCCTTAAGAATTGGTCATATTTATCTATTAGTCGGAGTTTCATTTCTTCAAGGCGTGCTATGTCCATCATATTCCTAATCCACATTTTAACAGTTGGTATGGTTGTATTTTTCCAAAATTTAAGTATCAATTTCTTTCCAATTATTAACCCATAATTAAAAAAAACATTTTGGTCTTTATTTAAATTGATATCTTCTACTATTATTCCAAATATAATCCATTCCGTTTTAGGTTCTATTGTGGACTTGAAAAGCTTTGTAAATATATCAAATATATCGCTCCAAAATTTATTCAACTTTGTACATCCTACAAATGAATGTGTTATATTAGCGTTTTGAAACAAACATTTATCGCATCTGGGAGAGACGTTTGGATAAAATTTGTTCAACCTCGTTTTTGAATAATATAGTCTATGTAATAATTTGAATTGAATTAAATTATGTCTTGCATTAATAGAACAATTATGTGTGTTCATCAGATACTTTTCCCATCTATCCTTCGAGATCTTTATCATTAGCTCATGTTCCCAATCTTCTCTTAGTGCTTCTGTTGAGGGTAATTCTCCATTTAATATATTATTATAAAAGTATGATATTAGTTTTTGTGAATCAGCCTTAATATTCATTGCTTGTTCTAAAGGGTCTAAAAATATAGTTTGAAATCTATGTATATATTTCTTCATAAAGTCACATATCTGTATATATTTAAAATATTGATTATCCTTCAGTTTAAATTTTAATTTTAAATGTTGAAATGATAACAGTTTGCCTAATACACACATATCCTCTACTTTCCCAATCCCCAGTCTATCCCATTGTTGATATGTTTTGTCGATGAGAGATGGTTTGAATGCGGGATTGTTCAATAGTGGGGTTAGTACTGATAGATTATTTAATTTCAAGGATACTTTTATTTGTTTCCAAATTCTTATTGTATTGTGAATAATTGGGTTCTTCTTATATATTATACTATTCAATTTTATCGGTGAGAGCAAGATCGTTCCTATATCGTGCGGATAGCACTCCTCTTTCTCCATTCTTATCCACTCCAACTGCTAAGTGGAACTATCCAACCAGTACATTATGTTCTTAATATGCACTGCCCAGCAGTAATACATAAAGTTAGGTAATGATAAACCCCCAACTTATTTAGGTTTACACAAATGCTTTAGTTGAATTCTGTGTGCTCTGTAATCCCATATAAAATTAGTGATAGTAGAATCTAGTTTTTTGAAAAAGTATTTTGGAATATATATTGGGATCGCTTGAAACAAATATATTAATTGTGGTAAGAAAGTCATTTTTATAGCGTTAATTCTACCTATCAATGAGAGCGGGAGCGTTTTCCAAAATTTAATCATATCATTCAGTTTATTTAATAGTGGTATAAAATTGGCACTAAATAATGATTTGTGTCTTCTCGTAATTTGAATACCCAGATACTTGAGTTTTTCTGTTGCAATTTTGAAGGGGAATTTTAATAAGTGTCTCGAATCCTGTGGTTTTAAAGACATATTCGTTTGTGTATTAGTAATATATAAAAGGATATCATCAGCGTATAATGACATTTTATTCTTTGAGTTCTTAGTGTTATATCCGTGAATATTCGGGTGATTTTTAATCCTTTCGGCCAGCAGTTCTATCATAAGGGCAAATAGCAATGGTGATAAGGCACAACCTTGCCTACTACCCCTTGATAAGTAAAATTTTAGAGGTAGCATATTGTAAGTTAATATTCTTGCCGTAGGTCTATCGTAAAGTAGTTTAACCCATCTAATAAAATTCTCTCCTGTATTAAATTTTTGGAGTACCTTGTATAAATACTGCCATTCTACCTGATCAAATGCCTTCTCTTGTTTTGACAATGACACACTCTATCGAGAAGGTCCATACAATGACGTGGCAATTGACCAAATAATGGTTTCAGATCTCATTCCATGAGCCTGTATTTTTAATTTCTTTGTAAAGAATTCTTCCCTTTTGCTGAGTAAGTTAAATAGGTTCCGTACTTCTTACTTTTTCAGATTTTCCATATAATTTGCCTGAAGACAATTCTTGGTCCTGGACTCCTTGTTTTGGAAAGTGTAAGCTTTCAACGGAACCTTGATAATGTTTCAAGATCGCCTTTAACTCCGAATGACAATATTTGCTAATTATTTAATATTTAAATTAATTATTCTACTTTTGTTTTCTTCCTACAGTGAACATTTCTTATTTCATATTTTTCCTGCACCATTCACTAAAAACTGTCTGTATTCAGCAGTCAAGAGAAGAGTCAAGGGTGTTTAATTGTCATATGTACTGACAACAAAACAATGAAATTATTACTTGTAGTGGTATAGGCCTGTAAACACAATACTCATAGAAAACAAATAATAAACACAAACGTTCAATAAAGTAAAAAACTAATAATAGTGCAAAAAAAGCCCGAAGTCCTTAAGGGCCTGTCCTACTTTCACGACCTAATTCACGACCTCTGCCGAGTTTGCCCTTGACTCATACTCGCAGCATGGTCGTCACGAGGTCGTAGGAGGTCGTAGGTGGGTTGTAGCAGGCCGTGATGCTAGTCGTAGTTACTCGTCGCATCAAGTAGGTCGGGGCATTTTTCTAGCATGATGAAAAATGTCCACGAGTAAAAAAGGTTGTGAATTAGGTCGTGAAAGTGTGACAGGCCCTTTAGTGCAACCAAAGAAAGTACATGTTAGTATGATAGATCTAATAACCACAGTTAAACATTCAGACATAAAACACTCTAAAAATGTTTGAGTCAAGAACTCAGGGAGAAAATTATTAATCATTTATGTTTGTCCATTGCTGGAAATCACTGGCCAAACTACTTCCAAAATAAAATATTGCAGCTGCAGAATACCAGAATACTAATGGAGGAATGCTATTTTGTACTATTCACCATGAGATCTTTCTTTAGTGATTAAAATTTTCAATCTTTGATGAAAATAAATCATGAATTCTCGAAAAAAAAGTCTTCCAGGCGTTTAATGGATTGAAGCAGGCTCCCCACTGCTTCAGAGATTTAACTTCCTTTAGGTTAATGAAGCATAGTATAAAGAAATCAAGCAATTACTTATTTAATTCTGGTCAATGCTAAGGAAATTAATAAAAGAAAGAGGAATTAAGGAGCTAGCGTATAGAATTGTTGAAGTTAAATTTGCTTGAATTCCACAAGGATAGGTGGCTTTTGCAATTTAAATAATACTTTTCCAACATCAGATTTCCACATAATACTTCTCCAACATCAGATCAGTCTCCCAAAGCAGAGATCTCCAGAGCTTTGGTTGGTGTGAGCAAGGTACAGATGATCTGGATCCTCTCATTCACCACATATGTTGAATAACCTTGGCATTTGTATTTGGGTCCAACAGGTATTTATGCACATTTAATTTTTAACCACATCTATGCAAATTCTGTGATGTTTCTACTCACCTTACCAACCTTTGTCACAGCTAACCTGTTCTCTATGACACCTCTGGAAGATAGAACAGATTGCCAGCATTTAACTTTTAACAATTTTCAGTTTTGCTTCCCTTCTGGAATTAGTTGTAAATACTTGTTCCCTGAATGTAAATCAGATGAAAATCTAGTTATTTCCACCGAGAGTGGATGACATGATTTTTTTCTTTGTTTATTTATTCTTTGGAACGCTCGTGACAAGACCAGCATTAATTGTTTATTACAAATTGTCTTGTGAAGGTTGCGACAAACCAAATGGAAATACTGTAGTCTTTCTGGTGAAAGTTCTTTCACAACACCACCAGGAGAAAGTTTCAGGCTTTAAACCCAGCAACAAATCTACCAACAATATATTTCTAAGTCAGCATAGCGTGGAACATGGTGGCATCCCCATGCAATTTCACATCAGCAAAAATCTCACTTCTTATGCTCTGGTTGAAAGAAAGTCAATGATGAAGCTGCTTCCTGAGATCCCACCATCACAAGAGCAAGTACAGAGATCACCTGGGGCTGGAATGATTGATCTCCAACTATCACAACTATTTGTGCAAGTAGGACTCCAACTATTGCACTGTTTTCTCCTTGGAAACCTATTAACTTCAATTTTGCCAGCTCTCCCAATTGTTCCAGTTTACTTATTGTAACTTGCATTCCTCTGAATTTGAAGCTCTCTTCCCAATGACGAAAAACCTAATATTAAACCTGCTACTGAGTGTTGTATAGCAACCTGACCTCCAACTTTTGGGTGGTAAATGCTGACTTTCTGACACCTCCTCAGACTACCCTTTTGATTAGGACTTGTACGTAATTTACGGAGATTGCCCAGCATCTAAATTTTTCAAGGTTCACTGAGCAACACACCCCAGAACTTTTAAAAGTTGATCAAAAGTTGATCCCTCTGCACATCGATTCTGTTAAGGTTTTTGGCATATATATTTTCCTCTTACATTTGACCTCCCAAAGTGCAACACCTCTCACTTGCCTGATTAAACGCCATCAGCCAATTTCTGTAG
This sequence comes from Leucoraja erinaceus, assembly GCF_028641065.1. Lineage (NCBI taxonomy): Eukaryota > Metazoa > Chordata > Chondrichthyes > Rajiformes > Rajidae > Leucoraja > Leucoraja erinaceus. The sequence goes on along the minus strand of NC_073389.1, from coordinate 13,404,147 downwards.
CCTTCCATACAGTCTGTGACCCCAGCAACCTTGGCATCAATTGCAAACATATTACCAATCTGTGCACATTCATGTCAAACTCACTGAGGTATATTACATTTCCACTCTAGGAAAAAGGTTCTGACTGGCTACCCGGTCTCTCTTAATGTTGGAAACATCTCTCAGATCTCCCCTCAGTGGCCGACACTCCTGTGAAAACAGTCCATCTATTTAACCCAATATCTAATAACCCCTGATCCAGACAACATCCTGGTGAACTTTTTCTGAACCAGCTCCAAAGTCTCCAGGTCTTTCCTGTAATGGGGTGACCAGAACTGCGTACAATTCTCCAAATGCGGCCTAACCTAAGTTTTATAAAGCTTCATCATGACTCCTGATTCTTATTCTCTATGGCCTCAATGTCAAATTTAACAACTTCAACTAACGTGCTTTCTGTCTGTAGCGGAAATGGCAAGTTTTACTATGGACAAGTCCATCTGTAATATTAATTCCGTTTTTCACTATCCACAAGCACTGCCTAATGTGTTGGGCTTTTCCATAATTTTTCATTTGGACTCAGGTTTCCATAATGGTTCTTATCAATATTTCACAACTTCATCATATCCCTCTGTTTTCTCTCCAGTTGAGCTCATTAATTTATTAAACCGATGGCTCAGTAAACATTGAAAATGGCTCACCCTATCACAAATATTCCTTTTGTCTAAAGCATCCACCCTTTCTCCCCCAGTTGGACCAACTAATTTATTTTGGACTACATGACAAATCCTGGCATTGGGGTGAATCTACAGCATTCGTGTTTCAACAGGGTTCTAACAACCTAATTGACATTATAATCTATTTTACAACTCTGACTTTGACATAATTATAAAATTACCTCAACGTTTCTGATGAAGAAGATCAGACAGTACAAGATGTCTTGCAGTAAACTTGTTAGTGGCAATACACTGGTCAATATGTGGTACATAACAGTGCTGGGAGAGTTTTACACCATGCTCAGGTTCATTGGGACCTATGCCAGATGATTAGATTAATCTGTGGTTTTGGTGCCCTGACGGTAATCAATCACATACATTCACGTCTATATTAGAATGCTGAAGCGACCTGTTCCCCAGGGTTTCTCTGAGGTGACAGCAGGCCAATGTGGCAGCTGCAGTTGCCCAGTTTAGTTCATCAAATTTCTCTATGATTAACTCTTGGAAACTCACTTGAAGTTAATAATCTCCACTAATTCAACACAAAATGTATTTTCTCTCTGGTAATTTTGTGTTCACATTGCTCTCACTCCAAATATTTGCTCCATGTTAAAAATATTAAAATGCAAAAAATGTTAGCCATCATTGTTCAAAAGAAGTTTGGTCTGTACAATTGCATACAGTAGGTTGCATGCCCATTCAGGAAAAGGATGTCTATGTCTAATGGAGACACAAGAGATGGTTGATGCTGGAATTCAGTATTAAAGGCAAACTGTTGGAAGAACTTTGTGAATCAAACAGCATTTGTAGAGGCTAAAGTAAGGCCAGCGTTCTGGGTGGAGGTTCTTGGTTCTTGGTTTCTTGGTCCTCCAAAATATTCCAAATGGAATTTAAACTGGAGGTGGTGAAGGGAGGGCTTAAGCCAGAAAGGGTTATTGGGAAGAAAGAGCTACTTTAAATTTAGTTGCATCTGGTTAGGTAACTATAGTTGGGTGGAGATTATTCCATGCTTTAATTGTGCGGGGGAAGAATGAATTGCTGTACACATCTGTCTTTGTAGCTGGGATCACAAATTGGATCGAATGCCCTCGTCTGCTCCTAATTGGTTTGAGTTTGGTGTAGGTCTTGTAGTCTATGTCGAGCTGACCATTTAACATTTTGTAAAAACAGGTCAAACGGTGAGCTTCGCGTCTATCTTGGCGAGGGTTCCAGCAAAGAAATTTTACAATTAGTTTTCCTAAATTTTACAATTTGGTTTTTCAAGTAACTAAAATAAGTTAAAATCACTCATTAATTGAAAAGAAAATGGAAGTAGTTTTGTGCAGTTTTTATTATCTGTCCATTTAGTGGAAGGCCTGGGGTGGAAGATTGCAACTTTCATGGGGTCCGTCCTGTTTCGACGAATGCAATCAACCCGGCGTGCACAATCAAATAAGATCAAATAGAACAAGTTGTCCTACAACTATAAGCTGTGCACGTCATACGCAAGAAGAAGAAGAGTGGAAGGCCAGGATTTATTGCCTCCCTCTAATTGAATAATTTAGTTTGTTTGGGTACTTCAGAAGGTAATTAAGATTTGCAAGTCTAGAATCATATTTAGGTCAGTCTAATTTAGAGGTACAGAATGGAAACAGATCCTTCAGCCCTCTGAAACCACGCTCACCATCAATCACCTGTTCACGCTACTTCTTTATCCCACTTTTGCATCCACTCCCTACATTCCAGGGATAATTTACAGAGGTCAATACCAAAAAGCTGTCTATCTTGACCTTGAATGTATTAAAATATTCATTCTCACAGTTCTCTGAGGTAGAGATTTATGACTCTCAGAGAGAAATAAATCCTTGACACTCTGTCTTAAATAGTCTGCCATTTTTTTCTGCAACTATGCTTTTATGTAACCCTGCATGTAAAAGTAATATATCCCATATTGTGTTGACATTGAAGTGTTGGGCACTTTCCAGAGAGGTTAGACTGTAGAATATTGAAGGTGATCTGACATCCTCTCAATTACATCTCAAAGCAATATGGGAAAAACAAACTATGCTTCCTTCATCAAACATTATTTATCACTAGACTTCTATCCCATTGTAATAATTATATGAAGATATCACAAACATGTTAGTGAATGCAATGAAATATAAAATGCCTCACAAGAGGTGCAATTGGTTTTAAATGTACCTTACATTGTACACTGATAACAGTTTAGTATTTTATTATTTCATAATTCTAAGCAGAGTTCTCCATTTTAAATATTGACCACTTTTTTATGCTCACGTTACAAAATGACCTAAAGTAATAATTGTTTTATCAAACATGAAAACAAATGTCACCTGGTGAAAATATTTATGTCTTGCCCCTTTTAAATTGTTAATGAACATAAATTCTAATAAATGGTACCAAATTTTATAGTGCTGTTGACATGTTTGTGTCCATTTTTCAAAAAGTATTAAACTGGAGCAATATTTTGCTGGTCGTGTAGAATTTATAATTTAAAAACTGTGACTGCAGGACAAAATCTTAAAAATAAAAATGGCATGAATGGATGATGGTCATTCTGAAAATATTTATTGGAAAACTACTATACACTGGATATAATCATGTAACACACATTTGTTCATAGTAGTTAATAAAACATGGCAATTATAACACATGGTACCAAACATTATAGGTCTGTTTTGCATCAATTTTTCAGAACGTATTAAATTGGGGAAAAAAGTTTGATGATCATATAGAATTTATGGTTTAAAAAAATGTGAATGCAGACAAAATCTTTTATATAGAATATGATATGAATTGATGATGGTCATTTTGAAAATATTTATTGGAAAAAGACAATGCATAAGATATAATCATGCAACAACACGCATTAGTTCATAGTAGTTAATGAAATCATGGCAATTTCCCCATCTGTTCAGTATTCTTATCAACTTTAAACATTCGCAATATAAAAATGCAACTAAATGCGAATTACTTTCCATTTACTTTGCTTTACTTGTTTTGCTTAATGTGACGAGAGGAGCACCTTTAAGAGGAGAGGACACTGCAGTTGCTATCACTCTGAGATTTTCACGAATGAAGTTGCGTTGTCGTACAGGAACAGAATGCCTAAACCTTGAAGTGATGAGTTTGCCATGTTGAAGGTTCGGAGGACTGTACTGGGGATCCAAACCATTGAGCTCATATATCCATTGCATATCTGTTGTCTATAAATACAAGTGTCAAGAGGTCAGGCTTTTTTTTCATAGCTTTAATACAGTATACATACAAAATTCTAGGTTAAAAATGTGAATACTCCCATTCCATCACAATTGGGGCAACTCCTGTTTCCACAATGGCCGCAGCACTGATTTCAGCAGATATCGTGGTCCATTAGTAAAATATTGTATTGGTATTGGAGCAACAATGCAAGTGCTCTGTTGTGAAAGATATGAGATGGATTAAGGAAGGGATAATCTGTTGAGTAACCGTTGGATTTCTTTGCCACAGAAGGCTGTGGAGGCCAAGTCAGTGGACATTTTTAAAGCAGTCATGGATAGATTCTTGATTAGTACAGGTGTCAGAGGTTATTGGGAGAAGGCAGGAAAATGGGGTTAGAAGGGAGAGGTAGATCAGCCATGATTGAATGGTGTACACTTGATGCGCTGAATGGGCTAATTCTATTCCTATCACATATAATTTTTTGGCATATCCCTCAGCGCCGTCAGAGATGGCAGCCTCGTCTGTCTTTTCATCTTTTTTGTTATTTTTTGTGATTTAAAAGTATGTTAATGTTCTCTGGTTTGCTTTGGGGTGGGGAAGGGGGTTGGGGGAAATCTCTTACCTTGACGGAGATGCGATTGTTTTCTGGGTCGTATCTCCGGTCACTCTGTGGCCTAACACCTTGGAGCTGGCGGCCTTGCTCAAGACTGACTTTGAGCCCCACCATGGGGCCGTGGACTTACTATCGGAGCCTGCGATCCCTTGCCTGGGAACGACACTTCAACCGCTGCCTGCAAATTTCAACATCGAGGAGCTCGCAGCCTCAGGTAGAGACTGATGTCGGGAAGCTCCAGCCACACGAGGTTCGACCCCGGGTCCAATCGCCCGGCGCAGGACAGCTGAGTTCCCCCCAATGCGGGAGCTTGATCGCCCCGACGCGGAGAGTTCGACCGCCGGCTGCGTGAGCCATGATCGCCACGAAAACGGAAGGTTCGAGTGCCCCAACCAAGAAGGGAAGAAGAATGAACTTTTTTTGCCTTCCATAAGTGAGAAATGTGATGGAGTCGCTATGGTGGATATTCAAGGTAAAAATGTATTTGGGTGTCTTGTTGCTCTTTATTGGTATGACTGTATGGCAAATCAAATTCCTCGTATGTTGCAAAACATACTTGTCTGATTAAGTACTTTTATGATTATGATTATGATTAGAACATATAAAACTGCAACTGAATGCCGTAAATTAGGAATAGAATGAAAAAGCAGGACCTCGAGGATAGTAATCTCAGCTCATTCCTCGTGGCAAGCGTAAACAATAGCAGAAATAGGAGGATAAATGAGAAGAAAATGTGACTGAAGAATGATGTAGGAAGGCGGGGTTTAGATTCTGAGGCATCAGAGTGATTTCAAGGGAAGATGGGACCTATATAAAATGGATGGGCACATCCACACAAGTTTGAGATTAATACCCTCACAGCATGTTTGCTGGTGCTGTTGTACTTTAAACTGAAATTGCATGTTAAAGACTAGGAAACAAGAGAAAACTGGAATGCAAACAAGGAGGGCGGGGGAGAAAGGGCAATAAACTAATAAGAGCTAGAAGAGACCCTTCAAATGGGGTTACACACAAAAAGCAGGAGTAACTCAGCGGGACAGGTAGAATTTCTGGAGAGAAGGCATGGGTGACGTTTCGGTCGAGAGGGGTTAGTGACAGGACAGATGGTAAAAAGACAAATTTAAGAACTGCTTCCAAATGCATATAATTTCTGAAACAAAATCAATAAACAAACAACACAAGGAGAGAGAGAAAGATATGATCTAATCACCATGGTTACCAAAGCTGGAAACTCAATATTAAGGGACATTTGACTTCTAGGCAGGAAGTTAAAGGTGGTGGGTGGGTGGGTGGCTCTGCTAATGAGGGATGAAATCAGTGTGGTCATGGAGATGATGTAAGCTCAGAATCTGGAGTTCATTTGGGTGGCAATTAAAAATAGTAAAGGAATAAAGAAACTGGTTGCATTAATATAGAGTCCTCATGTGTGGCAGTCTAGGGCCTGTGTGGCAGTCTAGGGCAGAGTTTCTCAAAGCAGAACCCTTGAAATAATTGCATGTCTCAGGGAACCCCAACATAAAAATTATTATATATTAATCTCTCTCTTTCTCTTTCGTAAACTCAAAGATCATAAGGCAAAGATAATATATTTTTCTAATAATTGGTTTAAGCAAAAAATAACATGTTTTTCTCAAGTATTGACAATGCAAAAGGAATAACTGCTTGTTCAAGAAACCTCATAAGGAGGCTTTCATTCACACAAAAAAAATCAACCATATCTGTAAACACAGCCCTTATCCACTGACCACTATTCCGTTTCACACTGGCGCCGTGTAGACGTCGCTAAATACATTCCCTATGATTGTTATACTTTTAAATTATATAACAGGTTGAAGACTTTATGATAATATCCAAGAATATGTCGTACGTGCATAATAAAATCACAAATATGAAATAAACCACTATTTCTGTCGGAACCCCTAGTTACCTCTTGCGGAACCTGGGGAGCCCCGTTTGAGAAATGCTGGTCTAGGGTAAAGGGAACAGTCGCAGAAAAATGAACTGTCTTTTAAGTTATAGATGATGAATCTTTTCCTCGCAAAGGGTTTTGAGTTTTTGTGATTTCTTGCAGCTGAAATATCAGAAGGGCAAATCCTCAAATATTTTCACAGATGAGATAAATAGATTTTGAAACAGTAAGCGAATCACAGAGGGTGGGGAAGGGGGAAGAAACTGAACGAGGAAAGTTGGATCAGCCATGATCCTATTGAGTGATGGAGCAGGCTTGAGGGGCTGAATGGCCTACTTTTAGTTTGGTTTAGTTTAGAGAAACAGCATGGAAACAGGTCCTTCGGTTCACTGAGTCTCCACCGACCAGCGATCCAGGCACACTAACACTATCCTATATACACTGGAGACAATTTACAATTTTACCGAAGCCAATTAACCTACAACCTGTACGTCTTTGGAATGTGGGAGGAAACAGGAGAAAATCCACGCGGTCACGGGGAGAATATACAAACTCCATACAGACAAGCACCCATAGTCAGGATCGAACCCGGATCTCTGGCGCTGTAAGGCAGCAACTCTACTGCCGCGCCACCGTGCCGCATACTCTTGTTCCTATTTCTTGTTGTATTCAATTGTCTAGTTTGACATCCATTTATAACTTCCAGTCATTGGCAAGATGAAATCACATGCTGTTAGATAGATCAGATAAAGTGTCAACAGTAGGTGATGCATAATGCTCAAGTGAGCCAAAGGATAAGATATTAAAAGCGGAGAATTATGTTGCTGAATGGAAGCTCTAAAGGTATCAGCCTCATATTTTTAAGCATTTAGAATGCTTTGTCAGAACACCGGCACCAGTAAGGGGAGTTTTTCATCAGTGCTGAAATCAATCATGCTGATGGGCATGTACTAAAAAAGCAATCTGCAGTTATTTTACACAGCCACAAAGGGCGAACAATATTAAAGCATGATGAAATATAACACGCTGTATGGATCGCTAATGCAGTAACATCTATGTACTGTTGAAGGTACCATTGCTTCCCTAGTCCCTATTTTGAATGCAAACGTGAGCTGCTACTTCAGTGGTCTGACTGAATGCCATTTATTCCCATGTTAGTAATGAGTGGTATTCTTCATCTAGAATCTAGCAAGTGTCTGATTTTGTCATAATGGAATGTTATTAGACAGGAAAATAATAGATGAAATATGACTATTCTCTGTATTTTGGCCATTGACATTATTTGAACGTTAATTCATTTTATTTTTCATCTAAGTGGGCTGATGGCAAGATCTTGTACAAGTGCACGCAATCTATTGCAGTACTTAATGAAATCCAGTGATACCTCTACAGAAGCAATTAATGGGCCACGTACATTTGGCAATTAATGGGCCACGTACATTTAAAGACAATAAATAAGCTGCCTTGGAACACAGATAATTAATTATTTATTCTGTGCACGAATATTGATCAATTTTGCAGAAGTCACATGTTACTCTTTAAAATGATCCAGGGACTGGAAAATTAACTATTGTGATTACTCTGCACCACGTTACTCATTTATTGGATGGGATGAAGCAAATATTCCCCATGACTGCAGTACAGAACCTACTATTTTTTAATGAAAATGATTTTGTGCTCCTTCAGATTTTCGCACAAAAATTCAATTCAATAGAAGTCAACAGAAATCATGTTGGATGCTAAGAACTATGTCTTGATGTACATTGACCTAAAATGATTCAAAACATTAACTCTGTTTCCCTTTTTACTGATATTGCCTGGCCTGCTGAGTATTTCCAGCAATTTCTGGTTTTATTTTAGTGCTGATACCAACATGGAGCACTATTAGTATAAATGAAGAATGAATTTCAAGGCACTTCTACAGTGTTGTCCTTTGAAATTGACTTATTTGACCTCCGGTTTATTATTATTCTCTTCCTCGCCAAAAAAAGATGTTGAGGAGGAGCTTCCCATTCAAAGGTGCTGCTTTGCTTCCGTGGAGAATAATTGTGAATCTTCAAAGTTAAAAAAAACCTCGAGCCAAGTGAAAATTGGAATATCGCAAATACATTTCAAAAAATTTGTTCGAAAAATCTAAATATTTCAGCATAACTAAGGTAGCTCAATCAATCACAATCGTAATCACAATAATACTCTATTAGCCAAGTATATTTTGCAACATATGAGGAATTTCATTTGCCATGTTAGTCATATAAATAAAAAGCAACAGAACACACAAAACACATTTTAACATAAACATCCAGCACAGTGACTCCTCCACATTCCTCACTGTGATGGAAGGCGAAAATAAGATCAATCTCTTCCCTTTGCTCTCCCGCGGTCGGGGACCTTGAGTCCTCCATTGACGGGACGATCTTGATTCCCGTAGCCAGCGACGTTTTGGGCCCTCTGCATCATGGCGATGCAGCTCCTGCATCGGGGGGATGTCAGCTCCCCCGCTCTGGGCGATCGAACCCTGCTGGTCTGGTCTGGGCTGGTCTGCGTTCGTTGGAGCTCCCGACTAGCCTCTCCCGACTGCGAGCTCTTGATGGTATGTCCACGCCCCACGGTGGGGCCCAAGGTCCGTCCGAGGAGGCTTCCAGCTCCATCAATGAAAGGCCGCAGAGCGACTGGAAACGTTACCCGGAAAACATTGCGTCTCCGGAAAGGTAAGAAACTGAAAAACAAAGTTTCCCCCTCCCCCCTGCACATAAAACAAACCAGAGAACATTTACACGGACTTTTAAAACACACTAAAAATTTTTATAAAAGACGAAAAAACAATCGCTGCCAATCGTTCGGCACCCCTGGTGGTTTAGCAGTAGTAATTCATTTGAGGATCTTGTCTGTATTTCCAATAGATAATTCATTGTAAAATACTTGTTTCATGGAAACTTACATGGGAGGGTGTATGCAAGGTCAAAACAGCTGAACTTAGGGACCAGTGATTGTTTGGTAGAACTTTTTTCTCTTTCCTGGTACAATCTATGATTGTCGATGGAGGGTGGAAATTTCGCAGATCTGCGAAATAGGGTATTTTGTCCTAAATTTTAAATAATCTATCACCTGCATTTTAAGCAGTAAAGTGAGTTTCTGGTTTGAAGCTGCATGATGTTTCTGACCTGAAGATTTGGTTCACCCATTTTGTGTGAAATTCATTTATACTGTAGGTGTGTGAATAGAAACAATAAATTGGTAAGGAGTGTGTGAAAGAACAATATTTTTAGCAGACGGAAGTGAAGTGAAAAAGTGCAAAGTAATTTATTTTGGGTTTGGAGAAATGGAACAAATTTAGAACTTGTAAAGCAGGTGATAACTTCACGTTTGGTCAAGGGAATTGGGGAAAAACAACAGTTCACACATACTACTAACTATAGTGCAATGCACACATTAATGTCGCGTTTCAAAACTCAAGCGCATCTTTCACCTCACAAATGCAGACACACACACACATACACTTCCAACTAATGGCAGTATATCACACTTTCACAGTGCACACAAATATGAACATTCCTTCCCTCTTGCAGGAAAATGGGGCAAGAGGAGATGATTCACAAATAGCCAGGGGACTGGTAAATTGAGGGCAATAATGCAAGTCACAATCTAGATATGAATGTATGACTGACTTTAGGAAATCATAGACTGCAAATACATTGCACCTCAAACAGGGGGAGGCAAAACATTCCTTCCAGATTGACCCTCCTCATCATAATGCTCTATTTTAAATCTCATCTGCAAGCCTGGATCTAATGAATTCCCTCCAAATTCCCTCCAATAATCCCAATAGCAAAGAAACCAGTTGTTGCCTGCCTAAATGACTACCGCCCTGTCGCCCTGACCCCCATAATAATGAAGTGCTTTGAACGCCTGGTGAAACCTCACATTACTGCCAGCCCCTCATCGTTAGACCCCCCTCCAATTTGCCTATCGCCTCAACCGTTCTACAGAGGATGCCATCTTTACCACGCTGCACACAGTACTCACTCATCTGGAAAACAAAAACACCTACGCCAGAATCCTGTGCATTGACTTCAGCTCAGCTTTTAATATCATCATCCCACAGAGACTTGTGGAGAAACTAACCCTGCTGGGCCTCAACACCACCCTGTGTCACTGGATCCTGGACTTTCTGACAGAGAGACTGCAGTCAGTCCCTGTTGGCAAGAACACCTGGGGCTCGATCACGTTGAGCACCGGCTCCCCTCAAGGCTGTGTGCTCAGCCCGCTGTTGTTCACACTGCTCACACATGACTGTGCTGCCAGATTCAGGGACAATAAGATCATAAAATTTGCAGATGATACAACAGTGGTGGGACTCATCAGCGGAGATGAGGAATCAATGTACAGGGAGGAAGTGAAACAACTAGTGGACTGGTACGGCAACAACAATTTAGCATTAAATGTCGACAAAACAAAGGAGATGATTGTCGACTTCAGGAGGTCGCAGCCAAAACACACACCCCTCAACATCAGTGGCACCACGGTGGAGAGAGTGGAGAGCATAAAGTTCCTCGGAGTGCAAATTACAGACAGTCTCACCTGGTCCAAGAACAACACTGGGATTTTCAAACGGGCCCATCAGCGACTGCACTTCCTGAGGAAACTCAAACAGGCCTCACTCCCCACCAACATCCTTAGGACTTTTTACAGGGGCACGGTGGAGTCCAGCACTCTGTGTCTATCTTTGACATTCTAGAATTTTTTTTTTATAATTTAACCTTCAAGCACTACATCACTCGTGATTTTGTGATATAGTTTTCTTAGCACGAGTAACACCTTGTTGATGTTCAGTACCCAGAAGTGAATGCATTGCACCAGAGAGGGTCTGGCAATGTGAATAATAAAAACACACACACTCACTTTGCATTCCAACACAGCCTGTTTAGCAGTCTGGTAGTCCGGGCAGGAGATCCAGGTGTGTGTGGAGGGGGTGCAGTTTGTCCTTAGCTATTCTCAGAGCCTTTTTCAGACAGCGGCTCTGGAACAGTTCTTGTACCGAGGGTAGGGAGACGCCAATGATCCCCTCTGCAGAGCCTTCCTGTCTGAGCAGTTACAGTTGGAGTACCACGTTTTTAATGGCAATGCAAAAGGATTTCTTGAACCATAAGTAAAAATACATTTCTGAAAGTTTTTGTACATATACAAAAAGTAATCAAAAGGGCGAATGGAACATGGATTTCATTGCATGTAGGTTGGAATGCAAAGTGAGTGCATGAGTTTATATTATACACATTGCCAGACCCTCTCTGGTGCAATGCATTCACTTCTGGGTACTGAACATCAACAAGATGTTACTCGTGCTGAGAAAACTATATCACAAAATCACGAGTGATGTAGTGCTTGAAGGTTAAATTATAAAAAAAAAAATCTAGAATGTCAAAGATAGACACAGAGTGCTGGAGCAACTCGGCACATCAAACAGCATCTCTGGAGAAAAAAACAAGTAATGTTTCAGGTCAGAACCCTTCTTCGGACTGAAGGGTTCCGGCCCAAAACATCACCAGTTCCTTTTCACTAGAGATGCTGCCCGACTCACTGAGTTGCTCCAGCACTCTTGTCTATCTTCAGAATAAACCAGCATCCGAGGTTTCTTCCTACACATTCCGAATGGCAATTTGTCTTCTCATGATGAAAACGAAACTGCCTCATCCATAAACACAGGAGCTAAAGTTGCTGCAGAGATATTCTACAACCATCAAAGTCATAATAAACAGATGAAGTAGAAATGTGTTTGTTTCCGCATAAACAGTATTGGTTGCAAAATGCACTCTGCTGCCAAAATAATGGAAGCAGATTTTGGAAATAGAGTACAATACAAAGTTATTCCTGCATAAATGAATTTAGCTCAGAGAACTTAGGGTAAATTTTCATCCTGTGCCAGGTTTAACCTTTTACCTGTTATTGGCATTTGAAAGAAGAAAATTAATCAGAAAAGTGGGAAAAAAAATCATTCTTTTCATTCTGCCCAATCTACTTGCAATGCTTAAACAGATAAAGAAGAGATGCAGAGATTTGATAAACAGAGGAATTACAGTGCCTTCCATAATGTTTGGGACAAAGACCCATCATTTATTTATTTGCCTCTGTACTCCACAATTTGAGATTTGTAATAGAAAATATCACGTGTGGTTAAAGTGCACATTGTCAAATTTTATTAAAGGCCATTTTTATACATTTTGGTTTCACCATGTAGAAATTGCAGCAGTGTTTATGCAAAGTCCCCCCAATTCACGGCACCGTAATGTTTGGGACACATGGCTTCACAGGCGTATGTAATTGCTCAGGTGTGTTTAATTGCCTCCTTAATGCAGAGAGCTCTCAGCACCCAGTCTTTCCTCCAGTCTTTCCATCACCTTTGGAAACTTTTATTGCTGTTTATCAACATGATGACCAAAGTTGTGCCAATGAAAGTCAACGAAGCCATTATGAGACTCAGAAACAAGAATTAAACTGTTAGAGACATCAGCCAAACCTTAGGCTTATCAAAATTAACTGTTTAGAACATCATGAAGAAGAAAGAGAGCACTGGTGAGCTTTCTAATCACAAAGGGACTGGCAGGCCAAGGAAGACCTCCACAGCTGATGACAAAATAATTCTCTCTATAATAAAGAAAAATCCCCAAACACCTGGCCGACAGATCAGAAACATTCTTCAGAAGTCAGGTGTGGATTTGTCAGTGACCACTGTCTGCAGAAGACTTCATGAACAGAAATACAGAGGCTACACTGCAAGATGCAAACCACTGGTTAGCCACAAAAATAGGATGGCCAGGTTACAGTTTGCCACAAAGTACTTAAAAGAGCAACCACAGTTCTGGAAAAAGGTCTCACGGGCAGATGAGACGCAGATTAACTTCTCTCAGAGTGATTGTAAGAGCAAAGTATGGAGGAGACAAGGAACTGCCCAAGATCCAAAGCATACCACCTCATCTGTGAAAGACAATGGTGGGGGTGTTATGGCCTGGGCATGTATGGCTGCTGAAGGTACTGGCTCACTTATCTTCATTGATGATACAACTACTGATGCTCGTAGCATAATGAATTCTGAAGTGTATAGACTCATCCTATCTGCTGAAGTTCAACAAATGCCTCAAAACTCATTGGCCGGCGGTTCATTCTACAGCAAGACAATGATCCCATACATACTGCTAAAGCAACAAAGGAGTTTTTCAAAGCTAAAAGATGGTAAATACTGAGTGGCCAATCACCTGATTTGAACCCAATTGAGTATGCCTTTTATATGCTGAAAAGAAAACTGAATGGACTAGCCCCCATAACAAGCGTAGGCTAAAGATGGCTGCAAAACAGGTCTGGCAGAGCATCACCAGAGAAGACACCCAGCAACTGGTGATGTCCATTAATTGCAGACTTCAAACAGTCATTGCATGCAAAGGATATGCAACAAAACACTAAACACGACTACTTTCATTTACATGGCATTGCTGTGTCCCAAATATTATGCTGCCCTGAAATTGGGGGACTATGTATGAACACTGCTGTAATTTCTACACAGTGAAACCAAAATGTATAAAAATGGCCTTGTGCACTTAAACTGCATGTGATTTTTTTAATCACAAATCCAGGCCTTTCGACCCATCGAGTCCACACCGACCAGCAATTCTCGCACATTAATACTATCCTACACACACTGGGGACAATTTACATTTTATACCAAGCCAATTAACCTACAAACCTGTACGTCTTTGGAATGTGGAAGGAAATCGAGGATCTCGGGGAAAACCCACGCGGTTACTGGGAGAATGTACAAACTCCGTAAAGACAGCACCTGTAGTCAGGATCAAACCCAGGTCTCTGGTGCTGTAAATGCTTTAAGGCAGCAATACTACCGCTGCGCCACAGTGCCGCCCAAATGGGAGTGGAAATATAGAACTAAAATGATGTGAATAATACACCAATTTTCAATATTTTTATCATAATTGAACAAACAAAAAAGATAGGGATATAAATTAGCAATGGATTAGGCGTTATCCAAATGAATCATGCTAAAAACTATTGGTTCTGAAATATTCACACCATGCAGGACTAGGATCAACTGAACAATAAAATCTGAATAAATCTTAAGTAATATTTTTACTTTTCAGTTATTTAAATCCATCTTTGGTATACTTGGCTATTAGGACATTATGTGCCACTAAAATATTTTAATTCATACAAGTAATAGCTGTAATTTGGTTCCACTGTGGCAAGGTGAAATGGGGTTTACTGCAGTTACGAAGTGGGTTGACAAGTGGGAGAATGTGTTAATAATAAATCTAAATCTATATTAATAAATCTGAGTGAAACAAAAGATAAGCTCCTGTACCTGCTTGAAGCTAAGTTGGGGGGAAATACATTAAATGTGGGAGGATTTTCATCATGACAAAAACAAAAAAAAAACCTCTCATCCGTAGAGGTCTGTCTAAATTCAAAATGTTTATTGTATTCAACCTGGCTCCATCATTTACAAAAAATCTAATATATTCTTAAATTGTCCCACAGTATCTTAACAGCTGAAATTGTACCTTTTAAATACTATTCAATTATCCTTGCCTTGGTCCTTAATGAGCAGTTTATTTCTTATAATAGAATGCATTATAGGTGAGCATTATAATCCCGTTAGTGAGGAGTTTGTCTTCATCCCCTCTAATAGTAGATGCAGCAGTCAGTTTGATTACATAAGAAACCACAAACCATTCATGCCATGTTTGACCAACTGATATGTTTTGTGTTATGTTGTTTAAAGAAGCTATGTTCAAAAATCTTTCATCGGTGATTATACACACCATACACATTTTCAAACTTTGAGTCAAGAATCTGTCCTGTGTAGCCAAACCAGCTCACAATCTTCCATTGTAAAATGATTCATCCAATTTATTGCTGACTCAGTCTAAGCAAACTGAATTAAGTGTTCAGGACCACAGCCAAATAAATCCTGTCACCTTGATAACTGACATAGTTTTATCAGTCCAGGATTCTTCCTACTGGGTTTGGGTGCACAATGCCCTCTGCAGTGGCAATACCGAACACTCTGACACCTGGTAGACTAAAGAAAATTATTTTCAAAATTTACACCTGCAGCTTATTCTTGAAACAGAGTGGACGGCTCAGTAATTTCAATCTAATCACACTGTTTCTAACTTGGAAGCTTTTCATATAGTCAGTGGGTGTCTAAGTGAAATGTGATTAGTTTCCCAGTACTCATAATACTTCAATTAAAAGTACATTCACCAAAAACTGAATATACCAAATAGATGCAGCACTGTTTAAACCTGTAAAATTATCTTCTCTTTGGTCTCTGTGGGATCTGATTAGTATTACTGTGATGTACCTACAGCAATATGCATAACATTGCCCTTGAAATAATTTCTCTAATGTTTCTTTTATGCATCATATGTAGACCTACTCTATACAGCACACAGTAAATTTGAAAAATATATATAATTGGACATCCTTGAATCTCTGGTGTTCCAGAATGATATGTATATTCTATTTAATGTTTTGTTTAACATATGGTGCAATATTTCATTTCCATCGCATATGTTCCTATACAAACAATGAGCAACCTAGCGTTCCTTTTGTCACTTTGAAATCTCATGGTGACAAAGGTTATCCCATTTCTGATCTGTAGTCCAACATGAAGCAGCTGAATTTTAATGAGTTCTGAAATAGCAATTCATCTCATTAAAAATCACTTGAAGGTGGCATTCCTGACCAAACATTAATCTGGGAATACAATTACCACAGGAACTACTGTAGTTTAAAGTGGCCTGGCATCACCATCACCATCAAGTCAAACAGAGGTGGCATGAATGCAACAGATGAAACAATTTCCATCTTGCCCAATTAAAATGCACGTCCAAGTTTAATATTATCATCACGGAGCTGCCAATTACTTCTGAATACATTTCTGAATGAAAATTAATGAACACATAAGAAAACAAAAGTAAATATTTTTGACAGACACAAGGTTCTTAACCCAAAACGTCACCTATTCATGTCCTTCTGAGATGCTGCCTGACCTGCTGAGTTCCTAAAGCACTTTGTGACTTTTACTAAGCATATTTAATATTATTTATTTGGCTTTAAAACAACAGCCTTGAGTTCACATTATCTTATTTGTCTTTTAAATTGCATCAACCTGTGTTGGCTGAACAAATCCATAATCCATTCTTTAAATCCATCCTCCTACAAATCATACAAAACCCTCTTCCCAATAGTCGACAGCTATGTTCCAAACAAAATCAAGTTTTGCAATTTCTAAATAGATTAGTTAGTAAATAACCAGATTACTACGTTACTCACTGAATGATAGGTTGTGTACAGTATTGCAAAGATTAGCTAAGAAGGTCATTCCATGTTGACATTTGGAAAGGGTATTTTTGCTTTAAAGCTGCATTGCTGATTTTTTTTTTAAGTAATCAGTTAAAATTCATCAGTTAGTCTGGTGTTCTGCTTAGAGTCAACTACAGAGTTAACAAAAGAGGCAACATCAAGCAGTCCTGGATATTCACTCATGCATTATGCACCATAGACAAGTCTTGCCTGGATTCCTCAGAACTATGCCGAGGAAAGCATGGCTTGAATCCTGCATCGGATTGGTCATAGCACAGGATCTGAGGCCTCCCATTGACTGGAGAGTCACAATAGGAATAAATTGGATTAACAAAATTATTTCCCATTAGTCTAATGTTTTCAATTAATTGTTTATGTTAACTGCTTTTTGAAAATATTTTTTTTATAACTTTCTTTTTCATAGGTTATTAAATATTTCTCAATGTCATTTAAATATCAATGTCAACAACATATTTTTATAGCCAACAAAGCCCCAAGGCGAACTTTACTGGGTATTACACGCTGTTAAATATGTCAAAGTTATTTTCCAGCCGAGCCTTCCTCATTGTTCTACCATAGTGCCTTTTGATGTCTGGATGGGGTGGGAGATTGCAACCTTCACGCGGTCCGCCCTGTTTCAACGAATGCAATCAACCTGGCGTGCACAATCAAATAGAACAAGTTGTCCTACAACTTTAGTGGGTAACTTTAGGCTGTGCTCGCCATACGCAAGAATGTTTAAGAAGGAACTGCAGATGTTGGAAAATCGAAGGTACACAAAAATGCTGGAGAAACTCAGCGGGTGCAGCAGCAGCATCTATGGAGCGAAGGAAATAGGCAACGTTTCGGGCCAAAACCCTTCTTCAGACTGATAGGGGGGGGGGGGGGGGGGGGGGGGGGCAGGCAGGGAGAAGAAAGGAAAAAGGAGGAGGAGCCCGAAGGCTGAGGTAGGAAGGGGAGGAGACAGCAAGGGTTAACAGAATTGTGAGAAATCAATGTTCATGCCACCAGGATGCAGACTCCCCAAGCGGAATATGAGGTGTTCACTGCTCACTGGTTTAGAAGGAACTGCAGATGCTGAATTTTAGAAGGAACTGCAGATGCTGGATTTTAGAAGGAACTGCAGATGCTGGGTGGCTGGGTGAAGATGATGTCTGGGTGATGATGGCCAGTGAGGTGTGTGCTGGTGAGGGTGGAACACTACAGTAATTTTGACTGAGAGTGGTGGGGAAGACAGTCCAGCACAATTTCAATATCACAATTTAACGAGGATCCCCTTGTGCCAAAATATTTGCCACTTACTGTATACCAGCCGCACTGCAGAGGTGACATCATTTTGAAGTATCTTGGGATTTGCAAACCTGCTTCCAGATCAGAAACAGTAATTGCATCTCAGCACCACATCTCTTTTTTCCAGCAAGACCTTGTTATTCCCAAGTTTTCTTTCAATTGCAGTGGTTTTATTACTGGGCTAAGCTTTGGAGCTGAAAGTTCAGTTCTGGCTCAATGCCCAAACTGTAACTTTTAAGCTGCATTAATTCTGCAGTGAGACTGCTGAATGGCCTGATTGTTCATTCATACCTTAATTGGAGATCAATCTACTATAGACTGAGCTGTTACCAAATTACATCTGTTGGAGGAGTTAATTAAAACTCTATTAACTATAAAATATTCAAATTTTCAAAAATGTTTTTTATTGAAGTCATGTGTTCTGATTCATTTTTGGAGATCTTACTTGATCCTTGTACATGGGAAAACTGAGTAGATTTTTCAAAATTATGGATATTATGTAAAGTTAAGCTTGATGTATATTCAAACTAAATAATGTTCATTGCACATAAATTATCAAATGTACTGCACATTATGTTATCTTCTCAAATAAATAGTGTTGTACTGGAAATTGTACCTGAAAATGTATTTAATTTTAGTTTAGGTTAAAGATACGGCATGGAAAGAGGCCCTTCAGCCCACTGCGTCCATGCTGACCACCCATCACTCATTCGTTATCCCACTTTCTCATCCACTCCCTATAAATTAGGAGCGATTTACAAAGCCAATTAACCTACAAACTTGCATAACTTTGGGATGTGGGAGGAAACTGAAGCACCCGGAGGAAACACATGCAGTCACAGGGAGAACGTGCAAACTCCACACAGACAGCACCCAAGGTCAGGATCGCACTCAGGTCTCTGGTGTGCGAGGCAGTAGCTCTACCAGCTGCGACACTGTGTCGCTCATGTTGGAAAGAGCAATATGATGCTATTCTTTGATTGCAAAATCTTCCCAAGATTCCAATTTGAGAAGCTGAAAGGTCTGAAGTTGGATAAGCCACCTCAACCAGATGACTACACACCAGGGTTCTGAAAGAGGTAGTTGAAGAGATTGTGAAGACATTGGTAGTGATCTTTCAAGAATCACAAGAGTCAGGAATGGTTCCATGGGACTAGACATTGCAAATGCTACTCCTTTGTCTAAGAAGGGAGCAAGGCAAATAATAGGAAATTATAGGCTAGTTAGTCTGACTTCTGTGGTTGGTAAAACTAAAGTTTTACCAACCACAGAAGTCAGACTAACTAGCCTATAATTAATGAGTCCATTGTTAAGGATAAAGTTTTGGGCTACTTGGAAGCACATGATAAAATTGTCCCAAGTCAGCATGGTTTTGTTAAGGGAAGCTCTTGCCTGACAAATCTGTTGCTGTATTTTGAGGAGGTAACAAGCAGGATACACAAATGAGGGTCAGTGTATGTTGTTTACTTGGATTTTCACAAGGCCTTTGATAAGGTGCAGCGAGCGAGGCTGTTAAACAAGGTAGGAGCCCATGGTATTAAAGGCAAGGTACTAACATGGAAAGAGGATTGGCTGATGGGCAGAAGGCAAAGAGTGGGAATAGAATGGGCCTTTTCTGGTTGGCTACCAGTCACTGGTGATGTTGCACAGGGATCGGTGTTGGGTAGTTATCTGTTAATGATCTGGATGACAGAATTGATGGCTTTCTGGGCAAGTTTGTGGATGCTACGAAGATAAGTGGAGGGGCATGTAGTGTTGAGGAAGCAGGGTGGCTGCCATGGACTTAGACAGGTTGGGAGAGCGGGCAAAGAGGTGGCAATTGGAAAACAGCATAGCAAATTGTATGATCATGCATTCAGGTAGAAGGAATAAAGGTGTAGACTACCTTCTAAAAGGGAAGAGAAAATGAGGGGAGATCTCATTGAAGCCAACCGAAAGGCCTATACAGAGTGGACGTGGAAAGGATTTTTCCAGTAAAGGGAGAGTCTCGAACCAGAGGGTACGGCCTCAGAATAAAAGTTCATACCTTAACCTAGATAAGGAGGAATTTTTTAGCCAGAGAGCGGTGAATCTGTGGTATTCATTGCCACAGACGGCTGTGGAGGCCAAGACAAAGTGGAGATTGATTGGTTCTTGATTGGGGTTAGGAGGTTAAATTTGTTAGCCCTGATTAATAGTGGTGTAAGCTTGATGGGCCAAATGGCCTAATTCTGCTCCTATGGTCTTATCATAATGGTCCAGGCACCCACCTGGAATACTGTGCAAAATGCTCTCACACACAGATTTATGTGAACCCGATGTGTTTGCTCCATCTTATTGGACCTGTGGTAGGTACATGCTAGTATGGACCACAGGCAGTAATTCTGGGGGTGGACTGAAGGCCGTGGTAGGAGAAGCAAAGTAGCACAATGAACTCAATGTCAAAACTGAAATGGGATACATATACCTAACACACCATTAACCATTATGCCATTTTAAAGAATGTAACCAAGTTTCCATATCACATGCAGTAACTATATTGCAACAACATGTCTGGCATTTTCAGCAGGAATTTTCTGAGCAGCAATGTCTGAATCTCAAGCAGATTTTGCAAGTCTGAGTCTCAACCCGGAATGTCGCCAATTCCTTCTCTCCATAGATGCTGCCTCACCCACTGAGTTTTTCCAGCATTTTTTGTCTACCTCAGACTTTTGTCAGGTATCAGAGTGAAGGGAACCTGAATTTTAATGCCCTTTGTAGCTATGGAAACCTGCAGTTTCTCAACCGAGGAGAGAGCAGATGTATAGGAGCAGACTTGGTTATCGGCCCATCAAGTCTACTCCGCCATTCAATCATGGCTAATCTATCTTTCCCTCTAACTAGGGGGCATAGGTTGAATGTGGAAAGATTTAAAGGGTATCTGAGGGGCACATTTTTCACACCATAGGCAGTGGGTATATAGAATATGCTGCCAGATTAAGTGGTACAGACGGGTATAATTGTAATGTTCAGAAGATATTTACACAGCTACATGGATAGGAAAGATTGAGAGAGATATGGAACAAAAACAGGCAAATGGGACTAGCGCAGGTAGGTAACTTAGCATGGACGAGTTAGGCCGATGGGCCAATTTTCTCCTTGTATAATTCTATGACTACGTGTGATGATTTATGCTGTGATGGAAATTGAACAAGTTAGTTTTTGCTCTTGCACTACATTGTGGAGCTCAATGAATCTGAAGGATGCTCGGTACTAATGAGAATATCAAATTGCGGACCATATTTGTCTTCCAAACCAACTGCTTAATTTTTAAATGGTATTTAGCAGTGAGAGTGTACATTTTACCAGGATCATCCTTTGTACATTATGTTTATAGGTGATATTAACTTGAATAACCAGTTTTAAAGTAATCTCATGATCCATTTTATTCACAGTAAACTTAATAGTAAATTGCAAATTCACTCGACTGTATAAAAAACAGGCTATAGAACTGATACATTAACACAATTGATTGTAGTGGTAAATTACCCTTGAATCTCATGAGGCAATGCTCATTTCATTTCCATAAGCATGGATGTTGTTAGTCATCAATAATAGCTGTATGATCATTTTCTCCAGTTGCAAAGGGCATTAGTTAGATCAGATCTTGAGTACTGAGCATTGTATTGGTCTCCTTCTGTAGCAAAGGATAGTGATGCATTGGAAACAATTTAGTGACAATTACTGGACAATTATTTGGTAAGGGCAGGTTTCTTGTGGAACAAAAATTAGATACTGGGCATGTATCTGCTGCTGTTTGGAAGAGTGAGAGGGTGTTTGATTCTAACATACAAGAACCTGAGGAATCCTGAATGAATATAAAGAGGGTGTTTCCTCTTGTGATAGAATCTGAAGATAAAGATCACTGTATAAAATTAAGGGATCCACCATTTAAGACAGAGGCTTTGTTTCAGGAACTCTCTTCCTCAAAGTGTAGTAGAGAGTAGACAGATTCCTTATGAGAGAGCAAAAAGGTTTGCACATAGACAACAATGTGGAGTTGAGGTTACAATCAGGTCAGCCATAATCTTATTCAATGGCAGAGCAAACACAAGAAGGCAAATTACCTTTTCCTGCTTCTAATTGATATGGTCATATATATTTTTCGACCAAAAAACTGTTGAGGGTAAGACTTAGTTGGTTGGTTCCATCTTTCATGAATCTTTTTGGCATCTGTGCATGGTAATACTCACCGTGACTGACAACTATACGGTGGTTTGAGCTTCAAGAACAGTCCATGATGATCTCCATTGTCTGCTGACAATAAATGGCCAAAGTGTTGTGGAAGGTCAATTAGCACCACACTGTTGTATGTGTCATGATTGTGATGAAACCACGGAGTGGTGTGTTAATGGTAGTCATAAGATATTACATTTTTTCTGATTACTTGGCCAAAGTGATTTTGTTGTGCAGCAGACGTTGACTGAGTGCAAAGACCTGTTTGGTGTACAGAGCAGTTTAATGCTGGGTGGGCATACGGAGTGGAATCTCCTTTTGAGTAGACAGATAACATTACAGGAGTCTTCATGGTGCTGAGGCTTTCATTGCAGTGACATCCAGCTGGAATTGGTGGCTTGCAAGAAGAGTGAGAGCTAGCAATCCCCTTAGATGCAATCATCATATACTACAGACCTGATAGACATGATTGCTTGATGATAGTTCATATCACAGAAGAGGAGGTTTCAAATCGAGAGGTGAAAGGTTTAACAGGGACCTGAGAGGTAACTTTTTCACAGAGAGTGGTGCTAAAATGGAAGGAGCTTTCAGAGGAAGTAATAGAGGTGAGAAAATGTAAAAGACATTTGGATTGGTACATGGATTGGAGAGGTTTGGAACGAAATGACCCAAGCAAAGACAAGTAGAACAAACTTGGTTAGCAATGATGACTGTGGCCGAAAAGCCTGAAATTATGCTGTAATAAAGGTCTGTGACTATGAACAATGGTTGGCAAAGTGGACACCCAAAGAATGCAAAAATCACGTGAGCTTTCTGGATACCCAGTACCGACCATTTGGGTTTCCCTCCGTGAATTTTGAAAAGTAGCCTGGTGCCATATCCACACGACTTATTGTTAGCTGTACTTTGGAGAACCTGCAATGCTGGCAAGTGCACATTCGTGTTTAGCCTCAGTAATAGCAGAAGCCTGCTTTATCTGGAATAGAGAACATCCATTACCTCCCTGTTACTGCAGCTAAAAGAAAACTCAGATATGGTGCAGATCATTAAGGTTAGGATGTTTATTGTGATGATGATCTTGGATACAGGAGAGTAACTCATGGACTAGCTACAGAATGTGGCATATTTCCTTTACAATGACTGAAAAAATATCACAGATATTTTAACTTGGTGAGATTGGGATATGAAAATGTTTCTCTTTGGATGCAGAGAGGATATGTTCTTTGGACATGAGCACTCCGCACTATCTCCCTCCACTTGCATGCGGCATCTGCATAATTGGGCCTGAAGCTTCAATTCAGTCAGAGTAGTCAATGCAATATTAAGTTAACTTACGATGTTTCCAAGATATGAAATGACAAAGGGCTCTGTGGAAGTTCTGGAATGCCTTGAAGGCCCAGTTACTAAAATGAACAGCTGGCCTCCAATCAGCTCTTCAGCAAACTGGCTAAGTCTGAACTTTCAGTGTAAGTGGCGCTTTCACTGGCACTACTGCAAAGGAAGTTATGTTATGGAAACCTGCTTGAGTTGGGACAGACCAATAACATCTATGTGCTGGACCAAAGTCAATCAATTTCTGCGCTAAACTGGTGTTGCATGAGGATTAATTATGCTGTATTTCTGGGGAGTATATGTTACTGGTCAAATCACATGTAAATGCTCTAGCAAATTACACATTTTGACCAGAATATTTGTAATTACTCTCCATTCCAAAAAAAAAGACTTCTATTTGCATAGAACTGGGGATAAATGGGAAGTGCCATGAACTTGAATTTCATGCATATACTACTTAAATATTTATTTTGGAGCTTCATTGGTGGGGATGAATAGAATTCCATGGCACTTTCCTTCTTCAGACTGTTGCCAACTGAATTACAGGGCTGATGGTCAAAATACATCTAGATTTGCCTGTACTTGTTTTTGAGAAAAGCAGCAACAGCCAACTTTCCTCTTTCTGTTTGGTGTGAATGCTGAATCCCGTGGCATTCATGAAAGTTTTGCAAATAAGGCACAATTGGGTTCAGAGGAGGTTGCATTAAGTACTTGGACAGTATTCACAACCCAGCTTCGGCTAAGGCAAGATATAGGGCTGAAGTTGTGAATCACAGACAGATGTGTGAATGCAGTAGGAATAAAAATCTTGATATATTACTGATCTCTTGCTCTGGTGTTAGGGTACTCAGAGTATGGAGTATTCATCCAAACATTTCAAGTGTTTTATTACACTTCTGTCACAAACATAATATAATCCACACCGATGTGATTACACACTAATATTTAGACTTAGCCATACCGTTTTAAAAAACACATGTTCATGTTACATGATTTGTTGAAATGAAGAACATATACCTGCACGTCATAAACTTTGACATTCCTATCATTAAACTTGAGGGGAAAGTTTCTATAAAAAGTGCAGTTATACTCTGGATTGTTAATGTTTCTATCAAGTACAGAAAAAGGAAGTGTTAGATTACTGAAACATTTTACATTTCATTACTGTCAATTTAATGAACTTACATTGCTGAATTAGGAGGTGTCAAAATCAAACTCATTAAGTTGACTACACGAAAGCCACTAACAGCAAAGCTCAGCAGTAAGTGTAAACTGACTTTGAAGGAAACGGCACTGTTTTTTTTGTATCTGCAAATGAGAAAAGCAACTGAACTTTACATAACCAGTTGCTTTGCATATGTCTTCCCTGGGTATTGATAAAAGGTGACCAAAAAATTATGACACAAACTGAAAATTGCATTTAGATTGCAAGTTGAAAGCACATGCAATCTGTCATCTGTCCTGCAATGTGAAGGGAGACAACAAATCCAGCAATAATATAATTCTGTTCTGTGTATAACAGAATAAATGATGAGCATAGGACCGTCAACTTGGGCTTTACCTAGGCTTTACTCTGGCACTGCCTTTAGAAGTAATACATAATGCCAAAAAAGATAATGATGGAATAATGTTTACAAGTCTTGAAGGGAGAGGCAGAACTGCAAAGCTATGACATTTTGAATATGAACTATTTCACTTTTTAAACATTTTCATCCAAACGTTATTACATTCTAGACAGCACAATGTTTAGGTAAGAGTGGGAAAAGGAGATCAGTGGGGCAATTTTGTTACACAGATTTAGGTGTCTGAAACCTAAGTGAGGGAAGTACAAACGATAGTGGTATTTAAGAGGCATTTAGACAGGCACATGGACTGGCAGCGAATAGAAAGATATATACAATGTGCAGGTAGATGTGCAGTTTAAATTAGCATCACCGTCTGCAGAAACATCGCTGGACCCTAGGACTTGTTACTGCACTATACTGTTCTATGTTTTATATACATTTGCACCGATTAGGATGTGCAAACGGGGCACATCAGCAGGGCAGCAATAACAATTTGTCTTGTTGGCTTACAGCTATAAACCAGATGCACCCAAGGCTGAGCATTGTAAACTCTAATAGCCAAAAAATGCATAGCTTGTTACTACTTTGTAAGGAAAGGTTAGAATTGAGCAATGGACATCACTTGGTGTAGGGAGCTAGGGAGGGGGCGGAACAAAGGAGGGAGGACCTGGCCTGGGTTACTTTGTAACTTTGTTGGCACCATTTAGGTGGCGACTCTTTGCATACCTTGGGTATACAAAACAAAGAATTTTACTGTGACTCATCACAAGTGACAAAAAAGTATTCATTCAGGGAGTCGCTGAGGGAAGGCTCACTTTTGGTGGAAGAGATATTGGGATTGGATTGGGGATCAGCATTATGAATGAATGAATACATTTATTGTCATTGCACACTACTGTGCAACGAAATTCCATTACATCTCCTCCGGTTAAAAAAATACAAACACGACAACCATTGACACATATGTACACTTATTAGTAAAAATAATAAATAAGTATTTAAAAAAAAATTAAAAAGAATGTTGCATTTCTTGGAATTACATTTTGCTTCCCCAGTGTTCTCTGTTGGAATTAAGCTCTTTTATCGCACATGGGTAGACACTATTTTTTAGTCTACCAGAGGGTAGCAGAGTGAAAAGGTGGTTGGCAGGGTGGGATGTGTCCTGCTTGATATTTGTGGCCTGGCGCAAGCATCGGGCCCTATATATATCATCCAAGGAGGGCAGTTGAGCGTTTGTAATGCTCTGTGCAGTTTTTATAACTCTCTGCAGCGCCCTCCTCTCAGCCACAGTGCAGCTAACAAACCACACCAGGATGCCATAGGAGAGGATACTTTCCACGGCGCATCGGTAGAAGGACAGCAGCAGCGGCTGTGAGACGTTTGCTCTCCGCAGAGACCTCAGGAAATACAGCCGCTGCTGTGACTTCTTCACGAGAGTGACGGTGTTCATTTGCCATTTGAGGTCCTGGGAGATGTTTATTCCCAGGAACTTAAAGCCAGTGACTCTCTCCACCATGTCTCCTTTGATGTATAAAGGAGCAGGTTCCTCTTCCTCCTTAAGTCAACGACCAGTTCTTTTGTCTTTGATGGGTTGAGTACCAGGTTGTTTTTGGTACACCAGACAGTCAGTTTTTGGACTTCATCCCTGTAGGCAGACTCGTCGTTGTTGTTTATCAGTCCCACCACAGTCGTGTCGTCCGCAAACTTGATGATCCTGTTTGTACTGCGTGTTGGTATACAGTCATAAGTGTATATTGTATACAAGATGGGACTCAGCACACAACCTTGTGGCGCTCCTGTGCTGAGTGTCAGGACTGCGGAGTAATTGAACCCCATCCTGACAGTCTGTGGGCGGTCTGTTAAAAAGTCCTTAATCCATCCGCATGTGCTTGCATTAACACCCAGATCAGACAGTTTGTCCACCATTCTGCTGGGGATGATGGTATTAAATAGGTGTGTGGAGGGCCAAGAAGTATAGGGAGTGAGTGAGAATCACGGCTTCCATTTGGAGGGATTGTGGGATCAGAGGGATGGGTGCTGATTGAGGGATGGAAATCAGGGGAGTACTTGTACAGGCCAATGGGGGGAATGAAGAAGTGACGTATCTAGCAGGTATCCAGATTTCACTGGGCAACTCCAATGATGAGTGCCTCCAGGCCAAGATCCTCAGTGATATTTCGAAAGGAGTATTGCACAGGGAATGGCATCAATGAAAGTTGCATCAAGGTAGGGAGCCCTGAAATGTGGAAGTACGTGGGATGTCACAAAGTGTTAATCATTAGATTGCATGCCATCGAATGATACATGCATTATGCAATCGAATTTCCAGGCTCTTGTCCTTTCTTGAAACATTCCTTCAATCTCATGAGGAACACTAAATGAGAACTGTGAGTATTTATACCGTTCATGATGATAAAGGACAACAAAGCTACCATTTTAGGAATAATGCTGGAAAAATGCATCTGATCAGATGGTTATCGTCAAGGGCCAGAGCTCCTAGAGTAAACTCGACCTTTATTTTATTTTCAACAATACCGTCCAAAAGCTTAAACCAAACAGCCAATTTTCAAGTTTAATACTGCCTCCCACAATAAACCCTCCTTTGTTATCCTTTAAACTACCTCTTTTATAAATAGAACACAACCAAAGCAATTAAATGTTACAAATGCATTGAGTCTTTTCAAATTAGTTTTACTTGTACAATGCTGCAGGAAAAAAATTCGACCAAACATTTTCACATTTCTTTGAGCTGCCTTAGCAACCCTCAGAAACAAAAAGGACGAAACTTCCTTTTCATTCAATGAGAAAATAGCCAAAACACCCCGCAGAGCTTAATTGTTTTTTGAATTCTCCTTTCAAAACTAAAATACTTCTCTGCTAAAAATGAGTATGTAACCTGTTCAGCAAACCAACTCTTCACTTCATGTCATCAAAGTTAGATCTGACAGATTGCATGGTCCAATCTCATATGTGCAGAATTATTTTCATTATGAACAAAATATCTTAATATTACAACTGTGCATTATTTATGTATTTTGCGACCCTTTTATCATTTATCCCATTTTATTATGATGTTTCATCAAGCAGCATTGAGTATAAAAGTGAGGACGTCATGTTGCAACTACATAAAAACTTGCTTAGGCCATAATTGGAGTATTGTGTGCAGTTCTGGCTCCAACACTACTGGGAGGGTGTGGAGGCTTTGAATAAGGTGAAGATGAGATTTGCCAGGGTGTTGCCTGGATTAAAAAGTATTAATTAGAAGAAGGATAAACTTGGAATCTTTTCTCTGGAGAACCAGAGACTGAGGGGAGACCTGAAGAAAGTTTGTGAAATTATGAGAGGCATAGATCAGGCGGATAGTCAGATTTTTTTCCCCAGGTTGGAAGTGTCAAATTATAGAGGGCATAGCTTGAAGATAAGTGGGAGGCTTGGAGGAGATTGGTGAGGCAAATTGAGTGTGGTAGATGCTCAGAATGCACTGCTGAATGGTGGTGGAAGAAGATCTATATTATGGTGCTTAAGTGGCTTTTAGACAGACACATAAGCATTCAGGAAATTGAGGGGTATGAATCAAGTGCAGGCAGCTTCTAACAGACGCTGCTCAAAACATCTTGCCAATTCATTCATGTTTACTTTCTATTGCTGTTATCCAGACTCTCTTTCATATAGACCAGGGGCCTCCAAACTTTTCAGCATGAAGGCCACATTATATATTAGGCACAATTTTGCGGGCCATAGGAAACAATAAAGAAATGTCAGAGAGGGAGAGGGCGAGGGGGAGGGGGGGGGGGGAGAGGGGAGGGGGGGGGGAGGGGGAGGGGGGGGGGAGGGGGGGGGAGAGGGGGGGGGAGGGAGAGGGAGAGAGGGAGGGAGGGAGGGAGAGAGAGAGGGAGAGAGGGAGAGAGAGAGGAGGCAGAGAGAGAGAGGAGAGAGAGAGAGGGAGAGAGAGAGAGAGGAGAGAGAGAGAGCGAGAGAGAGAGAGAGGCAGTGAGAGAGAGAGAGAGGAGAGAGAGAGGATAGAGAGATAGAGACGGCACACAGAAAGTGGGGAGAGGGGGAGAGAGGGGAGAGAGAGAAGGGGTAGAGAGGAACCATCGCACGTTATAACGCGCCGCCAACCCATTCTGACCACCGCCGCCTCTCAACCCCCCTCCCCGCCCCCTCCATTTCACGCTTCTTCACGGCGGCCCTGTGATGTCTCGGCTCTGACATTTCGAGGGACCTGTCCTGTAACAATACTAAGAGCAGCTCCGGGCTGCTGTGCTCCCCGACTCGAATCGACTTGACGCCTAACTGACACACACTCCGTCCTGCGCTGAGCTTGCTGTGGGCCGGATAAAATCTCGTAGCACGCCGGATGTGGCCTGTGGGCCATAGTTCGTAGACCCCTGATATAGACCAAATTGTTCTCTCCTATGGTATCATGGTTGTCAAGGAGTCATCATTTTAAAAAAAGTGATTGTCCATTGAGGACAGTTGAGGGAAGTTTATTCGTCCAGAAGTGCTCGAGTCATTAGAACTCTTTTTCTCAAAGGGAATTTGAAGCAGAGTCGTTAATTATTTAAAAAAGGTATAGATAGGTGCTTGATAACTAAGAGGCAAAGGTTACCTCTGGGAAGACTGGAATGGAGAGTTAAGGATATAATCAGGTCAGCCGTGATCTTATCAAATGACTGACAAGATTGATCCCTGAATCCCTATTCTTGATTTCTGCATCCCTATCCCATGGCCTATCCCTGCACCTAACGTGTGTTGTTAGATAAGTTTATCTCCTTTTCAATTGACCTCATTAAATTATTTTCAAATGTCTAAAAAACTTAAACAAAACACTCCTGAATTTTCTGTGGTCCAACAATGCCATACAGGATCCAGTCAACAGCAGCATTAGGAAAGGTAAATAGAGGAAAATATAATTCACTGGTGGTATGAACACAGATGCTCATACTGTTTCTGTAGTAGCTGAGGTTACCAGAAGTGAGGAAGTTTTGCGTCAGAAGACTGCATGGTGATCAGCAAAGGACACATTTCTGAAGTGTTTGAAAGCTAGTCCAGAGAACCTTGGGCCTGCCTGTGAGTTTTAAACCTGTGAGGTTTTGGAAAATTATGAATCTTGCCTCCAATCTACATTGTTCTAAAGCACTAGGATTTCCTTCAGGCACAATTTTGAAAGTTGTTGCAGCAGTTGAAGTAATAAAGAAAGAGCAACAGAGACAAATTCCCACTTCCTGGCATTCTCCATCCTACTATGAATTTCTGGCAGAACTGGCTTTTGAAAGACTATACACATATTATAGTATTAAACATGGGATTTATGTCAGCAAACCATTCAATGACTAACAATAACTGTGGGGGGGTGTGTGTGTGCGTGGGTGTGGGGGGGGGTGGGGGTGTGTGTGTGCGTGGGTGTGTGGGGGTGTGTGTGTGTGTGTGTGGGTGTGTGTGTGTGCGTGGGTGTGTGTGTGTGTGTGTGTGGTGTGTGTGTGTGTGTGTGTGTGTGTGTGTGTGTGTGTGTGTGTGGGCGGGGGGGGGGTGTGGGCAGGGGGGGGCTTGAGGGGGGAGGGGTGTGGGGCGGGGGAAAGTTGTGTGGGTGGGGGGGAATTGACCTCGGAGAAAAGGCGGGGAAGAGCCATGGGGGAGAGGGGGGCATCACGGGGGAGGGGGGAGGAGCCAGCGTAGGGACCAGAGGGGTAGTGGCTGGAATTGGAGGTGCGATGGGGACTCACAGCGGGCGCTGGTCGCTGGTCATTCTCCACCGCCGGGATCAGAGTCTCCACTTTCCGTTTGGCGTCATCTCCGACTCTGGGCTGGGCTGGGTTTCCCACGCTGGGCTGGACTGGGTCGGGTCTCCGACGCTGGGCTGCTGATTGGGGCAGGCTGCTGCTTGGGGCCAGGCTGCTGCTTGGGGCAGGGCGGGGCTGCTTCGGGTCCCTCCGAAAGTATGGCTGGAAACCTCCGCCTGCCACCCTCAGCTCCAGTAAAGACGTGATGGCGCAGGAAGAGGCAGACCGTCCTGGGCTGTGACAGGGGAAGGGACTAATCCGCGCGGCGCCGACTGGCAGGTAAAGAGATCGATCTGCGCACGCGTGGTTTTTAAGATTTTTAAACCTCGCTAACTTTTACGACATTCAACCGATCGGAACAAAACTTGGCGCACTCACAGCAGAGGAGAATGGTGATTGAACTGGCAAAAATCGTAGCGCTATCGCGAACCGTTTTTGCGCAAATAGAAAGTCCGCCAAACCGGAAGATAACAAGATCAGAGTTTGTTATGTACAGATAATAACAATCATACTTATATATTGGTAAAAGGGAATTTAAATCAAACTTAGTCATTCTTATTGTGCTATCTTTGGCACTTTTAGTTAGGGATTATTTTAATTCACATGTATTTAACATTGAACTCTATTTACTTATGTAAAGATGGTTGGGTGTAAGTGTTTTGAACTATTGCAGACTCTGTGACAAAGGTGATGACACTGATGAAGCTACTACCAATGTACTGTTGGATAGCAGGTTCCAGTATCTAGACCAATGTCTGTTGAATTTGTGCAATATGGGTTGAAAGGTACTTCCGTTTAGTTGTTTAAGTAGGAACTGCAGATGCTGGAAAAATCGAAGGTAGACAAAAATGCTGGAGAAACTTAGCGGGTGAGGCAGCGTCTATGGAGCGAAGGAATAGGTGACGCTTCGGGTCAAGACTGTTTTGTTGTTGATCCCTCAGAGAAATGCAGCTGATGACCTCTATATTGGTGAGCATGTCACTGACCTCCTGCTTTACTACCAATGATCCAGCAGTACAGCATTAATGTCCTGGGCTGAGAAGCTGGGTGCACTGTGCAGCTAGTTCCTCTGCTTTACATTGCCACAGAAAAATCCTATTCTTTGAACAGGGTTGCTAAAATTGACCAGAAAGTTAACTGGTTTGTTTATTCAACGTATTATTTTATTATAGCTTTTTCAAATTTTAAATTAATCTTCTGTAGTTTAAGTTATTTTTAAGCGCATTAAGTTGTTTATTTTTTGATTGTGTAAATCTGTCGAATTATCAGGGACTTTTAAAAATAGATCAAACGCTAGTGATAAAAGCAAGCTGTCAAAATGCCTTCAAAGCATTTCATGGGTGTACCTCAAGATCAATCACTAGGCCTCGTCACCCATCACGTCCTGATCTGCCCCATGCTTTGGCTGCAACTGAGTTGTTAAAGGTAGGTGCAGCTGCAGGAAAAGCATGGGGTTTAAATGTGGGCAGCAGTCCACACCAACCACGATCCAGCCTGATATGTTTCCTTTAAAATAAGGTGAGATTTTGAGTTTGCATATTCATGAGTGTCTCCTTCCCTTAAACGGCTGGGTGGCCACGATAGAGGCGTCTAGCATGGAAACAGGCTATTTGGCAAACCAGGTCAAACCATCAGCCATCCTTATATACTAATCCTACATTGATCACTTCTTGTTTTAATTCTCCCATGTTCTTATTAATTCTTCCCAGATTTTATCACTCATCCACATACATGGGGCAATTTACAGTGGCCAATTAACCTACCAACCTGTATGTTATTGGGAAATGGGGGTTGGTAAGTTAATTGCTCTAAATGTCTAAGGGCAATGGACTCTATATTGGATCAGCAAAATTAAAACATGTACATTTTCTGTCTAATATATTCACCTGGATGAGCAGTCTTGCTTTGTATTTCTTGCTGTACGTTCGTGGGATGAATCCAATAGTAATTAGAGTCCCAGTTGTGCCAAGCGGAAGCAATTCTCCAGCTTGAGGTGATACCACAAATTCCGGATCACTACAAGGTAGGAATAGTGCTGTGAATGGTATGGGATTCCTAAAAGTTAAAGAAAATTAAGTCAAAAACTACTTCGAAGCAACAATTTCAAAAATCCCACCACCTTCACCACCCACCTCGCTCAACTCTCCACCCCACGAGACCACCCCGCACAACTTGCATTTGCAACACAGGAGCAGCGGTAGAGTCGCTGCCTCACAGTGCCAGAGACCCAGGTTCCATCCAGACTACGGGTGCTGTCTGTACTAAGTTTGTACCTGCGAGGGTTTTCTCCCGGTTCTCTGGTTTACTCCTGCACTCCACGTTTGCAGGTTAATTGAATTCATCCTGAGTGTGTGTAGGATAGTGCTAGTGCGTACGGGCATCGCTTTGATGGACCGAAGGGCCTGTTTCCGCGCTGTATCTCTAAATCTACCCCAGAACCGCGAAATTGCCCGCCACACGGAACGAGTTAAGAGCTAGCTGCGGGCCGGATAAAATCTCGTGGCAGACTGGATGTGGCCCGCCAGCCATAGTTTGGAGACCCCTGATCTAAAGTATTGACCCGTTTTTTTTCTCTGCACAGACATTGTCTGATCTGCTGGGCGTTTCCCACACTTCCGACTTCATTTCACAGCTTTTATATTTTCCTCTATTCCTTTTCTTTCTCTTACTATCTCTTCATTAGCTTACTATCAACCAGATGAGTACATCAACATTTACAGTGCCCTCCATAATGTATGGGCCAAAGACCCATCATACATTTGCCTCTGTACTCCACAATTTGAGATTTATAATAGAAAAAAAATCACACGTGGTTTTTACACTTTGGTTTCACCATGTAGAAATTACAGCAGTGTTTCCACTGAAGGAAATTACCCGAAATTCAGGAAATTCTGGTTGTCTTCGGGTAATTTTAGGGAAATTAAATAATTTCAGGACATTTCTGGAAATTTCCCAGCCCGGTAAGCCTTCCAGAACTGCGCATGTGCGACTGCTGCCCCAACTGCGCACGCGCGGAAACTGGGCCCACTGCGCACGCATGGGGAAACGCCAAAGGGCCCAATCAGGCCCGCGGGATGATTAGCGGTAAAAAAGTGTGTAACTGTACATTTACGACCATCCGCGCCTGCGCAGTTGGGGGAGACCCATCAGCCACGTCACAATTGAAAATGGCGCTGGTGACGCAGTAGGGACGCCGTATTGCCACGCATGCGCAGTGGGCCCGGAATCCACTTGTTCGCAGTTGGGGCAGCAGTTGCACATGCGCAGTTGGGGAAGGCTTACCGGGGTGGGAAATACCATCAAATTCCAGGTAATTTGGAATTCTATTTCAGGAATTATTTTTTGAGGCGTGGAAGCACTGATACATAGTCCCCCCCATTTCAGGGCACCATAATGTTTGGGTCACATGGCTTCACAGGTGTTTGTAATTGCTCAGGTGCATTTAATTGCAGGTATAAGAGAGCTCTCAGCACCTAGTCTTTCCTCCAGTCTTTCTTCTTCTTCATCTTGCATATGGCGTACACAGCCTAAAGTTGTAGGACAACTTGTTCTATTTGATCTTATTTGATTGTGCACACCGGGTTGATTGCATTTGTCGAAACAGGGCAGACCACGTGAAGGTTGCAATCTCCCACCCCCTCCAGTCTTTCCATCACCTTTGGAAACTTTTATTGCTGTTTATCCACATGAGGACCAAAGTTGTGCCAATGAAAGTCAAAGCAGCCATTATGAGACTGAGAAACAAGAATACAAATGTTAGAGTCATTAGCCAAACCTTAGGATTACCAAAATCAACTGTTTGGAACATCATAAAGAAGAAAAGAGCACTGGTGAGCATATAAATCGTAAAGGGACTGGCAGGCCAAGGAAGACCTTCACAGCTGATGACAGAAAATTCTCTTTATAATAAAGAAAACCCCCCAAACACATGTCCGACAGATCAGAAACACTTTTTAGGAGTCAGGTGTGGATTTGTCAATGACCACTGTCCGCAGAAGACTTCATGAACAGAAATACAGAGGCTACACTGCAAGATGCAAACCACTGGTTAGCCGCAAATATAGGATGGCTAGGTACAGTTTGCGAGAAGCACTTAAAAGAGCAATCACAGTTCTGGAAAAAGGTCTTGTGGACAGATGAGACACAGATTAACATATCAGGGTGATGGCAAGAGCAAAGTATGAAGGAGAGAAGGAACTGCCCAAGAACCAAAGCATACCACCTCATCTGTGAAACACGGTGGTGGGGATGTTATGGCCTGTATGGCTGATGAAGGTACTGGCTCACTTATCTGCTAGTATGGTAGTAGCATAATGAATTCTGAAGTGTATAGACACATCCTATTTGCTCAAGTTCAACAAATGCCTCAAAACTTCATTCTACAGCAAGACGATGATCCCAAACATACTACTAAAGCAACAAAGGAGTTTTTCAAAGCTATAAAATGGTCAATTCTTGAGTGTCCAAGTCAATCACCTGATCTGAACCCAATTGAGCATGCCTTTTATATGCTGAAGAGAAAACTGGAGGGGACTAGCTCCCAAAAAAAACATTAGCTAAAGATGTCTGTAATACAGGCCTGGCAGAGCATCACCAGAGAAGACACCCAACTGCTGGTGATGTCCATGCATCGCAGACTTCAAGCAGTCATTGCATGCAAAGGATATGCAACAAAATACTAAACATGACTACTTTCATTTACATAACATTGCTGTGTCCCAAATATTATGGTGCCCTGAAATGGGGGGACTATATATAAACACTGCTGTAATTTCTACATGGTGAAACCAAAATGTATAAAAATGGCTTTTATTAAAATCTGACAATGTGCACCTTTAGCCACATGTGATTTTTTATATTACAAATCTCAAATTGTGGAGTACAGAGGCAAATAAATAAATGATGGGTCTTTGTCCCAAACATTATGGAGGGCACTGTATCTTCAAGGCCTCAGGGTTACAGCTTTTGTCCATTAAAAGCATTAGGAACTTAATTATTCTCTTCCTTTGATTCTATTTGGCCAGATGAATATTTCCAGTATTTTGATATTTTTGACAACTGACATTTATTTCTATTCTAATCAATAATGATTTTGCAACTCAATTGGTTGCGGAGAAAAGCTGTAGCTTTCCCTATTCATGTAACTTTCATTCCCCAAGGGGGATAATGTACAGAAATGGTTCTCTGATCATGCACAGCTCCAGAACAAAATCCATAGAATGTCTACAGGCAAATGTTTATACAATAAAACCTATTGATGTTCAGTCACGACTGAAAGCAAAATCTAACCGATCGTATACTCAGAAATTAACTTGTTTCATATATTTATCACAATTAAAGAGTAATGCAAGTAATCAGAATTTATTACAATACCTTGTCTGGCTTGTAAGCCTAAAGCAAACAATAGACTCTTTATTCAGCCCAGTTGTTTCAATATTGATGATATCGTCTACATGTGGCTCAGTGGCAGTCAGATGCAATGGGAATTTCCAGACCCCACCTGTAACAGACTGCACCTTCAGCATCACTGTTTGCCTGAATAAAATTATAAAATGGTTAGAAATGCAATACATGAAATGCAATCATGTTTTAAATATTGTGATACTTTGCCATTTTAACTGTCTTTTAATGAATGGAAAATATTAACTCTGACATAAAAAGGACACTAAACTCAATCAAGAATAAACAATAAAATAGATATATAATAGCAATTTGGCACTGATCCACTTCCTCAATCCAATGGTATCATCACTGTGATGATTAGGTTGGTTAATTTTTCAGACATACCAAAACCATACCAAAAATAGTCAGTTAATAAGAATAAGCACAGAGTTTGCCTCTAGGCACATTCCACAGACTTAAAACACTTCCTGAAATCTTGTCCAATCTAATCACAGATAAGGATATGATGCAGAGAGAGGTCACAGTGAATTCATAACACAAAACAGAATTGGAAGAATTAATAACCTTGAAATGAAGTGTAACTGCACACTAATTTGATTATTTCCTAAATGTGATCAAATATAAAAGATGGCCATGACTGATTATCTTGGAGAATAAGGAAGGTTTTTTCATTTGTAAACGTGGGCAATAATCATTTATACTTCACTTGCCTTTGTGCAAATAATTTATTTTTAATAAAACAGTAATTGATACAGATGGCTTCAATCTGTGCAGAGCTACAGGAGGGCTCTGCTGTTATGAAGTAGCATGTTTAGTTACCATTTTCTCAGAGTGATGACTTTAAACAACATATGCTCTACTCTGTGATTCAGCCAGAAATGTTGCCTCAATTTGTCACATTATTGTAAATAGTACGGTAAATATGAGACAATCACTCATGATCGCTGGGAGGGAAGGCTCAGGATGGCTGAGGCCTAGTTTATATTTTTGGGAATTCTTCTCTAGATATAATTGATTGTCACTGGGGTTTTTTCTGCAAAATGTTAATGATTACCAGTTCATTTTGTGAATAGTCACAAATCATAATTAATTTTGAGGCGTTTACTTATTTTGGACTTTTTACACTATTTTAGGCTTTAACAAATCTATCATTCAATTTATAAATATAGTTCCAGCTATATTCAAGAAGAAACAAACACTTTAACTTCAAAGGTAAGCTGGAAATGCATCCTCATCTAGAAAATACTCCTGCATCTATTTTATTCATTAGCAAATTAGTAAAATGATATTATTGTTAGGGAAAGTTAAGGGTCAACTATAAGTTTCAGGTACTTCATCAGAATGTATATTCAATTTCAAATATAGAATGTTCATTGCTAACAGCTGGACTCAAGATAAATATGGGATGGTAAGGCATGATTGATAAACAGAATGCCTGAGATTGGGTGAGGCCCAGATTATTCTTGAGGGAATATTCATAAAGGCCCTACAATATTGATGCAAAATGTACTTTGAAGGGCCTGTTCAAATCTATAGATCTGGAGATTTATTGACAAGTACATGGAGAAAGACCAGAAGAAGTCCTAATTAAATGTCAAAATGGGTTCTACCTGAAAAAAGGAAATATAATCCACAAATAGAATCATATGAAAACATGATGTTGATGTGGAAATACATGCAGCATTGAAGCCACAACATCCCCTCTCAGTCCATTAACGCATCTAAGTGCAACGTACTTAAAATCTTCCCACCCACACTTTGATGCAATGCATGCTTGCCGTTGAAATCTTGCTCCACTTGATTTTGCATATCACTGCCTTAAAGGTTAACGTGATAGCAACTTAGCCAGAAATTTCTGAATATCTTTGTTGATTTACCAGTTGACAACAAGTGAACACCAAAAATAAGGCAAATTGCTCTTGTACGTTTTTAAACACTGGTTTCCGCATCTTTCTCACAAATTTTGCATTAGCAATGATTATTCTACGGTGCCAATTTTAAAATTCACTTACTTGACTGGAGTGGATGGTGCAAAAACAACATTGAAGGTGAGCATAACAATGCCAGTCTGTGTGTCCCATTCCTTCTTCACAAAGCTTATTGCAACTGTAGGTTCCATATGAGCTCTTATTTCCTCTGTCTCATACAACATTTCATAAAAAAATTCATCTCCTATGCTTTGTCCTGTTGTATAGAGCAAATAGAAAAAAATTCATAACATTTCCACATAATTTATAAATTAAAATACCCAGCTCTGACAATGGTGTCATTAGTAGAGACATATGAATGCATAAGCAAACAGGCACAATAATGATAATTTATTGGATATATACTGTTTGATATGTTCCAAATTCCAAAGGGAAAGATGAATGGAAAATGACAGGCGTGAGAGAAAAGAAAGGAAATCCGCAGTACAGACACAAGACTGTAGTTTGTTGCAGAAGTAGCATGCAAATATACTGGGGACTTCAGTGGAAATATGAGGTGACTACAAAGACTGTAGTCCTCTGTGCCACCCATGCACCACCTTAAGAGATGAAAGTAATTTTAATGAGGCAAAACCAAACATCAGGCTGCAGATGATCGTTGCTGTCACTGAAGTACCACATTACAATGCACAATAGCTGCAAGGGTCTTCACATCAAGTGGCCTTGGCATTCCCATGGTCATTGTTTTGTCCTTGTTGTTACTGCATAACTACTCCAAGACATGCAGAAACCTCTTGTTATTTGTGGCCTGAATGACAATGTTTCTGATATTTCCACTGCCAACTAACCAATTAAAGATGCTGCAATTGCCAACAAGCTCATGACTAAGCAGTGAAATCTGATCGTATGAATAGTTGAGCATAAATATAAAACTCATTGGATCGAAATTCCTTCGTCACTTATCTTAAGAATTGTTAACATAATTAACATTGAAATAACAGCTAACATAATAATTCACAAAAGATTTGGCCAGAATGTGTTAATTGTTGAAGAGTTAATATTATGCATTTTCAAGATAATTAAGTTTGGTGAGGAAATTTTAGATGAATTCCCAAGTTGCTGCATTTTGTTACGGAGCCCGTTTAATTCTTCTCAAGAATTCAATCTAAAAAGAGCAGGCACCATTAATACAAATATTTCTTTCCTTTTGAGAGGAAATGCCTGGCCTCAACTTGGCAATTCCCCATGGCAACGTACTTGAAATCTAGAGTTCACTGTGTGGGGAGTTAAGAGATATAGACCTTCGTCTTAACGATCTGTAGAACAAAATGTCAGGAGTATTCAGGAAATTAATGCTTCAAGAAGATACTATACAGATTGCAACCCTGGACAAAAGGTCTAAAATAAATTATTATAAGGATTTACGCAAACAACACAAAAGAAAAAATGATGATACATAAGATGCTTTTACACCGCCTTTCGCAGGTTCAGATTTGCATGCATAAGTTTTCTCTCTGTATTAAAGCCATTAATTCCATCTCAGTTTTCTGTGATTCTGCTATGAATTAAGAGGGTTGAATGCAGATGAGTAATTGCAGGGAGCCAGTGAGCAAAACACAATTCTCCTGGAATCTGAACCATGTTTTGCTCAGTACAAATGCAGAGAAAAGAACACAAACAGCAGCCTTTTACAGAGCCAGAAAGACTTGTTGTCTTGTAAAAAATAAATATAGTTTCTGGGATACAGCCAGAAGAACGAGTTTAGTTCAGTCTGCATCACAAGTTAATCAGCAGGAACGATGAATTAAACAATTGCTCTACAGTTGCTAATACTTGCTTTAAAAGCTACAAGTCAAATTATAGCAGTCCTGTCTCAGAAATGTTGTAAAGAAATTCAAATGCAATAAAAACAAAGCAACCAAAGTTATTTTGTTATCCTGAAACACTTATGCAAATTAAAATATATTAATCCCAAAGAATCAATTAGATAATCTTATGTAGGCAGCAGAAATGTAACAAACATAATTGCTTTGTTTTCTACCATATAAGCATAGTTGTTGGCCATTTAAGAGAGTGTTTAATCATCATATGTACCAGCAATGGAACATAGAAATTCTAATTTGCAAAAGCATTATAGGCCTGAAACGCAAAGCGTACAGATATTACAGCAATCAGAAAAATACAGTAAATTAATAACCGTTTAATTAACGCAAAAAACCCCAAAGTCTTTAGTGCAGTTCATAATTAAGACAGTTGATAATTAAGGTTGGTGTTGTGTAGTGTTCAGCAGCCTGATGGTTGATCAAATGAAGCTAATATTGATGTACAGATAAGGAACTGCAGATGTTGGTTTACCATGTAAAGACACAAAGTCCTCGAGTAAAACAGCGGATCAGGCAGCATCCATGGATAGGTCACGTTTT
The DNA here is from genome assembly GCF_028641065.1 of Leucoraja erinaceus. NCBI lineage: Eukaryota > Metazoa > Chordata > Chondrichthyes > Rajiformes > Rajidae > Leucoraja > Leucoraja erinaceus. The sequence goes on along the minus strand of NC_073389.1, from coordinate 13,363,443 downwards.
GGGGCGGGACCCTTCTTCAGACTTCAGGTGTTCCATTGCTGATGGTTATCGAGGAGCAAATTTTGTTACCAATTCATACTCTGATTGTAGTCTGCAGATCAGGAAGTCAAGGATCAAGTTACATAGGGATGAGCAGAAAATCAGTTCCCTGAGTATGGTAACATGTTTGGAGGGGTTGATTGTGTTGAGCATTGAGTTGTAGTTGATGAACCACAGCCTGATGTATATGGTCTTAGTGTCCAAGTGGCCCAGTGCAGGGTGCAGAGGCAGCAAGTTTCCATCAGAAGGTGGGTACATAATGAAAGGTTGAAGATATCTTCTAAAACTCCAGCTAGTCAATTCATGCAGAACTCAAGAACCCAGCCAAGTACATCAATAGGGCTGAAACTTTCCAAGGGTTCACCCGCATGAAGGATCTTCTGATATTGGCTTCAGTAACTGAAATTCCAATGCATTTGGGGGCTGCAGGGGCCCAAGATGATGCATCAATGTTCTCCCATTTGAAGCGAGCATCACAAGCATTGAGCTCATCTGGGACTGATGCGTTGCTGACACTTGAGCTGCCACTTGGTTTCGTCTTATAGAGAATGATGGCGTAAAAGCTATGCTACAGCTGACAAATGTTTGTTTCATCCTCCAGTTTAGAATGAAAATGTTTCTTTGTGTTTTTGATCTAATTATGGAGGTTACACCTGGACTTGGAGGATACATGCTGGTGGTAGTAAGGAAGTGATTTCTTCAAACTGGCCGCTTTGAAGTTCATGACAATGACAAGAAAGGTATCAGGGTATGATGTCTGGTGTTTGTTCAGTTTGCAGCTCCTCTGGTGCTAGAAGACTGTCTGTCTGGGGCAGGACGTAGACCATGATCATTGAAATGAATTCCCTCTGGAGGGAGAAGTGATAGCAATTCACCACTACTGAACCACTACGTCTGAGCACCACAAAGAGTTTACCATGAGGCAGACATCATCTCCTCTCGCATTCCCCGATGCCGTCATCCGGTCCATATAATGAATGGAGAAACCTTCAGGTTAGAAGGCTGAGTCTGGAGAGCTGGGGGTGAGTTATGTCCCTGTGAAATCATCTCTTGACAATTGATCAACAGTTTGGAGAGCTGTGATATCTACATTTCAATAACGTACTGCAACAATAACTCATTTTAAATAACCTTTTCTGTTTTTTACTATACTGATGCTAATTCGTTATGAAACTTAGGCAGATTCTTAAACATGAAATCAAAAGTTGTTATTCAAGATGCTTCTTCTTCTTCTTGCGTATGGCATGCACAGCCTAAAGTTGTAGGTCAACTTGTTCAATTTGATCTTACTTGATTGTGCCGGTTACCGGTTGATTGCACTCATCGAAACAGGGCGGACAACATGAAGGTTGCAATTTCCCACCCCATTCAAGATGCAAAGCTCCACTATGAATTTCATGAAGAGCATGTTGCTGTCTGCCTCAGAATTGAAAAGCATGGAAAACCATGAAGTTAAATCTAGTTAGTTAAATACCCTTCCAATTGCAAACATGAGATGGCATTGAAAATTTACTTTTCCTAATATAGAAACTCATTCTTTCAGATTTTAACTGTAACTACAGATCGGAATCATTTAATACTTTTACCTTCTATTTATTTGTATGTAATATGGCATTTAAATCACACGATCAAGAAGAAATTGATATAGGGGTTTTGACATCCATTTCAGAATTTCCTCCTTATTCCTAAATTATAATTTATATATGAAACTGCTAAGGTACCAGCACAGATCACAGATCCCTGTGGAACTTCACTCGTCACAGATATCCAGCCAGAATATCTACCTTTCCACCACAATCCTCTGTCTTCTATGAATAAGCAGGTTCTGAATCTATACAACCAAGTCATTGTGAATCTCATACATCATACTCTTCTGGATGAGCCTACCATGAGAGACTTTATCAATAGCCTTGCAAAAATCCATGTTTACAACAATTTAATCAATCTCCTTTGTCACTTCCTTAATCAAGTTAGTGAGACCCGTCCTACTGCGTACAAAGATGTGCTGGCTATCTCAAATTAGCTCATTTAATGGGCTTGCTTCGAAAAGGAGAATGCCAATGTCTGTTCTTGGGCCGCCATAGCTCGCAATGACAACGTAACTTCAGTTATCATAGCCAATGTCAAAAGATTCTTCATGAGGATGAATCCTTGGAGAGCATCCGGTCACAATGGTGTAACAGGCCGAATTCCTAAAAACTGCGCAGAACAGCTGGCTGGACTTGTCATGGACGTTTTCAACCTCTCATTACTAAGGTCTGAGGTTCCCACATGATTTAAAAGGACATTAATAATACTAGTGCCCAAGAAGAGTAAGGTAACATATCTCAATGACTCCAGAACGGTGGCACTAACATCTGTGATGAAGTGCTTTGAGAGGTTGCTAATGACACCTATCAACTTCTTCTTGCATATGGCGTGCACGGCCTAAAGTTGTAGGACAACTTTCGAGTGGGCGGCGCGACCGACGTCGCAGTGGCCTCTGCAGTCCGCCTGTCTTTTTTTTAATTAAAAAAAAAATGTTGGCCTGTTGAATGTATAGTTTGTTGTGGTTTTTATATTGTTTTTAGCTGTGTACATGTGGGGGGGGGGGGGGGGGGAACTTTTAAATCTCGTCCCTGTACGGGTGACCCTACCTTTTCCCTGTCGGGTCTCCGTTGTCGTTGGGGCCTAGCACCGTGGAGCGGCCTCCAGCCGGAACGACCTGGGGGCTCCAATTGCGGAGCCTGCGGACTTACCATCGTGGGGCTGGCCGGCTTCAGAGCGTGGAGAGTTGTGGTGGCGCGCGGCTGCGACCCGACTCCGGAGCTCGGAGGCTCCAGCCGCAGGTCCGGTGGACGGTGACATCGGGAGCTCACGGGTCCCTGGTGGGAGACCGCTTTTCAGAGCTCCCGCAACAACAACTTCTCCCGCCCGAGTTGCGGGGTTGAAAATGACCCGGAGAGGGGCCTTACATCGCCCCGCGCGGCTTTAACTGCCGCGGGACTTGCCATCACCCGCCGGGGGCTTTAACATATGGAGAAAAAATGGAACACAGGGGAGAGACAAGACTTTGTCTTCCATCACAGTGAGGAGGAGATTCACAGTGATGGATGTTTGTGTACATTGTGTTGGCTGTGTGCCTTGGCACTTTTCTTGTTGTATGACTGCAGAAACCAAATTTCATTTGAACTTCACTTGAGGTTCAAATGACTATAAATTGTATTGTATTGACCTTATTTGATTGTGCACGCCGGGTTGATTGCATTCGTCGAAACAGGGCGGGCCATGTGAAGGTTGCAATCTTCCACCCCATCTATCAACTCATACCAGAGCAAATATCTGGACCCACTACAATTTACCTACCACCACAATAGATAAAAGGGAGATGCGATCTTGCTGGCTCTCAACTCTGCACTGAACACTTAGACAATAAGAACATGTACATCAGGCTAATATGTAATAAACCAAGTATACTGTAATGACCAAAGATAGACACAAAATGTTGGAGTAAATCAGCGGGTCAGGCAGCATCTCCGGAGAAAATAGATAAGTGACATATTTGGTTGGGATCCCTCTGTAAATAGTACACTAGATTGTTGTTCTTCGACTGAAACTCAGTGTTCAACATGATCATCCCCTCCGAACTTTGTCAAACTCAGGGAACTGGATTTCCATTCATCTCTATGCAACTGGATACTTGACTTCCTCATCGGCAGATCACAATCAGTATGAATTGGCAACAGCACCTCAGTTCCTTGTGTTTCCACTCGTGATTCTTTACTCACTATGGAACTGTTGGCCTCCAGGTTCAAGAATCGCCATCAACTATTAGACTCTAGAACCATCAACTTCTTCTTCTTGTGAATGAAACACAAACCAAAGGAATAGTTAGATCTCAAGCCGGGTGTTGAGCAGCCAGGTTGTTGTCTCTGCGTCAATGTCTGCCGGGCCCTGAGCTCCATTTGGTGGGTGGTAGAGCGGGCACCCAGAGATGACATGGTTGGCTGTCTGTTGTTCTGCTCCGCATTCACAGGCTGGGCTCTGGCGGAGCCCCCATCTCCACATGCTGGCATTGAAACGCCCAACTCAAGTACAAAGTTGAGCTTCACCCATGCTCCTCTGGGGAGGCCAGACCCTGGACAGCTTTTATCTGGTGAAGAGATGTAGCTGTGTAATGGAGATAAGGTTGCCTTCCACTCCTATGACCACTTGGTGACTATCCAGTGTGCTATTTAACCACCAACCACACTGCACAATACGAAGAACAACTCAGCACCAAGCCACAATGGCTTTTGTGTAAGGTTAAGGGGTTGTCTCACTGCGGCGACCTAGTTGGCGAGTTTCGGGAAAATTGAACACCGAATAGTGGAGAGTGAAGACGACCTCCTTCGATGTCCTTCGACCTCCCTTCAACTATGTTGAAGACTATCTACGACTACCTTCGACTACCTTCGATTACCTACAAATAACATGCCAACCTACTACAACCTACTTCGACTAAATCTACGAGTAAAAAAAATATCGATTTTGTCCATGGCGACCTTTTTTTACTCGCGGGCATTTTTCAGCATGTTGAAAAATACGCTGCGAACTAGCTGAGGCCTCGAATGCGCGGGAACTACTCTCGAGCCTGAAGGAGAGTTACAAAGATGTCCTAGGACCTCGTGTCAACCACGCTGCAAGTATGAGTCGAGGGCAAACTCTTCTAAACTCGCCAATTAGGTCGCCACAGGGGGACAGTCCCTTTACACTATGTATTTTGTCTTGTACTATTATGGTTGGGTTACTTTATATAACTGATAATTTATTATATTATTGTTTATAGTTTATTGATTTGTTGTGGGGTGAGTTAATGTGCCCATAAAGCTGCAGCAAGTAAGAATGTCATTGTTCAATTTCTGGTGTATTTGACAATTAAACACCCTTGAATTATTTAAAAACCTATATATTTTTTAAAATTACATTCAAGAACAATGTAACTGCTCACCCACTAAAAATAATATCATTTAAACTAATTTGGCCAAATCATAAAAACAGAGGCTATGTTTCTCATTCATTTTGATGGAGACTGAGAGCTGGGAAAGTGATTGCAGATCATTATGCTCTGAGCTATTGGAGAAGCACAGGGCAGCTAGAAGCAGGGAGGACAGGAAAGAAAGATGCTTCTGTCAAGTTAGACTGACAAACGTGTAGAAAACTGGAACTTCTGCAGGAATACACAGCAACTCTTGGAAATCGTACTAGTGCTGGGGTTGAGGATCTGCCTCAATAATATTAACCCAATTATTTTATGGTATAAATAATGCACATTACTGCAAAACAAATATCCCTTATCATCATTCATAGGAGAAATCCAGTAAAGATAATGCCCTAATACAATAACTAAGTGTACATATCGATGCCAAGTTCTGTATTTATTCTTTGGTGAAAATTTCTATTTATCCATGCTGAAGATTAGCAAATAAATTCACCTTCAAACAGGTGCAGCCCAAATGTGTAGTAAGGGTGACCATCTGAATTGTATGATAATTTGGACGTTTTTTTCGGTGGTTGTTCGAGGGCTGATATAGAGATGTAATTGCAGACACAATATAAATAATTGAACGTGCACATAAGTCTTTGCTATGCATGTCAGGTAGTGACTTTTTTTGAAGTGAAAATATTGTTATACTCTTTTTATAGGCTTGTACAGTATCTATTAGTGTTGCATTTGTCTATACAGATGTAATTAAACGTATACATTCACATATTTATTACACTGGATTACTTCCAATTCAATAGTTTTCCAATGGAATTGGATTGAAAGATTGCATTGTGCTTTTGGATCCTCCCAGTTTTGCCTAGACTGAGGAAACAGGTTACTGTATGGATATCTCAAAGTTACTGCACCAAAGTGTATTGATTATCAAGAAAGTCAGCTGGATTGTGAAGGGGGCAATGGAGAATTCTCTTGAAATCAAATGGCTCACCCAGATTGTTGCAGCAGGTACTTATGGACCATGACACTAAGTAGTAGAGAGTGCACGAGCCTATTATTTATTTGCGCTGATAAGCAATTGCAATGAATGAACAGGGCTTTGTAATTGACATTTCATTACTCAGTGGGCACCATAGATTGTTGGTACTCCCTTGAGTAACTGTCAGTGAGAATTAAAACCCCACAAATCATGTGAATTTTATAAATTTCATTGTGTTTCAATCCAGCATTATGAACATAATCATCATTGATATACTTCCAAATCTCTTTTTTTTTCCAAAGAGGAATATTTGTCTTGATAGACTACAAAGTATTATTAGCAATCTGAATTACTAAGAACTTTGTTATGTATTTTCATAATTAAACAGCTAGTAAAAAAGTTAGTTAAATGGAAAACATTAACATTTTCATGAGATGCCAACCAATGTCTGGCTCTTTCTTGTAACGAGGGGAAGAAAACAGGCAGAAATTTGTTTTGCTGAACTCTGTAACTTACTGTTGGTTTCCTGAATCTCCTCTTCACAAGTACAAGAAATGTCAGTTTCATCCTCCATTATTGCTGTTTGTGCAGAACCAGGAACGGCACCAGTAAGGATAATTTCTATTGTTTTTTCGATTCTTTGTTGAGCTTGGCACTGGATCACAGCTATGGAAAATAAGGATATTTATATTTTGGAGATGTTGTGGGTTTGCTCAGCACTTTTAGCAAAATCCTTGTAGTTCTTGGATATGAGTATTTTGTGTCAACCTGTATTTATATCAACATAATACAATTTCCCAAACCACGGGTGTTCGGTTTAGTTAAGTTTAGTTTAGTTTAGTTTAGTGATACATCATGGAAACAGGCGTTTCAGCCCACCAAGTCCACGCCAGCCATTGGTCACCTATTCACACTAATTCAATGTTATCCCACTTGGGCATCCAAGATGGGCAATTTACAGAGGCTAATTAACCTACAAAACTACATGTCTTTGGGATGTGGGAGGAAACCAGAACACCCAGAGAAAACCCACGTGGTTACAGGGAGAACGTGTAAACTCCACACAGACAGCACCCAAAGTCAGGATTGAAGCTGGATCCCTGGTACTGTCCAGTAGCATCTCTACCAGTTGCACCACTGTGCCACCCTTAAACAACATTCATCACCAAATGCCCAAAGAAGATATTAAGTCAAGTAGATAAAAGATTGTGTGAATATTTTAAGGAGCATCTTGAAGTTGCACAAACAGTTAAAGAGCCAACATGTGTAGGAAGGTAGATCCAGAGGTTAGGGTCTGGCCGATTGACCAGTGGTGGAGTGATGGAAATCTGGGAAAGGGTAAGTCCTAGTTTTGTGGAACTGCAGAGATCTCAAATTGTAGGGCTCGAGGAGAAGCAAGGTCATGGACTGAGTTGAAAATAAAAGGGAGGATTTTAAAATCAACATGTGGCTGGAGTGGAGACATTGTAGTTCGGCAAACACAGACTCATGGGCACACATGGAACTGCACATGATGGTTTACCAAAAAAGTCACAAGTGTTGGAGAACTCAACATGTTAGGCAAAATTTCTGGAGAAAGTGAAGAGGTGATGTTTTGTTTAGGACCTCTCTTCAGACTGATTGTGGTGGTGTGTTGGTTGGGGGTGGGGGGGTGGGTGTGGGGGGGTGGAGAGAAGCATGAAAAGTGATAGATGGATACAGGTGAGGTGGTGTTTTTGATTGGCATATGGTTGGACAAAAGACAGAGATGAAAAGACAAAAAGTGTAAGATAAGGACAGAAGAGTGAGAATTCTTCTTCTTCTTGTGTTTGAGGCAGCAGAAGTTATGTAACGCCCTCCAGGAGCTGTAGCCAGTTCAATGTGCTGTTGTCGAGGGCCATGAAGTCCACTCCTCCACCAGGGGAGCGGAGGAGAGAGGGATGGTCTTTGTAGGTTCATTACCTAAACTGGAGAATTCAATATTAATGCCATTAGGCTGTAGCTTACCAAAATCGAATAAGAGGTGCTGTTCCCCCAGTTTGCATGTGGCCTCACTCTGGCAATGGAGGAGGCCCAGGGCAGAAAGGTCGGTGTTGGAATGAGAAGGGGAGTTACAATGGTTAGCAACTGGGAGATCCAACAGGCCTTGATAGACCGAATGTGAGTGTTCAGCAAAACGGTTGCCTAGTCTACTCTTGGTCTCGCCGATGCAAAGGAGACTACATTTGGAACACCCCAAATGCAAGAGATGAGGTTAGAGGAGTGATGGGTGTACAGGACTGATCTATGCCACGCACCTCATTAAAATAATTCAGCTTCCTGAGACACAATTGTTTGCCTTTCCACCATCGTCTGTCACTCATAATGGCAGACTGTTTGATAACTGGAGTATTGTCTGCCTATCCTCAAGTGCAACTAGATTGAAGAAATATATAAAACTCTTTGAACCCCCCTTGTTGGCTGAACGGGGAAATTGTTGTATTTCATAGCTGACTCCGCATAGACACATATCAAGAAAGTGCCACTTAATGCCAACCTTCTCATAAGAGAGAATTACAATCCCCATTAATTATTCTGAAAATAAGTTCTGAATTTGTTTCCCTTCAACTGAGGGTAATATCCTTTAGCCCTACGGCTCTGGACAAGGGGAGATTTCTTATAAAATTAAGACTTCAGTTCATGGCAACGAGTTATTAGAAAGTTTTAATTTACTGCCAAATTAAATTATCACAAATTATCACTTAAATGGTTCAGTCATACAACAACTATTCTCATTGATTCCTCATTAAATCATTGAGCAGGTGGATGACAACTGGCTCAGATAGAATTTCAGTGACTAGCAAAGAGTCAGCATGCTTTTATGCTCAAAGAATACTGAAAGTACAGTGCATGACCCTCGTGCGCAGTGGCTGAAGAAAATCACATGTGAGCCACCTTTCATGTGACAACCACCACAAATCAGTTCAACAGCTCCTGAAAAGAATTTCAAATGTCAGGTTTTTTTTTTTTGAAGGTCTATATATTTTGTAAATCAAGAATTGCAAACACTATTAATTGTGGTTTTAGAGGAAATTATAACTCCTGTCGGTGAATTGATTTAGTCAGATGTTTTGAATTGAAAATATCATATGCATGGTATAGGATAATACATATTTTAATTGAAGTTTGGAAACACGGTAGATATGGTTAATTAATAATAAGTAACGTGGTACTTTAAGAGTCGCAAATCATTAAGAATACATGTCACATGGTTATCCATGGCTACAGTTCAGTTGCAAACCAATTAGCAGAAATAAAGTTTATGGTTACTTTCAGCTCAATTAACGAAAGAGTGGCTATTCCATTGCACCAAAGTGTATTTGAAATGCAGTTGTATTTCTTTTGGGATAGAACATTCTGTTTCTGTTCATAGAAAAATTTAACTGAATAAAATTTCCATGGATTTCTTTGATTTGCTACTGAATTGTGAGAAACCAAGTGACAGTAGTGTTCGATATTCATAAATTGGATATATTAGATAAAAGTAACCAATATAGTTGTACGAGTATATTGCACTTAGTATTACAGATAAAGAAAAATTGCTGGTGTTTAGCTTTTCTTGTAGTGCAGCTTACAATTCTCAAAGTTCTTTGGGTAAAACATCATTCATGTTTGGTTGGGCACAAGAATACATATTATCACCTGCTGATTACATTCTCTTTCTGATTATTCTGAAATCAATGGAATTGATCATAAGGACGAGAGTAAAGACTTCAGTTCATGGCAACTAGTTATTAGATACAATCAAAGAAATCCATGGAAATTTTATTCAGTTAAATTTTTCTATGAATGTTCTATCCCAAATTATATCTGAGCCAGCTGATCAGGAGGTCCGGGCCGCTGAGGAGGAGGATGTTCACCGACGGGGTTCGGCGTCGGCGTTCCACCAGCCCGGCGTGAGGGCCTGAACATCGGGCCACCCGGGGCGGCGACTGCGGGTGCTCGGAAGGCCCCGACCACGGATGAACACGGAGGGGAGGCTGGCTGGACTATGGTGCCATCCTCACCTTGGTGCCATTTATATTATGTTGTGTCGTGGACTTTCTGTGTTTGTGCTTTTTTAAAAAAAATTCAATTTCAATTTTATTTTTAATATGTTTATTATTTATTTATGATCTACCCATTTATTTATTTATTTATTTAATTGTTTGTTTTTTTACATTTTTTTTTTTTTTTTAATTTTTTTTTTTTTTTTTTAATGATACTGCCTGTAAGGGAAATTCATTTTGTTGTCTCAAATTGAGACAATGACAATAAATTTGAATACAATACAATACAATACAAAGGTGACACCAATTAGTTATATATCAACATAGCAATACTTAACAATGTAGACTATGTGCTTTACTTTGTGCCTATTTGTACATCAGTAGTTCTCTAAGAAATGGGCATGTCCCAGTAAGGAGCAATTTTCAGAAAAAGACAGTTTCAACAGTGTCATCCCTGCATTTGTAAATGGTTTGAACTGCTGTGCTGTGATTTAATAGTTTCAACTGTCTGCTGCAGTTTAACCAACTTCTAAATGATTGATGATGTCTTACTGGAAGCAAATATCCTTTACTGACTTACCAGGGGGCCGTTTTGCTGGCAATGCTTCAGGGATACCATTAATTGGATACAGCCATCGAATTGCAGAAATTTCCCCCTTTTCCGATCTGCAAAAGCTAAGACAGAATAGAATTATTGCTACTCCTACAGAACTTATTGATCTGCACTTGGGATTTAAAGCCTCACTCCTTTCCCTCTTAAACCTTACTGATTGCAGTGCCAGCACCATGATGCTGCAGTGTAGGGTGGGAGATAATTTTCTCATCCGTCAGCTAAGCACTAATCTTGTGGGACATAGTGATTCCCTGTTGTAGAACCTGCATTATTATCATCCCATTGAAATTCGACTGCCCATGCCTTCCCTAAGCATCATCTGTCATCTTTGTCAGATATCAACAGCTCAGTTCTTGTGTACCTTTAAAGCCAGACTACGATTATATGAAACGTTATCTGGAAGCTGAGGGACAGGGTTCAGGTTGGCAAACAGTAGAGAAGCAAATCATGATCAAAATTGGAATACTCTGGTGTGAGCAGACAGTTGAGAACAAAGGAAGAAGAGAAATTGTAACTAATTTAACTGAGGTGAAATTCAAAGATGTAAAGCAATTTGGGGTTGGGGAGATGGAATATGTGGGTGAAAAGTTGGTATTGATGGCACTGCCCTGAACTGGTTCATCTCCTACCTCAAAGGTAGGAGTTTCTCTACTAACATAGGCAACTCTTTCTCCTCCCCAGCTAGCCTCTGCTGCAGGGTTCCACAAGATTCCATCCTTGGCCCCATTCTCTTCTCCCTGTATATGCTCCCCTTACCCCAAGTCATTCAAAGGCACGGCATTTCCTCCCATTGTTATGCAGATGATACACAACTCTATCTCCTCCTGAAGCCTAAAAACCAATCAAATCTACGTAACCTTACCCACTGCCTCGAGGATATAAAGTGCTGGATGGCCCAGAACTTCCTCCAACTAAACGAGAGTAAGTCTGAGCTCATCCTTCTTGGCCCCTCGGACTCAATCAAAATGATAGCAAGCAGCCTTGGAAGCCTTACCCCATTACTCAAACCTCACGTCAAAAACCTTGGCGTGATATTTGAGTCAGCATTGAAATTTGACAAACAAGTCAATGCCGTGGTAAAAGCTAGCTTCTTTCAGCTTCGGACGATAGCTAAAATAAAACAATTCCTCCAGTTTGATAACCTCGAAAAGATCATCCACACATTTATCTCCTCCTGCCTAGATTACTGCAACTCCCTTTACACTGGCATCAGCCAATCTTCCCTGTCCCGCCTGCAACTGGTCCAAAATGCCGCAGCGAGACTCCTGACGGGCACCCGAAAAAGGGACCACATCACCCCGATTCTGGCCTCTCTCCACTGGCTCCCTGTGCGGTTCTGAATAAATTTAAAGATCTTTATGTCTACAAAGCCCTTAACGGGCTTGCCCTCACCTACATCAAAAGTCTGCTTACCCACCACATCACCTCCAGGTCCCTCAGATCGGCCGACTTGGGGTTATTGAACATCCCGTGGTCAGGGGCGACCGCGCCTTTGCGATTGCAGCTCCTAGACTGTGGAACAGCACCCCCCTTCCCATCAGAAACTCCCCCCTCCATCGACTCCTTTAAGTCGAGACTTAAAACTCATCTTTACTTTCAAGCCTTTCTTGACGTCCTCTGAGGGAGGGCTATATGTATGTATTTATGTATGTACTTAATCTATGAACCAATATTGTATAACGGTAGTACCTCCACTTTGGCACGTTTATTAAATGTGCTATAGAAATAAAAGTGACTTGACTTGACGACTTAAAAATGCAGGGAAGAATATTAATGGCGGTGAATGGACATGCAGAACAGAAAGGAGATTTTGAGGGTAAAGAGATATCTGGAGTTACACAAGTAGGGAGGAGAAGGGGACATATGAATTGGATGAATGTGGAAAAAAAGACTGGACGTGAAAACAGATTTACAGCTGCAACAGTAAATGTCTTGCTTTTTGCTTCATGCGCCTCTCATTGGCTTCTGAATTACAACACTTCAGCCTAACTTGATCCGTCCAAGCCACCTGGTTTTTAAGCAACTCTAGCTAGAATGTTACTAATCTCCATTTGAATCACTTCCCATGTGGTATCCACATTACTCAATGACAATAAATTAGAAAGAACATTTTGAAAGACAAGTCACAGAAACAGTTGCACTGCAAGACAAAAAAAAAATAAAAGAATTAAAAAAAACAAAAAACGTAAAGAAAGTAAGTAAATAGGACACAAAAACCTGTAACTTTATTAATGAAAAGATAATGAATAATACCAGAATGCAGACCAGAATAATACCAATCATTTAAAAAAATGATTGTTTTCAAGGTAAGCTAGAATGTTGTATGATTTTTATATATTTTTCAGGTCTCGAGAGATCTGCATTTGCTCAAAAGAGATAAGGAGTTTCAACAGGATAGAGAGAATGGGAATATTGATTTTTCAAGTGAGAGTTCCTGAGCTGATGGTTTCCTTTCACTGAGACCCATGCAATGAGTCTCGGAGTAGGAAGTGCTTGAGAGGATTTGTTTTTGCCATGCTTCATTATTTTGAAGAAGATGGCTCCACTTGAGTATGTCTGGCACCATTTCAGAGTAGATTTAAGCAGTTTTATTATCTGACCATCAAAAATTACTTCCCAATTGCCAAAGTGCCATGAGATGTCTGAAGAAGGGTCTCGATCTGAAACATCACCCATTCCTTCCCTCCAGAGAGCCAGTCACTGAGTTACTCCAGCATTTTGTGTCTGCCATGAGATGACATTGACTTGTGGCCTTCAGTTGGACTTTAGCATCAGGGAACTAGTTTTTTTGAAGGTTTGATTTTTTTAAACTTATAAATTGTGTAAAATGGTAATCTGCTGTATTGTTTCCTTCTCTGTCAAAAGTTTGATGATTGCTTAATTCCCTCCCTAATCTTTTCTATAACTTGTAATAAATACTAAACAGTGGATGCATAATAATTACTGTTGTGATTCTGATCCAAAGGAAAAATGAACTATATACACAGTAAATATATATCAAAAGGTTGCTGTGATTTGCCTATAACCTAAAGTGCTTTATAGATTTTCTGTGTCTTCCCCATATCTGAATTTATTTGCTTAGCTTTGTCTTGGTCTTATCATCTTAACGGTTAATATAAATAGCTGTACTGATCCCTGTGACACCTCCTTCAATACAATTTGTAAACCTAAAAATGACCTGTCCCCTCTGTTTTCTGTCACTTAACCAATTGTTGATCCGTAACAACTCAATACCATGAGCAATTACCCTTTAAGGTGAACATCATACAATGCCATTTAAAAAATAAAACAGACTCTATCCAGTTTTTTCTTTTTCCACCTGGCAAGTTGCAGCCTCAAACAATTTCAATACATTTCTCCATGATTTCCTCTTCATAGGCCTTTTTACTAAATGTTGAATAATTTTCTGAGTGTCCCTTGACTTCTGTTTCATTTGTGAATTTAACGATTTCCCTTTGACTGGTGTGCAGATTATCATACCCTACATTCTCTCTCTCTCTTGAGGAGTGTTGCTCCCTTTTGATTCTGGAAAGGACCAAAGCGTTTTCCAATCTGTTAGAGCCTTTCAAAAGGGAATTCTGAAAGGTCACACATAATACATTCACTGTCTCTGCAGCCAGTTCTTTGAAACCCAGACAACGTAGGTCGTGGGTTATTAGTTTCTAGTCCCTTTGCTGCCTAAACTGTTAAGAACTTCCACCACTCTTTTTTTTTCATCTTAGTTCTATTAGTTTATCAGTAACCTTTGTCTGCCGATAATGTTATTTTCAATTTTTTCCCTCACTTTGCCCTTTATTTCCTCATTTTATTAACATAGAAATATAGAAAATAGGTGCAGGAGTACGCCATTCGACCCTTCATGGCTGATCATCCAAAATCAGTACCCCTTTCCAGATTGTCCCCTATACAGTGCATTCAGAAAGTGTTCAGACCCCTTCACTTTTTCCACATTTTGTTACTTCACATCATTATTTTAAAATGGATGATTTTTTGTTTATCATCAATCTACACACAATACCCTAGAATGAAGAAGAAAAGAACGGTAACATTTTTGCAAAATAATTAAAAATAAATAACTGAAATTTCACATTTACACAAGTATTCAGACCCTTTGCTATGATACTCAAATTGAGTATCCTGTTTCCATTAATTATCCTTGAGATGTTTGTACAACTTGATTGGAGTCCACCAATGATAAATTACATTAATTGAACATGATTTGGAAAGGCACACACCTGTCTATATAAGGTCCCACAGTTCAGAGCAAAAACCAAGCCATGAAGACGAAGGAATTGTCCATAGACCTCTGAGACAGGGTTGTGTCGCGACACAGATCTGGGGAAGGGTATAAAATGATTTCTGAAGGTCCCAAAGAGCACAGTGGCCTCTGTCATTCTTATAGCCCTGTCCCACGGTGCGAGTTCATTCCAAGAGCTCTCCCGAGTTTGCCCTGATTCAAACTCGGAGATTTACGGTAATGGCCACTTGTCGGTACTCGGGGCTCTTGTGGACATTTTTCAACGTGTTGTAAAATCTTCACGAGTCTTCCCGTGCTTTTACCTGCCGTTAGCGAGTCTTCCCGAGTACCAGTCATTAGCATTACGAGCTGCTAAGAGATGTCCCCGAGCTCCGACGTACCCATTACGTTCATTCTCCATGCTTACCACAAGTTTGATTTTTTTAAAGGAAGAGCACTTGAATGAACTCGCACTGTGGGACAGGGCTATTAAATGGAAGAACTTTGGAACCAACTGGACTCTTCATAGAGCTGGCCACCCAGCCAAACTGAGCAATTGGGGAAGAAGGGCCTTGGTCAGGCAGGTGACCAAGAACCTGATGGTCACTCTGACAGAGCTCCAGAGTTCCTCTGTGGTGATGGGACAACTTGTCCAGAAGAACAACTATATCTGCAGCACTCCACCAATCAGATCTTTATGGTAAAGTGGCCAGACAGAAGCTACTCCTCAGTAAAAGGCACATGACAGCTCGCTTGGAGTTTACCAAAAGGCACCTAAACAAGATTCCCTGGTCTGATGAAACCAAGATTGAACTCTCTGGCCTAAATACCAAGTGTCACGTCTGGAGGAAACCAGGCACCGCTCATCACCTGGCCAATACCATACCTACGGTGAAGCATGGTGGTGGCAGCATCATGCTGTGGGGATGTTTTTCAGTGGCAGGAACTGGGAGACTAGTCAGCATTTGGGAAAGATGAATGGAGCAAAGTACAGAGAGATCCTTGATGAAAACCTGCTCCAGAGCTTTCTGGACCTCAGACTGGAGCGGAGGTTCAACCTTCCAACAGGACAATGACCCGAAGCACACAGCCAAGACAACACAGGAGTGGCTTCATGACAAGTCTGTGAATATCCTCGAGTGGCCCAGCCAGAGCCCGGACTTGAACCCGATCGAACAGCTCTGGAGGGACCTGAAAATAGCTGTGCATCGATGCTCCAACCTGACAGAACTTGAGAGGATCTGCAGAGAATAATGGGAGAAATTACCCATATACAGGTGTGCCAAGCATGTAGCGTCATACCCAAGAAGACTTGAGGTTGTAATCGCTGCCAAAAGTGCCAAAGTACTGAGTAAAGGATCTGAATACTTATGTAAATATGATATTTTAGTTATTTATTTTTAATAACTTTGCAAAAATATCTAAACACCTGTTTTTGCTTTTTTTTATTATTGGGATATTGTGTGTAGATTGATGATTACAATGAATTTAATCCATTTTAAAATAATGCTGTAATGTAACAAAATGTGGAAGAAGTGAAGGTGGCGGAATACTTTCTGAATGCACTGTTTCTCTTGATTCCCTTAGCCCTAAGAGCTAAATCTAACTCTATCTTGAAAACATCCAGTGAATTGGCCTCCGCTGCCTTCTGTGGCAGGGAATTCCACGGATTCACAACTATCTGGGTGAAAACGTTTTTCTTCATATCAGTCCCAAATGGCCTACCCCTTATTCTTAAACTATGACCCTTGGTTCTGGACTCCCCCAACATCAGGAACATTTTTCCTGCATCTACCCTGTCCAATCCTCTAAGAATGTTATATGTTTCTATAAGATCCCTTCTCATCCTTCTAAATTCCAGCGAATACAAACAATCGACCCATTCTTTCATCGTATGGCAGTCCCGCCATCCTGGGAATTATCCTGGTGAGCTATGTTACACTCCCTCAATAGCAATAATATCCTTCCTCGAATTAGGATACCAAAATTGCACACAATACTACAGGTGCGGTCTCACCAGGGCCCTGTACAACTGCAGTAGAACCTCCTTGCTCCTAAACTTGTATTGCTACGTATTGCTATCTTCTACTGTGAAAATAAATGCAAAATACTGCTTTAGTGTCTCTGGCATTTTCGTTTAGCGCATTGTTAATTCCCATTTCTGTTTCCAAGGGAATTAATTTATATTTTGCTACTCACTTCTATCTCGCATAATAATAACCAATGCTGATTTATAATTATATGCTACTTGTCCTTCTTTATCGATGTTTTAAATGGATTTATGAAATGTTCTCAGTCCTTTGATCTACCATAATTCTTCACAATACAATAATCATTTCCTTACAAACAAAGACACAAAATGCTGGAGTAACTCAACGGGTCTGAAAGATCATGGATACGTGGCATTTCGGGTTGGGGTCCTTCTTCAGACTGATGGTAGTGGTGGGGGGAGGGGAGAAAGCTGTAAAAGAAAAGGGGAGGACAATGCCGGGTAAATGATGAGTGGATAGTGGTGGGGGGGGGGGGGGGGGGGGGGGGGGGGTTAGGCAGGCGGGGTTGGATGCAGGACGGAAATGAAATATGTGAGATAAAGCTACCAAATGTGAAACCGGAGGAAGGAATATAGGCTTCCACTCTCCCTCTCTTCCCCGTGTCCCACCTGGACTCTCACCCATTTCTCCCCTTCCATCTTTTCTCAATTCTCACCTCTTCTCTTTTTATCTTGCACCTTTTATATTTCAGTGTTAAAACCCATTTGTACTCCCTGGCTTTTGACCATGCCTGAGGTTTTGCTTCTGTTTGTGGTGTTTTGGTGTTTTTCTTTATTTTACATGTCTTTTCCTACTATTTCTTTTGATTGTTATTTTTGGTGTGTATTAATCTTCTTTCTCAATGATTAGTGATGTACAGCACTTTGTTCAACTATGTTTGTTTTTAAAGTGCTCTATAAATAAAATTATTATTATTATTAATTATTTTCATCTCTGGCCATTGCCCAACCATCTGCCTATCAACCCCCCCCCCCCCCCCCCCCCCCCCCTCCCTCCCCCCTTCACCTGTATCCATCTGTCGCTTGCAAGGCCTTGTCTTGCCTCTCCTCTCTTCCAGTCCCCCCCCCCCCCCCCATAATCAGTCTGAAGAAGGGTCCCAACCTGAATTGTCACCTACCCATGTTCTCCAGACATGCTGCTTGCTCTGCTGGGTTAGTCCAGCATTTTTTTTCATAAAGCAGCATCTGCAGTTCCTCATGTCCTCACCCTTTGCTTTCAATCTAATTCACCACTTAACTTCCCCAGTTAGCCACATTTGAGCCTTATTTCCCATGTACACTTTACCCCTCAATGTTATGTATCTTTGTTGTGAATTATAACTATCAAGTGTATATGTTATTTCCCAATCCACTTTGGTCAACCCACCTTTGATGTCCATATCACCATCTTTATTTATTTTAGTTTAAGACCTAAGTTTGCGAGAGTAAAACTAAGTGTGAATTTATTCAACAGCTCATTATTCTTGCCCTTTGTTATTCTAATCAGTTAGGTACCCAAGGTCCCACAAAAAAGCTGGAGAAACTCAGCGGGTGCAGCAGCATCTATGGAGCGAGGGAAATAGGCAACGTTTCGGGCCGAAACCCTTCTTCAGACTGATCGGGGGCGGGGGTGGGTGGGGACAAGAAAGGGAAAAGGAGGAGGAGCCCGAAGGCTGGGGGATGGGAGGAGACAGCAGGGGGGCTGAGGAAGGGGAGGAGACAGCAAGGACTAACAAAATTGGGAGAATTCGATGTTCATGCCCCCGGGGTGCAGACTCCCCAAACGGAATATGAGGTGGTGTTCCTCCAATTTCCGGTGCTGCTCGCTGTGGCCATGGAGGAGACCCAGGACAGAGAGGTCGGAGACGGAGTGGGAGGGGGAGTTGAAGTGCTGAGCCACCGGGAGGTCAGCTTGGTTATTGCGGACCGAGCGGAGGTGTTCGGCGAAACGATCGCCCAACCTCCGCTTGGTCTCACCGATATAGATCTGCTGACATCTAGAGCAGCGGACGCAATAGATGAGGTTGGAAGAGATGCAGGTAAACCTCTGTTGCACCTGGAACGATTGCTTGGGTCCTTGAACGGAGTCGAGGGGGGAGGTAAAGGGACAAGTGTTGCATCTCTTGCGGTTGCAAGGGAAAGTGCCCGGAGAGGGGGTGGACCAAGAGGGAAGGGAAGAATTGACAAGGGAGTTATGGAGGGAGCGGTCTTTGCGGAAGGCAGATATGGGGGGAGATGGGAAGATGTGGCGAGTGGTGGGGTCACGTTGGAGGTGGCGAAACTGACGGAGGATTACTTTTTGTATGTGACAGCTGGTGGGGTGAAAGGTGAGGACTAGGGGGACTCGGCCCTTGTTGCGAGTGCGGGGATGGGGAGAGAGAGCAGTGTTGCGGGGTATGGAAGAGACCCTGGTGCGAGCCTCATTTATGGTGGAGGAGGGGAACCCCCGTTCCCTGAATAATGAGGACATTTCAGATGTCCTGGTGTGGAACGCCTCATCCGTGGAGCAGATGCGGCGTAGACGGAGGAATTGGGAGTAGGGGATGGAGTCCTTACAGGAAGCAGGGTGGGAAGAAGTGTAGTCCAGATAGCCATGGGAGTCAGTGGGTTTATAGTGTATGTCGGTCAGAAGTCTATCACCTGCAATGGAGATAGTGAGGTCAAGGAATGGTAGGGAAGTGTCGGAAATGGTCCAGGTGTATTTGAGTGTCGGATGGAAGTTAGTGGTGAAGTGGATGAAGTCAGTCAGTTGTGTGCGGGTGCAGGAGGTGGCACCAAAGCAGTCGTCGATGTAGCGGAGGTAGAGGTCGGGGATGGGGCCCTGGTATGTATTGAACAAGGATTGCTCGACGTAACCTACAAATAGGCAGGCATAGCTGGCGTACCCAAGGTCCTCTGCTTTAGAAAGTTCCAAAGATTAAGAAGGAGGTATTTCTCCTTATCTCAGTCACCTCTTATCATGAGACAAAGCTCCTGTTCTAGATACTTCAACCAAGAAAATAGCCTCCAAACACCTCCTTTTCAAGTCAGCTCTGTGGTTTCTTCCAAACTCCAGTGAGTAAAGGACAAACCTACTCTAGCTCTCCTCAAGGGAAAATACTCTCAGTGCAGGAATCAGACCAATTATTCCATCTCTTATCCACTGGAAATCAAAACAAAACTACAGATGCTGGAAGTCAAAAACAGAAATGCTGTAAATATTCAACTCAATATTGCACCTGTGGGACGAGACGCAGAAAAAACTTGTCAAGATGGAGATGCTTCCTCAAAACTGAAAAGGAGACAAAATAAGTTTGTAAAGGAACAGAGAGGGTGGGGGAGAGAGATGGCCTTTATTCAGGTGAAACCAGGATGACATTGAAGATAAGCTATAAACAAGGTTATCTGGTCCATGAGTGAATGGGAGCAGTTAGAGAGAGTGAGAAGGTGGCAATGTTGCAAAATACAGAGGAGGAGGATGCGCCCAGTCTGACCAGGCAAATCTGGACAAGTCCACCATTCCCAGAGAGAAAAAAAAACTGAGCTAACATCACAGATTAATGACTGATACAAACAGAAGGGCCTGTCCCACTTAGGCGAATGTATTTATTTATTTGTTTTTAGGTGACCAAGCCGTTGCCACATGGTCGCCGGGGTGTCGCCTGTACGGTCGTGAGTAGTCTCCTCAGCCGCCCAAAGAGTCGAAGCGTTTTTCTGGTCGACGTTGGATTTTGATATGTTCAAATATTTTCAGCGACAGTGGGCTTAACGCCAATGAGCGTAGCTTGACTTCTCCTGAAGTAGGTGCTGTCATAGGTTGTCGCCCGGATGACGTAGGTTGTTGCCAGGATGACGTAGGTTGTTGCCAGGATGACGTAGGTTGTTGCCAGGATGACGTAGGTTGTTGCCAGGATGACCAGGATGACGTAGGTTGTCGCCAGGATGACGTAGGTTGTTGCCAGGATGACGTAGGTTGTTGCCAGGATGACGTAGGTTGTTGCCAGGATGACGTAGGTTGTCGCCAGGATGACGTAGGTTGTCGCCAGGATGACGTAGGTTGTTGCCAGGATGACGTAGGTTGTTGCCAGGATGACGTAGGTTGTTGCCAGGATGACGTAGGTTGTCGCCAGGATGACGTAGGTTGTCGCCGGTGTTGACTTTGGTGAATTCCATTGGCAACTACTTACGTCAACCTTCGTCAATTGGCGACAGGTACCGGTGACTGAATTGTCTTAAGTTGTCTTCAGTTGTCGCAGACAGGGTGGACGTCCTAATGGGTCGACGGCTGTCGGTCGCTTGCCGTAGTTTGATGCCATCTAGGTGGTAGGTTGTTGTAGCTTGTCGTAGACATTGCCGTAGACTTTGTCATGAGAGGGTCCAGTCGCTGTTTTTTCGGCGACCTGCTGCTATGGCAGTGGCCGAAAACATTGCCTGAGTGGGACAAGTCCTTGAGAAATCTAGTAACCTGAAGTTATAGAATTCAAGATTGTCCAGAAGCCTGCAATGTGCGTTGGACTTCTCTGCAACAGTACAAGAGGCTGATAGGTAGAATTGAAGTGGATGGGGAATTAGTGACCAGCAATGGGAACCTCGATGCTGCCCTTGCAGTCTGAATGCAGGTGTTCCACAAAATGTTCTCCCAATCTGGTATTGGTATCTCCAATGTAGAGAAGACCAGATTGTGAACACCAAATGCAGTACACTAGATTGGAAGAAGTACAAGTGAATGGTTGCTTCATATGGAAAGACTGTTTGCGTCCCTATTTGGTGGGAAGGTAAGAAGTGAAAGGACAAGTGTTGCTTTGCCTTTGGTTGCAAGGGGAAATGTGGTAAGAACGGGGGTTGTTGGTGAGAATGGATGGGTGGTCCAATAAGTTGCAAAGGGGACACTCCCTGTGAAATGATGAAATGGGAATAGGGTGGTGCTGGAATCTCTGAAGGTGCCTCTTATCCCCTTTTCAGCACAGAGACTAAAACTTCATACAGTGCTTCTGGTGTGATTTAATTTAATTTCTGGGCAATAAGACTCCCTTCCTCTTATACCTCAACCCCCATGCATAAAGGCCAAATCTGCATCTATTTTGAAAACTGCTCAAAGTATCTGCAAGTTAACTTTCTGTGTTTCATAAATCAGCACAACATCCCTGAACATAACGTTTACTAGTTTCCCTTAAATTTAAAAAAAATCTTAATTGGTAATCTTTATATTAAAAAAAAAGCAAATGAGTTCACATTTCTTTCATGACACTTCCTGATCTGACCTCTGCCCTACTTATTTATTGTCTGCATTATTTTGCTCCCTTCACACTGATCATTTTCTCATCTAGTTTTAATCATCAGCAAGCTCGTTAGACTCTGGTCGATCATTTTTATAATTTAGTTGAATCTGTTTGCTTTTGCATAATTTCTTAACATTTAATCGTCATTGTGCACAAACATACAGTCAGCACTCGTACCATCCACTATTTACAGCAACATGAGTATAATAGTATTGCTTATTTAGTTGATGTTTTAACCAATTATTAAAACACATACTTCTGTTTACACATTTGCTCTGCTTGTATCTTACCTTCTAATGTCTTCAGTTGTTGCATTAGGTAATGCACAAGGCCAAGTACTACCATCCTGCTTCTTAATTTGGACGACAATCAGACCCTCATACATCGTCATGTATTCTGGTGCAAATATCAAAGGGATGTCCAATTTCTCTTTTGGTGGAAGTAATATATCTATTCAAATGAATAATGCATGGTATTAGTGTGTATTGTCAGAAAATCTTGTCCCAGAGACATGAGATGTGTAATTCACCTTTAGTAATTTCACATTTGACAAATCAAATTTAATATATTAGATTCTGTAAATGGCATGATAGAACATGATGCCAACTAAAATAAATTTGATGCATCACACAGACAACTCAGTTGATATGCAATTTATTACTTATGATAAATATAAAATTATTTAAGGCACACAATTAGATTCAGGGTTTTATGCAGGTATAAATGTTTTAATTACCCTGATACCAATTGGGGAGGGGGTTACATATGCATGAAATTATAAATCTTTCCTATATCTGTACAACAATGTGACATAATTCAGTATTATTTTAAGTCTAAATGTGCTCTGAGGAGGACAAACAGATAATATATTGGAATATTAAATACAATTATTCAAAACCTTTCCAATGGATTGCCTTTCATATCCAGAACCATTTGTATAAACATACTAGATCAAGTGGGAACCGTTGGATCCCTATCACACGGGAGGCCTGGTCCCCCAACGCAACACATTCCCCAACGCAATATTCCACCACTCATAATCCCCAACTGCGCAGGTCTAGCTCATTTCCCCTCATCCCCTAGCATTTCACTCTTTGAAAACAAAAAACATCCAATTCCCTTGGCCTACCCCTGCCCGTTACAATGTTTCAAATGACAGGACTCAGTGTCCTGTCTTTGTAACATTGTAACGGGCAAGGGCAGCAAGTTGGAATTGGATTTTTTACAGTGAGAAGTCACATTTTTAAAGTTTAAAATGTGAATGAGGTAAAATATAACGTTTGGAATTCAATTTTGTTCAATTGGAACAAAACTTTGATAAAGCACACCCAAGGACAATTGTGAGTAAGGTCCAAAAATTGTACCGCCATCGTGTACCGTTTTGGCATAGTTTCAGGAGCACATGGGCACGCATGCAAACAGACACACAGAATCACAAACAAGATGAGAGTTTTAGTAATATACTAGACCAAGTGCAGACTGCTCCCCCAATGGTGTGATCCCCCAACCCAATATTCCACCATGCACCCGTCTCCTCCAACGGAACTGAACCCGTTCCCAAATGTAAGATTCCAGCACTCCCCTGCTTCCCTCAGCAGTGGATTTAAAAAAAATTCCAATTGCACCTCCCCTGGCTGCTGCAGCAGTGAAAAGTTCAGAGTGTTCGTGTCTTGCAAGTTTGTATTGAAGTGTGTTGAAAGCTGATAGGAAGGAGCAGCCTTCAACGAATCAAAAGGCAGAAAGGCAGCCGGACGGCAGCCGGTCGGATGGCACGAGAGTTTTATATATTAACTAGACCAAGTGCAGACCCGTTGGGTCTGCTCCCCCAATGGTGTGATTCCCCCAACCCAATATTCCACCATGCACCCGTCTCCTCCAATGGAACTGAAGCCGTTGCCAAATGTAAGTTTCCAGCACTCCCCTGCCTCCCTCAATTGCACCTCCCCTGCCTGCTGCAGCAGTGAAAAGTTCAGTGTTCCTGTCTTGCAACTTTGTTTCGAAGTGTGTTGGAAGCTGATAGGAAGGTGCAGCCGTCAACAAATCAAAAGGCAGGAAGGGATCCGTACTGCAGGCGGACGGATGGATTTGAGTTTTATATATTAATAGATAGATAGATAGATAGATAGATAGATAGATAGATAGATAGATAGATAGATAGATAGATAGATAGATAGATAGATAGATAGATAGATATAGATTCTATGGAAAGCAAGGATGAAAAGTTCCCACTGGATGAGTTAAATCTAGCATTTTCTGTAATAAACTTGGCCTCAAGCTTCCTGTGTTTGCTGTTTTATTATTTTGGTTGTCAATGAGCAGGAGGTCAAGCCTGGGGGAAGGTAGGTAAGTACGTTGGAAATTATAGAGATTGTGATTGACGAAGAACCGAGATTATTCCCTTTCCCCTGCCCATCTCTTCCCACCCATAGGAAAAACAGGAAACCACCGGTCAGTGTGTCCTACATCTCTTGTTAAGAAAAAGCTAGAATCTACTCTGCTTGTTATACTTTAATGCCTCAGCCACTTTCGAAGATTGAGGAGATTTGGTATGTTGCCAAAATCTCTCTCAAACCTCTACAGGTAGAGAGCATATCTACTGGCCGCATCACGGTGTGGTTCAGCAACTCAAATGCCCAGCAATGAAGGAAATTTCAAAATGCGATGGATACTGCCTGGTACATCAGGGATACTGACCTCCCCACCATCGAAAGGATATATAGGAGATGATGCCTTAAAGGCAGCCAGCATCATCACGGACTCACACCTCTCTGGCCAAGCTCTCATTTCACTTGTCATTGTAAGAGTCTGAAAATTGTGACCTCAACGTTTAGCAGCAGCTTCTTCCCATCAGGCTATTGAACACCACAAAACACCAACTAAACTTCAAACTACAAACTGTCTTGGTTTCATTAGGGATCTTAGGATATTATTTTGTTTTTGCACTAATACTGGGGGATTTATATTATCGATTGAGTACTGTATTTACAGGTACACAAAAATGCTGGAGAAACTCAGCGGGTGCAGCAGCATCTATGGAGCGAAGGAAATAGGCAACGTTTTGGCTCGAAACGTTGCCTATTTCCTTCGCTACATAGATGCTGCTGCACCCGCTGAGTTTCTCCAGCATTTTTGCGTACCTTCGATTTTCTAGCATCTGCAGTTCCTTCTTGAATAATGTATTTACAGACCTGTTATGCTGCTGCAAGCAGGGATTTCATTATTCTGTTTCAGTCCACATGACATAAACACTTTGGATACTTTTGAATCTATTATTGAAGATGTAATGGCAAGGCAATTTTGATTGAAGGCACTAAAGGTAATCAAGCAACCTTAAAATATTTTTTTAAAAGGGATCTCAATGGAATGGGATGGAGATCAGGGTTCTCAGGAGGAAAATTGGTCAGGCCCAGAGACAGTGTGATTTGATTGACATGTAACCATGGTTTCGTGGTTATGTTGTTATTATTCTGTGGGTTTTTATGTCCTCTGTGTACATGCAATGGCTACTTCAGAACAAAGCAAAATTATAAAAGCTTTGCCAGCGTAAATTAAACCCCTTAGTATTAGGATGAAGACAAATTACTAATTTCATTTAAACAGCATGCATGACCTCTTTTATTAAGCAAGAGCATAAGAAAACAAAATCTTCCAACAACCCATAAACAAGATAAAAGAGAAAACGCTGTAGCTTAGGACCCTGGAAACTAAATGTATTAAATCTGAGGTGGTCACGAGGCCATAATTTCCAAACTCAAATGCCAGGAATGAAGGACACTAGAGAGAGTGGTCGACATTGCCTGGTTCATCACAGGTACGGACCTCTACCATCAAAGGGATTTATTGAAGGTGCTGCCTCAAAAAAGCAACCAACATCATCAAAGACCCAAACTGCACAGGCCATGTCATTTTGCTCCGATCATCAGGTTGAAATAACGAAAACAATGAAAAACAGGTTAAAGAACAGCTTCCCAACAATCATCAAGTTCTTGAATACCACACAACACCAACTGAGCAACTATGAGCTTCTATGGACTGTGTCTTTTGTTGCGCCATTAACTTTAGTTTTGCACTATTATGGTTATCTAGTTTATTGTTATTAACTTACCATATTTTTTATTGTTATATACAATCTGCATGTTATTGCACTTACAGACATCTTAAGCTCCAGCAAGTACAGAATTTCATTGTTCTGTCTTGTCAATACATATCTTAAACCTTCAGACAGTATTAAGCCCTCTTGACTCAGAGGCGCAGATTTATTACAGGCATAGCGGGCTGAATAAGATTACAGCGGGGAACAATGCCATGGAATGAATAGGAGACAAGGCTGGAAATTTTAAAACTGAATTTGTGCCTAACAGGAACTAGAATCATACAGCATGGAAACAGGACTTTCAGCCCAACTTCCCCATGCTGACAAAGATGCCCAGTCTACAGTAGTCTCACCTGCCTGCCTTTGGCTCATATTCCTCTAAACCTTTCCTATCTATACGCCTCTCCTTACATCTTTGAAAGGTTGTAATAAAACCTGCCTCAACTATCTCCTCCAGCAGCTCATTCAATATACCCACCATGCTCTGTGTGAAAAAGTCACCCCTCTAATTCTTATTAAATCTTTCTGTTGTCACCTTAAACCTGTGTCCTTAGGTTCTTGATTCTCCTACAGAATTCAGAATTTTAACCTATGGGCCTGCCCTATCTTTATCCATATTTAGTTAAAATCTAATAGAACAGCGGTTGCTAACTCCAAAAGGCTTGCCCACCGACAGTTCAATCACTTGCCCTTCACAATTTCCGAAGAATGGATCAAGCTTTGCCCTCTCCCTTATAGGGCCCTCTCTTTGTATTGCCTGAGGAAACATTCCTGAACATGTTTGATAAATTCAGCCATGGATGATCTATCTCTCCCGTTCAACCCCATTCTCCTGCCTTCTCCCCATAACCCCTGTCACTTTTATTAATCAAGAATTTGTCAATCTGCGCCTTAAAAATACCCAATAACTTGACCTCCACAGCCGCACGTAGCATGTATCCCACAGATTCATCATCCTCTGACTAAAGAAATTCCTCCTCCTCTCCTTTCTAAAGGTATGTCCTTTTATTATGAGGCTATGGTGACTGCTCATAGATTCTCGCATGTGGAAATATCCTCAGCACATCCATTCTATCCAATATACAATTTCAATCCCCCTCATCCTTCAAAACTCCAGCAAGTACAAGCCGTCATATGCTCATCATATGTTAATCCAATCATTCCTGGGATCATTCTTGGAAACTTCCTATTTTCCCTCTCCAACACCAGTATATCCTTCCTCACATATTGGGCCCTAAACAGCTCATAACACTCCAAATGCATCCTGACCAGTGTCTTATAAAGCCTCAGCATTATACAGGTGCACAACCTTTTATCCGACGATCTAAATAACGAAAACCTCCGAATAGCGGCCATTTTTTCGGTCCTTGAAGAAAGGTCCTTGAAAACGTTCACCGAGGGCGGCCCGCAGAGGTGACAGCGGAACCTCCGGTCGGTCCTCGAAGAAAGGGGAACTAAATCCCCATTCATAAAAGAGGTGAGGGTATATTGCGCGGGAGGGTTAATAATTGACAATATGCTGCTACCTGCCCGCTGAGTTAAAAAGTTCCCACGGTAGACACGATACACAGTGTATCGTGAGTCTTGTGTGGGAACTTTTTAACTCAGCGTGCAGGCAGCAGCAAATTGTCGCTCCCTTCAGTTTCACCCCACCTACACCCCTCTGCTTCCCGGCCATGTGTGTGACCCCTTCCCTCCCCTCTCCAGCTCCCCGCTCATTGCACCGGCGCAGGGGCTTTGCACTGTCTTCAAGTCGGCAAGATGCTAGCAGCACAGTGCAGTCACCGGAGACGTCAGGACCAACGGGACACCGACCCCCAGGCCCACTGCAAGCACGGAGATCCCAGAGACCCACAGCCAGCAGCAGCCCAGCCCCGTTCCAACTCCAGAGGAAAACTGCAAACTGGCCGGAGACGTCAGGACCACCAGAAGCCGCTCCCCAATGGGCCGCTACGGCGACAAGTGGCAGTTCGCCCACAGCCCGAGCTGCGCCCTCTCATCGGGACACCAACCCCCAGGCCCACTGCAAGCACGGAGATCCCAGATCAGCAACTCCAGCCCAGCCCCGTTCCAACTCCAGAGGAACACGCAGTGTATGGGCAGAAGCTGATAGTGTGCAAGGTACTTCTCGTTCTTCGGGTCGCGCAGCTCGGGCTGTGGGCGAACTGCCGCTTGTCGCCGTAGCGGCCCGTCGGGGAGCGGATTCCTCTGGAGTTGGAGGGGGAGGGGGGTATTGTGCTGTTTGATCGCCCCCTACTATTCCAGGGACAGGGAGACAGGACGTTCACCAAGGGTGGCCCGCAGAGGTGACAGCGGAACCTCCGGTCGGTCCTCGAAGAAAGGAGAACTAAATCCCCATCCATAAAAGAGAAGGTGAGGGTACATTGCGCGGGAGGGTTAATAATTGACAATCTGCTGCTACCTGCCCGCTGAGTTAAAAAGTTCCCACAGTAGACACGATACACAGTGTATCGTGAGTCTTGCGTGGGAACTTTTTAACTCAGCGTGCAGGCAGCAGATTGTCGTTCCCTTCAGTTTCACCCCACCTACACCCCTCTGCTTCCCGGCCATGTGTGTGACCCCTTCCCTCCCCTCTCCAGCTCCCCGCTCATTGCATCGGCGTGGGGGCTTTGTACTGTCTTCACGACGGCAATGGCTGCAGGTCAGTGCCAGTCACCGGAGACGTCAGGACCAATTGGACGTCGACCACCAGGCCCACCGCAAGCACAGAGATCCCAGAGACCCACAGCCAGCAGCAGCCCAGCCCAGCCCCACTCCAACTTCTGCCGGGATCAAGGCGCAAACTCGCGACCTTGCGGATATGAGCCGAGCACTCTACCACTGAGCCAGCCATTAAAATCTACGCAAAAAATTTCCATTCCGAAGACCGACAAATTCTGAATTACGAAAGGTGTCTGGTACCAAGGCTTTCGGATAAAAGGTTGTGCACCTGTATCCCTGTTTTCACATTCTAGTCCTCTTGAAATAAATGCTAGCACTGCATTTGCCTCCTTACTACCGATTCGACTTGCAAATTAACATTTTGGGAATCCTCTACCAGCACTCTCAAGTCCCTTTGCACCTCTGATTTCTGAATTCTCTCCCCATTTAGAAAATAGTCTACGCCTTTATTCCTACTACCAAAATGCATGACTGCACACTTTGCTACGCTGTATTCCATCAGCCACTTCTCTGCCCATTCTCCCAACCTGTCTAAGTTCTCCTGCAGACTCCCTATTTCTCTACACTACATGTCCCTCCACCTATCTTCGTATCATCTGCAAACTTGGTCACACAGCCATCAATCCCCTCTGCCAAATAACTGATATACAAAGTGACGAGTAGCAGCTCTAACACCGGCCACTGTGGAACATTGCTAGTCACTGTCAGCCAAGCAGAAAAAGCCCCCTTTATTGTCACTCTTTGCCTTCTGCCATCCAGCCAACCTGCTATTCATGCCAGTGTCTTCCCTTTGATACCAAGGACTCTCATCTTCTTTAGCAGCCTCACATGCGGCACCTTATCAAAGGCTTTCTGAAATTTAGTTTTGCAGCTATGTGCAATCTCCTGGCATATTTATTCTTCTAATTCCTGTTGACTATTGGGGGGCATATAGTATACTCCCAACTAGATGATAATCCCCTATTTATTTCTCAGCACCCATTTTGCCTCTCTGGATGAACCATCAATAATGACACCTCAGATTACTGCCATAACATTCTCCATAATCAATAAAGCAACAACTCTCCTCTTTTACCCCCAGCTCTATCTCTGCTGTTGCACTTGTATCACGAAACATTAAGCTGCTAGTCCTGCCCTTCTCCTGGCCAGGTTTCCGTAATTGCTACATGTCCCAGTCACTTGTACTTATCCATATACTGAGTTCATCCACTTTAGCTGTCAGGCCATTCACATTAAAATAAATGCAGTTCAATCCAACAGTCCTTCCTCGCTTCCTGTCATGCTCCTACCTTTTCTTTCCATTGAACCTTCCTTATATACTTCCATGCTGTCACCAGGCTCAGTCCTGCATCAGATCTCGCACCCCTACCAATTTAGCTTAAACCCATCCGTGCAGCACTAGCAAACCTGCCTGCCTGCCCTCCAGTTCAAGTGCAACTTATCCCTTTCATAAAGGTCACCCATCCCCCCCCCGTCTGAAGCGTGGAGTCCATAATGACCCAGTGTTGGGCGAGGAAGATGCGCTAATCAGAGGGATACAAGGATGTGAACAGTGGAACTGGTAAAACGACTAGAGTGAGGGAGAGGGAGAGGGAGAGGGAGTTACTTACAATTAGAGCACTCTATGTTTGGGTGGAGAATCCAGTAGTATGAATTGTACATTAGCCAATTTTGACAGTTTTCGAAGAGGTTCTCAAAAGAAGCAACGTGTTATTATTTTCCAAAATGTCAGAGACTGGAGGGAAGGCCACTGTAACTTGCAAACCATTAAATCTAACTCGTTTATTCGAAGAAAATAAAGAAAAACAGGAAACCACAGGTCAGTGTGCCCTACATTTTTTGTTGGAAAAAGGCTAGAATCTATTATTGAAGATGTAATAGCAAAGCACTTTGAACCATTTCAGATAATCAGGCAAAGTCAATGTGGTTTTTTGAAAGGAAAAAAAAATGTTTTTAATCAATTCCTTTGATGAACTAACACATTCTGTGGAGAAAGGGGTAAAGGTGTACCAAGATTTTCAGAAAGCATCAAAGGTTATTGGGAAAAAATAAAAACTCATTATGTTAGAGGTAACATTTTGCTATTGATACAGATTGATTGGCTAACAGAAAATAGTAATAAGACAGCAATGGGTCTTTTTCTGGTTGGCGTGACACATCAGTGCTGGGTCCTCACCATTTACAATTTACATAAACAATTTGGATGAAGGCAACAAATGTATCTGCTAAATTTGCTGTGAGACAAAGATACAGTAGGTAAGAAATAGAAACATAGAAAATAGGTGCAGGAGTAGGCCATTCGGCCCTTCGAGCCTGCACCCATTCAATATGATCATGGCTGATCATCCAACTCAGTATCCTGTACCTGCCTTCTCTCCATACCCCCTGATCCCTTTAGCAACAAGGGCCACATCTAACTCCCTCTTATTTATAGCCAATGAATTGGCCTCAACTACCTTCTGTGGCAGAGAATTCCAGAGATTCACCACTCTCCGTGTGAAAAATGTTTTTCTCATCTCGGTCCTAAAATAATTCCCCCTTATCCTTAAACTGTGACCCCTTGTTCTGGACTTCCCCAACATCGGGAACAATCTTCCTGCAACTAGCCTGTCCAACCTCTTAAGAGCTTTGTAAGTTTCTATAAGATCCCCCCTCAATCTTCTAAATTCTAGCGAGTACAAGCTGAGTCTATCCAGTCTTTCTTCATATGAAAGTCCTGCCATCCCAGGAATCAGTCTGGTGAACCTTCTCTGTACTCCCTCTATGGCAAGAATGTCTTTCCTCAGATTAGGAGACCAAAACTGTACGTAATACTCCAGGTGTGGTCTCACCAAGACCCTGTACAACTGCAGTAGAACCTCCCTGCTCCTATACTCAAATCCATTTGCTATGAATGCTAACATACCATTCGCTTTCTTCACTGCCTGCCGCACCTGCATGCCTACTTTCAATGACTGGTGTACCATGACACCCAGGTCTCGCTGCATCTCCCCTTTTCCTAATCGGCCACCATTCAGATAATTGTCTACTTTCCTGTTTTGCCACCAAAGTGGATAACCTCACATTTATCCACATTATACTGCATCTGCCATGCATTTGCCCACTCACCCAGCCTATCCAAGTCACCTTGCAGCCTACTAGCATCCTCCTCACAGCTAACACTTTCCCCCCAGCTTTGTGTCATCTGCAGTTGTGATATGAAGATAAGGAGGCAACAAAGATATAGGCAGGCAACATGAATGGGCAAAGATGTTGTAAATGAGGAATAATGTGGGAAAATCAGTAATTGTCCATTTTGAAAGGAAAAACAAATGTTGATCCAAATTACAAAAGATTGCAAAAAAAGGAGAGATTATGTTGTATTAGTCACAATTGGCTAGTATTAGTCCTAAGGTCATGGAGCTATGCAGCATGAAAACAGGCCCTTTGACCCACCTTGTCCATGCTGACCAAGTTGGCATACTGGGTTAATCCCATTCGCTTTATCCATGCCCCTCATGATCTTGTACACCTCAATCTGTCACCCCTCAGCCTCCTCTTCTGCAAAGAAAAAAATCTCAACTTATCCATCCTCTACCTGTGCCATGCCGACAATTCCTGGACACTTCCTGATGAATCTCTTTTTACTCTTTCCAACTTATTGACATCCTTCCCATAGCTGGGCAACCAGAACTGCACAGTAGTCCAACTGTGGTCTCCCCAGCAACTTTGGTTAGCTGCACCATGATGCTCTAACATTTTAACTCAATTCTCTTCCCAATGAAGGGAAGCATGCCAAATGCCTTCTTTACCACACCGTCCACCTGATTTGCTACCTTTAGGGAACCATGCACCTATACTTACAGATCATTCTGCTATGTTGTAATTAAAAGCAGAATTGGCCTGGGGAGCTGAGTAAGTTGTTCTTCCTAATTCATACGTTATTCATGAATGAAATTTAGTGCAGTCAAAATACAACTTTCAAGATGACCTCACATCTACCAAAGGTCAGCTGAGAAAATTGGTCGGAAGAGATCACTCAAATTTAAAAGTAACAATGATGTGGGTAACGGTCTCAAGAGCAAATGAGATGATAAAGCTTCCAGCACTGCTTAAGACTCGATATCAATGGTTTTAATGATTTTGCAAATCTGTGATTTGAAGCTTAATCTGCTATTTGTTTCAGTTGAAGCCCATTGCCAGAGAGAAGGTTGGAAACGGTCACTGGGGAATGGAGGTTCTGATGGAGAACAAAGAGAAAATCTTTGATATGTTTAATATTCAGTTCATTTGAAATTGAATGTCAGACAATCAGTTTGATCATTTAAAAACGATTGCAGATTCAAGAGAGGTGGGAGTGAAGCGGAACTGGTAGTTGTCATGCTGAAAGCAACATTTTGTTTTCATATGTTACTGATGGGCTGCATTTGGAATGATAAATAGGAGAGGGTGCAAATTATAGTTTGAAGGGCCTTCAGTGAAAACAATGAACATAAGAAAAAGTTATTGGAAATATATTTCCTTCCATAATGCATAGATCAAAATGACCCCTTTTGTCCCACCCAGCTGAAAGACAGTGGAAAGACAATGAGGAAAGTATGGTGATAGCACAAAGTATAGCACAAAGACGGAAGGACAATCGAAACAGGCAAGCAGATATAGGTTAGAGCTATCATAATCATATGTTGTCAGAAGCAGCTTGATAAGAAAATGTTTGGCAGTGGTAAAAACCTGATTGAAGGGATTCAAATAATGACATGAAAGACATGAATTTGGAGCCTACCACATGTTCAAAGAAGAAAGGGAGTTTGTAAAATGAAAGGATCAATGATTGATTTTTGAAGGGGGGGGTGGTAAAGACAGATTTGAAAGCCAAGAAGTATTAACATGATTAACTAATGCAGGGTCAAGAAGGGAAAGTGGTAGTTATCAGTTAAAGGCCTCGGGCAGTTGGATTCATGGGTAAAATAAGTATTAGACAAAATCATAAAATAAATGAGCGAAGGAAGTTAGTTTAAAGTGAAGGAAGGAAGAATGTTTGCAGTTTGGCTCTGTGGCAGCTGACTGAATGGTCTCTATCTTGAAGACAAATTATATAAAATACAATTTTTAACAAAAATATACTGTAACAAATGCTAAAAAATATATAATTCATTTTTCAGCAAGCTGATGTTTGGGATAATCAATAGGCATATGGAAATAATAATAAATAGAGATAACAAGCTAAATTCAAGAATCTCTAACAAGAGGCCAAGGAATTGTAATTAATCCCAGCCCACTGGTTGCAATGTAAATAGCATACCAGCTTCATGCTGCCTACTTAATATAAACACTTCAAGGTTTATTAAATGCGTTTAACATCATGAACAGTTTGCAATCTTTCAAGCTCCAACGAAAAGTTGAGTTTCTAAAATATTAAGATTATTTCTCTCTCCATAGAACTGCTATTTCTGATAAAGGGTCCCAGATCTGAAATGTTAACTTTCTCTGGGCAGACTTGGGGGGGGGGGAGGTGGCTAATATTGCAAACGTTATGACGGAAGTGTCCAAAACTCCAGACTGGACAAATATATTCTAAGCCATAGAACGGGTGGATCTCCAGAATTTACTCATGGATGACTACTGCCATCAGGCAGCACTGACCCAGATAAACATTACAATTATCCCATAACCCCATTGTATACCATGGATCATGCTTGACTTAGTGAGTGTTTCCAACACTTTATGTTGTATTTCAGATTTATAGCATTGCATCTTTTTTGATCTTCATTGAGCATTTCCACATTTGATGAGCTGAAAGCAATTAAAATTAGTTACCATCTGCAGGAGATGAACTATTTTGTACAGTGGTATCTGTCAGCAGTTACCACCAAAGTGAAGTTTACTTGGGACATAACGAAAACTAGTACAAGATGGGGGAGAGAGGATAGCAGAATTTTTGGATCTTCACCGAAAGGCTTCATTAAGAAAATAGAAAGTTGGAGAGGTGTCTAATATCTACAGACTCTCAGATGCGTGGTCAAAGACTAGCACAAAAGATGTTGATGGTGGCCAATACATTATACTTTATCCTGCACTTGCTGCAGAATGCATAACCTGTGACATAACCAAACACATCAAAGATGGTGAAGAACCAAGCCAGGCCAAAAGGTAAGAATGAGTGCAGGCATGAGGTTACACACAAATTATGTTACATTAGAGAAATTAATATATTGACTGGGTATAAATTGCTGAGAAAGGCTGATGCATTGGGAAATCTGCCTCATGTCAAATGTCAAAGTGTATTGACAACTTGAGAGAGCACAATTTGAAGCTCATTCTCACTTATGGAACTTGCAGCTGTCTCCATTTACAGAAATGATGAAATATCTGATGGTTGATACTGAAGCTGAAGCAGAAATCGCCAAAAGGTTGAGTGAAGCAGTGCACTTTTGTCACCATGTCTGTGGGCTTGCAGGATGTCAAAGTAGTTTCGCACTTTTCCTCTAACAAGACAGAGCATAAATTGGTGGACTCATAAATTGTCTCATGATGGGTCTTCAATCTGAAAGATTAATTATGTTTTCTTTCCACAGATGCTGCCTGACAAGACTTTTATTTCAGATTTCCCTTGCCCAT
This sequence comes from Leucoraja erinaceus, assembly GCF_028641065.1. Taxonomy (NCBI): domain Eukaryota; kingdom Metazoa; phylum Chordata; class Chondrichthyes; order Rajiformes; family Rajidae; genus Leucoraja; species Leucoraja erinaceus. The sequence continues at coordinate 13,327,949 of NC_073389.1, read as the reverse complement.
TCCCATTCCGACCTTTCTGTCCTGAGCCTCCACAATTGCCAGAGTGAGGCTACATGTAAAATGCAGGAACAGCACCTCAAATTTTGCTTGGGTAGCTTAGAACTCAATGGTATGAGCTTTGAATTCTCCAATTTTCGGTACGTAACCAACAATCACACATCCACCACATTCTCTTATTTCCTCCTCTCTTCCCTGTGCCCTGCCCAGATGCACACACATTTCTCACACTATCATGTCCCTCTTTCCACTTCCCCTCATCCACTTCCATCTATATTCTTTCCTTTGGCTTCACATTTCCCTTCTCACTGACATCCCTTTGGCCTCTTTTCATCTTTGGCCTTTGTCTACCCATCTGCCAATATAACCCTCCCTCACCAATATCCACCTATCACTTGCCAGGCTTAGTCCCGCCCCCACCCCGACCAGGCTTCTCCACCCTACTACAACTAGTCTGAACATGGATCCTGACCTGAAATGTCACCTTCCCATATTTTCCATGCTACCTGATCCACTGATGTACTCCAACATTTTAGTTTTTATTTGCAAAAGGAGAGGGTTGGACAAACTTGGATTGTTTTCACTGGAGCTTCAGAGGCTAAGGAGCAACCTTAAGTGCCCAAGATAGTGAGGGGCTTAGATAAGGTGCATAGTCAGAGTGGAAATATCAAATAGTAGAGGACATATCATAGAACAGTACAGCCCAGGAAAAGCCCTTTTGGCCCACAATGTTCATATCTAACATGATTCCAAGTTAAACTGATCTCAACTGCCTGTACATAGTCCATATCTCTCTATTCCCTGCACTTGCATGTGTCTATCTAAAAGTCCCTTAAATTCCATATCATACCTACCTCCACACCACACTTAGCAATGCGCTCCAGGCTCCGACTACTCTCTGTATAAAAATGTTTACCCTACACATCTCCATTAAACTTCCTCCTTCCACCTTAAAGCTACACCCTCCAGTGGTGGACATTTCTACCCTGGAAAAACGGCCCTTACTGTCTACCCAACATCTCTCATAATTTTAGTTACTTCTATCAAGTCTCCCCTCAACCTCTGACGTTCCAGATAAACCAATCCAAGTATGTCCAAGCTGAAACCCTCTAATTGAGGCAGCATTTTGGTAAACCTTCTCTGCACCCTCTCCAAAATCTCCACATTTTTCCTATAATGGGCAATCAGAACTACATGCAATATTCCAATTGTGGCCTAACCAAAGTCCTATCCAGCTGCACCATGATTTCCTGACTCTTATATTCAATACCCCTAGCAATGAAGGCAAGCATACCATATGCTTTCTTTACCACCCTATCCACTACCCACCTTTAGTGAGCTATAAACACAGACTCCAAGATCCCTCTGCACATCAATGTGGTTAAGGGTCTTGCCATTAACTGTATACTCTGTCCTCTTTTTCAACCTCCCTAAGTGAAACATTATCTCCATCTGCCATTTCTTTGCCCAATACTGCAGCTAATCTATATTCAACTGTATCTCCTGATAGCATTCCTCACTGTCTGCAACTCCTCCTGTTTTGGTGTCATCAGCGTACGTACTCACTAACCCATCGACCCTCTAGGTCATTTATATATATCAAAAACAGCAGAGGACCCAACATCCTAATTAGATAAGTCCCCTGTTGTGTGCTCCACTGTAACTCATCCTCCTTTCTCATCCAGCAACTTGTCCACTTTTGCTTTGCCTCTTAAAAATCTTCCATTTGTGGTGCATTGCATGGGAACAATCTATTAATGTAATCCAAGGACGCGGCTTGTGCAAAATCTTTGCAGTCAGCTAAATAATTTTCACCTATTATTTTTCTACTCCCACTGGAGGTTTGGCAATTGAAATAACTTTTATAGGAAGCAAGGACTTAGAATTGTAGCAACAACCAACAGAAATCAAGCAACACTTTTCGTAATGTCTAGCCTACAAGTTGTTTTATGTGTTTAAGAAGGAACTGCAGATGCTGGAAAATTGAAGGTACACAAAAATGCTGGAGAAACTCAGCGGGTGCAGCAGCATCTATGGAGCGAAGGAAATAAGCAACGTTTCGTGCCGAAAACCTTCTTCAGTGGTGGTTCAGGTGGGTTGCTTGCATTTTTCCGAGCGAGGCTTTCAGTATGTACTGCTACATAAAGGTAGGTATAACAAAGCATATTTAATCAGACAGTAAAATCCATCACTCTGTGAAGTTTAGATTTTCATAAAAGAGCAATCGTTTTATTACTGGTAGCAATTCAAGCATAGATTGTTTTTTCACGAATTGGCTAATAGGAAATGTAATGCAAATTAAAACAAAACAACATTGTTAAAGAAGAAGATAGCAATTAAAATTTTGATTTCTGTCTTGTACAAGTACTGAGGATTTGACAAAGAAATAAATTAAGAAATAAAAATATAAACTGAGCCCCTGATGAGTCACCTTACCAAACGCTTCAATATAACCATGAAAGAAAATATCCACAAATGCTATCACTTGTGAATGCTAATACATCTTTTTTTTTAAAACCCTTTGAAGAAACACGTACATCTGGTGTCATAGAATAGCAGCCAGATCATGGCAAGTTGCTATGGTTTCATTTCAGAGCTAATAACCATCTATTTTTAGAAAAGGGAAATACAATTTAACTGAAAAATTCAGAAATACCTGTAACTAAAAAGAACAGAAAGGAGTCACAAATAAATATAGTATGAAAATAGTAGAAACTGTTGACCTTCACTTCCCGCTTAAGAAAAATACTGAAAAACATTCACGGATCAAAATCATGCTTCCTTTGAAAGTGCAATGGCTTAAATGTGATATAGCAATTATTTTGATGATAAATTGATTTTTGAATTAATTACTATAATGTTATAGTTTAGATTTTTAGCCTCTTCCTTTGTATTAGCCTCTTCCTTTGGTATAAGTTGCACATTATAGCTGTCAGAGTGGGAAGGAGAACATCTTGGGGAGCTTTATTTTCTGTTTTGTTGCCATTTTGAACTTTAGCATGTACTGTACAAGTGTGAAACAAACACCAAGTATGCAAAGAATGAAATTAGCATTTCTTTCTCATTTCCTTCTGATGCTTGGCTTTTTAATAATTACTGCAGCCATTTATCCTTCATGTTCTTGTATGCATTAATCTAAAATTAACGAATGTTATTCTTTCTTCGTAGTATAGCAACAAATGAACAATACAGACTTCCTCAAAAATACACTGATTTTGTGTCTCCATTTGGGCCACCCTTTATTTCCTTTTTATGTTACCTTTAGCTGCTGTTCCAATGGGATATCATAATCATGTTCCTCAGGCAATATATAGAGGTTGCTACATGGAAGAGGGCAAAGCTAAATCTACTCTTAGGGAAGGGTAAGTGACTGAAGCGTCTGTGGGTGATTCTTTTGGAACCAGCAATCACTGTTTTGTTAGCTATTTTAAATAGTTATGAATAGAGGACGGCCCCACAAATTAAAATTCTGATTGGAGGAAGACCAACTGATGGTATTAGACAGGAACTTGAAGAAATTGAAGCTGGAAAAAGGAGGCACGGGGCATATATAGGAAGCTGGGATCAAGTGTATCCATGGAGGAGTTTCAGGAACTGAGGAGCATACTTAAAGGGCCTGTCCCACTATGGCGACCTTATTGGCGAGTTTAGGAGAGTTTGCGCTCGTCACAAGCTCGCAGCATGGTCGACACGTGGTCGTAGGTGGTCACTGGTAAGTCTCCTTCATGGTCGAGAGGAGATCCGCCATAGTGGTTACTACTCGCGGCCTCAGTTTGGTCGCGGACAATTTTTCAACAAGCTGAAAATTTTTCTGCGAATAACAATTGGTCGGCATGGAGAAAATCGATACTTTTGAATTCGTAGTGCAGTGGTAGTGGCGTCGCCATGTCGTTGTAGGTAGTCGAGGTAGCCGTAGGTAATCTCCTTTGCTGACCGGGCATTTTAATTGGCTCATTGGGGGAAAAAAAACTGTAAGCACGAGTTTTCAGAACCAAGGAAAACCGACCGGTATCGCTAAATGCCCGCTAAACTTCACAGCTGTGTATCTCTGGCTTACTAAAAGTTGGCTGGCTAAATTGTCTCTACTCCTTCTTTCCCCCCCCCCTTCTCCCATCCCCCCTCCCCTCCCCCCGGTCTTTTAAAGGACTTACCATACACTGTGCCAGCCGTCTTTAACCTTCCTGTTCATCGCGGGTATCACCTTGGCTTTGCACCATGTGAATTTCAGACAGCGCTCTCCCGCTTTCCCTGGCCCCCGCCTTTGCAGTGTGTGTGTGTGTGTGTGTGTGTGTGTGTGTGTGTGTGTGTGTGTGTGTGTGTGTGTGTGTGTGTGTGTGTGTGTGTGTGTGTGTGTGTGTGTGTGTGTGTGTGTGTGTGTTCAGCGCTGCCGGTCATTCCAGCTCGCGGTTTTTCAGGCGAGTGCCCCCGAGCTTGAAGGTCGCAGACAGTTTGCTGAAAAGTCGCGTAAGTGGGACAGGCCCTTAAGAAGGACATCAGAGGGGCAGAAAGGAGGCAGGAGATAGCTCTGGCAGAAAATATTATGGGAAATCCAAAAAGATTTTATAAGCACATTACGGGAAAGTGATAACTAGAGAGAGAATAGGCCCCCTTAGAAACCAAACCTTAGAAGGGGAACTTGGGACAGTTAATAGAAGTGTCTTGAAGACACTCAGTAGTACAGTCGAGGAGATGCCGAACATATGAAGGTGGATAAATCTCCCAGGCCTGATCAGATATATCCAGTGACATGGTGGGAAGCGAGAGAAGAAATTGCAGGCACCCTGGCTGAGATATACGTCATCATTAGATGCAGGTGAGGTGTTGGAAGACTGGAGTGTGCTCATGTTCTGTCTCTATTTGCAAGGAAAAGCCTGAAAAGTATAGACCAGTGAGCCTAATGTGAGGGATAAGATATATACACGTTTGAATAGACAGGAGGTGATTAGGGATAGTCATCATGGTTTTGTACGTGGAGGATCATGTCTCACGAATTTGATTGAGTTTTTTTACGAACTAACCAAAAAGATTAATGAGGGCAAAGCCATGGACGTTGTCTATCTGAACTTCAGCAACGCATTTGATAAGATTCCACATGGTGACTGCTCTGGAAGGTTAGATCGCATGGGATCCAGGGAGAATTAGCCAACTGGAGAGAGAATTAGGTTCATGAAAAAAAACAGAGGGTAATGGTAGAAAGTGGGTGGCATCATAGATAGCAACGATAGTTATCAGCAGGATCTTGATCAGTTGGGCAGGTGGGCTGATGAATTGTTAATGGAGTTTAATACAGATAAGTGCAAGGTGAAGTCATACCAAGGCAAAACCCTTCGTAGTGAATGATAAGGCTCTGGAGAGTCGAAGAGCAGAGGGATGTAGGGGTACAAGCACATAGTTCCTTGAAAGTAGCGTCACAGGTATATAGAGTGGTCAAGAAGGTTTTTGGCGCAGTGGCTTTCATCAATCCAAGTATTGAGTATAGAAGTTGGGATGTTATGTTACAGTTGTACAAAACATTAGTGATGCCACATTTGGAGTATTGTGTTCAGTTTTGGTCACCCTGTTATTGGAAAGATGTTGTTAAGCTGCAAAGGTTCAGAGAAGATTAACAAGGATGTTTGCAGGACTCGAGGCTCTGAGCTATAGGGAGAAGTTGAGCAGGCTAGGACCTATTCCTTAGAGTACAGGAGAATGAGCGGTGATCTTACAGATGTGCCCTAAGATCATGAGGGGAATAGAGAGTAGAGTAGGGGAAACAAGAACCAAACAATTAAGGTTTAAGGTTAGAAGAAAAAGATTTAATAGGATCCTGAGGGGCAACGTTTTCACACAGAAGCTGGTTGGTATATGGAACAAGCTACCAGAAGAGTAGCTATGACAGGTACTATCACAACTTTTAAAAGACACTTGGACAAGTACATGTATACCAAAGGTTTAGAAGGATATCGATCAAACATAGGCAGGTGGGACTATTGCAGGTGTGGCACCTAGATCAGCATGGGCAAGTTGGGCTGAAGGGCCTGTTTCCATGCTGTATGACTCTCTGACTATTTGCAGACATAATCGAGGAACACGTTAGTGAATTGAATAAAATTAATTGGAAATGTAAATACAGATGTTTGAGTCAAGTTTGAGATATTTTAATTGTCCATTAATATTGGTTTGAGACTGTATAAAAAAAACCCCCACCCCATACATCTCTTTTAAGCTTTCCTCTTCTCATTTTAAAGCTATGCCCACTAGTATTTGTCATTTCAACCCCAGGAAGAAAGATTCTATCTACCCTATCGATCGCTTCGCCCAACACCTCCGCTCAATTTGCATTAACCAACCTGATCTCCCAGTCTCCAATCTCCAATTTAGCACACCCTTTTGCTCCCTCTTTTGAGGGTAGCTAAGGAGGCCAGGGCTGGGCTGGCTTAAACGCTGGGCAGGCGGACGAGAACAGCAGTATGCCAGGGGAGCAGGATCAGGAAGAGCTACTGGGTGTCGTGGGCCACTACATGGCTCCTCCACGCGACCATCTTCCCAACAAAAGCCCTGCAGGAGCAGGCCTTTCCAGAGGCAAATCCGCAGGCAGCTGGGTCAGCAGACTCGCAGACAAGCAGCGAATTCTACAGACTTAGAGGGAGAGGAAAGAAGATGTTACCGCCTTTGCTCGCCTTTTCCACGGATTATACTCTCCCAGGATGAGACTATCCCATTGCACTACCAGGGTGCTGACGCCTAAGATGTTCCCAATTTGGGATACTCGAACTGAAACAAAAATGGTGCATATAGTTTCACCTGCCCGCAACCCCAAATATATGGGGCTATGCAAACCGCTGCTGCTAAGGGGAAGCTGGGCTGGCTTAAACGCTGGGCAGGCGGACGAGAACAGCAGTAAACCTGTGCGCCTCATGAAGGCAGGCCATGGAACGAGCAGGACATCGCATCCAACACCCAGCTGGCAGCACCCCTCGGCATCCACCAGCGATATCAAACAAGGACTGGTGAAAGCCTGGCGACCGCTTCACATTACCCCCAAAGTTCTTTTTAGACGGGGCCCAGAGCGGAGCCGTGGGAAGATGCGCCGCCCCACCGACAGCACCAGCATACCAGCAAACTACGCCTTCATGAAAAAACAACAAACATGGAGGTAGGTAGTCTGGTTCCTCCCAGTTTACACTAAACAAGGGTGTTCTACTAACTGCGTGGGGGGGCATTTACACTTGTGGATAAAGCATGGGATGCTGTCACAAATAACTAAAATATACTCAACAGTCTTAGAGGATAAAAACGAATTCAAATTGGGCATGTTATCGCCAGTTCAGCAATGCGCCCAAAGGGCATTTTTTCTCTCTAAGAAAAGAGAAGTGAGAAGGTCAAGCTGAACTAGAAAGGCTCATTACTTAACGGATCATGGGAGTAAACATGAACCATTGGAATTTGTATCGAATATATTCACCAAAACTACAAAAGACGGTGAATGTAGCATCATCATTGATCTAATATCACTAAATAAATCTGTTGAGTATATACACTTTAAGATGGAGACGGGTTTTTGTCACTGCCAGACATCTGATCTCCCAAGGATACCTATGGGGAGCATTGATATGGAAGATGCTAACTATCTTATACCCATACACTAGGATCATTATAGATACCTAAAAATTTTTACCTGGATAATGGATATCCCGGTTAGGGCAACCATGGGAGCATATAGCATTCCCTATGGTCTAACCTCAGCCCTAAACTATTATAAATGGCCATGAAAATATTAAGAAAACAAGCATAATCATGGCATATATTGGATGATATCCTCATATTAGGGGAAACAAAGGAATTAGCTGTGGCAGCAGTTCTAGCTACGAAACAGCTCCCTAAAGCTGAGGTTTATCCCACGCCCAGATAAACCAGAATTGAAGCGTTAACTACCAAGGATTATCTGGGCTTCAATAATAATTCCGTCCATATGACTGTTACTTTGCCAAGGTACTTGGGTCACTATAATCAAATCATGAATGTACCCACTGAAGCTATATCACAATTAAGGTGGTGGGCAGACATATATTTGGCATAGTTTTCAGCCCTATTATCATCACCAATCCCAACTTGGTTATTAAAAACCGATGCCAGTACTTTAGGCTGGGGAGCAACTAAACTCCATATCCAGCACAGGTAACAGATGGACCAATTCACAAACATCGTTACTACACATACCGGGCATCAACTACTTGGGATTGGTGATCGCCTATTGGGCTAAAAAGCATATGCATTTCAAATGCAGCACGTACATATGTGGTTACGGATTGATAATACTATGGTGGTGGCTTATATCAACCATATGGGGAGCATAATAATCATTATTGTGCAACAAATTGGTCAAACAAATCTGGCAATGGTGTGTCAAAAGACATTTTAACTATCAGCTGCCTATGTCCTAGGAAGCTAGAACACAGTGGGAGACACCATGTCATGGGGTAAAATTTATGATTACATTGAATAGATGTCAAACCCAAAATATCTGCTAAAGTTATTAAGCAGTTTGAAAGCCAGATATCAATTTGGTTGCACAAGACGGAATCACCAGTAACCCATGTATGTGACTTAGGAACCAGATTAGAGGCAGCAGCGATAGATGCCTATACGCTGGAAGGGGGAATTTCTGCTTTGCCTTCCTCCCTTCTGCCTCATCAGACGGGCACTTCGCAATACAGATGGGATCTGTCTCCGAGATATTGAACGTGCCCGACCGGCCTACACAGCCATGGTTCCCAGTTCATCACGACACGGTGGGCGAGTCACCTATGGATTTCCCTAGTGGACCATGGTTGCTGACTCAACCCAGTATCAGGCACAAGCCACCCATGCCAGGGAAACATCAAACTCCTGGGTGCAGGTTTTGAATAGACCTTACCAGGGACTGGGATTATCCAAAGGAACCATTACCACCATGTCGGCATCCCTGCGAACAGTCACTAAAAGCTAACATGGGTAAAATACTGCCACGACGCAGGGACAACGAACTATTCAACCACTGACGTATTGGAGTTCCTGGAACATCTACACCATGACTAAAAGGTGAGTTACAGTGCCGTAAATACAGCATGGAGCGCCTTATCTGCTTATCTAAAACAGCATGTCAGCAGAGCATGGGATCCCATCCACTGAAGGTAAACTTATGAAGGGCAACTATAATATAAGCCCCAAACACCCAGGTATATACCCATGTATGGGATATTGGTGTGATATTGACATATCTCAGAGAATGGCACCAGCCAGATCCCTCAGCTTGCTTAATCTATGTTTTAAAAAACGCTCATGCTTATGGCTCTCGTACACGCTCACAGAGTCCGGTCACTCCATAAACCAGACTGGACAACATGGTGATTACCCCAGACGCATCACGTTCATATTTAGGTCTGGTAAAATCTAACTCGCAGGTATATGGGACTAGGCGAGATTATGAGTTCGGCACGAACTAGTAGGGTCGAGATCGCCTGTGTTTTCCGTGCTGTAGTCGTTATATGGCTATATGGACCAGGAACGCCCAATTCACTGGTGGGATTCCGGGCCTACCCACCAGAGTCCAGGTTGAGTGTGGTGACCCATCTACTACTATATATAGACACAACCCACAATCTTAGAGGGAGAGGAAAGCCTATGGGTCAACCACAGTAACCCAAGACGGGGTACGAGCCAAACCACTCCAAGGTGGCTCAAACAGGTACTGAAAGCTGCCGGAATAGATAATAATACATTTAATCCCATTCCACTAGGGCAGCATTGGTATCAGCGGCTGAACGAATGGACATCCCGGATGACCACATTTTCAATACAGCAGAATGGTCAAGGAAACGGCGTTCAGAACATTTTTTATTATAAACCGTTGATAAACCTGATTTAATTGCAGGAGAATATTACAAACTGCAATATTAATTTAAGCTCAGAGGAGCTCTTTTATGTTGTTATTGTTAACAAATACCTTTCTGTTTCTTTTGAAAGCAGATCCACTGGTTGATTACGATAACACTTCCTCCCTCATAAACTTCGGCAGTGAGTGAAATAAAAACTGTTACACGGTTTGAAATCACAGACCTTTGAAGTCTTCACGGAATCACTCACGTGACTCCGAAGTAAAATAGTAAGATTAAACGAGTACTTACCAGTATGAAGTTTGATCTGTATTTTATGAGGAGTTACGGTGAGGGATTAAGTGCCCGCCGCTCCCACCCTCATTATATAGATCAAACTAATAAACTGAGGTCTCGTGATCTTTACTATCTTACTTCAAATATTGTGTCTATTCTGTGATTTCACACCGCTGCTTCGAAGTATGCCGCATGCGCAGTAGAGCTGGGTTCTTCACTTAATCCCTCACCGTAACTCCTCATAAAATACAGATCAAACTTCATACTGGTAAGTACTCGTTTAATCTTACTAATCTCTCCTAGCTGTTTTAGTGGCAGAGGTCTAGTTGTCCTGGCTCTTAACTCTGCGATGCCAACATGACTTCAAGGAAATCCGCAAAATCTCTTTAATCATTCATTTGATAATCCTATTAATTCGACTACTCCTGCAGTCATTTTTTTCCCACTGATGTTAAATTTCTTTTTACATCTACTGATTCAAAAAAGGATTAAAATGGTTCCATTGTATTTTGCTGACAGGTTTATATGACTGTGACTGTGATCAATGTTATTACTGTTCATGTTCCCCAAGATATAACGTTGAGAATAGCTTATTCAGATGGCTTCTATAAGAAGAAAGCATCTAATATATCTCACCAGTTGATATTACAAGGATTTATCGTTCTTTTTGATATGAATGATTCTGCCTTACAGATGGTTAGATAATTGCTTTATAATAAGGTGCACTGAGGTCTGCCAGCATTCACTTCTCCAACTCCCAGCACAGCAGAGACTTTCTCTTGTCCCCCAACAAATTCACCCTGTCCAATCTCATATCAATCTGCAGTAGGTGTGTGGTAGCAGTTGGGAACTTTACTGTTTAGATTTAATTTATCCACAATTTTCAATTTCTGCAGCACAAGGGTAATTTCATTGTCCTATCTGGGACGCATGAAAATAAACTCTCTTGAATCTAAAAATATGACATATTAAAGTGCCAGTTTTAATACCATTCTTCCTTTGTGAAACATGCATTCTAAGTTATAATCCTTAACCCAAAAGTTTTTTTAATAAAGTGTATGATTATCAATACTCCTTGAGCACATTTTATTTTAAATCTATAATGTTAAATATAGATTCATAGATCTTTCAATTATTTTATCTTGTTGAAATGGCAGGAGCGCTGAATGTCAGAAAATTTTAATCCACTTTATTTTATGAATTTGATTTGTTATATTTCGATTTTTAAAAGTAGCCTTGCTTTAATGCTAAATGTTTGATGAAAAACAGTAAATGTATTTTCCTACTATTATTTACTAACTCATCAATGGGAAAAGACTGCAGCCTCGAGATTAGTTGGAGCTTCCAAACATCTGTTAGCCATTCCTTGCATGGCAAATCAACAAATGTTTTGCTCACAGGCCCATTGCCAGGATATTCAGTGGCACAAAAGCTTCAAGAACTCATGTGCCATGAATTTGTTTTAGGAGCTTAGGATTGTCTAATGCATATTCACCAGTGCAGTGTCTGCAAACAAAATCTGGTACATCTCGAGTGAGTGGAAAGATGTGGTGCAGTGAACTGCAAATGAGAGAGGCCCAGTGATAGGGGCACTATTCATTAAGTAGAACTATCAGAACAAATATTAGTAAGAAAAGCTGATGCAAGGTTATCCAACAAGGATTGAAGATATGGGTATGAGAGTTGGGAAAGAGTCACTTGCCAACATTGCAACAACTTTTTAAGAGGGAGGAGTTGAATTTGGTATATTCAGCAGTCAGGAATGACAGTGGCTAAGTGAAATGTTGCAAGCTGGTGTTTTATTGACTTTTGAGTGGGTGCGGGAGTCAGTAAGCAAGTGGGATAATGCATAGTTGGGTATGGCAGGTCTGCATTCAAGGAGGTATTAGGTATTGGGGTTTGTCAGGCCGAATGGTCAGAAGGAGATGGGGAGGGGTTAGATAGTTGGGTGAGATGTATAAGATGAGGAATTGCTGATGGAATCTGGAAATCATGAGTATTTGGGGGCCGGAACCAAATTGGGAGGCAGAGAGATAAATTATTTAAGATTGTTAACCTAAGGCAGACTCCCAGTGATGATTTGAAACCTAATCAGATGGGCAAGTTTAAATATTTGTATTTGAATAAGTCCTCTGAAAGCTCCACAAACATTATATCAACTTAAAGCAACGGGTGTAAGTCAAGAATGTTTGATTGTTTTATGCACTGGGAATGGAACAATAAAAATTTCACATGCTGCAGCTTAACAGGCACATTAGCACAACAACGCAGCAGATAAATATATGATAATCAATAACAAAATAAATTATTATTAATATTTGCAAACCAGATCACAATAGTGCAAACCGAAATACCTAGTATAACCTAAACAAAGTGCATAGTAGATCATTGGTGAGCTACATTTGTGGTTAGATTGTGCAGGGTGGTTGTATTGTATTGTATTCAAATTTATTGTCATTGTCTCAATTTGAGACAACGAAATGAATTTCCCTTACAGGCAGTATCATAAAAAAAATCATTAAAAAAATAAATAAATAATAAATAAATAATAAAACATATTAAAAATAGAATTGAAATTGAATTTAAAAAAAAGCACAAACACAGAAAGTCCACGACACAACATAACATAAATGGCACCAAGGTGAGGATGGCACCATAGTCCAGCCAGCCTCCCCTCCGTGTTCATCCGTGATCGGGGCCTTCCGAGCACCCGCAGTCGCCTCCCCGGGTGGCCCGATGTTCAGGCCCTCACGCCGGGCTGGTGGAACGCCGACGCCGAACCCCGACGGTGAGCATCCTCCTCCTCAGCGGCCGGACCTTCTGATCAGCCGCCTCCCGCTGCCGGAGTCCGCAGCTCCTGAGTCCACATGCCGAGCCGGGCAGAGTCACAGGACCCCGCGCTGTCCATCAGCGCCGCCCGCGTTGGGAGCTCCGCAAACTGCAGCTCCAGGATGTCAGTGCAGCAGGTCCAGCACTCCGGGCTCCAGATGGCGACCCCCGGTAAGGCATCGCCAGCCCCGCGATGTTCCAGCGCTGTCCCGCCGCTGCTGGAGCTCCGGTCGATCCCGCCAGGAAAGGCGCCAATCCAGGTAGGTAGGCCACTGTGGGGGGAGGGGGGGGGCGAGGACGCGACTCGAATAATAGTCGCGTCCTCACCAGGGAGTGGCTGAAGGACGGTATCCCCCGCACCGTGCCCTCTTCCCCCACATAAAAACTCAAAAGTACAACACCGGTGTAAACTGATAGTTATGTCAAGAAGCTATTCTTGATCCTGTAGGTCATGGTTGTCAGGCTCCTATACCTTCTTCCCGAAGGTAGCAGTGAGATGAGAGCATGGCCAGGGTGGTGTAGATCTTTGATAATATTAGCTACCTTTCCAATGCAGAACTTCCTGTAGACCTCTGCACCATTCTTTGATGGTGGGGAAATCAATATCTGTGATGGGCCGGGCAATGTCCATCACTTTATCCTATGCTTCCTTTGTTCCTGGGCTTTTGAATTTACAAACCAAACCATGATGCAACCAGTCATTATGCTCTCTTCTGTACATCTGTAGAGGTTCCTTAGAGTTTTCTGTAACATACCAAATCTTATCAATCATCTGAGGAAGTAGAGGTGTTGATGATCTTTCTTTGTGATTGCATTATTGTGCTGGGGCCAGAGATGACTGATGGCATATGCATTTCTTACATAGTGAGAAGAATAATGCCCAGATTGAAAAGGAGGCAGTGACTATCATCTTCACTGGTACAATTCCACAAGTTCTTCTTGGGAAGACCCTCCACATTTGTGATGAATCATGTTACTTTTAGACCAAAATTAGCTCTCTCCCACATCCCCAAGATATGCTGGTTGTTATATCATTTGGCTATTGTGAGTGAGTAGTTGCGTGAATTAAAGGAGTGTTAATGGAAATGAGTGAAAGTAAAGGGAAACAAGGGCAGAAAAAAGAGATTGGTGGATTTGCTCAGACTGGAATAAGCTCAATGGGATGAATGACCCAGATTTTGAATATACTGTATATTCCATATGAAATTAAATTTGTAGTCTGATAACTAACTGACAAAGACACATTATGGAAGTTAAGTCCTAAAGGACTCAGCTAGCTCATTCAGTGATAGCACTGCTACACCATTCTTGGTCATGCACAATGCATTTTCCACCCATGCTGTCTCCTTGATATTTCAGTGTCTCTTCCAAATGTTGATCAACATCGAGGTGTGCTGATTCCTCAGCAGAAAGGAGATAGTAGGTGGAAATCAGAAGGTTTTCTTGGCCAAGTTTGACCTGGTGCTATGAGAGATCATTGGCCCTGGAATCAGGACTCATGGGGCAACTTGTTTGCACCTGGAAGCATCCTGTTACCACGTCGGGTAAATCTGTCCTCTCAGTTAGACATCCATACCAAGAGAATGTGATGCAAGAGCTCTGTATGTGTGTGTGTGTGTGTTAGTACAACCATGGAAGATTGTTGCTTAATTATTATGTTGGACAGCTTTCCTAGTTTAGTCATCATTCCCCCAATGTTTCTAAAACATCATATGAGGTCAAATAGGCTGGGATTGCCTTGTCCAAATTCCAAAGACAATTCAAGTGATTTCATCAATTATTTAAGAAGTTAGATTACTTCAATGTTTCCAATTATTTCTTAACATTGTATTGTGTGTTTAATTAATTACAATTTCAAACACATAATGATTTTGTAACAAAAAACAATTACTGCAATCTTAATAGGTTTGTCGCTGAATGTCGGAGATATTTAACATCTGTATGGAAAAGCATTGCAGCTTTGACAGATGTCTGCCTCTATTCCCAGCTTTGTCATCTGTCAGAACCTGTCAGTGTGCTCCAGAGGTGGTGGGCAGTAGGGGGGGGGGGGGGGGGGGGGGGGGGGGGGAGAAGAGGTGGGGTCACAGCACAATACTGCCAAAAGCCTGCTCACTACTGGTGCCTCACAATGCTGAAGTGGCTGTCCCTTGAAGTGGCAGTCAGCTTGATTGATTCTCCAATCCAACTCAGTAAAGTATACTGTAGGTGTCCATGGTCTTGGATAGTGAATTTAAAGGAAATTTGGTTTGTTATTTTGCAAAGAATCTTTACAGCCATTTGAAAAAATTGTTGAGCAATAAAAGCTCTGCATGTGCAAAATTAAGTTATCTTTTGCTTGAGGTTTCTGTAAAAATGGCTAAGTAGTCAATACATATTTGGTCTTCCACTCAATGCACTGTTGGTATGATGAATATATGCCTCACTCAACAATTCATGCAAGGCTTTCAGAAAATCCACAACCTAGACTGTAAATGATGGTGACAGTGACACAGATACATTATAATGTAAAGGTTCCAGAAAATCTGTAGAATGTATTAACTGAATAGTTTTGGTCTTGGACTTTTGAATCATATTGCATGTTGGCTGGAATACTACGAGTTTTATAAAAAACTGCCACTAATGTGATGAAATATGTAATTAAATAACAATTTCAGATCTTATGGATTGAACATGCACATGATTTAAAAACTGCAGGAATGCACTTTTGGTCAAAATATTCTAAAAATCATTACCTCTACTTTGTTTCAATGGAATGCAGAAAACACCGTGTTTGTTAATGGATTGTAGCAGATCTGCAGGACTTTTATTGTGGGTGATTTGTTCATCATCTGAAATGAAGGTTAAACTCCTTTTATAATTTACTTTCACATCCATGGGACAAATCTACAACAAATGCATTTTCCCATCATGTCAAATCAAAGTAATCCGTAAATAAGTGGAATATTTTAGAAAAATAGTGGTAATTTTCAACTTCGCCTTCAACATGATCCCACCACCAGTCACATCTTCCTATCACCACCCCTTTCTGCCTTCTGCAGACCACTCCCTCCGCAACTCTTTGGTTCACTCATCCCTCTCCCAACGCCCTCCCCCCTCAGGTACTTTTGCAGGAGATGTAACACACCTCTTTCTTCACATTCATCCAGGAACGCCAGCAATAGACAACAGACAATAGGTGCAGGAGTAGGCCATTCGGCCCTTCGAGCCAGCCATTCAATGTGATCATGTTTGATCATCCACAATCTGAACCCCGTTCCTGCCTTCTCCCCATATCCCCTGACTCCGCTATCTTTAAAAGCCCTATCAAGCTCTCTAAATTCCAGAGTATACAAGCCCAGCCGCTCTATTCTCTCAGCATATGACACTCCCGCCATCCCGAGAATTAACCTTGTGAACCTACGCTGCACTCCCTCAATAGCAAAAATGTCCTTCCTCAAATTAGGGGACCAAAATTGCACACGATGCTCCAGGTTAGGTCTCACTAGGGCCCTGTACAACTGCAGAAGGACCTCTTTTCTCCTATACTCAACTCCTCTTGTTATGTAGGCCAACATGCTATTTGCTTTCTTCACTGCCTGCTGTACCTGCATGCTTACTTTAATTGACTGATGAACAAGGAGCCTCAGATCCCATTGTACTTCCCCTTTGCCCAACTTGACACCATTTAGATAATAATTTGCTTTCCTGTTTTTGCTACCAAAGTGGGTAACCTCACATCTATCCACATTAAACGGCATCTGCCATGCATCTGCCCACTCACCCAACCTGTCCAAGGCACCCAGCAGTTCCTCCAGGTGTGACAAAAGATCATGTGCACCTCCTCTAATCTGATTTAGTGTTCCCGATGTGGCCTCCTTTACATCAGCAAAAACAAGTGAAGACTCAGCAACCATCATGATAGGCATAGGCCTGCTGGACCTCCCAGTTGCTAACCATTTAAACTTTCCTTCCGATTTCCATACTGACCTTTCTATCCTGAGTCTCCCCCATTGCCAGAGTGAGGCCACATAAAAGCTGAGGAATGGCATCTCATATTCTGCTAAGGTAGCTTACAACCCTATGGTGTGAACATTAAATTCTCCAATTTTTTGTTACCCCCTCACCCTTTATCTTCCCCTCTCTTCCCTGTGCCCCGCATAGGTGTAGACTCATTCTCCCATTATTCTGCCCCCCCTTATTCTTTCCTCTTCCACATATTCCTGCTCCTGGCTTCACATTTCACTGCTTTTTCCACCTTATTTTAAACCCTTTTGTCACTTTTTAAACTCTATTCTGTCCACCTTTTGCCAATCACCCTCCCCCAGCCCACCTTCACCGGTCTATATTTGCCAAGCTTTGTCCTGCCTCCACTTCTTTTCCATCTTTCTCCCCCCCATTAATCAGTCTGAATAAAGGTTCCATTCCAAAATATCACCTACCCACGTCCTTCAGAGATGCTGCCTGACCCGCTGAGCTACTCCACCACTTTGTGATTTATTTTATTTTATAAACCAGCATTTGCAGTTCCTTGTGTCTACATGTTAGATAATATTCCCTATCTAAACTCCAAGTGCTTTGGCATTCTGCCGTTGCTGCTGGCCTGGCTAAGATCAATTAGACAAGCAAGTTCCAGAGCGTAAACATAATCAACCTAGTATGGATTGCTCAACTACTTATTGGAGAAGACCGCTAATCTGTTAGGGAAAGCCAATTAGCCCAGTGGTATGGATTTTGATTTCTCTAACTTCAAGTAACCCCGGCATTCCCTCCCCCACCCAAGTCGCACTAGCTTCTCGTTTTCACCCAACAAGCAGCTAACAATGGCCTTCCTTTATCATAGTTACTTTATTGCATCCTTCATTCCTTGTTCTTTATCTCTCTACATGATCATCTATATCTCTCGTTTTGCTTATCCTTAACCAGTCTGAGGAAGGGTCTCTACCCAAAACGTCACCCATTCCTTCTTTCCAGATGTGCTGCCTGTCCTGCTGAGTTACTTCAGCTTTTTGTGTCTATCTTCGGTTTCAACCAAACTCTGCAGTTCCTTCCTAAGCCTTTGAATAATCTATTTGTGATTCCAGCATATTTTGATAAACAGGTTTTTTTATATGTGCTTAGCCACTAAGTTTTAAGCTACAACTATTATAAAGTAACTATATCAATAATAAAAATTCAATATGACAAATCTAAAACGATCTATTTTAATGAGCTTTGGTCCATTACCTGTCAGCACCACATCTACCAGAAGATAATCATCAGTTGGATTCTTGAAAGGCACGATAACCGATGCATGAGAGTTAACACAAGTGGTGATACTAACAGGGTCCATCTGAAGGGGAAGCAAGCCTATTCCTGACAGATGAAAGGTCCACTCCTGTAACTGTTGAGACAAATAGAAGGCAGTTAGCTACATAAGAAATTCATAACTGTTTCTTTCAGCAATAACAGTTAAATTGCTTGCAAAAAAATTAACTAGCAATGGCTATCACCATTCAATAACAAAGAAAAATTTTGGAACATTCACCAATGGCCTTCTCTTTTTTGAAGAGAAAAGTGGGTGGAATTTAACTGGAGAAATTGATTGATTTGTGCAAATGATTCAGGAGTCAAGTTTGTTTTTATTTATTTTTTTGTTAAGCAAAACCATAATTTGAAAGAATTATACAAGATGTTAAGGTGGCAATTGCATACAGGTCCTCCCAGGTTATGAAAGGGTTCCATTCCTGAGAACTGTTCATAGTTTGAAATGTGGCTGCTTGGCAATATATTTAAATATGGACAAGGGCAATGAATTATTAAAGCAGGGCATTCAACTCAACCGTCAGATAGTGCTGCGAACTGAGTTCACCCATGGCAAAAGATACCTGCAGCGGCAACAGCAAACAAATCCATCCTGCTCGTCTCCCAAGTGCATCATCTACAGGCTGTACATAACAGGCATTCATATCATGAGAAGGACTATAGAAACAATTGCTAATAAGGTAGTACTTGGGGAACTTCTGCCCATTTGCCTCATGTAATCTTTTGCTTGCACTTATAAAATGGCTTACTTGAATTGGTAAATGCCTCGATATAAAGTGTGTTAAATGTTTGTATTCTCACCAATACCGGAAATCTATTGCAATTAACCAATGCAAATTGGCATAATGGCCCCAGTACTTATAGGGGAATTAATGACTGAATCAGCTCACTAATGCATTTGCATTGATAGGAGCAGACACTTAGATTTCTGATGACAATTTTAACTTTAGAAGTGGTGGATGAGTGTAAGGAAGTCATGCACATACAGTCCTATCTATACCTAGGGAAGCTCTCTCTATGTACATCATCTTCCACCCCAGCCCCAAACCCTTCCTTTCTAGCTCTGCTCACTGTCCTCTAGGGATAGCTTGCTTCTAGCCAAGAAAAGGTAGCGTAACTAATATCAGAAAGTTTCAACCAGGACAGCTGGCTACCCAAGAAAGGTAGCATAACTAGCATCAGAAAGCTGCAAGTAGCAAAGTATTGAAACTCCTGACTTTGGCTGCAGAAAGTAAATAGCCTGACCTCGGATGCTCTGAGAGTTACTGAGGGCAGACATAAGATGCAGCAGGAAGTCTAAGGACGATGGGTGTTTTTGTTGTGTGTTTTTAAAACTACTGCAATTTGTTTTTAATCAACCAGTTGATGTATTTCCAACTTTTTATTCAATATATAACTGAATACGTTTCAATTAATCCCCATTATTGAAGTTAGCTGATTTCTGTAAATTTAGCCTAGTGCGTAGGACATACTGTAGAACTAGTGTCTGGGTGATTTCTGGTTAGTGCGGACTCGGTGGGCCTAATGGCCTGTTTCCACACTTTATCTCTAAACTAACCTACACTACAAAATTGGATTTAATATCAGTGCTGCCAAATTGGACCACAAAGCTCAAAGAGAATTTGTTAGAAGCTCATTCATGGTAGCTTCATAAACTCCTTCGGAGAAATGGTCAGTCTCAGTAGTTCAATTTCCACAAATAAAGCAGAGATGATTACTGCCTGTATAGATGTATCTCAATGTAATTCTAAAGATCACAATCAGTGAAGGTGCACCGCAGCAGTTTCCCATGAGTGGCAGGATTGTGAATCTTATGATTGAAATTAACATTTTGGTAATTAACACGCAAGAATGTGACAGAATCTAAGAAAATAACTAAAATAACTTTGTCACCCAACAATTAAATGGAGCAAAATTAATTACAATATTTTAGGTATGGCCTAATTAAAGTTTGTCGAAATATTACATTGGTTTCCTTCAGTGGTCTTTTTTACCCACTTTCTTACTAAAGCAGCCTCTTGTACATTATAACAGCAAATGCTTAACTGGAAATCTTTCACTGAACCAGTGGGTGAAAACGGTTGGGTTAATGTGTAGGAAGGAACTGCAGATGCTGGCTTAAATCGAGCATAGACACAAAATGCTGGAGTAACTCAGCAGGATAGGCAGCATCTCTGAAGATAAGAAAAGAATGAATTGGTTCTCTCTCCAGAGATGCTGCATGTGCTGCTGAATTACTCCAGCATTTTGTGTCTACAGTTGGATTAATGATGTGGGGCAGTTATCTAACATTTATGTATTTTATTCTAATTTCCATCTATATATTTGCACGGTTTGTTTATCATTCCATTAACTGTATCAACCGTGGCCTTCTGCCTCATGATGCTGGCTCTGAAACTTTAGAGTCTCATGCCTTCTAACATATTGGTGCCTTTCTATTCAGCAGGTTTTTGTTCAAAAAATATGGTTTACTATATATGCTTCACATATGTGCACAATCTATGTTAAATGCCATTCCCTTTTGCATCAGGACTCAATTATTTTCTTTATCCTGATCCAAGGCATCTCGTCACCATAGATATATTTGTGACATCTATGTATTTACATAAAATTACCCAAACTTCTACTTCTATGCCATTAATATAGATTATGAAAAGAAATGAGAAAACACACTTGAGGACACTTGAAGATAATCGTCGCGGAATGATTGCCTTTTCCCAGTGTTGAAGGGAAAAATTGAACAGGTACTTCAGTTGTAGTCAGAGGATTCACAATTATCTGTGAACAGGATGAAATAAAATCATTTAATTGATATGCATTTTTAAACTTATAATGGATTATATTGGCAATATGTTATTTATGCAAACAGTGCTTGGTAACCTTTCTACAGCCATCAGTCGACAGCTGAGATCACAAGGTGGTCTTGTGATTTAATACAGAATTTTCGAAGCTTATGGAAAACCGAAGACCACAATTGCATCTTGATGTCTGTATATTTGTCTCTGGTTACAGAAAAATGGAAACATATTCTAATGAGCAAAATATATGGCACAGCTGTATTTTAGGCCATGTGCCATAGGAAAGGAACATGATTTCCTGGAGACAAAAAGTCAGGTAGACAGCCTCTTTGGAAAGAAATAAGCAATGAAAGGGAGCTAGCTCTCAGGATTTGTAGGAATACTGAAGGGATTTTAATGGCCTCACCAAACTTGGAATCACAGTTCAAAGTTGAATTGTGGTTTGATAACGCAAACAATGCTCAAATATTTCCATTCTCGCACCGTGTCTATTTACTTCAATCACCACAATATACGGTACTATTTCTTCTCTTTTAATGCACCAACCAGACTGTCTTCCTGGTATTATAGGTGCATTGAAATCTGGTAATTTTCATTCTGACATACATATAAAATATCACCCATACCTTCATAATCAAAATAGCTCACTAAAACAATATTTTTTGTAGCAAAAGGTGGTATCCACATCAGACAGGGTGTGACTACTCGGGCAGGCCATGGCTGCCTATCGGTGTGTAATTGCCAAAGATTCAATAGTCTTTGATATTAAAGTCAATTACCTCTGCTACATTAGACGAGCAAGTACAAGGTAACTTAAATTTCTTGAATGATTTTCATTTGAATAAAAGTTTTGTCTATTTTTGTAATGACTTATTTTCTTTTTTCAAGGTCTTTTTTAATTTTTATACACTTTTGAGTGTTTTACAATGTGTATGAATGTTAGGGATATTCGGAAGAATTCAAAGTTCTTGACATATGTGACAGAAGGCTGAAACTCAGGCATGACTTTGACATCTGTCAAAAATTGTATGTGGTTTCTCACGGGCAGAGCTTGCTCTCGCTTTGCAACTTTGGATCATGCAGCCCCTGGAAACAAGTTGTGAGCATGATTAAGAGACGATGCTTACATACCATTCCAATTGGGAATGTGGGGGGGGGGGGGGGGGGGGGGGGGGTGGGAGTACACATTAAAGGGAAAGTTAGTAAGAAAATGGGATTGCTCTGAGCCAGCACAGACTTCATAAGCCAAATAACCTCATGACTTTGGTCTGGATGTCTATATTACTAAAAGTCTGATCTTGACCACTTCCTATTGTTCTGTATATTGTTTTTAGAAAAAACCCTGCCACTTACAGCTATGATTTTTGAACATCTTACTCAGAGTCCCCCTCCGCTGCGCAGGACAAGAGGATTTTTTCCCATCAATGAAAAATAAAAGAGTTATTAATGTTTAAAAAATGTTGAGATTCTCTCTTCTGAACGCCACGCCCCTTCCGGAGGGACTATAAAACCCGGAAGTGTGGAGGTGCCTCAATTCTCTGCAAGATGGGGGAGCGAGAGGTCGCAATTCTCAGTCTGAGCTGTGAATAACACTGAACACATGTCTACTAAACTGTAAGTGGTTTTACTGACCTGTCAGTGCCCTTAATGTGGTTTGAAAATATAGTTTGAAAATGCTAAACCTGCGTTGCCTTTGGTTTGGAAATGCTAAAGCTGTGTTGCCTTTGGTTTAGAAATGCTAAAGCTGTGTTACCTTTGGTTTGGATATGCTAAAGCTGTGTTGCCTTTGGTTTGGAAAGTGCTAAAGCAAGATGTGTTGCCTTTGGTTTTGAAGGTGCTAAAGCAAGCTGCGTTGCCTTTGGTTTTGAAAGTGCTAACGCAAGCTGCCTTGTCTTTGGTTTTGAAAGTGCTAAAGCAAGCTGCCTTGCCTTTGGGTTTGAAAGTGCTAAAGCAAGCTGCCTTTCCTAATTAGAGCTGCATTGCCTAATTAGATCTGTCTTGCCTTCTATATAATTAAAAGTGTAATCTTGACCACCTCCTGTGTGCGCTTTATATTGATTTTAGAAAAAACGCTACCATGTACGACTTTGAATTTTAGCTATCTTGGCTTTGGTTTTGAAAGTGCTGAAGCAAGCTGCCATGCCTAATTAGAGCTGCCGGGCCAAATTAGAGCTGCCGGGCCAAATTAGAGCTGCCGGGCCAAATTAGAGCTGCCGGGCCAAATTAGAGCTTCTTTGCCTAATTAGAGCTGCCTTGCGTTCTATATTTATTAAAAGTCTAACCTTGACCACAACCAGGAAGTGGTCAAGATTAGACTTTTAATTATATAGAAGGCAATGCAACTCTAATTAGGCAAGGCAGCTGTCAATCACACCATGAAGGCCATGCTCCTTCTGATGGGAGGGGGGAGGGACTATAAAACCCAGAAATGTGGACGTGGCTCAGTCTCTGCAAGATGGGGGAGGGAGAGGTCACGACTCGCTGTCTTTAGTGGCCTTGCACCCTGCTTGAAATGGTATGAAACTGCACTTGAATTTGGTGCCCTTGCATCCTGCTTGAAATGGAATTTCAAGGAATAGCCGTGAGTCAACTGCGAGCCCACCAGCCGTGAGTGAGCTGCCAGCAAAACAGGCTTGAGTGACTGAGCCGTCAGCCCAAGAATCCATTCGGCCCACAATGTCCATACTAGCCCTCTGGAAACCAGTCCCTTCAACGCACAACACCCATACTAACGCTCCAGAACCCCCCCCTCTAGGGGTATTGTTTAACAATGGTTCTCTTCCTCTTTGTGCTACTTTTATTCCTCATTCTACTGGCCCTGGTAAATGGAAGGCTCATTACTTCTGACGGCCAAATTTTATACCAGTCCTTTCAACGCACAACACCCATACTAACGCTCCAGACCCCCCCCCCCCCCCCCCCCCCCCCCCCCCCCCCCCCCCCCTCTAGGGTGGTTTTATACACCACGTTGGATTTGAAGATAATTTGTGGAGGTTTTCAGGATCATCTAAAATCTTGGAGGATGTAGTTAAAATGCCCATAGGATTTCTGCTGGCACCAAGGATCTGGGATGACGTTGGCCTCCTGATAGAAATGATGACCTAAGTATGTAGGCAGTGCTGCCTGTAGCTATGTTGCCAGTAAGTATCCTGATGGTCCAGTGGAATTGAAGTAATAAACATGATTGAGTAAGGTTGAAGGCATCATGGTGCTGGTTGCACTTTGCACCATCTGTGATCACAAAAGAGATGAATAGAGGGTAGCACTGTAGCATCCGGTAGAGCTGCTGTCTTGCAGCGCCAGAGATCCAGGTCTGATCCTGAATATGGATGCTGTCAGTATGGAGTTTGTACTTTCTCCCTCTGATCATGTGGGTTTCTTCCGGATGCTCCAGTTTCTTCCCAAATTAGAAAGAGGTGTAGGGGTTGTAGGTTAATTGCCTTCTTTGAATTGCCCCTAGTGTGCAGGACATTGAACTAGTCTACCAGTGATCGATGGTCAGCGCAGACTCAGTTGGCCAAAGGGCCGGTTGTCATCCTGCATCTCTAAATTAAACATAAAGGAGAGTTGGACAGTAGATGACCCTATGGGTGCTGAAGGAGCCTGTTAGTCCTGGCAAAGCCTAATCCACTCATATAGTGTTTGTTCTGATCAAAGATGGAGTCATAGATCATCTCCTGAAAAAGACAAATTCATCAAATGTCTTAAATCACACAGCAATCTAGTCCTCTATCATTCTGTTTCTTTCAATTTTGAAGATATGTAGGTGTTTCTCCAGAGACAGTATCACATCCTTGATGCAGCAATGGCAAGCTCTAGAGATACTGCCTGACTCATTGTGTAAAACACAAAGTGCTGGTGTAACTCAAGATCTGAAGTTCTTTGTGTCTCCTTGCTCATATACCTGCGGTAGCCATGAATTTCCCCTGTGCAAATGTTAATACACAGACAACTGACAATACTACTAAATGGCTATATTGAAATAACAAATGCATTTTATGGTAGGTAGGTAAAGCCACCTTTACAATGTCCTCTTCTTTCCCCTTTGCCAGGCAGCTTTTACATGTTGCTATTTTCTTTGCAATAACAAATTTTAGATTTTACTTCATAATTTTAGACTTTAGAGATGCGGCATGGTAGATACACTCGCACTATCCTCATTATTTAACTGGAAGATATTTATGCTGATCTAATACTGTGAATTATATGTCTCCAAACAAAAACAAATACTTTGGTCATATGATCATTTTATACAAATACGTACCTCCTTTCTTGGATCAATTTCTACTGAAAAATTTGTTGGGTTGCTGTTGACAACTTTCAATTTCAAAGTTTCAATAGAAGAATTAGCGAGAGGAATGAACTGACGAGCCCATCTGTAGAAAGAATTATCATTAGATGCAATGATTGCACAAAACTACTCCTTCATTTTAGTAGTTCTACATTTTAAGTAAAAAAGTCTTAAGCACATCAGCAAATCATCCAGTTTTCAGCTTTCAGCATGATTTTGTACCACATTCACCAGAAGCATGAATAAAAAACATTTAAGTAAAGTTCAAATAATCTTTCAGAAATTATATAGGAGTATAACAATATTGTGTAGCTTCTCTGCAACTAACTTTGAATAGTGAATGTATGATGAGATTTCATATTTATTCGATATATGCTAGATATTTTGGCATAGTGCACAGCAGAACGGGCACACAGCCGTACAGGTACACAGCAATACATATAATACACAGCAATTGTTTGAAATTACATTTTGCTGTAACCCTGCAACTTATTCTCTGCCATGTGCAATCAAATTCCCACCTTTGATTTTATGGCCACTTACTACACTAATGACCAATTTACGGCAGTTAATTAAGCAATTCGTTTTTTAATTGTATATTTCCAGAAACCATTTATTTTATTATTTTTTAATAGCAGCTGTTCAACTGGTTACAATCAATGACCTCTTCGTCCACTCTATTTTGGGACTGTTTATTGCTTTCTCCTCTCCCACATAAGCTGGTATTCAATTTCATGGGAGTACATTTTCATGGGAGTAAATTTCACTTTGCTATCACACCATAAATATTGTTCATTGTGTGTGATTCTTTGCAGATTATTGATGGAAACAGCTTGGTATTATTCCTAATTGAGCAGAAGCTATAGATTACTTTTCCCTCTCTTCACACCCAACACCTGACGTCATGAAATGTGGAATGACATTGAACTTTTGATGACTGCATATCTCAATAAACCACTGGAGAAATTCTTTAGGGGTATCCTCCAATATGGTTAATTATTTAAATTACGTCAAAATTCATTGCCAACAATCATGTTTCCGTGTTCAATTTCAAGCTTATTTCAGAATGTTACAAAGTCGTCTTGGGGAACATTAATTTGAAAAATGTTGAAATGTTCAGTTAGTCCAGCAGCATCAGACAGAAACAGAGCTAACTTCAGTTGAATGGTGACTGAACATGAAAAGTTTGAAAAAAAATAGGTTATAAATTGTAGGGGAAGAGCAGAGGGCCAGGGGCCACAAAAGAAAGATCTAGGTTATGATAGAGACCAGCAGAGTTTGAATGAGAGAGTGGTGGTGATATTGGTTGAAATGGTAGTCAAGATAGTCTGAAATAGGTGTAAATAGGGTGAGACAAGTGGAATATGAAACATGAGGAGAGTAAAAAAAAATTATGCTGTTAACATGAAACACAAGGCTAAATATGGTTATCGGAAATATATGAATTCTATGTTGACTCTTGAAGAAGCTGGAATGCAAAGTCGTAAGATGAGGTAGAGTTCTTGAGATCACATTAAACTTTGTTTAATAGTGTGTAGGAGGCTAAAGATCAAAGTGGAAGTGCAATAGATAATTAAAGTGACGAAGAACTGGAAACTTTGGTTAACCCTGGAAATTTAATAGCAATGTTCTACAAAATCTATATTACTAAAAGTCTGATCTTGACCACTTCATGGTCTATATATTGATTTTAGAAAAAATGCTGCCACTTACGGCTGTGATTTTTGGCCATCTTACTCAGAGTCCCCCTCCGCTGCGCAGGACAAGAGGATTTTTCCCATCGATTAAAAATAAAAGAGTTATTAGTGTTTAAAAAATGTTGAGATTCTCTCTCCTGAAGGCCACGCCCCTTCCGGAGGGACTATAAAACGCGGAGGTGTTGAGTGCCCGGTCATTCTCTGCAAGATGGGGGAGTGAGAGGGTCACGTCTCTCAGTCTGAGCTGTGAATAACACTGAACACATATCTACTAAACTGTGAGTGGTTTTACTGACCTGTCAGTGCCCTTAATGTGGTTTGAAAATATAGTTTGGAAATGCTAAAGCTGTGTTGCCTTTGGTTTGGAAATGCTAAAGCTGTGATGCCTTTGGTTTGGAAATGCTAAAGCTGGGTTGCCTTTGGTTTGGAAATGCTAAAGCTGTCTTGCCTTTGATTTGGAAATGCTAAAGCTGTGTTGCCTTTGGTTTGGAAATGCTATAGCTATGTTGTCTAATTAAAGTTGCCTTGCCTAATTACAGTTGCCTTGCCTAATTACAGTTGCCTTGCCTTCTATATAATTAAAATTCTAATCTTGACCACTTCCTGTTTGCGCTTTATATTGATTTTAGAAAAAACGCTACCATGTACGGCTGTGATTTTTGGCCATCTTACTCAGAGTCCCCCTCCGCTCATCAGGTGCCGAGGATTTTTCCCATCAATGAAAAATAAAAGCGTTATTAGTGTTTAAAAAATGTTGAGATTCTCTCTCCTGTCAGTCACGCCATGAAGGCCACGCCCCTTCAGGTGGGAGGGGGGAGGGACTATAAGACCCAGAAGTGTGGGCGTGGCTCAGTCTCTGCATGATGGAGGAGGGAGAAGTCACGACTCGCTGTCTTTAGTGGCCTTGCACCCTGCTTGAAATGGTATGAAACTGCACTTGAATTGGGTGGCCTTGCACCCAGCTTGAAGTGGTAAGAAACTGCAAATGAATTTGGTGGCCTTGCACCCTGCTTGAAATGGAATTTTAAGGAATAGCCATGAGTCAACTGCCAGCCACCAGCCGTAAGTGAGTGAGCTGCCAGCACAACAGGCTTGAGTGACTGAGCCGCCAGCCCAAGAATCCATTCGGCCCACATTGTCCATAATAGCCCTCTGGAAACCAGTCCCTTCAGCCCACAACACCCATACTAGCGCTCCAGAAAGCCCCACCCCCCCCCGGCCACCAATATTGGAATTGGTGGAGAGGTGGAATATTGCGTTGGGGGACCAGTCCTCCCGTGTGATGCTGGGACCTAACGGGTCCCAACTTAGTCTAGTAATCATTAAATCTGCCTTTGGTTTCCTCGGCACATCAGAGAAGATGTCATCAGCATCAAAAGCAATTCACAAAATTGGAAGTTGATTTGCTCCTTCATCTTCAAGGACTGTTTCTATCCTTGGGTAATGAACAGGGGAGAGGTTGAAGGCCAACTACAGCCATTCAGTTGCAAAGGAAAGTGTCAGGAAAGAAGAGTGACCTATTGTTGTTGAGTAAAGAATAGTGAGGGCTAATGATTAGTAAATAGCGATGTGGATTGTGCTAATGTGATGACAAGGAACTGCAGACAAAGCCTAAAAGTAGAGACATGGAATGCAGCTGTGATGACACCCAAGTTTCAGGAACTGCATTGATTATGTTATAGTGTCCACCCATCACTGCAACAGAAAATTGGATCTACTGTTAACGAAGTTTAATTTGTGGATAATCATCTTTCTTTAAATCATCTCATTCACTTAATTAAGTCTTTCTGAATTCCATTCTGTGCAAGATGTTGTTTTATTGTGAGTCAAGTTTTTGCGTAAGACCTCGTTTGGAGAGAAGGAATGGGTGACGTTTCGGGTCGAGACTCGTCTTCTGTAATTAAGACCTCATTTTACGGTCATGAGTAATCTAGTCATCTGAGAATATAAAAACCATACCAAAGTCACCAAAGAACTGGCGAAAATGATGGGTCTACCTGCTTGTGGTTTTATGGAAGGTGGAAGCTGGTGGCTGGGGCATTACATTTAGACGCTGTGAAGGGACGATCTCAAAAAATATATGAGGTCAATGATGAACTCGATGAATGGGGAACATTCCATTGTAAATTGTAAAGGTCATGATCCCAATGGACTTATGGAAAGAAGTCAAAGAGCTGACATCTAGCTCTCTGCACGATAAAGATTGAAGAAAAACTCACTAAGAAAAAGCATCTTCATTCTGAGCCCCTGGCACTTTCAATTATGTGTTACTTCAAATGCGGGTGGTCAGGTATACTCGGAGTTTATCCCAATCTGTATTTTATGTTACCGAAGTAAAAGTGCCATTTTGGTTATTTATACAGAGACAAGTGACCTAAACAGGTCATGCAGCATCTCTGGAGGGAGTGGACAGACGACATTTCAGACCACTGATCTAATTCACCGAGCTTTTAGTTACTAAATCCTTAAGGATGCTGTTTTCTAGATTGTTCACAGACACAAACTGTGCAAAGCACCCCTGGTTCACTGGTGTTCGAACTCAGAAATCAGATGTAGAAATCCCCGTTTCTAAATTGAAAATGTCTCTCTAAGCTAAACTCATTTTTCAAAAAGGATTGTACTCTTAAATGCTATATAAATCCATCTTGACTGAATTTACATTTTCTGAATAATACCCTGTATCTTTGCAACAAATGGTCTGATGGTTATGGTGAAAGATTGGTATTTCAAATGCTTGGAATCTATGGACATCCAGTCTGATTTTCTTTTGAGCACTTTCCTTTCATTAAAACATTCACATTTTCCTTTCTTCATTCCTATGAATCTCTTGGGTGTTTTATGATTAACAGCACAATCACAAATATCAAACCTCAAATCTGGAACACATTAATTTTCTTCTTAAATATAAAGCAGTTTCCAACAATAATTCATATGAATACATAAAAATTACAACCCAGAAACAGATCATCCTGAAGCAATAGTTCTAAATACACTTACCTTTGCCTGTTCTCAATAATCCTTTACTCCATTTTCTTTCACCCAACTATCCATTTTAATTTTGAATATCAATATAAATTCCATATTAACCAGTAATGCTGTGAATCAGCTCTACAATCACATCTCCATATATATATATATATACAATCTCCCTGCAAAATCTCACCTATTATTCTAAAGACATCTGTATAACTGTCATCTGTTTTCTCAAATGAAAATGAACTCAACTTTCTCATCCCATTTGTTTCTATATTTTTGAAAAGAGGCATCCTAGTGAATCTCAACACTGGACATAGTATTGAGGTATACTTTAATAAGATTCCACACAGGCTCATTATTCTTAGTTTTAATATTCTACAACTATTTGGTGAAATTTTGAATTCCATTTACTGTTTTTAATGACATTATTGAGTTTCTGTGCAGCTATTAACATATGATCCAGCAAATCTATATTCTTTGACTCCTTTATTGCATTGATTCTGCTAATTCTAATATGTATTTCTTAATAACAGCACATCACATCTACTATTACTGAATTATATCTTCCAAATTTTAACCTTCTTGGTCATAAATATCCCATTTGGCTTGCTTTGATCTAAGTGATTTATTATCCCACTATTTGTGGTATCATCTATAGGTATCCACACTATTATAATGCGCTTACAAACAAAGCAAAGGATAAAAACAAACAGCAATTCTCTTTCTGTGTTGAATTGTGCGCCTATTTGGCCCTTATCTTCAGTTTGAAGCAGAACCTGGTTATGCATCCCTGAATTTAACCAACAGGTCTAGCAATGCATAATTTTTATGTGAAAAACAAATCACAAATATAAAGTACCTCAGTCATTTTTAATCTATCATCTTGAATGGAACACATTAAATTCACTTGTTGAATCATTGCCATCTGTGATTAATGTTTTGAGATATATTCAACAGAAATCTGAGCCTATCCATTCCCATTCAAGAATTCAATTTCCCTGTTTATGTGCTGTTTTAGCAGTCATCTTAACTTTTCTTGCTATCACAAGATTTTGGAGCTCATTTTTGATTTTCAGATCTTTAAACAAGAGGAGTTTGGCATCCCAAGTGAAAGTAAGCCAGTAGCCAGTACTTAATAGCAAGGAAGTGGCCTGCATTATGTTTGCAATGCAACTGTATAAGTAAAAATGCATACAACTGCACAAGTAAAATAATTAAGTTAGTTTCACTCCTGCCCAGCATGACATTGGATGAAAAGTTGCAAACAGATGCACAATGAGACCCCCTGGGGCTATGCAACACATACAATTTCTGATATCAACAAAAAACAAAGTTTGTGGAACTCAGTGAGAGGAGCAGCATCTGTAGGGAAAGGGATTATTGCATTTCAGGTCAAAACCCTGCATCAGGATTGGGAGAGGAGAGGGATGGGGGTAGATCCAGGGACAGTAGGTGATTAGTGGACCTTGAAGGGGTGAAGGATTACAGGCAACTAGAGCCAGATGGAGAGGAATAAGGGAGAGTGGTGGAGTTGGGGGTGGAGGCAGATGGGGGATAGGTGGAAGGAGACAAGGAAAAAAAGGCCAGATGGAGCCAGGTGTTGGGGGAGGGAAAAGGAGAGTGTAGATGGACACAGTTGTTGGCAGATATTAAGCAGGGACGCAAAGGCTAATAAGGGGAGGGAGGCACAGGAGGTAAGGGTTAACTGAAATTGGAAAATTCAATGATCATACCATCTGGTTGGAAACTACCCAGGAAGAATGGGAGATGCTGTTCCTTTAGTTTGCATTGGACTGACAAGCCAGAGTGGGATTCGAAGGGAAGTTGTAATGGCTGGCTATCAGGAGTTCATGATGGGCATCCTCTACTCCCCCCCCCCCCCCCCCCACTTGGCTCCATCTGTCTGTTACCCTCCACCCCTCCTGTCTTTCTGACACCTAGTAGCCGCTATCTCACCCCCCTTCTCCACCCCCAACCTCTCCTTCACTAGCTATCTTCCCTTGGAGTCTCCCTAACGCAGAGTCTCAACCCTAAACATCGACAAATGTTTCCCCTCCCACAGCTGATAATCGAGTTCCTCCAGCAGTCTGCTTTCTGCTCCATATTTCAGCATCTGCATTCTCTTATGTCTCCTGATATTAACAAACCAGACAAATGAAATTCAGATAGTTTGCAACTATCTCAAGAAACTGGGTGAGTAAAACAAATTGATATCACTCCCACGTAGGTGTTTTTTGTAATAAGTAAAATATCTGCTGCAGCATTGTTTGACAATCAATGCTTAACCTGTTTACCTCGTGGATTAAATAATGCAGTGATTTAATAAATTGCACATTTCTACATGAGTTAATGTTTATTTCATGATAACATGCATAACTATATAAAAAGCAAAAATGCACATGATTTTAATGAGGGACCTTTATCATTTACTTGTTTTTTTAAACATGAGGTTAATTTAGTCTCTTATTTTAAAACATTAGAGAAGGGAAGCTGAGTACGAGAATGTAGGTAGGGAAGGGTTTGATTGCATGTGGGATGCAGTAACTGTGTCTTATGTGGGAAATATCGTGCAGTATTATAATTTTATGATGGTGATTCTGGGAAGGTTGTCAGAGGTAGGAAAGTGGTCATGGGAATGGGATACAGAAGATTCTGAATCATTTTTCCATCGTTTCTGGCAGGTTTATAATCACCTGAAAATAATGTGACATATGATAGCTTGAGTGCCGTCTCACATATGATAGCCCCCTCGCAGGCTACTTCAGATTTCTTCATATGTGCTGGATAGCAGCTAAGCCTGACTTCTTCTTACAGAAGCAGAAAAAGGGAAGCAAAGTTCATTTGCTCCCAAGTCTCCATCAAGAAAGCAGACACTTCACTGAATATAAACAAAAGATTAATGCAGGATGGGGAACAGTTCCTGGCAAGTGCAGAGCAAGAAAGGGGGAAGATCTCTTATATAACCATATAACAATTACAGGACGGAAAAAGGCCATCTCGACCCTTCTAGTCCATGCCAAACACTTATTCCCCCCCTACCTGCACTCTGACCATAACCCTCCATTCCTTTCCCGTCCATATAACTATCCAATTTATTTTTAAATGATAAAATCGAACCTGCCTCCACCACCTCCACTGGAAGCTCATTCCACACAGCTACCACTCTCTGAGTAAAGAAGTTCCCCCTCATGTTACCTCTAAACTTCTGTCCCTTAATTCTCAAGTCATGTCCTCTTGTTTGAATCTTCCCTATTCTCAGTGGGAAATGTTTATCCACGTCAACTCTGTCTATTCCTCTCATCATTTTAAAGACCTCTATCGTCCCCCTTAACCTTCTGCGCTCCAAAGAATAAAGACCTAACTTGTTCAACCTTTCTCTGTAACTTAGTTGCTGAAACCCAGGCAACATTATAGTAAATCTCCTCTGTACTCTCTCTATTTTGTTGACATCCTTCCTATAATTAGGCGACCAAAATTGTACGCCTTACTCCAGAATTGGCCTCACCAATGCCTTGTACAATTTTAATCTTCCAACTGGCCTAAATCTCTCTGTAGACTTTGAATATCTACTTCATTATCCACAACACCACCTATCTTAGTATCATCTGCATACTTACTAATCCAATTTACCATACCATCATCCAGATCATTGTTGTACATGACAAACAACAGTGGACACAACACAGATCCCTGTGGCACCCTACTAGTCACTGGCCTCCAACCTGACAAACAGCCATCCACCATTACTCTCTGGTATCTCCCATTCAGCCACTGTTGAATCCATCTTGCTACCCCACCATTAATACCCAATTGAACCTTCTGAACCTTCTTAACCAACCTTCCACGAGGAACCTTGTCAACGGCCTTACTGAAGTCCATATATACTGCTTTACACTCATCAATTTCCCGAGTAACCTCTTCAAAAAATTCAAGAAGATTAGTCAAACATGACCTTCCACCAGTCCATGTTGACTGTTCCTAATCAGACCCTGTTTATCCAGATGCTTATATATATTATCTCTAAGTATCCTTTCCATTAATTTTCCCACCACTGACGTCAAACTAACAGGTCTATAATTGCTAGGTTTACTCTTAGAACCCTTTTTAAACAATGGAGCAACATGCGCAGTACGCCAATCCTCCGGCACTATTCCCGTTTCTAATGACATTTGAAATATTTCTGTCATAGCCCCTGCTATTTCTACACTAACTTCTCTCAATGTCCTAGGGAATATCCTGTCAGGACCTGGAGACTTATCCACTTTTATATTTTTCAAAAGTGTCAGTACTTCCTCTTCTTTGAATCTCATAGTTTCCATAGCTACTCTACTTGTTTCCCTTACCTCACATAATTCAATATCCTTCTCCTTGGTGAATACCGAAGAAAATAAATTGTTCAATATCTCCCCCATGTCTTTTGGCTCTGCAGATAGCTGTCCACTCTGATTCTCTAATGGACCAATTTTATCCCTCGTTATCCTTTTGCTATTAATATAGCTGTAGAAACCCTTTGGATTTACTTTCACCTTACTTGCCAAGGCAACCTCATATCTTCTTTTAGCTTTTCTAATTTATTTCTCAAGATTCTTTTTACATTCTTTATACTCCTCAAGCACCTAATTTACTCCATGCTGCCTATAATTATTGTAGATCTCTCTCTTTTTCCAAACCAAGTGTCCAATTTCTCTTGAAAACCATGGCTCTTTCCAATTTTTACTATTTCCTTTCAACCGAACAGGGACATAAAGATTCTGTACTCTTAAAATTTCACCTTTAAATGTCCTCCATTTCTCTTCCACATCTTTCCCATAAAACAAAATGTCCCAATTCACTCCTTTTAAATCCTTTCGCATCTCCTCAAAGTTAGCCTTTCTCCAATCAAAAATCTCACCTCTAGGTCCAGTTCTGACCCTCTCCATAATTATATTGAAACTAATGGTATTGTGATCACTGGACCCAAACTGTTCCCCAACATACCTCTGCCACCTGACCGGTCTCATTTCCTAACTGGAGGTCCAGCACCGCCCCTTCTCTAGTAGGTACCTCTATGTATTGCTGCAAAAAACTATCCTGCACACATTTTACAAACTCCAAACCATCCAGCCCATTTACAAAATGCGTTTCCCAGTCTATGTGTGGAAAATTGAAATCTCCCACAATCACTATCTTGTGCTTACTACTAATATCTGCGATCTCCTTACATATTTGCTCTTCCAATTCTCGCTCCTCATTTGGCGGTCTATAATACACCCCTATAAGTGTTGCTACCCCTTTCCCATTTCTCAGTTCCACCCAAATAGCCTCCCTAGACGAGCCCTCTAATCTATCCTGCCAAAGCACCGCTGTAATATCTTCCCTGACAAGCAATGCAACACGTCCACCTCTTCCCCCTCCAATTCTATCACACCTCAAGCAACGAAATCCTGGAATATTTAGTTTCCAATCACAGCCCTCCTGCAACCATGTTTCACTGATCGCTACAACATCATACTTCCAGGTGTCAACCCAGGCTCTAAGCTCATCCACCTTTCTTACAATGCTCCTAGCATTAAAAGATACATAAATCTCTTGCCATCAATGATCTGATCATATTAGTTTTTGCTTTTGGAAGAATGCCAAGGAACCAGTGTTCATCTGGAGGTGTTTCAAATATCTCTATTCTTACCATGGTCTTGTCAATTCCATTTCTATAAACTTCTTTTTTCGTGAATTCTCTATTTCTATGGCTCAAAAGTTAAGGTTCTAAATTGGGGCAAGACCGATTTTGGAGGTATTACATTTGAACTTGCAGATGTCGATTAGGAGTGTCTGTTTGCAGGCAAGGGGATGGCTAGCAAGTGGGAGTCTTTCGACAATGAGATAGCAAGAATAGGTGTGGAGGAGGGTTCCTGTTAGGGGGATACAGTTGGTGAGTTTAGAGAACTCTGAGAGTTTTAGATGTTAGATATTAGATGTTGAGGGTCTTGTCAGGAAAAAGAAAGGCAAAAAACAGTTGTGACAAGCAAATCCCTTTGTGAGTATAAGCATAGAAAGACACTTAGGAAGACATTCAGGAGGGTGTAAAGTGTATAGGAATTGGAACTAAAGGCAAGCTAAAGGAAAATCCCAAGATATTCTACAGGTATATTAAGAGAAAGAGGACGACTCAGAAAAGAATAGTTTCCCTTATAGATCAGCCTGTCTGCCTTTGTGTATATCCCACGAGATGGGGATATATTAATTGAATATTTCTCACCTATTTTTCCGATGAGAAGATCATGGAAGCTAAGGAATTGAGACACAGGAGTTGTGATGTCGTAGCTCAGATACGAATTACCAAAGAAGATGTGTTGGCAGTTTTAAAGAGCATTAAGGTGGATAAAACCCCAGGGCATGACTGTACGACTTGCGGGAAGCTGGGGAGCACGTAATACCTCCAAAATCAAAATTGCAAAGCCCCTTGCAGAGATATTTGCATCATCTTTAGTACGTGAAGCTCTGTAAGAATAGAGGATGGCTAATGTTGTGTCGTTGTTTAAGAAGGGCAGCAAGGACAAGCCAAGGAACTAGATGCCAGTAAGACTGATGTCAATGGAGAGAAAATTGTTGGAGGGGAATCTTAGGGATGGGATCTACCTGCATTTAGATAGACACAGTCTGATTAGAGATAGTTAACACATCTTAGTGCATTGGAAATTATGACCCACAAATCTGATAGTTTTTTGAAGAAGTCCCCAGATGATCGATAAGGCAGGGCAGTGAATGTTGTCAACATGGACTTTAGCAAGGCCTTTGACAAAGTCCCGCATGGTGGGCTAATCTGCAAGGTTAAAGCAATGAAATCCAGGGTGAGCTTATCAATTGGATTCACAATTGAATTGGAGGAAGGAGTCAAAGGATAGCTGTAGGCGGTTGTTTTTCTGATTTGAGGCCTGTGACCACTGGAGTGCCGCAGAGGTCAGTGCTGAGTCCACTGTTGTTTGGTATCTACATTAATGATTTGCTTAACAATGTAATTAATATTATCATTAAATTTGCAGATTACACCAAAATTGGAGGTATGGTGGACAGTGAAGAAGAATATCTAACTTTATAACAGAATCTGGATCAGTTTGGGAGATGTGCCATGGAAAAGCATACAGAATTTAACTCTGACAAATGTGAGGTG
Organism: Leucoraja erinaceus; assembly: GCF_028641065.1. Classification (NCBI taxonomy): domain Eukaryota; kingdom Metazoa; phylum Chordata; class Chondrichthyes; order Rajiformes; family Rajidae; genus Leucoraja; species Leucoraja erinaceus. Next base: position 13,290,804 of record NC_073389.1, on the reverse strand, counting down.
CTGTATTTTGGTATGTCAAGGCGGGGCTGGATCCACACAGTAAATGGTAGAGCCTGAGAGAGTGTTGCAGAACAGACACATCTGGGAGCACAGATGTATAGTTCCCTGAAAGTGGTGAGTCAGGTGGACAGTGTGGTGAAGCAAGCGTTGAGCACACTTGCCTTCATTGGGAAGAGTATTGAGCACAAAAGTTGGGAAGCATGAAGCAACCATGCAAATTATTGGTGAGAACAAATGTGGTGTATTCTGCCTAGTTCTGATCATCAAGCTTTTGTAATTTGGCAAGGGTGCAGAAAAGATTCACTAGAATATTACCTGGGCTTCCAAGCTTAAGTTTTCGGGAGACATTGGGGCTTTTATCTTTGGAGAATAGGAGGCTGAGGGATGACATTGTTGTGGTGTACCAGAGCATAAGAAGTATGAATAAAGTGAATGCTCAGTCTTTAAGCGGATTCAAAAACTAAGAGACAAGAGAGACAAGACAAGAGAGACAAGACAAGAGACATGTATTGTCACATGTACCAATTGGTACATTTGTGATCACCATTGGTGAAATTTGAGGTCACCAAACAGCTGTACGAATAAAAATGAGCACAGAACACTTTAACATAATCGTCCCCACACAGCGGAATCAGTTTCCCACTGTGAGGGAAGGCACCAAAGTTCAGTCATCCTCCTCTGTTGTTCACCCTTGGCCAGGGGGCTCCCGAACCCCTTGCTGTTTCTGCTACGGCGGCCCGATGTTCAGGATGATGGAACTCCGACGTCGGAACGGGAGAACATTCTCAGCGGCTTGGACTTCAGAATCGACCACTTCCTACCGGAGACCGCGGCTCCCGAAGTCCACAGGCGGAGATTCACGCTAGCGGCCCTCGTCAAAGGGATCCTAGGACTCCGCGATGTTGAAGTCAGCGCTGCCCGTGCTGGAAGCTCCGCAACCACAGCTCCACGATGTTGAAGCAGCAAGCCCAACACTCCGGAACTTCAAACTGCGATCCAGGGAAGGCATCGCCCGCTCCGCAGTGAATCCAGTGCTGCACCGCTGCTGAATCTTTGGTCCGGTCCCCGGCAGGAAAGGCCGCGCCAATGCAGTTGGTAAGCCGCGAGGGGGGGGGGTGCGAAGATGCGACTCGGAGAATAATCACATCCTCATCAGGAAGTGACTGAGAAATGGTTTTCCCCTTACCCTACTCTCACATAGAAATACAAAAAAAATCCGCCAAAACATACTTTTAAACAAACTAAAAATTAAAAAAAGATAGAAAAACAGACAGACTGTAGGCAGAGGCTGACATCATGCGGCACCCCTAGTGACAGATCTCATATGCTTAAGATGAGAGGGGAGAGATTTAAGGCTTCAGGGGCAACATTTTCACTCAAAGGGTAGTCTACAGTATATATAAAAGGAGCTGCTACAGATAGCTGTATCTTCAATTACCATTTTTAAAAGGTATTTTGATAGATATATGGATAGAAAGAAAGGACAAGATGGGCCAAAAGGTCTATTTCCACGCTATATAGTTTAATGTAGAGATACAGCACGGAAACAGGCCCTTCGGCCTACTGAGTCTGTACCGACCAGCAATCCCCACACATTAACATTAACCTATACACACTAAGGAAAATTTACACTTATACCAAGCCAATTAACCTACAAAACTGTACGTCTTTGGAGTATGGGAGGAAACCGAAGATCTCGGAGAAAACCCATGCAATCATGGCGAGAACGTAAAACTCCGTATAGACAGCACCCGTAGTTGGGATCAAACCCAGTTCTCTGGCGCTGCAAACGCTGTAAGGAAGCAACTCTACCGCTGCGCCAACGTGCCACCCTATATGACTCTATGTTGCAACATTATGCATCTTCATCTTAACATGAGTGATTATGTTTCAGATAGTTTGGTGTGCCTTTTGGAAATCCCTTCTTAAACTATTCCTATTTTTAATCTATTTTTCTACTCAACGTTGTAACCTTATTTCTACTATTCTTTTCTACTGAGAAAAGGGGGGTGAGTTATCTACTCAAATCTCATGTTCATATTCCTCTGAGCATGAATGCATTACTTTCCTTACCAAATCTCTCTTTGAACACACTAAGAACTCATTGAAAGTAACTCAAATTAAAAAAAATCTATTTTGTAGGAAAAAAAAAGAGACATAATGTGGTATGATTACATTCGCTATGATCATGCGGTTAGCAAGAAGCATGCCATCCTGAGATCACAACACACATATAATGTTTTATGTAGCCACAAGCTGCGTTACAATTGGTACTCAGTTATGAAGTTTGCAGTAAATGTGCCAACCATAAGTAACATGAAGAAACCAAAGAAATCTAAATGCCTGTAGCTTTACCACTGTCTCTACTTTAGAAATAATGTGTTGTAACGTACTTACTTCCCCAGCTCACACTGCAGTTCTGGAAGGGTTAGTGGTGTTGGTTTCTTTGCAACAAGGTTGAGTTTATACCAAAACTCTCCTATGAGGTCTGAGTAGAAGGTAACACTGTGAATAAGAGCAGATGGTCATGTAAATTTTCTACGAATCTAACAACAAATTGTAATTTTTTAAAATAAATATCGCATTGTTATATCTATTGGTGATCATATCTAATTTTTAATACCTGAAATAGTTATGACTATCAATAGTCAATAGTTCTTTATTTGTCACATATGCAACTACACAGTGAAATTAATTTTGCATTTATTACACATGCAGGTGCCGCCATTTTTGCCGCCATTATTCAAAGTCCAAGGTCCAGTTGTTTGCCTAGTTATTACAACACTTTGATATAGACAGTTTATGTATGGATCTTATTATATGTCATGATGATTTTAGTCACAGATTAAAGATAGAGTGGTGCGGAAAGGATGTTTCCACTGGGAGGAGAGTTTACGACCAGAGGTCAAAGCCTCAGAATTAAAGGACGTTCTTTTAGAAAGGATGTGAGGAACGTCAGAGGGTAGTTAATCTGTGGAACTCTTTGCCACAGAGGGCTGTGGAGGCCAAGTCAGTGGATCTTTTTAAAGCAGAGATAGACACATTCTTGATCAGAACGGGTGTCAAAGGTGATGGGGAGAAGGCTGGAAAATGGGATTAGGAGGCAGAGATCAGCCATGATTAAATGGCAGAGTGGACTTGATGGGCCAAATGGCCTAATTCTATTCCTATAACTTGTGAACTTGCGAAATTGATAGGATGATCATTGCACTACTCCAAGTGTTTCGCAACTAGTGGGGGGAAAAAAATAACTGCTTGAAAAAATTAAGACATAAGTGCAAGGTAGCAGCTACAACATAAAATAAAAATTTGCAAAAGTCAATAATAAATGGAGGTGTCATGTGTGAGGTAACCAAAGAATAAAGTGTATATAGGTATATATACAGACTTCTCATAGGTACAAGTTGTTCAGGGGAATGGGACATTGAAGTAAACTTATGGATTTAGACCAATTTGCTTTATAGGTTATTGGACATTTCTAAAATAAACTATAATCCAAATTAAAATTACTCAGAATGTAGAAATGCATGAGTTAATTAAAACAACTGATTGGACTCTATAAAGGCAAATTTCTTTTGATGAAGTGGTTGAGGGGAATGTAGAGAATTTCAAAAGTCTCGTAGTAAGATTGTTGCAATAAATCAGACAGATTATGCAAGAAGTGTAGCAGTAGGAATCAAAGATTCACAATTGAACAAAATAATCAATGGGATAGGGATACCAGATTAAAAAAAACGTTGGAAGTAATCTGTGTCAATCTCACATTATTTTAAAGTAAATAAAGAATATTTTGACCTGGATGTGGACAACACAATGTTAACATTTTTTAACACCATTAATTATTTTGCAAATTGAAGAACAGTAAAACATTTCAGGATTGCAGTGGTTGATATATTTTGGCCATTTTATCCACCAACACAAAACTCCATTTACCTTCTATGCTGAAAAACATACTCAAAAACTTCAAAGGAGATACCACAGGTTTATTAACTTTCTGCATTTATGCCTATGTTGGCAATAAAAATGTGTTCCCGTGAGTGACACCTTATGCTAAGAAATAAGTAAGTGTGGGCAGTAGAACTGCTTCCGCATAGTGCCAGAGACCCAGGTTCAATCCTGATCTTGGGGCCTGTCTGTGTAGAGTTTGCACGCTCTCCCTGAGCTGAGTGGGTTTCCTCCGAGTGCTATGATTTCCTTCCACATCTCAAAGAGATGAGGCTTGAAAGTTAATTGGCCTCTGTAAATTGCCATAGTGTGTGGAGAGTGGATGTGAATGTGGGATAAAATAGAACTTGTGTGTTCACATGATCGATGGTTGACATGGACTCGGTGGGCCGAAGAGGATGTTTCTATGCAGTATCTTTCAATCTTTGAAAACCAAAGTTCCAGTTCTTTCCAAATGCCATTTCAGATCAGGAACACGTGGGACACATTGAGTCCCCTCAAGTCAGTTTTTTGGACATTTGTGATATACACTCATTTTAGATGGGATTCAAAAATATCTGCACTTTCATTATTGGTTTGCTGGAGTGTTTATCTCACTTCCTGCCATTTAGCTGCTGTAGTCTATCTTTTTAGAAAACTGGACTGCCTTGCAGTATATACTTTAACTTTGTCAAACACTACTTTGAATCTGTACTCACTGAAGTGGCAATGAAGATTTGTAAGTTTGTATTGTGTTTGTTGTGGTTTGTGGATTGCACATTTTCAGAAGATTCGTGATTGAGGTTCCATTCATTGATTACATCACACAGTAAATCTTTTGGCACAGCCGTTCCCTGCTGACATCTATGCTACACTGCAAACTCCTCCTCCTTCCTCATGTCACTCTATCAGCACAGCTATTTCAATGCACAACACAACATTGTAGAATGTTCCAAATGCTCACCAAACTTCAGCAAAGTTTTTTCAGAATTCTTCACTGAATTCCTTGGTGAGGGCTTTATACTGATGGCTTGCAGTTGTGCTTTTTCACGCGGGTGGAAACATTTTCTCTGTATCCACTCTTAAAACTTGTCATCTTTTTCAAGATCAGATAAGTTTGTGGTTTTGAGGTAAAAAGCTTACATGCATTTTATTTAATGGCAGAGCGGCTGTGAAAGGCTTGCCTTGCCCCAGTTTTTTTCTTTATTGCCCTTCAAACTATGCTCATGAGAAAAGAAAAATCAAGTCTGCTCATCCTTTCCTGACATTAATATACTCGCATTGCAGGCATCATCATTTCAGGTTGTCTGCATACCCATTCCAATGCCTCCACATCTGTTTAACGCTCATGCGAAGGGCTAGTCAGAGCACAAAAGATGACATGGCCATCCACTGCAGCCAAGAAATCTCCAGCCATGATGATTTTTCATACCACTGGACTCTGAGCTGCGGCCGAGAGCTTCTCCACCTTAAATTCATTCACGCACAGGTTTTTGTGCGGCCCTCCTCTCTACACAAAGTCCTGCGGCGAAGGGCGAGGAGCAAAGCGACAAGGAGAGGTAACTACTTGAAGTCGTAGTTCCGAACCTGCACGTAGGCGGCCTATGGACCAGTCTTCGCTTTTCTTTGTACCAGGGCAGCAAGGAAGTTTGGCAGCATCCTAGGCAACTGAGCAGCCCGCTTCAGCTCACGCTAGTAAGGGAGGGGACTAGAAAAGATGTCCTAAACATTGCCTGCCCTCAACGAACTGGCCAGCAAGCCGTAGCTGGCAGTTTAACCCTCACCTGCGGTCGAAACTATAAACAAAAAAAGAAACTCATCTTGTCCACATATAATTTACGCACTTGCGTGGACAGAGACCCCACAGTAAGGCCCCAGAGAAGAACAGCCCTTGTAGCCAGGGAACTAGCTCGGTACAGGATCGACATTGCTGCTCTCAGCGAAACGGGTTTCGCCAATGAAGGATCGGTCTGTGAACCGATGGGTGGTTACACGTTCTTTTGGAAAGGTAAAGCAGAGAACAAAGATCAGATCCATGGGGTTGGACTGGCTATAAGTACATCCCTCTCACAACAGATGCCAGATCTTCTTACAGGAGTAAATGAATGTCTCATGAAGCTTCGTTTTCTCCCTTGCCTCTGCTCGCAACCTGACTATCATAAGTGCTTATGCCCCCACTGACCAGCAGTGATGAGGTCAAAGAGAAGTTCTACGAGGACCTTGACTGTATGGTGAAGCAAACCCCTGCCAGCGACAAGCTCATACTGCTAGGGGACTTCAATGCCAGAGTTGGCAGTGACAGCCAGTGCTGGGAACAGGTCATGGGACCTCATGGCTTTGGAAAGATGAACGGAAACGGTCTACTCCTCCTGAGTATGCGTGCAGAAAATGACCTCGTCCTCACCAACACCCTCTTCTGAATGGCCAACAAGTACAAGATCATGTTGATGCATCCCAGGTCCAAGCAATGGCATCTCATCGACTATGTCATTGTCCGCAGGCGGAACATCTGTGATGTTAAGATAACCAGAGCCATGTGGGGAGGCTGAGTGTTGGATGATCACAGATTGGTCAGGTCAATTTTCAACCTGCACGTCCCTCTGCCACAGAGCAAGACATCTAAGCTTCTCCGTGCATCATTCAACACCGAGATGTTCAAACGACCAGACGTCACTGAGAAGTGGCGGTCCCAGCTGGACAACAAGCTGACTGCTCATGGACCACTGACAGGCAACCCAATTGAAAAGTGGAACCAGTGCAAAGAGCTGATGACAAGAGTCAGCTAAGGAAGTCCTGGGACGCAGGCAGCAAGTGCACCAGGGCTGGTTTGATGTAAACAATGATGAAATGACCAAACTCCTGGAGGAGAAACACAAGGCATTCATCGAGTGGCAGAATGACATATCCTCCATCTGTTGTGTTTCGGCTGTTGTAATAAATGAAGCCTTACACCATGATAAAGGTCCAAATACTTTATTAACGACATAGCATAGGAAACTTCATGCTAGCACGTCTTTCTAATTCTAAAGGGGACAGGCAGGGAGGAATACTGTAAAATCAAGCGGGCGTAACTACAAAAGCATGACTTATAACATGAGTAACACTGATCTACATCCTCCCTCTTAAAGAATCAATAACATGACAAACCTATCAACTAAGTAAGGCAACTGGAGGAAAGTCAAACATAGTCCATGTACTTCATAACCAGTCTACAAACATGACCAGCACATGAACGATAGAGACTATCTCCATTCTTTCCCCCCGGGGAGAGGCAGGTGGCTTCACAGGCGAGGGAGACTGGATCAGCATTCCTGGAGACGAAGCAGGAGACTGTGGCGCAGACAAAGACATCAAGGGCAGAGGAGCTGTTGCAGACATGGATTGTTGTGCTAGTAGAAGCATAGGAGTGCCGCTAGATGCAGACGGAAGTGTATTTGTATGGTCTGGATAATATGGAGGAGGAACTGGTTCGTTCACAGGCAGGATATGTTGGCTGTTACGCCTGTAGGTGCCGCCATCAGGACTGATGATATATGACTGTGGCTCTGAGGCAATTCCAGAAATCACTCCAATACGGTCATGGCCTTTGTCAGTCTGTAAACGGACCACCCGCCCTTTGGTCAGTGGTGGCAGTGGCCTACTTGTTTTGTCAAACCATTGTTTTTGAATGTCACGCTTCTGTTGTAACCTGGAGTGAACCTCCTCGGGTGGAAAGAATCGCTTCAAGCACCTGCAGAGCAAGGCACAGAAGGAGCTACGAGAGATGCAAGACAGCTAGTGGGCGAGTAAAGCTGACGTTCAACATTACGCAGACATGAACAACTCTGAGCAATTTTTCAGCTTGATTTAGGCCACCCAAGCTGACCACCTCCCCCCTCCTTGCAGCTGACGGCCAAACTCAGCTCGAGGATAAAAGCAGCATCTCAGACAGATGGAGAGAACACTTCGCCAACCTCCTCAATAGACCCTCTGCCGTTGGCCCAGTCGCTTTTGACCAGACCCCACAAAAGCCAACACTTGACGACGTTGACTTCCACCCATCTGTGGAAGAGATCAAGCAAGCCATCAGTCAAACAGCACAGCCAAGGCATCGGGCATGGACGGAATCCCTATTGAACTCTACAAGGCAGCAGGTCCTGAGACACTTCCATAACATCTTGTCCAACATCTGGGAGACAGAAAGTATGCCCGATGAATTCAGGGACGCCACTGTTCAAAAACAAAGGTAGCAAAGCTGACTGTGGCAACTACCGAGGCATCTCCTTGTTGTCCATAGCTGGAAAGATACTGACCCGTGTCATCCTCAACCGCCTAATCAATAAGGTCGCGAAAGCAAGCTTGCCGGAGTCTCAGTGTGGTTTCAGACCTGTTCGCAGCGCTGCTGATATGATCTTCACGGTGAAACAGATACAGGAAAAATCCATCGAGCAGAAGATGGACCTCTACGCAGTCTTCAGCGACTTGACAAAGGCCTTTGACATGGTGACCCGGGAGGCTCTGTGGTTGATCCTTCACAAGCTCGGCTGCCCAAGAAAGTTCATCCAGATCATCCCCTCTTCCATGATGTCATGACAGGAACAGTTCTGGTCAACAAAACTTCTGCACCTTTCGACATCTCCAATGGAGTGAAGCAAGGTTGCGTTCTGGCCCCTGTACTCTTCAACCTCTTCTTCGGCTGCGTCCTGAGTTACGCACTTCAGGACCTCGACCGTGGCTTGTACCTGACGTACTATCTGGACGGATTTACCTTTGACCTTCGACGACTGAACGCCAAAGCCAAGACACACGAACGGCTCATTCTCAAAGTCCTTTTTGCAGACGACTGCGCCCTCATGGCTCATGAGGAGTCTGACCTCCAGTTAATTGTGACCAAATCTGCGGAAGCAGCACAGGCTTTTGGTCTCTTATCAGCCTCAGCAAAACGGAAGTCATCCACCAGCCGGCTCCAGACTCTGCAGCACCGCCCCCAAGTGTGCACATTGACAGCACACAGCTGAAAGCCGTTGACTCCTTCAAATACTTGGGAAGCGTAATATCATCCGATGACTCCCTGGACAAGGAAATCTCAACGAGAATCGGCAAAGCCAGTTGGACAACTGCGTACACGAGTGTTGAACCACCACAACATCAAGCTGTCAACTAAACTCAGTCTACAAAGCAGTTGTGCTTTCCAGCCTGTTCTATGGCTGTGAAACATGGGCCTTGTACAGGAACCACATCCGTCTACTTGAGAAGTTCCATATGTGCTTGTTATGGTCCATCATGGGCATTCGCTGGCAGGACAAAGTGCCCAACCCACAAGTATTGGACAGATCCAGCTTCACAAGCATCGAGACAATGATCATCAAAGCACAGCTCCGATGGACTGGGCACATATCAGGATGGATGAAACTCACATGCCGCGACAAGTCTTCTATGGCGTGCGCTCCCAGGGACAAAGGAACAGTGGGCGTCCCAGGAAGCGGTACAAAGATTACGTCAAGGACCATTTCCACTATTGTGGTCTTGTGCCCAAGCAATTGGAAACCTGGCGTTCAGCAGTGCAAACATCAGCCAGCAGCTTCGAGGAGCGCCGCCTAGAGTGACTTACTAAAGCCAGGGAGAGGAGGAAGGCTACCGTCCAGAACCCGCCAGCGACGACCTTCATCTGCCCTCAGGTGTGCGGTTCACAAATTGGACTCGTGAGCCATGTCAGAACTCACCAGAATTGAGACTGCGCAACCCGCCATCGTCGTTACTGACAGGCCACCATCACGCTCATGCTATTACAATAATCCTCTAACATTTCTTGTGATAGGTGTTATTTGTGTTTCAAGATCTCTTCATATCTTCACCATCTAGGTTTGCATGTTTCAAATAATAAAATACCTCAAACTGAAATGTACTAGCTCAAATATATCTGTGTGAACTTAATCTGTGAATTGTTCACCCATTTTGAAGTCCTGACATTTATTGAAACCCTCAATATTATTTTGTCACCCCTGTTGAACTTGCCAAGCCAAACTCCAGCACACTATATTCAATGTCATATACAACTTTAGAAGTGTTTTTAATTTCAAACCAAGAATTATTCAATTAAACCACAAACATCAGCAGCCACCCTCTTTCATTACGATCCATCACTCCCAGTCTCCACTTTATATCTGGAAGCCAGCTAGCAATTCATTCTGCTACTTCCATTCTGGGTCAACATTCCCTGATGTTGTGATCTATTAAGATATGATCCTATCAAAAACCTTTTGAAAATCCAGGTACATTACATTCAGTATACATTACCAGTGTCAATCTTTTGCTTCTTCGAAAAATTCAATAAAGTTTGTCTGTCTGTCTGTCTGTCGAAAAAGGTAAACGATATCGCTACAATTTGCGTTGGGGGACCAGGGCTCCCGTGTGACTGGGACCCAAACTGTGTCTAGTATATAAATAAAACTTTCATCTTGTTATCTGCAGGTTGTTTTTCTATTTGCGCAAAAACTGTACACGATAGTGCTGCGATTTTTGCCCCACCTTACTCACCATTGTCCTGTGCTGTAAGTGATGCAAGTTTTATTCAGATTGATGGTATATTTTAAAAGTTATTAAGGTTTTAAAACCTTAAAAAACGCACATTCGCTGTTGGGGGAGAGTTCCCATGTGCATCTTTACTGGTGTCGCAAAGGGCACCCAATGGGTCCTCAGCTGTAGGGACCTTTCCAGAATTGAGATCGTGGTGGTGGCAGCGAGAGGCCACATCAACGATCCGGGGTCTGGATGCTCAGGCTGGTGGCGGTGGCGGCCGGCTCCGGGGGCGGGCTGGGGCCTTGGCGAGGATCCAAGGCCTGGGCGCTGAGCCTGGTTCTGAGGACAGCAGCGCTGCTGCCTCCGGGCACGCAAGGAGGGAAAAGAGCGGCACCCTCGAGATCCTGGAGAGATGAGGAATGAGGGTGGGGGGAGGGGGGTGGGGAGGAGAGGGAGAGTGGGGGGAAAGGGGGGTAGTGGGGGAGGTAGTGAGTGGGGAATAGAGGAGAGGAGGGCAGGGGGGGGAGGTGAGGAGGGGTAGTGGGGGGATAGTGATAGGTGAGGAGTGGGAGATAGAGGGATAGGAGGGGGGTATGGAGGGGAGAGGAGTTATGGAGAGAGGGAGGGAGTGACTGAGGGTAGGGGAAAGGTGAGGCAGGGAGAGGTGAGAGAGGGATTGGGGAGGGGAAGAGGAGAAGGGAAAGAAGAGGGAGGGTGAAGAGGAGAAGAGTGCTGGGGGATGAGGGGAAATGAGCCGTGCCTGTGCTGTTGGGAGCTATGGGTGAGTGGTGGAATGTTGCATTGGGGGAACGGGTGAATGGTGGAATATTGCGTTGGGGAACAGACCCAACGGGTCTGCACTTAGTCTAGTATAAGCTATGAACAACCTGCAATTCCCTGGCCATGTTCTACCCACCTCTCTAAAGTATAATGACAATCTAAAAAATTAAGTATATAACCTAGCGCACTACTTTGATATGCTGCTCCATTAACAAGCCTTTGCCAATATTTATTACTAATTACACAGACAGATAATTATTTTGATAGTTCAGTGCTACGTGTTGAACTCAATACTTAATTGGATGTAAAATACCATGACTGCAATACATAAGATTTGCAAATGTTTTTTCTTTCATTTCACTGTAATTGTGGCAGTGCACCTCTGAAGCAGCCAGGAATCTCTCTCGTTACTCCCTGCAGAAAACACAGTGAGTGACTCTGCTACAGCTTAACCAGAAAAGTCTGATAAATGGGGACAGAGACAATAGCTCCAATGTGAATACAGCAGAACAGTGACATGCCAAATGCAAGTTCTTCCCCAGCAAAGATGAAGGACCAATAAAATAGTTCAAAGTCACGATGATGTGAATCTTGGAGAGAAATGTGCAGGTGGTAGTTTTCCCCATGCACACTTTAGCCTTGCACAACAATGTTGGAGGAAATGAATGTTAAGGTAGGGGTTAATGGGAGTGGTCAGGCAAATAGGCTGATTTGTCCACGATGTTTCTTAAGTGTTGATGATCCTGCATTGATCCAGGTAAGTGCAATACATTCAATTGAGTTCCTGACATATTTTGTGGATGGTAGAAAGGTTTCAGGTTATCAGCACATCAGTCTTTTGCCACAGAATACCCAGTCTCTGACCTGCTATTGCAGCCATTTTATTTGTGTAGCTGTTTCAGTTTCTGCTTAATAATACCCTCATGGTTTTGGATGGTGAATGGCAGTTCACAGGATGGCAGTTTTAAAGAAGTCAGAAATTATGCCCATTTAACTATGCATTGAGCACTATATGTTATTTATTTGACCAAGGAAATGGACAAGCGGTGAGAACAAAAGTAGACTCAATTAAAAAGGTTTTAAGAACTTGGATAAGCAATTAAATATTGATGCCCCTTACAAATCCCCAAGATCATCGCAGTCTGTTATCTTCAGTGGACATTACATGGGTAAGCAAAAAGTAAATTTAAAAGTAAATCTAAAAACAGTAAGAACTGGAAACGCCAGCTGTGGAGTGTTCTAATAAATAACTGATCTGAAGTATTAAATCCTCAAGTGCTGCCAGATCTGCCAGTATTTCCTTCTTTCAATTTTTATTTGACATTGAATGGATACTGGAAATGGGAAAGGTCCCTAGATCACCAGGGGACCTATGCGAGGATCCTGTTTGTTGATTTAGCTCTGCATTCAACACCATTGTGCCAGAGCTACTACACTCCAAACTTTCCGAGTTGATTGTGCCTGAACCCCTCTGTCGGTGGATCACTAGCTTCCTGACAGACAGGAAGCAGCATGTGAGACTGGGAAAGCACATCTCGGACCCGCAAACACTCAGCATAGGAGCACCACAAGGCTGCGTACTCTCTCCTCTCCTCTACACTCTACACCAACGAATGCACCTCCACAGACACCTCTATCAAGCTTCTCAAGTTTGCGGACGACACAACTCTGATTGGACTGATCCAGGATGGGGAGGAATCTGCCTACAGACAGGAAGTGTCACAGCTGGCGTCCTGGTGCCGTAGCAACAACCTAGAGCTCAATGCTCTTAAGACTGTGGAATTGATTGTAGACTTTAAGAGAGCTCCCCCTCCCCTCACCCCACTCACCATCAACAACACCACAGTCACATCTGTGGAGTATTTTAAGTTCCTGGGAACCATCATCTCCATGGACCTTAAGTGGGGGGCGACCATCGACTCCACAGTCAAAAAAGCCCAACAGAGGATGTACTTCCTATGGCAGCTGAGGAAACACAATCTGCCACAGGTAATGATGGTCCAATTCTACACGGCCATCGTAGAGTCTGTTCTCACCTTCTCCATCATGGTCTGGTTTGGCTCAGCCACCAAGCACGACACCTGGAGGCTGCAGCGAATCGTCTGATCAGCAGAGAAGGTTATTGGCTGCAACCTTCCCTCCATTGATGAACTGTACACTGCAAGGGCCAAGAAGCGAGCGGACAAGATCATCTCTGACCCCTCTCACCCTGCCCACAAACTCTTTGAATCACTTCCCTCTGGAAGGTGACTCCGGACTGTCAAAGCTGCCACAGCCAGACATAAAAACAGTTTTATCCACGAGTAGTTGCTCTACTCAACAGCCAAATCTGTAGCCTCTCTTTGATCTGGTATTTTGTTGGTTCACATGCTTGATCAATGGTGTTTTATCATTAATGTTTTATTATTATTAATGTTTAGTGTTTTCTGAGTCATTCGTAACTGTCACTGTATGTCATGTTGTTACTTGTGGGCGGAGCAACAAGGCAAATTCCTTGTATATGAATACTTGGCCAATAAACTAACTTACTTACTTACTTAAGCGATTTGACCAGGACAGTGAAGTGGAAACTGTTATCATCACCTACTTATTTCTCCGAGCAAAGCTTTGCAACAGCCCAGCAGTTCTAAGAATTTGCTCCCATTTTTCATAATTCAGTCACTGTGTGATATTACACCACAGCTCCTTGTGCTGGCAATCACACCATCAACACCTGCTTCTGCCCTTAGAACAGACAACACCATTCAGCTACCATCTGGCTCCACGTAGATTGTATTTAACTGTTCTGCAAATTGATTTCACATCGGAAGCATTTCCGCCTACTCCACCCCCTTGCTGACAACCTGCGGCTTCTTCTCAGCATCACAAGGAGCTAGATTAGAAATGTTCATAAATATTTCAAACACCGCATACCAATTTATCTACATTCTTCCTACAGGATGATGAAGAGGAGCTGGAAAAAAAACTGCTACAATCGTCCAATCCTCATACTGATACTGATGCAGCCAGGAAATTACTGGCACAGGCAGGATGCTGAGTTTTAGAAATGACAAGTCTGATGGTCAAGTATGACAGAGCATTTTGCTATTTCTATGACCTTTCTTCTTTCTCAATCCCACGAAGATTGTTTGAATGTGTTGTGGCTATTTTGGGGGGAGGGGGGTTGTTTCTGTTGTGCCCCCTGCTATCCCAGGGACAGGGAGACAGGACGTTCACCGAGGGCGGCCCACAGAGGTGACAGCGGAACCTCCTGTCAGTCCTCGACGAAAGGGGAACTAAATCCCCATTCATAAAAGAGAAGGTGAGGGTACATTGGACGGGAGAGGGGTTGGGAGGAGGGGGGGGTGGACAGCGGAACCTCGGATCGGTCCTTAAGAAAGGGGAACTAAAAATGAAGTGGAGGGTATATGCGCGGGAGGGTATTCGCCTACCTGGAAGAAAATACATTTTTTCCAGGATTCGTAGTACCAAAGTACGTTTGTCTCTGCTGCACACGTAGAGTTAAAATGTCAACTTAGGTTTTGAAGCCCCGTTTTGAGTGCGGGATTTCGTATGCTGCGGTCACATTACAATTGTAAGTAATTAATTCAAACATTACTTTTACAGACATTTATTTGCAAGAAAAAAACTACACTGATCAACTCGCGACCGATGAACTGCCGGGATAGGCGCAAACTCGCGACCCTGCGGATATGAGCCGGGCACTCTACCACTGAGCCAGCCATTAAAATCTACGCTAAAAAATTTCCATTCCGAAGACCGACAAATTCCAAATTACGAAAAGTGTCTGGTCCCAAGGCTGTCGGATAAAAGGTTGTGCACCTGTACTTGAATCCTGGATAACCAAGTACAAAGCTCAGCTTGAGAAAAAAAAACCCTGAACAAGAGTACAAAATTCAAAACAAAATATTGCATTTTGGATTTTAAAGATCATAGTTGTTGCAGTTAAAAGGCGTTCATTGATTTGACCAATTTGAGAGCAAGTTACCATAGATCCCCCCCCCCCCCCCCCCCCCCCCCCCCCCCCCCCTGTTTTTTCTTAGCCTCAGCTTGCTCGAATCCCTACCTTACCATGCTGCATGCGGGATTCTTGAAGACTGCAACCATCTTGGACAACACCATTGAAGATTTAGCTACAGTGGGAGCACATTAATGCTGTGAAATTTATTTTAAAAACTTCTTTTGAACATGGGAAGTTTGTGACTGACCTCAAAATCTGGGTTGACAACTTTTAGGCGCATTGATAAAGAGCACTTCACTGTTATAAACACATATTCTCTATGTTCTGTATTTTTTCTTATCTTACCTTCCAATAGTTTCACCAACAATGCTTGGAGCGAACCTGGCCACATAGGAAATTGTTTCTTTTGGCTTAACTACCAAACAGGTGTCTCCTGTAATTCCATCTCCATTCAGCATAACATCCAGTGTCAGGGGTTCATCAATGGGATTAGTTATCACGATCTTCACATCTATGGATTCCTAGACATGGGAAAAACAAATTGCATGAAAAAATGCTGAATCCAGATGTCTTGCGGGTTATTTTATTTTTTAACATTTCACACACCTGGAAAAATAATGTATAATCTAGCAACTAATTTCTATAAATTGAAAGGGTAAATATTGTAGACCAAAATGAGGATTGCAGGCTGACTTAAATAAAATCTTAATAGCCCTGGTATATCTAATGTTATCTATATTACTAAAATTAAGATCTTGACCGCTTATGACTCATTGCGATGTAATTTCCGAGAGAACGCGCCACTTACGGGCAGGGCCGGCCCTAGGCCGATTGGACCGATTTTTCCAAATTCGGCCCCGCGCCCAAGGGGGGGGGGGGGGGGCCCGCGTTAATTTTCCGCGCCGAAGGGGGAGGGGGGGGGGGGGGGGGGTGGGGGGGGGGGGGGGGGGGGGGGGGGGGGGGGGGGGGGGGGGAGGGGGAGATAGAGATAGAGTTAAAAGACCTGAAGCAGAAATGAAAGACAACTGGGTAGATAATTGCTGGAGGGAGACAATCTGTGGATAAACAGATCTGGGGGTTGTGTTAACTCGTTCAGTGCCGGTACAACAGCAGACCAGGCTGGAGGTTTGAGTCTGTGTTAACATTGGTGTCGGGGTTAATGTCTGGGCCGAGGTATGGGTGTGACTTAACTCTGTCTGTCTGTGCGTGTCTGTCTGTATGTGTGTGGGTCTGTGACTATGTGTCTGTGTATGTCTCTGTGTGTGTGTGTGTGTGTGTCTGTGTCTCTATCTGCGTGTGTGTCTCTGTCTGTGTGTGTGAGGGAGCCGTGGAGAGACGGGGGGATTTTCAGATGCAAACCACACGTTTTCAGTTAAGAGTTGGACACGATTATTGTCAATACGAGCAGCTCACGGAGCAGTCAGAATGAGAAACACTACTCGGCTCTCACACACACACACTCATGGAGTGAACTGTAGATATAAACGTGGCTGGGGGTAGAGGAGTGGGGGAGGGGAGGGAGAGAGAATTTGAGAGAGAGAGAGAGAGAGAGGAAGGGGGGGGTGAGAGAGAGAGTTCTCCCTTCTGCCTCGCCACTGTTGGCTGCCCTTTGTGAGATGATTGGAGACCAAAACCAGTTACCCTTTAGATCTCCCTCTCCCTATCTCTCACTACCTCCCTCTTTAGAGAGGGGGGGATGATGAGGGAAGGAAGGGGAGAGAGGGCGGAGGGGAGAGAGGAGTGTGCCTTGCTTGGTGGAGAAGAGGGATGTGGGAACGCTGTACGCAGGTGGTGACTCACTCTCACACTGGGATCCCCCCCGTCATTGCACAGTCTGACTCCCTGCCCCCCCCCCCCCCATGGAGCGAAGGAAATATGCAACGTAGCCCGAAATAGCCCGAAACGTTGGCTATTTCCTTCACTCCATAGATGCTGCCTCAAGCCCTGTCCCACTGTGCAAGTTCACCCAAGAGCTCTCCCGAGTTTAAAATCTCTGTGTAGCATCTCTGTCCCTATCTTCAAATTCCCACTTTGAAATAAAATACAATTTTCGACTTAAAAATTTCGCAGCAGGTTCGCGATTAGTCGATTCCCACGCATTTTCAATCGTCGTTCGATTCAGTGTAATTTTCACACCTGGTTGATGTAGTTTTAAAAAAAATTTACAGTACATTACAATAAATAGTTTCAAGCATACCCGGTACTAAACGCACAAACATTAAGGTGGTTACTGATGTTACAAACTGTTATAAATGAATATAATTTCAAAGTGAAATAGGAGATTTCCGTGGAAAGAATATTTAACCAGAATATGGTGAGGTCGCTGCAAAATGCTCACTTAAAACAATACGCCGTCAACTCAGGATTGTTTCTTAGCCCTCTGACAGGTGTTTCAATCTCACCTCGTAGCTCGCTGTTAATCGATTCATAGCTATTAATTTTCATTCCTGGTCCGTATCGAACTTCTCCAAATGCAAACGCTACAAGTTACGCTTCTTGTGTGGTGGTAAGGGGGGGGGATGCTAGGTACACCATATATTTGCATTTATATAGCGATCCTGCTGCGAAATTTTTAAGTCGTAAGTTGTATTTTATTTCAAAGTGGGAATTGGAAGATAGGGACAGAGATGTTACACAGATATTTTGATAGGAAGGAAACATTACAGCAGCTGAGTAAAAGATCGGTCAAATGAAGATCGGGAGAGGGGGATTGGGGGTGGGGGAAAAGTGTCTATAGCTTGGGACTTGCCTAAATGAGTACTGAGATGGATTATCATTATCATTCCACACCAAATTTCTTATACAATAATACCTTTTATGCAATGATCACAATAGCTTGTTGGATATGGATCAGAGAGATACAGAGACTCAGAGAGTGGTATCTTTACTCAGAGAGTGGTAGCTGTGTGGAATGAGCCTCCAGTGAAGGTAGTGGAGGCAGGTTCGTTTTTATCATTTAAAAATAAATTGGATAGTTATATGGATGGGAAGGGAATGGAATGGAGGGTTATGGTCTGAACGCAGGTATATGGGACTAGGGGAGATTATGTGTTCGGCACGGACTAGAAGGGTCGAGATGGCCTGTTTCCGTGCTGTAATTGTTATATGGTTATATATATTATATGGACTCTGTATGGTATATGCTCGTACATTAGTAAAACAAACGTTCTTCTTTAAGTTCTGTTGTTTCTAGGATGGGGTGACTGGTAACAAATAACCCACATTCTGTTATTTGGCATAATGTGGCTGAAACAATGCCATATTTTGTGATATTATTGCATAGAAAGATACCGGAGTTTGGGCAAGATTATTTGAAAATTCTTCTGATAGATATTGTGAAATAGACCTCAAAATATAGGATTACAAAGCTACATTCAAAGGTAATGAATATACAGAGTATTCTTATTTAAATCATTAACATACAATAGTGATATAGGACCGGGTCCTATTATGCAAACTAACGAACTACTACGATATGACATCATTTAAAAAGTATCAAATTTTTACATCCCGGTATATTTTACTTGTGGACATTTTTCAACATGTTGAAAGATATTAAGTTACCATGTTTGTATTGAGCCCATGTTTTTACAGATTTACCAACCTAACCTGGAGTATTGTGTGCAGTTTTGGGTCCCCTAATTTGAGGAAGGACAATCTTCATATCCTTTGTGAGGAAAGAACTGCAGATGCTGGTTTAAATTGAAGATAGACCGCACCTGGAACATGCAGTTTTTGGTCCCTCAGCGGGACATTCTTGCATCACCGGAGAGAAGGAATCCGGGATGGGTGACTGTTTTGAAAGGGAGCAGCTGGGCTTGTACACCCTGGAGTCTAGAACAGAGAGGGGATCTCATTGAAACATATAAGATTGTTAAGGGCTTGGACCCTAGAGGCGAAACACCCATGTTCCTTCCAGAACCTCCAGTTTAAGATAAGGAGTAAGCCATTTAGGACGGAGACGAGGACACTTTTTACTCAGAGAGTGATAAGTCTGTGTGCCTATCGGTGGAGGCATCTGGAAGCTTTCAAGAGAGAGCTAGATAGGGCTTAAAAATGCGGATCAGGGGATATGGGAAGAAAGCAGGGGTACTGATTGGGGATGATCAAATAAGATCAAGTGAATTTATTTTTATGCGTTAGTGAAGGTTTCAAATTAAACTTCTTTGGAGGCCGATAACAATGCAACATGAATTTTAAAATTCAAAATTCTGTCATTGTTAGAAAATGTACCTGGGGAACGAAATGTAGGTTATTTCAACATCAAGAAATGTTGAGATTCAGCATTCATCTCCACTATAAATACTCAGTCTCTGCAAGTTATGGTGAAATTATAAGAATAACACTACAGTGAAATTTGAAATGAATATGGTTGTGGTTTTACCATACAGCAACACTAAGTGAAAAGAACACATTTGGTTTGACATGAAAAAGGCACTTGTGTGGGGGTGTTGTGTGTCTCTCCAAGAAATTGAGTCACCAAATCCCCCATGTTTTTTGAGTGAAAAGCGCAAAGGGTTGTTTTCTAAACATGACAACCCTGGACCTATTGATTTTAGATACGCTACCATTTATGACTGTGATTTTTGGTCTTACTCAGAATCCCCTTCTGCTCATATGTGGCAGAGGATTCTTCCGCATGAAAAATACAATTATTAATGTTTAAAATAATGTGGAGAATCTCTCTCCTGTCAATCACTTTTCTGATGGGAGGGGGAGGGCTGAGAAAGATAGTGTGGGGTGCAAGCACAGCATAAATGGAGAGGTCATGACTGTCTGAGTTGTAAATCAACTGAACACACTGAATATCTAATGAACTGTGAGTGTGGTGTTTTATGGTGGTTTCACCCTGCTTGAAATGGTATGAAACTGCATTTGAATGTGGTGGCCTTGCACCCTAACTGAAATGGTGTATAACTCATTTATGTGGGTCGTTGGACCCTGCAGGAAAATGAAACTGCATTTGAATTTGGTGGCCAGGGCACAGTTCCTGGATGATGGTATGAAACTGCATCATATGGTGCCCGCACCTGGCTTGAAGTGGGAAACTGCGACTTGAATTTGGCACCTGCTTTCTATGTTTCTATGACTTCATTATCATCACAGCATTAAACTGGCATATTCAAAGTACTCACTGTGTTCTATTTTAAGACTATGAAAATCTGAGATCTGTTCTACAAAAATATTAATAACTTATTACTTAAGTCAATACATGACCTACAAAATATGTTTAGTTCAGTTTAGAGTTTAGAGATACAGCGCGGAAACAGGTTCTTCAGTACACAGAGTCTTCACCAACCGGCGATCCCTGTACACCAGCACTGTCCTACACACTAGGGACAATTTACAATTTTATCAAAGCCAATTAACCTACAATCTGTACGTCTTTGGAATGTGGGAGGAAAGTGGAGGACCCGGAGACAACCCACGCAGTCACGGGGTGAACCATTGCGTCACTGCCACATTGTATATGAAAAAAGACAAATTCCAGATTTTGAACAAAAAGTAGAGAGAGCGGATGCGTTGAAATGCTCTTCCATTTCTTAGTCACTTTTAGAATGAATGTTTCTACCCTCTTCTGACAGGCTCCCATCCTGCTTTAACCATGTTTCCGCTCCTCCCAGTCTTCTGTCTATATCCTATCCTGCATTGACTCCAGCATACCTTTATAGTTTGCTGAATTGGATGGACACCCTTCTATCAGCACCTCAAATTTTAAAATTCTTATCTAAAGTTTATTTTCCCCTCATTTGTAACATAAATTTCTTGCACTGTAAAAGTTGAATGACCCCGTGACATTTTCCTCTTTCGTATCTATCCTTTCTTTCAGGCACGTGCCGTGAGTAATTACTCAGGATAGGCAGCCGGTTGGCTTTTAAAAAAAAAAAAAAAAAAAAAACCATGCATGCGCAGATTGTTCTCCACTCCATAAGCTGTCAGTCGACTTAAAAAAAATCTTTCTTGGCTTGCAATGTGGCCTTCGGCCTCCAAGACGCAGGTAAATTGTCAGGCCTTATTTTAGGGTATAAAATTGCGTCTTCATTGCCGGGAAATACGGTAGCTCAAAGAAATGTACTTACCACATTAATTGTACACAAATTCCATTCTTCTCTCTTTTTTTCTTCAGATATTCTTAAAATAATGACTAATCCATGTTTGGAAAAACCCGCTAAGAAACTTGCACTACACATGTGCAGTACGATGCTGCGCATGCGCGCAGTCCACGGTGCAAAGGCAGAATTTCACCAGCCTTTATAGACCGTTGTCATTGAAGCACTGAAGCAGCATTGACGGTACGTGAGTTGCACATACTTTCGCGTGTTACATATACTGTGGATGAAAGGCACGGGAGAATTATGCCTACCCAAGAGATCAATCTCTTAGGTAGGCATAATTCTCCCGTTCTTTTACTATTTATATTTAATAATTACCATTTTATAATTTTAGTCAGGGTAGGCACTGCCTACCTTGCCTCTCCTGATGACACGTGCCTGCTTTCTTTGCTCTTCTGCATTATTGGTGGTGGTTCCACAATTCCCTCCCCATAGTTTTGTTTCTTTCCATCTTCATATTCAGGTCCATATTTTAATACTCACTGTTAAATCTCTTTCATTTCCCATTGATTCATTGTTCCTGCTATTGTTTAGGTTTCGTCTTTCATTCAGATATTACTCGATATCAAAATATCCTTTGAACAAACATGCCATTGCTGAAACTTATTTCTACTCTTTTTGGCTGTTGACTAACATGCTCAGAATTGCAATTATATTCTGGTTCTATTTCATGTGTCATCTATTGGAAACTTGCTGCACAAAATTCATCTATTATAAAGGGGAGATATAACTAAAATGAAAAATATTTGACTAGATATACTGCTGTGAGCAAAGAAACCTCCTGCAGTGAAAACCCATTGATCTAAATGCATTACATTCCACAGAGTTTAACTGAAGGAAATGGATTTAATGCTTCCACTTGGAAACTAAAATAATGATTTCAAGATTGTGGATATTATTCCAAAACTATTTTTTGCCATGAAGTACATGGATCTGGAAAAAGCTTGTGCAGTATGGAAATTATTTAAAAAAATATTAACATATTTGTGACAAAGTGGGATAAAATTGCATGCTGCTAAATATATTTTCTTAGAATCATACTAAAATGTATTATTTACAGAATAACTTTATCATTTCAGGTAAAGTAGCCATTGCTTACATAAATAAAACACTTTTAAAGAGATAATAGTTCACAAAAGTGTTAAAAAATTCCACTATCAGCATCTGCATTTCTAATTTCAATCTTAAATGTTACTAAGCTTAATTGTCTTTCTATCACTGAATCACTTCCAGATAATAGCTATCAAAAGTTAAACAGACTCTAGAAATGTGCATATTTACAAGATTGTTAAACTTACATTTCACCATCAGTTGTCAACTGGAAAGATCCATTTAGGTGGATGGTTTGAGTAGAATAGATATGATGAAGCTTCATGAGAACAAATACCTATTTTACAAATAAATGCTTTGCTGACAGTAGAATACTTTTGAAAAACCACTGAAATGTCTGAATAGTTTACAACAAAGAAAAAACTCACCATAGAATGGCTACAGCACGAGAGGACACCATCCAGCTCACTGGATAGCACTGCCTTTCCACCTGAACAAAAGTCCCATTCCCTGGTCTTTCTCAATAGACTTGCAAATCTTTTTTGCTTTATCTACTTCTCCCCATAAGGCCGCAATGAAATCTTTCTCCATCATTTTTGCAAAAAGTGCATTCCTCATTCCAATCACATGATGCATTGAAAAAATGTCCTCATATCTTCCTTAATTCTCATCCCCTTTATATCTGTGACTTTTCGTCCTCAACAATTCCTTCAAAGGAAATAGCCTCTCGCAATCTATTCTGACTAAAACACTCATTATTTTACATAATTTCATCAAATCTTCCTTCAACCTCCCCTCCAGAGAAAATGTAGATGCATGCCATGCATATACACAGTTGTGTGTGTGGCCTTAACAAAGTTAACCATTATTCAGGGGACATCAATAACAAAGCCCTGCTGATATTATCATGTGCCTACCACTGCTTCCTTAACATAAAAAAAAAAAAATACATTCCCTATGTTTCTTCATGTTCCATATTGTCAACTTACGTTTAAAGCAATTTTATCAAAAAACTCGAGTGAGCTCATGATTTAAAAAAATATATATAAATGTGTATTAATACGTGGGAAGAAACTGCAGATGCTGGTTTACACCGGTTTATACTTAAATGTATAGATATTGCTAACTTCAACAATGTCAGTTTGATGCATTAAGATAGTAAAACATCTTATCAATAAAAAAGTTTGGGATAAGATTCAGGCCGTTACCGAAAGTCAAGACTATACTACAGGTGGACTTGACAGAAATGTTAATCGATTATTCCAGTTTAGTATTTACTCGAGAGATTGAACACGTGGACATAACATGAGATGGGTAATATGTGCACTTTAATGATCAAAGAGGACTCATTAAAATAATCAATCAAATTCAATGAGGATAATATGTAGTCTGGATGGATTCATGTAATTTTGAAAATCTTGGGAAAATATTGCAGTGCAATTATTGTGCTTATTTAATAATTCTTTAGGATAAAAATTGTGATGCCAGGCAGGTGGCTAACATTGTGTCTATATTGACGAAGGGGGTTAGAACATATCCAGGCCACTGTAGATCAGTTAACTTGACATCAGTGGTAGGAATGGTAATGGAAACCTTATTTCTAAGAAAAAGGGTCTGAAGTTCAAATGATCATAAGTAGATAGCACAGATATCATCTTGCTTGACCAGCCTAATTGAATTTTCTGAAGGGATAACAAAAGAAAATAGATTATCGTAATTCTGAAAATGTAATATATAGATTTTCAAAAGGCCTTGAATAAGATATCCCATTACAAATTATGAATGCAGATTCAGGAACAGGTACCAAATTGAATTGCTTGCTGGCTTCAAAACATAAAGCACACAGTGGCAATAAAGAGTAGCAATTCATAAGTGGAAGGTGGTGACTCATAGTATTCAACAAGAATCAGTATTGGGACCACTGTGGTTTCTACAATTAATATTGCAGATTTAGACTTTGGAATCAAGACCACATTCACAATTTGTGGTTGATGCAAACTGTAGGGGGTGTGGAGGGGGATGGGGGTAATCAAGTCAAGGAGGATTGCAACGAATAAGATATCTAACATCTGTAGAATAAGCAACTAATTGGCAGATGAAGTTCAACACGGATATATGGTCAGGTGGAAAGTGCAAGATGGGGAAGGGAACAAATGCATCTCAATATACTGAAACAGTACTGCAAGTTAACAAGGCAATAATTGAAGTAAAGATTTTCTACAAATATTTTCACGTCGGAAAGTGCATAATCAGACAATATCAATATAACACAACTAGAAATCCCATAGGTATTTCAGAAGAAACAAATTTGCTTCCATAAGGCACAGTTGAAGCAAATAACATAAATGGATTGAAGAGAATGTTGAGAAAGCATCTGATGGAGAAGGGAATTGAGAATTCTGCTCGTAGGCTTAGATGAGGAATGATAGGAGGCGGTCGAGTCAACATAAGTGTCTGCATGGACTGATTGGGTTGAAAAGTCAGTTCCCATGTTAAAGATACTAAGTAATACTAGACATAGACACAAAATGCTGGAGTAACTCAGTGGAACAGGCAGCATGGCTGGATAGAAGGAATACGATGCTGCCTGTTCCGCTGAGATACCCCAGCATTTTGTCTCTATCTTTGTTGTAAACCAGCATCTGCAGTTCCTTCATACACTATGTAATACTTTGTTGCTCCTATTTACTTTGCAAAATATTGTTCAGAAAAATGAAGATGGTTCCATGGTTTTTCCAATTCCAAGACTTTGCAGGCCACTATAATATGAGTCGCTACTTTCTGTTACTATTCCCTAATCTTCGATTACTTGATAGTATGTTGGATTATTCTCATGATTGACAATCTTCAATCAATTATTTCCTCCAGACCTACAGCAAAGTTACACAAAAAACTTCTGGAAAATGATTGATACGGGGCAAGTAAAGTTTTTAAATGATGACTGTCACCCTTTGAACAAGATTAAAAAAGGAATTGCACAAATATAGCAATATCACTGGTTTCACCAAGATCATGCTGAGAAGAATTTTGAATGTAGCAAAAAATGAGAATAATCAGCATAAATATTACATTGTCTTCAACATTTAGCTGAACCCAGCTGTGCAGCTGACATGATCTGCAGCGTAAAATTGAGAAATTACCAGTAAGATTTCTCCTCGCACCAGGAAAGGAAACCTGAACTGACTTTTGCATCGAACAATTAATCTACATCAAAGTGGACAATACCTAACCAAAATACATTGTGATAAGATTGAATGTCACTGTCACTGTGATATTAGCATAGAAATTATTTTGTGGGAACCATCTGCAGGCACTTGACTAGATTGGGATCTTGGTTTTGGGTGTGAAAGAACCTATTCAGAGGTTGGGTTCTTTTTTCAACAAGCCAGCAAAAATCAGAAAGCCAATCAGCACAATTCTTTGGCTATTCACTGTAATTAAAATTAAAACTAAAATGGTTTAAGTTATTCTGGTGCAATTTGGGCTTAGAATAATAACGTAAAACAAATACCATTGATCCTGTTGCATCAGAAAATTATGGAATGGTTAAAACAAAAAAGGGGCATCCCGCTAAATATATCGTGCCACATCGCTACCAGAGGGGAAATCAAATGACCAGAATGTCTGTATTCTCAAATAGAAAATGAGGTGATCATCAGACTTATTCATCAGACGGTGCTAGCTCGAAGGTAAATGTTTGAAAGATACTGTTCATATTTATATTGGAATGATGCACCACTTGCAGAGCACGGGTCTTAAATTATTTTTAAACTAACAATTAGTGTACTGATGACCCCCATGTCACAGCTGTTCAGGGAATGGAAATTGCCCTGTACAAAATTCACAAATCACTACCCAAATATTTGAGATATGGCATAAAATTTGCTCTTACAGAACTTACAGTATGTATAAAAATGAGTAAATATATCAACATGAAATTATTTTTCAATTCACATTTCTCGATACATTCTCAGATGCTGTGGCTTTGTGTTCGCGAAAATCATGATATACTGTAGGTCGTTTTCTAGAACACAACTCCACTCTGCACCCACACTGTGGGAGGTTACCAGTAAACTGAGAATATATGTCATACTGAGCTCACTTGAATGTTCATATCAGTTTCATATAGAAAACAAATCAGAATCCAGCGACCCTGATTCTTTCATTGCCATTGTTCATATGAATGCCCTTGTTCCAAAAATAATTCTGCTCTTCTCTTACGTATAAATTACTATCCTTAAAGATAGTACTATCCTTAAAGAAGAAATAAGACTAATTTCACAAGAAATTACTTAAATGATTAAGAAAAGAAGATAGAACGTTTTGCTCAAAAAAATATATGTTCTTTCCTAAGGGCTAGGTTAATAGCAAGGGAAAAGAAGTTGTGTTTGAAAAGGTGATTGAATGCTAAATATGGCACTAATTTATTTCATATTTTAAGATGTAACATTGTTGCCATGTGAATGAAGGCTCTTGTCTTTGAACAAATATGGCCCATTTACAAAGTTCCTCTTTTACCATCCATTACCCTGCTCTACAGTTTCACCCTCAAGCCTCTTTCTTTTCAGCTGAGTTCAAGTTGCTAACACAGAGAGAGAGGAACAACACAAGGGAAGAAATATTAAGAACTGGTGAAAAATTTGTGCAGTTTGGAAGTAGCCATAGCAAAACAACCCAAATTCTTGTCTCAAAAGAAAGTTACAAGACTAGTAGACAGCCAGTGAAAATGAAAATAAACTGAAGATGCTGAAAATCTGAGTAGAAAAATATAAAGGGCGGACAATTATAGCTGTGCACATCGCATCCATCAAAAATTTATCCATCAGAGTTTATATTTCAGGCCCACGATTCTTCGTCAAAACTGCGCAAGGGAAAAAACAAGGGAACGAACCTGCAATAGGGTGAGACCAATTGATTTAAATTGACAGTTAGATTCTCATTATACTGAGTAGTTACTAGGGGAATTACACACTATAGGGCAGAACATTGGCACAATGGTAGAGTTGCTGCCTTACAGCACCAGAGACCCAGGTTTGATCCCGGGTTCTCTCTGGGTGCTCCGGTTTCATCCCACACTCCAAAGACACACAGGTTAATTGGTTTTGGTAAAATTATAAATTGTCCCTAATGTATGTTACTGTACGGGCTGATCACTGGTCGGTGTGGACTCAGTGGGCCGAAGGGCCTGTTTCCCTACTGTATCTCTAAAGTCTAAAAAAGGATTCCATATGAACAGCAGTTGAAGCGACACTTTAAAATTGAAGAGGTAGGCAAAAGCCTCTGTTGCTCCCAATCAATTGGAATCAAATAAAATTCAAATTCCTGGCCTCAAAGAAACAAGCATGACCCACAGTGAGAATTCACCCTTTTCTTGCGGAAGGCAGGGTTTCCTGGAATGTATATGGAAGCAATAAATTGGGATCAGTATAGGTCTCCTGTTCGCATTTAAAAACTTTTTTTGGCCTTTGGAAATATTCATATTGGACGAGATCCAGACAATAAACAAGAAAGAGGATTTGGAAAGAAAATCTTCCAGAATGTTTCCCTTCATAAATTCTGAACTTTATCATGGATTTGGGAGACGAGAAGATCGAAAAGAAAATCTGGTTGAAGATAATCTGGCTTGACATAGATCTCCAGCACAAATTTGTAAAGTCATTACTACAGTATGACATCATGGTGGATAAACAAAATCTCTGCAACATGGGTGGCACAATAGCACAGCAGTAGTGTTGCGGGGGAGGTGGGGGGTTGCGGGGGGGGGGGGGGGGGGGGGGGTGGGTGTGGGTAATGGGGGTGTAGGGGAGGGGGGGTGGGAGAGGGGTGTGGGAGGGGGACCAATCGGAACAAAACTTGGTGCGCTTGGAGCAGAGGAGAACGGTAAGGTGGCGAAAATAGCGATATAGGGTACCTCTTTTGTGCGAATTTAAAAACAACGCAAACCAGAAGAGGACAAGATGAGAGTTTTAGTATAGATATAGTTTAGATAGAAGATGAATAAAAATTACAATTTCTTCTTTTTATGACTGTTTAACATTAAGACTACATTGTAAGAATGTCCTTACTGGTTGCAATCACATTGAACATTCGCAATGGAGAACCATCATCTCGCAATATTGTACAGGTCAGTATGGCTCCCAACCTCTTTGTTAGCACCTTGCAAGTCAAATGCCTAACTTCCCATTCGAACACCAAACAAAAGGCAGAACTCAGACATGCTGAGCTGAAGGAACGGATGCACTTCAGATCCAACTCATCACCTTGGTATGGAGGCACCAAACAGAATTGAAAGATGCAGAGAAATGCTATTTCTTCTAATTAATATTAATGTTGTAAATTAATTTGTATTCGTTTAATGCTTTCCAGGAATTATTTGCAGTTATTTAATATGTTTTTAAATTCATTTTAACTATTTTGATATGTTCCTGAACATCATTGACATTAGGAAACAGTTGGGAATATCCCTGGCAGCACAAAATTGCAAAACTCCATCAGGTCAATGAAACAACAAAGTGTCACAATCTGGTTCAATTCTAAACAGGCAGTTTCAGCTGGCTCCAGTGTGACAGACCAGAGAGTCTACCACGTTTTCATGAACACACAATATAATGCTTAAAATGAGTAAAAATCCTCAAAATTTACAGATTTATTTAAGATACTAAGCAAATTGTAAATCACCAAAAGTTACTGTGTAATTTGCATAACTAAGCTATTATCTTTGCAAAAATGACATTTGAAACTTCACATTCAATGAATTTTATGATGTTGTTCCAACTGCATATCAAATTTAGCATAATAATAAGAAATTAATGGCGGAACTTTAAAAATTTGATCATTGTTAATTATTGCCATCAGCTTCACTTGCCAAGAAAGTGCATATATTTTGTGGAATCCAATACATTTAAAGGAAGTGCAAAGGAAGTAAACCCTTGAATTTGTAATATTTTTGTCTTATTTTCTGTCGCTTTGCTCTTGTTCTCGTTCCTTATTTTTCTCTCTGGGCTATTTTAGCAACCAATTCTTTCCTAATCTAATTAACATTGAAACAAGCTTCCAAAATAGAATCCTCGCCTATTCCCTTATCATTCCTTAAATTTTCTTGCTTATGTAAGAATGTTCATCTTCTTGTTTTTTAAAGTGCCAAATGATTTAATACTTTTCTGCTATTTACCTTGCGGGTAATTAATGCATACATATGTTTCATTAAGATGCATTAAAGGGGCTGTCCCACTGTGGCAACCTAATTGGCGAGTTTAGGAGAGTTTGAAAAAATGTTATGTTGAAGACCTTCTTCGACTATGTTAAAGACTAGCCTCGACTAGCTTTGACTAACCGGGAAAATTGGACACCGAATAGTGGAGAGTGAAGATGACCTCCTTCGATCTCCTACGACCTCCCTTCGACT
This sequence comes from Leucoraja erinaceus, assembly GCF_028641065.1. Lineage (NCBI taxonomy): Eukaryota > Metazoa > Chordata > Chondrichthyes > Rajiformes > Rajidae > Leucoraja > Leucoraja erinaceus. The sequence continues at coordinate 13,261,073 of NC_073389.1, read as the reverse complement.
ATGTTGAAGACTATCTATGACTAATTTCGACTACCTTTGATTACCTTCGACTACCCTCGATTACGTACGAATAACATGCCAACCTTCTATGACTTACTTCGACTAAACCTACAAGTAAAAAAAGTATCGATTTTTTTCCATGGCGACCTTTTTTTACTCGAGGGCATTTTTCAACACGTTGAAAAAAACTGCTGCAACCTAGTTGAGGCTTCTAGTACGCGGGGACTACTCTTGAGCATGAAGGAGAGTTACAAAGACCTCCTGGGACCTCGTGTCGACCATGCTGTGAGTATGAGTCGAGAGCAAACTCGCCAGAACACGCGGATTAGGTCGCCGTGGTGGGACACCCCCTTAAGACACACAAGATCAGCCGTGCTGGCTCAAAGGGCCGAATGGCCTACTCCTGCACCTATTGTCTATTGCCTATTACTGAACTTAAAACACCAGGAAATACTAGCCAATATCTCCCAAAGTATGAGAACACTGGGCACCCATATTATATGTTGCTCAAAGTTTTCTCCTAAAGACCAAGAAAATCTACAATATTTTGAAGCTAATTTCCGCATAACCTTTAGTTTAGAGACACAGCGTGGAAGTCCATGCTGCCCAATGGTCACCCGATTCTATGTAATCTTAATTTCGCACCCTACACGCTAGTTACAATTTACAGATCCCAATTAACTTACAATCCTACACGTCTTTGGAATGTGAGGAGAAACCAGAGCACCCAGACAAAGCCCTTGCAGTCACAGGATCATCCAGTTCCCATTTCTTTTAATCTTGTATTTATTTATGCATTCACACTCTTAGACCCCAGGTAGCCATCTTGCCAAAGGTTTGCTCATTTCATTCTGCGAGCACTGGACACAAAACAGGAAATTAACCCAAGGCAAAAATAAAAATTGACAACCAAAACAATTCTTTAAATAATGTAATCAGAAAAAACAATGTATTTCAAATTTTAAAAGTAGTAAATGTTTGAATGCAGCCTTCTGCACATCATCGAGTCACTAACAATGACTTTTGGATTTGCATACATTCGCGTGAAATTATTTCACATCTGCCGCATCAAGAAACAATCGCAAACCCAGACTGTTTGGAAGACAATACCTTGGTCCCAAAATTGATCATCTCAATGAGCATAACATTCACCTACATTTAAAAAAGTTAGTTATTTGCTTCCAATTACTGCTGAGCAATGGGATGTTTTAATTCTGAACTACATTGCATTAGAATACACTGAAGAATACACAGTCTGAAGAAGGGTCTCGACCCGAAATGTTACCCATTCCTTCTCTCCAGAGATGCTGCCTGTTCCGCTGAGTTACTCCAGCACATTGTGTCTACCTTTGATTAAACCAGCATCTGCTGTTCTATCCTACACTGAAATAAATTGTTTTTTTTCTCCCAATTGATACTTTAGCTCATATTTTCAGTGTCAACCATTCTGCGTCATACTATTGTTTAAATAGACTAAGTTAAATAAAGTTAATTGAATTGCTTTCCCACATACATGAAGCAGTTTGGTTTTATAAACAGTTCAAAAAGTTTCTATTTTTTTTGTACCAGCCTACAAATACCCAGAATCAGTTGCAAAGTGTTTAAATTCTCATTCTCTGAATTCCTCACTCATTCATTATCAGAGACTGACATGGGTAGAAAGCATGATATCCACAAACTGTTTACATAAATATCAGCTATAAAAATACACAATCAAATTACAATTAATACGTCTCCCTTAATGTTTTTAATGTATAGAGATCTTGTTCACCAGTATTCACCAAAGCAGGAACCAAAAGTTGCAGTACAGAAATAAATAAAACTGGTATACCATTGCATTTTAATATGCTGTAAAGACATAAAGGCAAGAATACATTTGAGGGCATAATTAGATATAAGTATAACAAATTTAAGCATAATAAGTACAGAGGCAATGAACATTTGAACTTTATTAAATGAAGCGATTATCCCACAGATAGGTGTGACTCCATTGATTTCAATAGAAATTGTACAGCTGCAGGGAAGGAAACAAAGAAGAAGCTAAATCCTTTTTCAACATTATTTTATCTTGGTTAAGTGCAATGTTTTGAACTATTTAATGTGATTTTCTATATAATTTTAGTTTAGTTTAATGATACTATTTATTTAATATGATTACTTGATATGAAGTGCATCACCATATAGATTAATCTGATTGGAATGGACCCATCAGAATTCAATTCTAACAACATTCATAATATTCATATCCCATTTATGTGCCTTTCACATATGATTGAAGGTGATTTTGCACAACATGTTTCACTGACCTGTACAGCACAAGTTACTCCAAAGGACTGCTCAGGTGGACCTGGGACAGAATTAATCTCCAAGTAAAACCAGATTCTGTATATTTTGTTATTCTTTGCTGCCATTGAAAGAATAAAAACAGATGTTTTCACAAACAATATTTGAACAGCATCAACATTATATCTCCTTAACAAATTTGAAGCACCAAAAGATTACATACATAACTTTGGAAGTCTAAAACCAAAAATATATTATCTTTAAAGAATGTATGTGTTTTGTGTATGATATAAAGATTAAATGTAACTCAAAATTTTTGGCACAATGGAAAATTTCCATTCAATGCGAGGGTTGGTGGTTGTAATAAGCTGGTTAACGGGAACAGAAAACACAGTGTGGTGCAATGTGACTTAATGACCCAAATCTGCCAGTAAATGGAAGCAAGCCCATGATTTCTGCTCATTGACTCAAATACATAGGTTGCAAACTTAGTAGCAAATTCAGACCCAACATCATTCATTCTGACACCAGCCTCCACCTGGATGTCTTGCTGAGATTCATCTACAATTATGTTGGGAATTGTCTTTCAAATCCTGACCTTATCTGAACCCATTGATTTCAATAGGAATTGCAACTCTGTGGAGGAGTAAGCAAAAGGTACATTCCTTTTTTTTTAATTACGCAGGTAAGTGTTTATAAAGACTTATAGCCCTGCCCCACGGTACGAGTTCATTCCAAAAGCTCTCCCGAGTTTGCCCTGATTCGAACTCGGAGATTTACGGTTATGGCCACTCGTCGTTATTCGGGGCTCTCGTGGACATTTTTCAACGCGTTGAAAAATCTTCACAAGTCTTCCTGTGCCTACCTGCCGTTAGCGAGTCTTCCTGAGTACCTGCCGTTACCGTTACGAGCCGCTAAGTGACGTCCCCGAGCTCTGACGTACCCGCTACGTTCATTCTCCGTGCTTACCACGAGTTTGATTTTTTTTTAAACTCGGGAGAGCTCTTGGAATGAACTCGTACCGTGGCACAGGGCTTTTACTAGAATGTTTTGATGTTTTAGAAAAATGTGTTTTGTTTAAAATATAGTGTTTTACAACATACCATGATCATATTGAATGGCAGTGCAGGCTCGAATGGCAGAATGGCCTACTCCTGCACCTAATTTCTATGTTTTCTATGTTTCTATACTTTGTCAAAGTTTGGAGTGAAAGTTTGGCAACTGTCAAAAATATCAGGCCATTCAAGGACAGGTATTGTTGGCAAAGTTATGGGCCTGTCCCACTTTCCCAGGTCCTCTGCCGAGTTGAAAGGACCTTAAAAAAAAAACAAGATTTTTGTGAACTACGAACTCCTCCTCCCGACTATCTTTTTACTCGTGGACTTTATTGTCATGCTGGAAAAAACGTCCCGACTTACCTGATTCCCCGAGTCACTACGGCTGGCATAACGAGCCACTACGATATATCTACGGACATTCTCCGAGTTTAAATCAAGGAGAAAACTCAGGAGAATTTGTGAGTAACTCGGGAAAGTGGGACAGGCCCTTTAGAGTTTTAGCCTGGTTGATACAGTGTTGCACTTGAGAAGATATGGTGGTGGGGGGGGGTCTTGTTCTCTCATTATTGCATTGTATGTGCTGATTGTCAGATTAGAATTGTTATTCTTTAAATCGATTGGATACACTGGGAAATTTTGTCAGGTAAATTAGGTCTTCAGCACCAAAACTATTGGGATTCCTTGTTTTTGAAATGTTGAATGCTTTCAGCTATTTATTGATGAGAAATGTAGTCAATCAAACAAAAAATTTGCATTTGCTGAACTGGGGACCTCAGGGTAAGATCTTGACCCAGGCGTAAAGCTGAAAAAATTGTGAATGTTTTAGCCTTTAGTGTTTGCACACATACATTGCCATAATTTATATTTGCAACATTCATGAAGCCTTCTCATCCTAGTCATTGATTCATTACTAGATATGGCAGGACTGCAGATATTGATAGATCTATTCAATGTGGATGTGCAGTCAGAGAAAGAAACAAGGGGATTATAGCTAGTTAATGTAATATAAAATATAGGGAATATAGTAGAATCTAAAAGTAAAAATGGAGCGACTGAACATCTTGAATTATTTTATTTAATCAGAGAGAGCTAACATGGAAATATAATGGTCTGATTAACCTACTTCAGTTTTTTTTAATGTAATGGATTGGGGAATACCTACACAAACTTCCTTAAAACATCTCTCATAAGAGACTATTAGATAAAGCTGGTGCATGGAATTCAAGGCAAATATTTGACTTCGTTATCACTTGAGTGGCAGGCGATGAGACTACATTTCATGAGAAGGTACTCAAATTGACAGGATGTGTCTTGTGATTTACTACAAGGTTCTCTGTTGCGGCCTCGCCTATTCACTGTTAATAAATGAAAGAAGATGGGATTATAAAATCGACTCAACCAACTTTAAAGATGATAGAAAAAAAGGCAGAATAAAGAACCATTGAATTACAATTATAAGGATTGATTTACTGAATGGACAAATGGCAAATAAATTTCATGGTAGGATAAAAATGTATCCAATGCTTTTTAACTAGCCGACAATGCAAAAATGTTTTTGCTGTAAAGCTAGAAAATGAATATTGAGAATGGGATTGGACCAGGGTGCATGGGTGGAAGTGGGGAGAATCCATTAAACAAATTACTAAATCTCATGAACAGGTGCATAAAAATTGGAATGTCATCCTTATTGTATATTAAGGATTGTAATATGAAAATGCAGAAATAATGCTAACACTATTTCACAGGTAAAGCCCTGATTTGATCATACTTGGATTACTGTGTGCCACAGTCCTGTGAAAATCCAATGCATATTCCAGATTTCAATGTCATTAATTTCTTCACTATCATTATCTGTTGGGTTCCTTGCACTATACACACACATATTATTTTCCTCCACTGCAAATGCTATTGCAAAGTATTTTTTTAACATATTCACCAATTTTCTTATTTTCTGTTACAAATCCCCAGTTTTGTTTTCGGGGAAGACCTGTTGCTACCAAAAGGTTTAGCCCTTGAATTCCTAAAACCTTTGTAAGATCTTTTATATTACTAATGATGTAATTTGCAAGTTTTCTTTTCATATTCACTTATAGTTGTACAATCTGTTGTGCTGTCACCATTTGCTATACTCTGTATCTTCACCAATAACCAAAATATGTGCAAGTATTTGGCAATATCTGTTCTCTTTTTCTCAAGCCTATGTTGTCCCAAACCTCTACATGGGAGTTGTTATTGGCAATTTTTATTTTTATTCTTCGGGCTAGATCCCCTCTGCACCACATTCATTATTTTTTGCACATTTATCACCAATCAGCCTTTTAACCCATTAACTATTTTGCCCAGTTGACAGTGAACATGACTTATCAGGTATGCCTTAGCCAAATGCAGAATCACAGGTTATTGTTTCACATATCATCTTCCATGTTATGATTTAGATCAGATTACGATTTAGTCATCGGATAATGGTCTATGTATTAATTATTGCCAAACATAACAAGCCCATCACTCTTATTGCTTCATGAGCATGTTGAGCAAATGAAAGTTACCAGGTTTCTAACAAGGTCTGTATGAGATTGGGAAGGGCATTTATAATAGATAACTACCGGGAGGTCCAGCAACACTAAATGGATAAAGCCCAAGTATTTGGCGAAATTGTTGTCTGGTCTACGCTTGGTTTCATCGATGTAAGAGAGGTTGCATCAGGAAAACGGAATGCAGTAGATTAGGTTAGAGGTGCATTAGAAAGAAGACAAAAGGATATCAGATAAAGAGAGAGGAGCAAAATATAAAGCCCAAGAGAAGGATATAGGTTGAAGGGGACAGTGGGGTTAGGGAGATGAGGAAAGAATAAGAGAAATATACTGCCCTGTTTCCGACACCTGCTTGCCTATTCCTATGTGTAATGGCAAATTTCCGACTCTTCCAGTGTCCTATTTTCCGTTGTCATTACTACACAGGTAAGTAGGAATGATCTTTCGCAGACCAAATAGAACAGATCTTCCAGTCGTCATTTCCAGTTTAATTGGTTGTTTATTTAAGTAGTTGCATAAACAAAGAGATGAACGTGCCAGGTTTTCCTTATTCTGCATCCGTTGTAGCTGGCTGTTCTCCCCGGTCTGGTGAGAACGGTATGCTCTCCCTCCCTGTATCTGTCACTTCCTGTCCCCTTTGCCCATATATATACGCTACTCTGTGTATCCAAAGACCACCCCAAGTGTCCAAAATAACATGGCAAGATATATCTAGACAAAATAATATAATATGCCAACAGTAGCTAGCCTAAACATAAATGGTTCCTAAACACTGGCCCCTAATTGTTCTACGTATATAACGAAACAATTACTAATAAATATGAAATGGGGCTATAAAAACTTTACACATTTCCAAAAAAAATGTATGTACTATGTGTTGGCATTTAATCTTCTTCAATCTTCTTCTCTTCCTTCTTCTTATCCTTATCTTGCTGTACCTAGTTCTCGGCTTTATGGAGCAGACATATCTTTGTTTTCGGTCTTTCCAAGATGTTGCTCTTAGTCTGAACTCGAACTGTGCGTACAAGACCTTGTGCATCTGGTATCAGCCACCACAACAATGTCAACTGAAGCAAAGCTTCTCCTTACCCATGACCATCATTGTCATTCTTGGATTAGAGGCAAGTATTCTTGTGGAATGGATGCCAATACACCATGGCTGTTGCTGATCCACCTTGACAGCATGAATCCCCCCATTTGGCAGAGGGAAGTCAGGTCACTTGCCATTTGAACTGCTTCCTGTTTTGAAGGCATGGATTTTAAACAATCATCTACATAGAAGTTGTTCTTTACTGTGTTTGTCACCTCTACTGGAAGGTGAGCTTTATTGTCTTCAGCAGTCTTCCTTAATGTGAAGTTTACACAACTTGGTGATGACACTGCTCCACTGATCCGGTATTCAACAAGATCTTGCTGCACATTACCCTCGGGCTACCACAGAAATCGCAGATAGTCAATATGCTTTTCCGATACCTTGACCTGATGAAACATTGCTTTGATATCAGCCATCAAAGCAACCGGTTCTTGTCTGAATCTGATGAGAACTCCAATGAATGAGTTGGTAAGGTCTGGATCCTGCTGCAGCTGGCAGTTGTGAGGTTTCTTTGAAGACTGCATCACAGTCAAAGGCCACCCTTAAGGTTCCTTTCCTTGAGTGATACACCCTGTGGTGAGGGATGTACCGGCATTAGAAACATAGCAAGTAGGTGCAGGAGGAGGCCATTTGGCCCTTCGAGCCAGCACCGCCATTCATTGTGATCATGGCTGATCGTCCCCAATCAATAACCCGTGCCCGCCTTCTCCCCATATCCCTTGATTCCACTAGCCCCTAGAGCTCTATCTACCTCTCTCAAATCCATCCAGTGATTTGGCCTCCACTGCCCTCTGTGGCAGGGAATTCCACAAATTCACAACACTCTGGGTGAAAAAGTTTTTTCTCACCTCGGTCTTAAATGGCCTCCCTTTTATTCTAAGACTGTGGCTCCTGGTTCTGGACTCGCCCAACATTGGGAACATTTTTCCTGCGTCTAGCTTGTCCAGTCCTTTTATAATTTTATATGTTTCTATAAGATCCCCCTCATCCTTCTAAACTCCAGTGAATACAAGCCTAGTCTTTTCAATCTTTCCTCATATGACAGTCCCGCCATCCCAGGGATCAATCTCGTGAGCCTACGCTGCACTGCCTCAATCACAAGAATGTCCTTCCTCAAATTAGGAGACCAAAACTGTACGCAATACTCCAGATGTGGGCTTACCAGAGCCCTTTACAACCGCAGAAGAACCTCTCTACTCCTATACTGAAATTCTCCATCAGTTTGATTCAGCTGGTCCACTGGTATCATTTCAGCATAATTATTGTCAATCATTTCTATGAGGAAAGATGCATATACATCATGAAATTTCTTATTTTTGCCAAACCTGAGTTTCAGGCTCTGGATGAGCTGCTCTGCTATGTAACGGTTATTTGGCATGTTGGCACTTTCTTGTTTGAAAGGTAAGCCTAGACAATAGTGTCCATCTATCATCTTTGCTGAGCAATTCATAATGTCCAAGAACTTTACCTCTTCTCTTTCCTGGCTGGTTATTTCACTGAAGTCATGATTGTATTGCTTGACCAGTAGCTCCTCTAGGTTTACAATTGATATTTGATTGACAGCAGCAGCAGGGCAGCCATTTTCATCCCTGCTTTTCTTGTCTCTTCTCAGTGGACCATAGATGACCCACCCCAGTAGGGTCCTCATGGCGAATGGTCCATCCTCTTGGCTGTTGACCAGCTCCTAAGGTTCCAATACCTTTGAAGCATTTGTCCCAATGAGTAGGTCAATGCCAGAGTCTATTTCAGGAATCTTGATATCCTTCAAGTAAGGCCATTGTATCATGTCTCCTGTCTGGGAATGTTTCACTGAGAAACAGGCATGATCTTATGTGTGAACACATCAGATATTTGGATTAAATCGTCTTTGTCCAGACTAGATATTTCCAAACCTGAGATATGATGGCTGATCACAGGCTTCACTTGGTTCATGGTATGCAAGAGAATGTTGATCTTTTGTCCTGTAATGTTCAGCCTTCTCATCAAGCTTTCCGTGCAAAAGGTAGTTGAACTTACATGATCCAAAATGCATGTGTTTGCAACATTATCTTGGTCTTATCAAACATGAGGTTTAGCACTACACGCTATCAATCCCAGCTGTGGAGACATTGGTATAGTTGTCTCGTTGCGGGACACTGACTTTTCTTTATATTCTGGATTTTAAACCATGTATTGTGTTTTTTATTTATAATTCATGGTGCTCTTATAAGTAATGTTATCTGTATTTTATGGTGTTTGTACATGTAATGTATTCTATGTAATGTTGTCTTTTATCTGGACCTTGAGTCTGAAATAAAAGTTTAATAATAATAGTAATAACTGTGTCCACCTTGTGGCTCTTTCCCTGTACTGGTACAATGGAAAAGATGCAGGTTTCATCACCGGCCCCAATATAATAATAATAATAATAATACATTTTATTTATGGGCGCCTTTCAAGAGTCTCAAGGACACCTTACAAAAATTTAGCAGGTAGAGAAAAAACATGTAAGGAGAATGAAATAAATAGTAGAGACATGACTAGTACACAAATTAAAGACAGAATTCAATTCAAAACACAATATGAGGCAATTCACGCACAGATGAAAAGGGAGGGGGACGTGGGGCTAAGGTGAAGAGATGGGTCTTGAGGTGGGGCTGGAAGATGGTGAGGGACACGGAATTGCGGATCAGTTGGGGGAGGGTGTTCCAGAGCCTGGGAGCTGCCCTGGAGAAGGCTCTGTCCCCAAAACTGCGGAGGTTGGACTTGTGGATGGAGAGGAGACCGGCTGATGTGGATCTGAGGGACCGTGAGGGTTGGTAGGGGAGAGGAGGTCAGTGAAATATGGGGGGGGGGGGGGGGACAGATGGTGGAGGGCTTTGTAGGTGAGGACCAGGATTTTGTAGGTGATCCGGTGGGAGATGGGAAGCCAGTGAAGTTGTTTGAGGACTGGAGTGATGTGATGCCAGGATTTGGTGTGGGTGATGAGTCGGGCGGCTGCAATATGTCCAATCGTATGATGTCAGGGAACAGCATTACTCACAATTGGCTTCTCATTCTGTTCTGTATGCTCCGGCTTCTTCTCTTTGTTCTTTTGCTCAATGTGCAGTATTTCAGGATGATTTTGGTTGCACACATCACGTCAAACAACTCTTGCAGTCTTTGCTCATGTGTCTTATCTTCAAACATCCAAAGCAGACTCCCTTCTCCTTTAAGAAGTCTATCCTTTCTCTGTGCCCCTTCTTCCTGATTCGTGGACACCACCCCAATGTGTGACCACTTTTATTACAGAACAAACAAGAGCCTCGAGAGTTGGTGGTAGATACATTTCTTTTCATTCCATCTGTTGTCAGATTTTCTTGCACTGCTGTTTCTACAGGTATCACAGTTGGTGCCAAACTGCTTCCTCTTGGTCCTGATCTTTCCTTTAAAACTGTTTCCCCTTGGTCCTGACCTTTAGCAAAAGTAGAGCCTTTGATAGCTGCAATTGGCCTAGCATCCTGGTTGTTTCCAAAAAGTGGATCTGACAGTATCTTCACTTGGCTCTCCATGAAGTCCACGTCAGAAAATCCAGCTCGATGTCCACTTCTTTCCTGTAGCTGACATGCCCTATCCGTCCACTTGTCTCTGAGCTTGTAAGGCAGTTTTAAGATAGTCTTCATATTGGAAGCAACATTCATTTCCTCCATATAGGTGAGATGTTCCATAGCATTGCAACAACCTCTAAGGAACAGTGAGAAAGCTTGCAATGCCTTCACATCCTCTTGTCTGATCACTGACCAGACAAATGCTTTGACCATATATGCAGTGGCAATCTTATGTTCATTACCAAAATGCTCTTTAAGTAGATAGTTTTGCTCTTTGATGGCCCTGGGCTGGAGACAAATGCCAGCAACTGCAGTCTGTCTTTTGGATACCCTCTTGTGTATTGCTCTAGAAAATGCAAGCAATCACTGTCATCATTAGTCTTTCTTTCCACTCTCAAATGCCATGATTAAAACTGTGAGTTTAGAAGAGTTTGCCCTCGACTCAAACTGGCAACATGGTCGACTTGTGGTCCTAGGAGGTCCTATGAGGTCACTGGAACTCTCCTTCATGCTCGAGGGAAGTTCCCGCATAATTGCGGCCTCAGCTAGGTCGCGGAAAGTTTTTCAGTATGTTGAAACATTTTCCGCGAATAAATATTGGTCGGCATGGTTCTTTTGAACTTGTAGTGCAGTGGAGTGGGGTCACTATGTAGTTACAAGCAGTCGAGGGCAGCCGTAGGCAATCTCCTTCACTGACCGGTCACTTTAATTGGCTCATTGGAGTTTTCAGGACCAAGGAAAACCGACCGGTAATATAAAATGTCAGCTAAATTTTATTAAACGTTGTCTAACTTCTTAAAAGTGTCTTCCACTCCTTCTCCCCCTCTCCTTCTCCCCCCCTCTTCTCTCCCCTTGTCTCTCCCCCCCCCCCCCCCCCCCCCCCCCGCGCACCTCTCTAAAGAACTGACCGTACACTGTGCAGCTGTCTTTTACCTGCCCTCGAGCTGAAAGGTTGCCGCAGTGGGACAGCCCCTTAATTGGCGAGTTTAGAAGAGTTTTGGAGAGTTTGAAAAATTGTCATGTTGAAGACTTCCTTCAACTATGTAGAAGACCTCCTTCGATTATGTTGAAAACTAGCTTTGAGAAAATTGGACACCGAATAGTGGAGAGTGAAGATGACCTCCTTTGATCTCCTTCGACCTCTCTTCGACTATGTTGAAGACTATCTACGACTACCTTTGATTACCTTCGACTACCCTCTATTACCTACGAATAACATGCCGACCTACTACAACCTACTTCGACTAAACCTACGAGTAAAAAAAATATAGATTTTTTCCATGGCAACCTTTTTTTACTCGCGGGCATTTTTCAGCATATTGAAAAATATGCCGCGACCTAGCTGAGGCCTCGAGTACGCGGGGACTACTCTCGAGCATGAAGGAGAGTTACAAAGACCTCCTAGGACCTCGTGTCGACCATGCTGCGAGTATGAGTTGAGGGCAAGCACTAACAGATGATCCATGAGTTGTTTGTTTTGGACTAACAACTTGTTGCTGGGAGGAAGATTCAGCTCCCATCAATACATTCCATCTTTGTTGCACTTGATCAGGCAGGTATTCATCTGCCTGTGGATTTAATTTAGCTGATCTTTCCCTTTGAGCTCTATATATATACAGAGACTGTATATACAGGGTAGGTCCACATATAATTCCATTAAAATCTTAAATAATTTCTTATTTCCAATTCTATCCCTAGCTTTCAGTGGTTCATACCTTTTCTTATCCCCTCTATCTGCATTGAAACCACAAAGCTATTCCTTCTTCTCTACCATTTTTCTCATAATCTTCAATGATATTATAATCAATAGTTCCCACTCTCAATCTCCTTGCTATCATGGTTCAATGATGGCTACCATGTTTTGGTCTTTTAGTTACATTTACCCTTCTTCAGACTGATTGTAGGGGGGGGGGGGGGGAACTGGAAACAAGAAAACTCCTGGACAAATTAGGGCCGGCAACAGATGACATCAGGGAGGGTGGTTCCGATAGGCCGATTATTGACTAAGGGCAGTGTGATCCCAAAAGGGATAAATCGTCACAAACTGCGGAACTAGTTAACCAGATTTTAAGGGAAGGAGAGGGCAGGGGAGTGTTTGTATGTTACCTAAAATCAGAGAATTCGCTTGATTGTTCACTACATTCCGACCATTGAGTTGTATGTTGGTTGGTTGTCTCTATATAAATAAATTGTTCTTCTGCTCTTCTATTTTACTCTTTTTATTTCCAGTTCCTTCATTTTGCATCTCATAGTATTTCTAATAACGTTAACACAATATTCTTCTCCTTCCCCTTTGCTTTGTATTCATGCCACCACTTCCCACCATATCTCTCCCCTGTTCTGCCATTTAAGAGTCTTTATGATCATCGTAGTAATCCTTTCCACTGAGACAATGAACTCAGTTCATGCAGACACAATCGGCTTCTGGCTCAAATAATCAGATATTTAAATTCCTTGGGCCTGACCTTCAATATTTAGTGCCTGCTGCTGTCCATACTTCTCCATTGTAGTTAGTTCCAACATGAATCATGGCTTTTTTAAATCATTTTTTGAGATGTGGGCATTCATCAATTACTCCTAATCTCTAATTGCCCTGGAGAAGTTGATGATAAATAATCTTCTAGACCATTGCTGTGGCGTTGAGAAGTTTCTTTTAGAGCTAGCCGTTAGAAGAGTGGTGATTTGTTTTTGGAGGTCTTGTAACTTGTATTTTCATAATGCATTGTGCCCATGCTCGTCTTCCCCATATCCTTCTTAGTGGTAGAGGTCACTAGTTAGGGTAGTCTATCATTGTAAGTGAATCAAGTGAATGAAGTATATTTTGTTGATGGTACATTTTGCAACTACGGTGCACTTAATGTGAAGGAAATGAAGGTTGAGAGCAGTTAATAGGGTGCCAATCAATTGACTTGCACAGTGTTGAGCTTCTTGAGTTGTTGTAGTTACACCATACCAGTAATTGACGAGTGTTCCATCATGCTCCAGATTTATATTTATTTAGAAAGGCACTGGAATCTTTAGAGGTGAAATATTCATGCGGTCCCTCACTTATACTTATTCACAAAGTGATTATGTGAGTCGCGTCCATAGTGAATTGCAGTATATATTGATTGTGATGAACCTGGCATTAATAATCCTACTGAGCATCCTGGATAGATAGTTACACACTGCAGTTTAAGATGGTAATTGGCCAGCATTTATGTGGGGCGAATATTTCATGCCACTCAGCCACTCGTGCCTGAATATAGAATTGGTCTTGCTCCTTGCAGGCACTGACTCTATTATTTTCCAAGGAGGTTCTCTTTTTCTCCAAACTTCTTTTTCCAATAAGATTTCAAGTTGCTACAGAATATCCTTTAACATTGTTGTAGGAGACAACACTGGATTTTGAATCTGCTCACAATGAATAGCAATTGAATATGTTCATAATGAATATCATTATCCCCAAATTGTTGAATATCAGGAAAACCTTAATTGGTGTATTTTATGGATGATGGTGAGTCAGAGTAAAGGAGGGAGATCGATCGTTTGACTGAATGCTGCCAGAACAACAATCTTGCTCTCAACGTCAGTAGAATCACGTAAGGCGGAGAATCCACAAACTTGCCTTCATCAATGAGACGGTGGTGGGGAGAGTCAAAAACATCAAATTCCTGGGCGTGCATATCTCTGAAGATCTGTCCTGGATCCAGCACATTGATGCAATCATAAAGAAAGCTCATCGATGCCGCTACTTCCTTTGAAGGTTGAGGAGATTTGGTATGTCGACAAATACTCTCTTCAACATATTGACTGGTTGTATCACAGGCTGCTTTAGCAACTCGTACAACCAGGAATGAAGAACATTGCAAAAAGTGGTAAACACTGGCATGTTCATCATAGTTACTAACTACAGCACTATCAAAGGCACTGCCTCAAAAAGGCAGCCAATATCATCAGGGACCCACACCACCTCTTATTTCACTCCAGCATCGGGAAGAAGGTATAGGTACTTGGAAACTACTATGTCCAGGTTCAGGAACAGCTTTTTCCCAACAACCTTCTAACCCAACTAATCTTCTTGAATTTTTTGAAGAGGTTACTCGGGAAATTGATGAGGGTAAAGCAGTGGATGTTGTCTATATGGACTTCAGTAAGGCCTTTGACAAGGTTCCTCACGGAAGGTTGGTCAAGAAGGTTCAATGGTTGGGGATTAATAGAGGAGTAGCAAGATGGATTCAACAGTGGCTGAATGGGAGATGCCAGAGAGTAATGGTGGATGGTTGTTTGTCAGGTTGGAGGCCAGTGACGAGTGGGGTGCCACAGGGATCTGTGTTGGGTCCACTGTTGTTTGTCATGTACATCACTGATCTGGATGATGGTGTGGTAAATTGGATTAGTAAGTATGCAGATGATACTAAGATAGGTGGGGTTGTGGATAATAAAGTAGATTTTCAAAGTCTACAGAGAGATTTATGCCAGTTGGAAGAGTGGGCTGAAAGATGGCAGATGGAGTTTAATGCTGATAAGTGTGAGGTGCTACATCTTGGCAGGACAAATCAAAATAGGATGTACATGGTAAATGGTAGGGAATTGAAGAATGCAGGTGAACAGAGGGATCTGGGAATAACTGTGCACAGTTCCCTGAAAGTGGAATCTCATGTAGATAGGGTGGTAAATAAAGCTTTTGGTGTGCTGGCCTTTATAAATCAGAGCATTGAGTATAGAAGTTGGGATGTAATGTTAAAATTGTACAAGGCATTGGTGAGGCCAATTTTGGAGTATGGTGTACAATTTTGGTCGCCTAATTATAGGAAGGATGTCAACAAAATAGAGAGAGTACAGAGGAGATTTACTAGAATGTTGCCTGGATTTCAGCAACTAAGTTACAGAGAAAGGTTGAACAAGTTAGGGCTTTATTCTTTGGAGTGCAGAAGGTTAAGGGGGGGACTTGATGGAGGTCTTTAAAATGATGAGAGGGATAGACAGAGTTGACGTGGATAAGCTTTTCCCACTGAGAGTAGGGAAGATTCAAACAAGGGGACATTACTTGAGAATTAAGGGACAAAAGTTTAGGGGTAACATGAGGGGGAACTTCTTTACTCAGAGAGTGGTGGCTGTGTGGAATGAGCTTCCACTGAAGGTGGTGGAGGCAGGTTTGTTTTTAACATTTAAAAATAAATTGGATAGTTATATGGACGGGAAAGGTATGGAGGGTTATGGTCTGAACGCAGGTGTATGGGACTAGGGGAGAATACGGCACGGACTAGAATGGTCGAGATGGCCTGTTTCCGTGCTGTAATTGTTATATGGTTATATGGTTAACCATCAGGCTACCGAAGGCTGCAAGTAAGAATTTCATATTTCCATTTTGGGACATATGACAATAAAACACTCTTGACTCTTGACTAAATTCTATCTGCCATTTCTCCAGCCATTTTTATAGCTGATCTATGTCCCACTGTACACTTTAACAGCCTTTCTCACAGTCCATGTCTCCAGCAATCTTGGTGTAATCTCTAAATGTATATACCAACCCATCTACATTTACAATTAAGTCATTTAAACAACAAAGGTCCCAGCACAGATCCCTGTCATAATCCACTGTTGCAGATCTGCATCCTGAATACCGAACTTTCAACACAACCATCTGTCTTTTATCAGTAAGCCCGTACTGAATCAATAAGATCAAAGATCTTCATCAAGGCTCCTGCAATCTTCTCTCTTGCCTCACTCCAGTAACCCTGGGATAGATGCCATGAGGCCCTGGAGATTTAACTTTAATGCTCTTCAAGACCCCAACAACACCTTCTTCTTAATCTCAGACTGCCCTTGTATATTAGTATTATCCATTTGATCTCATTGTCATCCATATCCTCATTGCTGAATTCAAATGCAGAGTACTTATTTAGTACTTTTCCTACATTCCCTGACTCCAAGCTCAAATTCCCTCCTTTATCCTTGAGCAGTCCTACATTTCCCCTGATTACCATTAAGGGCCTTAATGTATGTATAAAAAGCCTTGTGATTTTCTTTAATGCAAGATGCAAAGGCCATTTTGTCAACCCCCTCTTATCACCCTTCTAACCACCTACGCGAGTTCTTTCCCCCAGGCTTTATATCCTTCAAAGGCTAAAGGAGTAGATTAATTCAGGGCAGAGTAGGGAAATGATTTGTAAAATGAATTGGCAAACATTCTCAAAATGGGAGCAATGGACGTTGTAAAAGAGATGCAAATGTTTGTGCAAATAATGATAATGATCTCATTGTAATTTTGTGGTGACCATTTAATGTGGCTGCAGCTGAAGAAGTAAGAAGTTCAAGTAGCAGAGTATGGATGGGAATATTCTCATATTTACAGTAACCATCGCTCTGGCTTAAAATGTCACCGACTTTATAACGCAGTTAAAAATGTATTTTTTAAATTTCCATTTGTGAAGTTGCCAACTCGTACTAGTAGTCCTTCAGGAAATCATTCAGATAACCTTATAATTAAATGCGTGTATCCTTATTGCTGATTGTATTCATATAAAGAAATTATTGTATTCATATAAAGTATCTCTCTCCCCTGTGGCCTTTTACCATTCAATTGAAAGCTTATTTTTACTGTACTAAGTCTATTCTGAAGCTGGACAAATGCAGAGTCCAATACTAAAACACAATCAGGAAATTATGGACTGAGTCAGCCATGTTTAAGGGCTTCTGGATTTAAACAAGTCACAAACTTTCTGATTTACAGGTTGGCATAGATCTGCCTACATTTCCCAGTAGTTCTTGCCTAATAATTGTGCTTACATCTACTGCACCTTGTGAGACAGAGGTCTTCACTTCTTCCACTCTTGGCATGAGCAAGTGTTTTCTTGCTCTCCTGAAAGACCAAAGTCAATATACTGCATCCCTTTACCTCATAGTGCTCAGAACTGTTTCAAGTACTCTAGAAATTGTCTAAAATTTGTGGGGAAAATTAGTAAGGGAATGGGATTGCTCTGTGGGCTTAGAGACTTGACGGGTCTTCTATTTTAACGAGGATCAACGGTTAATATGGAAATGTGGAAAACAGGATTGTAGAATTTTCGATTACTTTTGATGCTGTCTAAAATTGTAACATGTTTATCAAAATACTCAAGTGAATATTAATTAATAGTTATGGTTAACTCGTTGTCCTCCATATTTCAGGAATATCCAGCAAATAGAAAGGCACAAATTTCTCCATATTCACCACTTGCAGAATTTGGGAATATTTTTCTAACAAGCTCAGTTTTATATTGCAAAGTTTTATGTTGCTTCATATTTATGATTTATTTTAATTGTGCTGCAAGCTTGTTCAAAGAAGTTGCATTCTAATCTAGCTAACATAATTGATGAGAAGAGGAGGAGGAAATATTCCATGAAGCAAAGTATTCAATTTTACAGTCATCTGCGTCCACTTAGGTCAAACTTGAAACCAACATAACTTACCTTTCAAAATGAATTCAACGCATACTGCATCACCAAATTATGAATTTGATGAATGTACCCGAAAACTATTTTTTAATGCTAAATCAAAAGTTATCCAACCTCACTTAATTAGCATTAATTATTTTCAATTCAAGCTTGTATAAAACTTTTTGTTAAACCTGAAGACCTTAGAAACATGCCTAGTCAGGGGCTCACAATCAAAAAAATAATTTGTGTCTGTGGCAACACAACCTATTTAACAATTCCTCATGTTACTCGTTATCATTCTGTCAAAATATGTAAAACAAGCTTTGAGCAGTCGTTTTCCAGACTCAATGGGTATAATATGCCTCCACCTATAATAGAGTCTAGTCACATATTTGCCAAAAAATGGAATTCACAGCACCTCGCAAATGGATATCTATTATGCATTATTTTGTCAAAAAATAGATCAAGTGATATATAGTAATTACTGAAAGAGGACATTGTACAAACCAGAGTTAGTATCCCCAGTTGTTTCAGCTGCCATTGATGTCACGTTCATTACTGGCTGTTCACCATCTGGCTTTTCCACTGCGCCACTGCTGACTGGCAGCTGGCCCTGCTGTAGAGTATCATCTCCAGCCACAAATGAAATTACACCTGAAACCAAGAGGTAACAGATTCTCTGTCAAACGCTGCAATATTTAAATTGGGTAAATTATTTCCATTATAGAATCATAGCGATGTATAAAACAGAAACGGTCCTTTTGGCCCAACTTGTCCATACCGACTGTAATGCCCATCCACACGTGTCCCACAGACACAAAAAGATGGAGTAACTCAGCGGGACAGGCAGCGTCTCTGGAGAGAAGGAATGAGTGATGTTTCGGGTCGAGACCCTTCTTCAGATATTTTCAGGCAGGATCTGAACCTCTATACTCCTTTCCTAGCCCAGCTGTCTAAATGCCTTTTAAACGGTGTAATTGTATCTGTCTCTGTCACATGTTCCAGTAGTTTGTTCCAGACATTCACCACTGCCTGTATGAAATACTCAGATCTCCTTTAAATTTCTCCTCTCTCACCTCAAATATGTGTCCTCTCCTTCTGGTCATCCCTGCCAAGTGATTCTGCTTATCTATCCGATCCTTTCCCCTCATAATTTTATGATCGGTAAGATGAAGCTTTAAATTCATGGACATACATATCTGAAGATCTATCCAGAGCTCAGCACATTGATGCAATCATAAAGAAAGCCCATCAAGGCCTCTTTCTTTGGAAGATTGAGGAGATTCAGAATGTCAATTAATGCTCCTTTGGATTTCTACAGATGTACAGTAGAGAGTATATTGACTGGTTTCATCACAGCCTGGTATGGCAACTCAAACGCCCAGGAATGAGGAAGATTGCAAAATGTGGTGAACACTGCCCAGTCCATCACGGGTACTAACCTCCCCACCATCGCGAGACCCATACCATCCTGGCCACGCATTAAATTCACTCCTGCCATCGGGAAGAAGGTATAGAAGTCGGAAAATTGTAACATCCAGGTTCAGGAGCAGGTTCTTCCTGACAACCATCAGGCTATTAAATACTGAAACCTCTAAATAGGCTCAGATCAATATAGCTTCAAGGTTATTTTTGACTGCAAAATTATTGTCTATTTATTTGTGGTTTTTTTTAACATATGTACTGAACTTTTCGTTGTTTTATTTGTTTTACAGAGTACTATCGTTACATATCTGTTGTGCTGCTGCATAAGAATTTCATTGTTCTATTTTGCGACATATGACAATAAAACACTCCTGACTTTTGACACACTGGATGGTCATGTCTACTTATTATCCCTCTCTGTCACTACATCCCAATTCTATATGTCATTTCTTGGCCCAAATTATGTTTACATCTATTTCACTGTTAATTTCCCTGCATTATCTCACAGAGTTTTTGTTTATCATTCATCCAGGTAACAGATTCTGGTTTCACCTTAGATATTCTCTTTGTTTAGCATAATCGGGTGACCAGTATTTTGACACTGACATTTTCTTTGTTCTAATTAATATTATTTTGTTCCCCCCTTACCCTGAGTTTTTTTAAAGAAACTTTAAAAATAAATCAACACTAAAGTCGCAACAGAATCCCTGCCTACAATGTTTAGTTTAGTTTAGAGATATGGCGCGGAAACTGGCCCTTCGGCCCACTGAGTCTGCACCGGCTCACGATCCCCACACACTAACACTATCCCACACACACTTGGGACAATTTGCACTTATACCAAGACAATTTACCGACAAACCTGTATGTCTTTGGAGTGTGGGAGGAAACAGTAGATCTCGGAAAAAACCCACAAGGTCATGGGGAGAACATTAAACTCTGTACAGAAAGCATCCATAGTCAGGGTCCAACCCGGGACTCTGGCGTTGCATGCGCTGTAATAGCAGTTTACAGGATTTACAGAATTTAAACTCGTGTAATAGCTCCACCTGTAATAGCAGTTTACAGAATTTGTTACATTTTATAATAGTGAGCACAGCATGCACCGCGCACACTTCCCCACAGTCTTGTGTGATCATATAGAGACAATTGGGAGTCAAGATAACAACAAGATGGCTACAAGTAAATGCATGCATGATGAAACCCTAGAGGCATGATGTCCAAATCTTTCATATAAATGGAGAATAAAAGCAGTCGTAATAAAATGATTTATATTACAACATATTCTAGATCAGAGCAACTTCTGTTTTCTACCTTTCAAGCATCCCCACATTAAACTCTCCAATTTCTTGTGAAACCTTGGCTTTAAATTTCACAAGTTTCTCAAGCGATATCATAATTGAATGTATGACATACCTGTAAAGTTCCCTTGCTTCCATGGTAAAATGTTAATCTCATAGGGAACAGTTTGTCCAGCTTTTAAGGTAACATGGGGTACTCCACTCACTATTGGCAAGTCTGAAACAACCTGGAAACATATTTGTGTTCATTCTTATAAAACAAGTCAAGTTCATTCATGAAAGTAATATAAATTTACCAATTATTGACAATATTGGAATAAAATAGTTTAATATTACTGCAATTTGACTGCAATTAATTGTCAAGTATTTGTCACAATAGATCAATATATAGATTACTGAAAAGATGCAACCAATTGGATGTTTGTGTATGGTATTGACCATTTGTGTGTACATTACATTGCATAAAATCAATTTAGTAAAAAGGTTTACATATTCAGACCATTTAAAAATGTAACCTCTTTTCTCAATGGAAATAATATATAATGTAATAAAGTCAGAAAATTCTCACCTTACAGGTTAACTTGGTTTGAGTGTAATTGGGAACTGATAGGACCTTCTTTGCTGTCTGTCTTACTTGACAGTCTATCACAATATGATCCATTGCCACTGGACTTTTGCCTATCCCTTTGAGATTGAAAATACGCTCAGTACCATCTGTTTGGTTTGTCAGGACAAGTTTACCCTTTGAGAAAGGAAACATTTAGGAGAAATTTAGTTTAAAAAAAAATAGAATTCTATTTCATGGTTAAGCAGTTACTCCTCTGATTTTCATTAGCAACCATAAATTTCAGATGCAGTTGGGAGCTATTTCCTTAAAAATATATAAACTAGCAAAATTTATAAAGCTGATGTAGGTAACTAACATATATTACTATGTAAATACATAACCTAAATAACTTGAAGAGTGCACTGATTTTTGTAATAAACGAAAAGTATGTTAAGAATAATAAAGTGCAAGAAGAATTGGAAGTTAGAAGTTAGTTTTCTGACCGGATTACTTAATAGTTTATAAAGTACATGCATAATTAAATTTACAATGAAGAATAAATATTATTATCAACATTACATCAAATGAAACAAAGTGAGAAACCAAATATTTGTTTCCTAGTTTCTTTGTATACACTATTCTTAAATTCTACACATCAGTAAATACCAGAGCAAGATTATAAAGGCCATGACTGCTCTATCATCCAGAAATAAACTCGATCTGCCTCACGCCTGTTTAGAGATACAGCGCGGAAACAGGCCCTTCGGCCCACTGTGTCCGTGCCAACCAGCAATCTCCACACATTAACACTATCCTACACACACGAGGGACAATTTTTACATTTACCAAGCCAATAAACCTACAAACCTGTATCCTGTGTAGGATAGTGTTTGTGAATGGGGTGATTGCTGGTCGGCGCAGAGTCAGTAGGCCGAAAGGCCTGTTTCCACGCTGTATCTCTAAAATCTAAAAATCTCTGTGTAAAAAGAATTGTCCCTAAAATCCTTTATAAAACATCTTTCTATCTCATTAAAACTATCCCTCTTACTTTTGATACTCTTATGATGGAAAAAAAACTGATTGTCCATTCCATTTACACTTCTAATAAATTTATATAGGTTACCCCTTAGCTCCAAGGAAATACAAGCTAGGCCTACATTCTTCTCTCATCATTCAAGTCCTCCAATCTAGGAAGCACAATGGTGAATACCCTCTGCACTCTTTTCAGCGCAACGACATCCTTACTAGAGTGTGGAAACCAGAAATGCACATACTTATTTCAACCACAGATTCAACTACTCTGTGCAGTCTGATGAGAGATGCAGCTGGACACACCTCACTAAAGTGCTAAGCTGTTCAGCCATATGGATTATCAGAGTGAAACCTAAAATTTACAACATTGAAAGTTCATCTCTTCCTGCAGCAGTGCATTTATCATTTTTGCAATTAAAATAATCTTTGTCAAGAATCCCAGAACCCTTAAGTAGCAATGTTATAAGATTTTGAGATTTAAAAAATCAAGTCTGCAATTTATTCCATCAGATAAAGCATAAAAGAAAGTTTAATTTGACACCCAATTCACTTTCATATCTTCAGTATTAAAAATGTTATGGCCATTTTCATACTCGGAAATTAGCATCTTGTTCCCTATTGCTTCTCCACTGACTTAACACAAAAGCTGTGATCACGGACTGTCAAACGCCCACAACTTTCTTAAAAATTAAGAGAACTGAATGAAATTTTCAGTTATTATAGATTGAAGCATTCTGAAACAAATATGAAACTATCTTACTTGGATGACCTGAAATTAAAGCATATAATTAGTTAGTTACCCAATTGTAGCTAATTACAAAATTCAATTACTAGATCTAAACATCTACCCATTTCTTAAGAAAAGGTTAACATTTTTAAAAAGCCTGTGCCCAAATAACATTCACACAATAATTCACAATATAACTTGATTTTTAAATCTCATTGTCATGAATTTATAGGCCAAATGGAAGGAATTTAGTGTTTAACTCCTGTAAATTAATGGGCATTTAAATCATCTTGCGAGTGGGATTTTGTGGAACGCGCCGCTTTGGAACGTTGCAGTTGCAGTGAAATTAACTCCATATTGGCAGGAAAAATACTGCCGGTTCGTATATTTACATAATTACATTTTCGCAACTTGAAATTTTGATTAAAGGCATCCTAAGAAGCAAGTTTATATGAAAAAATAAACGGCATACCTTGCCTTGTCCCCTACGTGAGATCCGTCCCGTTGTCGGCGTTGACGGCATTTGAAGATTATTTTAATTTTACTCCAATAATTAAATTATCCACGCTAATTTTAATAAACTTAATAAAACGGCAGTCAAAGCGATTTTTCTTTAGCAACTAAGCAGCCTGACAGAGATTGATTTAAATAGGCTGCAGAAAAATCGCATTTTAAACCCGCCCCCCTCTCAAAGGCGCCAAAGTCGTGCACACGGGCAGTGACAGAACTGCAGCGCCGCTGAAGGTAAGTTTTGTAACATACCTACCCTTAAGGGGCTGTCCTACTGTACGAGCTAATTCAAGAGTTCTCCCGAGTTTCCCCTGATTCGACCTCAGAGAATTACGGTAATAGGTACTCGGGGCTCTCGTGGATATTTTTTAACATGTTGAAAAATCTTCACGAGCTTACCGCGTTTCCCGAGTACCTGCCGTTAGCGTTTCGAGCAGCTAAGAGACGTCCCGAGCTCCAACGTACCCGCTACATACATTCTACGTGCTTACCATGAGTTCGATTTTTTTTTAAACTCGGGAGAGCTCTTGAATTATCTCGTACAGTGGGACAGGCCCTTATATATGTAATTGCATGAAACGGAAAGCTTCATCAATGAACTGATGCAAGTATATAATATCACCTGCTAGTGAGGCTTTTTGTTGCAGACTCATTTTCTCCAGTTGCTATTTTGTTTTCATTACACGAGAAGACATTTGCCTGCATAACAAAGCCTTTGAGGAATTCAACCATACAAATTTAAAAACAGTTAGAAATCTTACCATAGTCACGCATTCAAAATCTGGTTTGAACATTAATGGGTACATTGTCGTTTCACAAGCTCGAATAATAAGCATCGATGGGCCAAAGAAGCCATTCCCTTCCAGAACAGCTAGAATTATCCAGTCTTCTTGGGTGTCATTATGCTAAAAAGCAAATTAGAATTATAAAATTAAACAATGATGTGTAGATTATACTCGTGTACAGTATACCATTGCACCTCCTGGATCATTTTTAAGTGTCAATTAATTGAGAAGTATTCTTAATTGAGAAGTATTAATTGAGAAGTATTATTTTTTGCTTTAGTCTTTTAAACAAAATATACCATAAAGCAAATAATATGGTTGTCTACATGAAATACGGCTCTGTATCAACATTCAAAATTTGCTATGTTCACATTTCGGAATTTCAAATATCTAAACTAATAAAGGAAATACTTTTTTCGCTATTAAACTGCAGATGATGACCTGTGCTTATGGGCTCCCCGATCTCATCTCACCCCTTCCATTGTTGACACCCTCCTGTCTGATGAAGATAACACTGATGCAGCAATTAGGGCTGCTACCTCCGGCTCCAGCAAACAGAGTTTGATCATGACTCTGGAGCTTTCTGTGTGAGGTTTGTGTGTTCAAGAGAGCACGTAGGTATTGCCTGGGAGGACCAATTGCCTTCCAGATCTTTAAGACATACTATTTGAATAATTAATCTCTGCAAGTTATCTCTATGGTAGGTCAATGGTAGACAATTTATGAACCAGTTTATGGTATACGAGACAGAATAGATTACAGTGAAATCAGTGAAGGACTAGGATCCACTGGGAGCCAGCATAATTTATGATAATTTAATTAAAGGTCCCTTTATGACCTTGAGGTATCCCAATGTGCTTTAATCAAAGATATATTTTTGATGAATGGTGACTGTTGTAAGAGGTAAACTATAAGAGGACAGTGGGTATATAAAATCAGCTTCTAGAGGAAGTAATTGAGGAGGGTTTTAAACAGCATTTAAAAGACACTTAAAAGTGTACATGGATAGGTAAGGTATAAGGGGATATGGGTCAAATGCAGGCAAATTGGACTAGCTTAGATTGGGCATCTTAGTCAGGTCCTGTTTCCGTGCTGTTTGTACCTATGATTCTATAATTCCACGGCTCAAATGACCTTCACTGATGTCATAAGAAAACACGTGAATATGATGGAGGTTGACAACAATGTGGGCACATAGCTGCTGAAACCCTGGCTCCACTGTTTCTGCTACTTGCACTACAGGAATGCTAGGAGCAAAGACTGTGTGTTAATTCCAGGTGTCCAGTGTTCAAATTTCATATGCGGAGCAGTGGAGCAGAGGAATTTATGTAGAGGTTATGACCACGCACAGTCTTTGACAGACGACACCCCCCCACCTCCGGTAACAGCGAGCTTTTGTTTAATGGATGGCTTGCTTGTCTCATATTTTTCAAGAGCCCTGAGTCTGCTGCAAAAAGGTCCTGTTGCCATTATGGTTATGACTCATTGTCAAAGCTGATGTGTAGCCTTTTCTTAATGATCATCAGACCAGAAGTATGGCTGAGGTCTGGGAAGTGGTAAAGGGGCACTGTAGTTGAAAATCAGAGAGATTATATCCATTAAGAATGTTTCACAATCATAGGAAAGGGGAGTCATACATGGATACATAGACAATAGGTGCAGAAGTAGACCATTCAGCCCTTCGAGCCAGCACCGCCATTCAATGTGATCATGGCTGATCATCCACAATTAGTACCCCGTTCCTGTCTTCTCCCCAAACCCCTTGATTCTGCTAGCCCACTGTTTCTGAGGCAGAGAATTCTACAAATTCACAACACTCTGTGTGAAAATGTTTTTCTTCATCTCATTTCTAAATGGCCTACCCCGTATTCTTAAACTGTGGCCCCTGGTTCTGGACCCCCCCAACATCGGGAACATGTTTCTTGCATCTAGCGTGTCCGATCCCTTAATAATTTTATATGTTTCTGTAAGATATCCTCTCATCCTTCTAAATTCCAGTGAATGTAAGCCCAGTCGCTCCATTCTTTTATCATATGACAGTCCTGCCATCCCGGGTATTAACCTCATGAACCTACGCTACACTCCCTCAATAGCAAGATGTCCTTCCTCAAATTAGGAAAACAAAACTGCAAACAATACTCCAGGTGTGGTCTCACCAGCGTCCTGTGCAACTGCAGAAGGACCTCTTTGCTCCTATACTCAACTCCTCTCGTTATGAAGGCCAACATGCATTAGCTTTCTTCACTGTCTGTTGTACCTGCATGCTTACTTTCACTGACTGATGCACTAAGACACCCAGGTCTCCTTGTACTTCTTCTTTTCCTAACCTGACACCATTCAGATAATAATCTGCCTTCCCGTTCTTGCCACCAAAGTGGATAACCTCACATTTATCCACATAAAGTTTTGTTCAGAGATTGAAGAAACTATCTAATTTAGCTGAGGAAACAATTTCCTTTCAACCTATCGCACATAAAGTAGTTGAATTAATTAACTTCCTTAAAATCAATTCTGCTTAATCCAGTTATTGATTGAAGTAATTCATTTTGGTGCATTAGCTTTATTTTTATATTTTAGGACATCAGCAAAATTATTTCAACCAGAACTTTGATGCTGTATAAAACAGAATTATGCAAATGTAATGGGATTATTAACATTATCATATTTAATTCTAAAATAACTAACAAAGTTTAGCATTCTGAAGATCGCCATTTTTATAGAACACGATTGCGCCTTCTTTACAAGCTAAATTTGGAAATATTGGGGGAGCTATCAAAAGGTATGAAAAATCATATTTTTGCCAATAATTAACGCAATTTTAATCATTACAAACTTGATTAAAAATAATGGAGGAAAAGTACAGTCTAATGAAGATTTGCCTCAGTAACAGTTCTTCAATTTATGACGTGTCATTCCAGAAATGCATTTTTGAAGGAGGATGACGTCCTTTTTTTTCAACAATGGCAATGAACATTTGTTGAACATTTTGCTCAGGAGTTTGCCAATGTTATTACTCCTTCCTCCCACAAGGTCATGGAACCAGGCAGCTTATGGTCATCAGTTGAAAAGGTAATTTTTAAAATAGAATCGATGGAAATTGGAATTAAGTGGAACTATAGACTTGCAGAACTCTGAACTCTTGATATCCTTAAACCACAGTCCTCAAACTACATCCTGACTTTCTTTGAAATACGAATAATTCCGACTTCTCACAGTACATTTTAGAAAGACACAAAATACTGGAGTACGCAGCAGGTCAGGCAGCTTCTCTGGAGAACATGGACAGGTGATTTTCAGTTGGGACTCTGCTTCCCAACCAGAAACGTCACCTATCCATATTCCCCAGGTTTGCTGGCTGACTCACAATTCCACAATGTATTCATCCTTCTAAATGCTGCCTTTGCAAAGCTTCTCAAGGAAGAATATCGTGTCAGCTTGGTTTTTGGATCCCAAGGCCCACTTCATCTCATGGATTACTACCTTTTTTCAAGTTCTGCAATGCATGCTAAAATGATGCTTCTATCAAAATGATCAAAAGCACATTTGAATATAATAAGAAGAAATGAACAGCCATGATTTATCTGGAGGGATTCTACAATACGACATATTGGTGTTGCCTTCTATGCCCTGCACAGATTGTCCATCCAAAAAAGTAAAAGTGATGCCTCTGACTTTGTAAAATATGAGGCTAACCAGGGGGTTACAGAGAACTGCAGGAGTAGTCTGTTAGAAACTAGTTCCATTACTTGAACCCAGATACAAAGAACAGTTTGTGAACACAGGTAACCCAAGTCCAGCCACTAGCCCGAACCAATTATAACTGACACTAACTAAGGCCGATCTGTGAATAACAACCCTTTATGAGGAGAAAAGCTAATGGGCCTCCTGGAATCAGGATCAATAAGGAAGGGACACAACCCGGGTGACTGGTTTTAAACAATTGAAAAGAAGACCAGTGAAAAATGAAATTATATTGTATTATAAATTAAGCTTGTACAGTCATGAAGTGTGTGGATTTTTAGTTTGTCTTGGTGGATTTGTCTCTTCTTGTCTAAAGTCTAACAACTGAAAGCTGTGAATAAAGAAGCCGTGAAACCTACCACCGGACTCCAAACATCCTAACATATTAAACAAAAGCTCTCTTTACTAATACCAGAATTGAAAAGCTTTAAAATAATCACCAATTATTCAAAGGACTCTTACAAAAGTTTTCAGACCACAACTGATCAAGTATATATTCTCTTCATTTTAACCCTTCTCACCTTCATTATCTTTGCCTTCTCCACCTCAAATAAAGATTAATCCTTCAGTTGGGTACCAATGCTAGAATGATATTATCTCAGACCTTTAACCCAACAAAACTAATCATGCTAATTGATTGAAATAATAAAACATGTGCACCTTTATCTTTATTAACCCCAATATCCAAATATAATCATTGCATTACAAAGCACATTCAGTTTCAATACCTGGAGATCTAAATTGTACAGATAAGTCTTTCTTGATGGTGCACTTCCTATGGATGTATTTATCATTCATTCTCCTATTCTAAGTGGAATTTTGAGAATAAGCTTTATACGTAGTGATTTGATTTTCTATAGTGTAAAACTGATCAGTATATGATGGCTCCCCTCACACAATAATTAGTTTTAGAGATGAAGTCAATGGTGGTTATGCATCCTACATGGTACTGATGGCTGAATGCCTAGAATATTTTGACATCTTGAGAAACAGGAATTACAACATGGCATGTTACATGCATCACCAAAACCCTGGACAGGATCTGTCTCCACAGATTACAGAACTTGCTGGTCAATGCTATCTATCACATCCTGAAAGCATTAATGAAGAGCAGCTTAATTCTTGATAACATGGTGTGTAATATTGCCTATAGTGGTTGCCTTCACAGCCACCAGAGTTCCAGTCTGTGGTTTTGTGAAGAAGGCATCATTGTCTTCTGACCAATTCCTTGAAGTCTCTGTTGGGCAGCTGTAGGCACAGTTGTTAAAACCTCTTCAGAATCTGCCTGTAAAACACTTTCATGTTCCATTAGTTGGAGTATGGGGAAACGGAATTTCAATCCTCTGTGTAACTACTTGTTGCATTATTTGAATTGACAATAAAGTTTACTTTGACTTTGACATTTCTTTTCGGTGTGTGGTCTGTACTGATTCTCACACTTGTTCCCTCTTACACTGAATGTTGTGTTTGCCTTGTCATCATACTCATTGCCTTCAACATCTTATAGTCAATGAACACCCCTTCTATCCATTACAATAGTCTTGCATTGTGCAAGAAGCCAGCTGTAAACACCATGTTCAAACTTGTTTTAAAAATAATAAATTGAAGAGTGCATTTGACTTCAGAACATTGTTTTTGTAATAGAAAATATTTTTAGTCTTTATCATTAAGATGATTTGCAACTAATGTCAAATCTAGTGGGCAACTTCAACCAGCACATAAAGGGCACCAACTGCACGTTACGTTCAGAATCACAGCTGCAATGTGGAGATGATGAGCCTGGTGTCTCTTGGATGCCATGGATGTTGCAAAGTAATGCTGAAACATCTTTTTGCATATTAATCCTATTTTGCATGAGGCCCACGTTATGGCATACAAGATCATAACAAAATCAACTCTATAAAGACTTGCTGATTGCAACTCCGCCTGTCAACATCAATTTGCCACAACCTTCCCCGTAGAATTTCATAATTTTTTTAAATTTTTGGAGATACCGCATGGAAACATGCCCATCGGCCCAAATCCATGCCGACCATCGATCACCCATTCACAGTAGTTCTATGTTATCCCACTTTCTCATCCACTCCACAAAGTGCAAACTCCACAAACACAGCATCCGAGGTAAAGATTGAAGCCAGGTCTCTGGCGCTGAGAGGCAATAGCTCTGACCTGTTCCACCACTGTTACACCCTTTGATAGTCTCAATCTGTTTCCCGTACATACTTATTGATTCCCAACTAAGACGATAATTAGAGAAATAAATCTGGAGATCCATATCATCTGAGTTTTTGTACATTACCATGTCAAGTCAAGTGAAGTCGAGTTTATTGTCACATGCACAAATGCGGTGAGGTACAAGTACAATGAAACTCTTGCTTGCAGTAGCACCATAGACACATAGATAACACAAAACAACATAAATTCAATGCATCAATCAATATCAATGGGAAATTCAGATGTGGCTTAAAGCACTTAAATACAAAAACTGTGACACAAGTAATAAATTCTGTGGTTGGACATTTGATTCCAGTACATATTTATAGAGTGTATTTTTTTTTTTTTTGTTAAATGATAAGGTGATGGGTGTATTTTAAATGACTGTATAAGTTTACTTCCTTGGTTACAGCTGATTAGAAACTGATTTAAATCATGTAAAAAAGATGGAAACAAAATGCTGGAAGAACTCAGCGGGTCAGGCGGCATCTCTGGATGAAATGAATAGGTGGCGCTTTGGGGTCAGGACTCATTGTGAGGAGGGGGTGAAATCAACCCCCCCCCTCCCTTCCCCCCACAATCAGTCAGAAGAAGGGTTCTGACCCGAAATGTCACCTATCCATTTAATTCGGAGATGCTGCCTGACCCGCTGAGTTTTATGTTCATCTTTGGCATAAAGCAGCATCTACAGTGCCTTACATTATAAATTACGTACAAGTTGGGTGAAAACCTGGGCTTCAGCATTACAGAAACACCATGAATATTATAAAGAGGTAAGATGCTATCATTGTGGCCAATCAGAATAATTATCCAAGGTCTGAGTTAGATCACTGAAGTTTTGAAATATTGTAAGCAAAACATAGGCACCACAAGTCAGGAAGAATACTTTGAAAGGAGTGCAGTACAGATTTGCTGGTTGAAATCAAGTTCCAAGGATTAAATTATGAAGAGAGATTGCTTATAAAATAATTTAGATGATTAAGATGATTTCACATTTTCACAAGATTAAGGGAGACTGTCAGGGAAATTTTTTCGGCTGGAAGGGATTTTGGAACTAGGTGATGTGGTTTTAACATTAAGATAAAATTCAAAAACACTTGTGCATGCACTCACTGGTGAAATTGGATTTTTTTCACAAATGAATTTGATAAAAAATCTATTATTAGCATGCAATATCTGCAGGAGATATTAAATGCATTTTTTCCCCCACATGATTTCAATGCTGTAAGGACTCTGCAACCAGGAATATATTTTAGAATTAGGGACCACCCATTTTAGACAGTAATGAGGTTGAATTTTTTCACCTTAATGATTAAATCTTTAGAATTCTCTTCCTCAGAAGCCCGTGGAGGATGAATCATTGAGTATATATTTAAGGTCTAAATAGATTTTTTTGTTCAGTAGTGAATCAAAGATGATTGCGAATAAACAAGAATATAGAATTGAAGTCAAGATCAGATTAGCTGTGAATTCATTGAAGGTAAATTCTGACATAGGGACTCTAACCTGAAAGATTGATTTTCTTTCTCTTCCCGCAGATGCAGTCAGACCTGCTGTAATTTTCAAGCGTTTTCTGTTTTTTTCCTTAGCATCTATCCTTTTTTTACATTTTCACTAACTGAATGGCAGAACAGGCTTCAAGACCCATATGACCTATTCATGCCCTATTTCTTATGACTTTGTACTTTTAAGTTGTCCAAGACATATGATATTAGGTATATAGCTAATTTTAGTATCGAATAGGAACCTGGATGATGAGAGATATCGAGGCTCTGGTTATGAAAAAGCAAGAAGCATAAGTCAGATATAGGCAGCTGGGATCAAGTACTTTAGACTTTAGAGATACAGCACGGAAACGGAGCCCTTTGGCCCACCGATTTCGCACCAACAACGATCTTCCCATACACTAGCACTATCCTACACACAAGGGAAATTTACAATTTCACCAAAGCCAATTAACCTACAAACCTGAGGTAAACAAAAGTGCTGGAGAAACTCAGCGGGTGCAGCAGCATCTATGGAGCGAATGAAATAGGCAACGTTTCGGGCCGAAACCCTTCTTCAGACTGATTTAGGGGGGAGGGGGGGAGGCGGGGAGAAGAAAGGAAAAAGGAAGAGGAGGAGCCCGAGGGCTGAGGGAGAGCTGAGAAGGTGAGGAGACAAGAGGAGGAGACAGCAAGGGCTACCGGAAATTGGAGAATTCAATGTTTATGCCGCTAGGGTGCAGACTGCTCAAGTGGAATATGAGGTGCTGCTCATCCAATTTCCGGTGGTGCTCACTCTGGCCAGACTAGCAGGACAGAGAGGTTGGATTTGGAATGGGAGGGGGAGTTGAAGTGCTGAGCCACCGGGAGATCAGGTTGGTTAATGTGGACCGAGCAGAGGTGTTCGGAGAAACGATCGAAAAGCCTACGCTTGGTCTCACCGATGTACATCAGCTGACATCTAGAGCAACAGATGCACTAGATGAGGTTGGAGGAGATGCAGGTGAACCTCTGTCACACCTGGAAGGACTGCTTGGGTCCTTGAATGGAGTCCAGGGGGGAGGTAAAGCGACAAGTGCAGCATCTCTTGCGGTTGCAAGGGAAATTGCCCGGGGAGGGGGTGGTGCGGGAGGGAAGGGAAGAATTGACCAGGGAGTTACGGAGGGAGTGGTCTTTGCGGACAGCAGACAGGGGAGGAGATGGGAAGATGTGGCGAGTGGTGGGGTCACGTTGGAGGTGGCGAAAATGAAGGAGGACTATTTGTTGTATGTGACGGCTAGTGGGGTGAAAGGTGAAGACTAGGAGGTCTCTGCCTTTGTTAAGAGTGGGGGGATTGGGAGAGAGAGCAATGTTACGGGTTATGGAAGAGACCCTGGTGAGAGCCTCGTCTATAGTAGGGGAGGGGAACCCCCGTTCCCTGAAGAATGATGAAATCTCCGATGCCCTGGTGTGGAACACCTCATCCTGGGAGGGATTTAACCAGGGGGGATAGGATGGAGTCAAGGTATGTGGAAATAAGTTCGGTAGGGCACAAACAGGCAGAGACAATGGGTCTACCAGGACAGTCAGGTTTGTGAATTTTGGAGAGAAGGTAAAATCGGGCCGTGCAGGGCTGGGGAACGATGAGGTTGGAGGTTCGGGGGGGGGCAGGGAGCCGATGAAGTCAGTGATGGTGCTAGAGATAATGGCCTGGTGCTCATCTGTGGGTTCATGGTCCAGGCGTAAGCAGGAGGAGGTGTCCGAGAGTTGGCGCGTGGCCTCAGCTTTGTAGAGATCGACGCGCCAGACTACCATGACACCTCCCTTGTCGGCGGGTTTGATAACCCAGTCTGGGTTGTTGCGGAGTGAGTCGATGGATGTACGTTCAGGGGGGGAGAGATTGGTGTGAGACAGGGGTGTGGAGAAGTTGAGGCGGTTGATGTCCCGCCAGCAGTTTTGGATAAAAAGGTCTAAAGCCGGAAGGCCATGAGGGGGGGGTTCAGAGGAGGGGGGGCGAGGACTCCTTCCCATGGAAGAATGCTGTGAGGCGGAGGAGACGGTAGAAGAGCTTCAGGTCATGGTGGGCGCAGATGTGGGGACGGAGGGGGACAAAGGTAAGACCTACAAACCTAGTGTGTAGGAGAAAACCACAGCACACTCATAGAAAACTCACGGGGTCACGGGGAGAATGTACAAACTCTGTACTGACAAGCACCCATAGTCAAGATTGAACCTGGGTCTCTGGTGCTGTAAAGCACCAACTCTACCACTTTGTGCACATAGTGAATCACTTCAGAAGTATAGGGGGTTAGCAGTAGATTTAAGACAGCAAACAGAGAGCAAAAAAGAGGGTATGAGATAGTTTTGCTGATAAGGTAAAGAAGAATGCAAAAAAATTCTACATGTATATTAAGGGAAAAAAGATAGCGAGCGAGAGAATACGGCTCTTTAAATCAACAAATTGTTAATGTGTGGAACCACAAGACATTGGCGAGGTGTTAATTGAATATTCCTCATTTGTGTTTAAGAAATGATGTGTAGGAACTCAGGGTAGTTAATTATAATGTCCTGAAGAGAATCTATGTCATTCAACAGAAGGTTCTTAAGGTCATAAAATTAATTAAGAAAGATAAATCCCCAGGAATTAATGATGTGTATCATAAGATGTAGTGGGGAACGAGGGAAGAAATTTCAGGGCCATGGGCTGAGATATTTTGTATCATCGAAAACATGAAAGGATGAGGTGCCAGAGGACGAGTGTGGCTAATGTTGTGACTGTATAAGAATGGTGGCAAGAAAAAGCCTGGGAACTATAGACCGGCGAGTATTAAGAAAGTATTGAAGGGGATTCTGAGGGACGAATCTACATGTATTTGGAAAGGCAAGGACAGATTAGGGATACTCAACATGGCTTTGTGTATGGAAACCATTTCTCACCAATTTGACTGAGGTTTTGAAGAGGTAACCAAGAACATTGATGAGGGCAATGAAATAAACATTGTCAACATGGATGTTAGTAAGGCGTTTGACAAGGTACCACATTTTAGGATTGTCCGTACGATCAGCTCACATGGGATACAGGGCAAGCTAGTGAATTGGATACAAAATTGGCTTGATAATAGGAAACAGAGGATGGTGGGAGAGGATTGTTTTTCCGATGGAGGCCTGTACCAGTGGAGTATCAGAGGGATCATTGGTGGGTATTGTTTATTATCAATATTAACAATTTGAATGTGAATGTAGATGACATGGTTAGTAAGTTTGAGGATGACACTAAAATTGGTGGTATAGTGGATAGTGTGGAAGGTTAGATTCAGATCAGATTCAGATTCAATTTAATTGTCATTGTCAGTGTACAGTACAGAGACAACGAAATGCATTTAGCATCTCCCTTGAAGAGCGACATAGCAAACGATTTGAATAAATAATAATAAGTGTCTGGGGGGGGGGGGGGGGGGGGTGGTGATTGGCAGTCACCGAGGTACGTTGTTGAGTAGAGTGACAGCCGCCGGAAAGAAGCTGTTCCTCGACCTGCTGGTTTGGCAACGGAGAGACCTGTAGCGCCTCCCGGATGGTAGGAGGGTAAACAGTCCATGGTTGGGGTGAGAGCAGTCCTTGGCGATGCTGAGCGCCCTCTGCAGACAGCGCTTGCTTTGGACAGGCTCAATGGAGGGGAGCGTGGAACCGGTGATGCGTTGGGCAATTTTCACCACCCTCTGCAATGCCTTCCGGTCGGAGACAGAGCAGTTGCCATACCATACTGTGATGCAGTTGGTAAGGATGCTCTCGATGGTGCAGCGGTAGAAGTTCACCAGGATCTGAGGAGACAGATGGACCTTAATTCTTAAGGGGTTGGACAGGCTGGATGCAGGAAGATTGTTCCCGATGTTGGGGAAGTCCAGAACAAGGGGTCACAGTTATCATAGTTTACAGCAGGATCTTCATCAAATGGGCGAATGGAAGACAAATGGCAGATGGTGTTTAATTCAGATAAATGTCAGTTTAGTTTAGTTTAGTTTAGAGATAAAGCATGGAAACAGTTCCTTTGGCCCACAGTGTCCATGCCGACCAACGATCACCGTACACTAGTTTTGTCTTGCACACCAGGGTCAATTTACAGAAGGCAATTAACCTACTAACCTACAGGTCTTTGGAATGTGGAAGCTGGAGCACCCGGAGTAAACCTATGTGGTTAGAGAACATACAAACACCGTACAGACACCACCCAGGATCGAACCCAGGTCTCTGCTGCTGCAAAGCAGCAACTCTACCAATGCACCACTGTGCTGCCCAGTGAGTTGTTGTGTTTTGTAGGACAAAGCAGAGCAGGATTTACACAGTAAACATACAGTAAATGGCAAGGCGCCATAAAGTGTGGTAGAACAGAGACCACGGTATGCATGTATGAATTGAATGCAACATCTCCAAGTTTGCGGATGGCAGGAAGCTGGGGGGCAGTGTTAGCTGTGAGGAGGATGCTAGGAGGCTGCAAGGTGACTTGGATAGGTTGGGTAAGTGGGCAAATGCATGACAGATGCAGTATAATGTGGATAAATGTGAGGTTATCCACTTTGGTGGCAAAAACAAGAAAGTAGACTATTATCTGAATGGTGGCCGATTAGGAAAAGGGGAGATGCAACGAGACCTGGGTGTCATGGTACACCAGTCATTGAAAGTAGGCATGCAGGTGCAGCAGGCAGTGAAGAAAGCAAATGGTATGTTAGCATTCATAGCAAAAAGATTTGAGTATAGGAACAGGGAGGTTCTACTGCAGTTGTACAGGGTCTTGGTGAGACCACACCTGGAGTATTGCATACAGTTTTGGTCTCCAAATCTGAGGAAAAACATCTTGCCATAGAGGGAGTACAGAGAAGGTTCACCAGACTGATTCCTGGGATGTCAGGACTTTCATATGAGGAAAGACTGGATAGACTCGGCTTGTACTTGCTAGAATTTAGAAGATTGAGGGGGGATCTTATAGAAACTTACAAAATTCTTAAGGGGTTGGACAGGCTGGATGCAGGAAGATTGTTCCCGATGTTGGGGAAGTCCAGAACAAGGGGTCACAGATTAAGGATAAGGGGGAAATCTTTTAGGACCGAGATGAGAAAAACATTTTTCATACAGAGAGTGGTGAATCTCTGGAATTCTCTGCCACAGAAGGTAGTTGAGGCCAGTGCATTGGCTATATTTAAGAGGGAATTAGATGTGGCCCTGGTGGCTAAAGAGATCAGGGGGTATGGAGAGAAGGCAGGTACAGGATACTGAGTGGATGATCAGCCATGATCATATTGAATGGCGTTGTAGGCTCGAAGGGCTGAATGGCCTACTCCTGCACCTATTTTCTATGTTTCTATGTACATAGTTCTATAAAGATGGCATCACAGGTGAACAGGTGAGGCGTTTGGCAGGCTTGCCTTGCCTTCATCAAGTTATTGAGTATAGAGTTGATACATAATGTTACAGCTGTACAAGACACTGCTCAAGCCACATTTATAGTACTGCATATACGTCTGGTTGCCCTGCTCTAGGAAGAATGCCATAAATCTAGAAAGAACACCAAAAACATTTGAGGATGAGGGTTTGCGTTAGAAGTAGAAACTGGCTCTTTTTTCCATGGAATGCAAGCCACTGAGAGGTGACCTTCTAGACTTTTGTAAAATCACTAGGAGCATAGATAAGTAGAGTAGCCACAGTCTTTACCCCAGGGTAGAGGAGTCAGATACTAAGCATACATTTAAAATGATAGATTTTAAAGTGCCCTGAAGGGCAACTTTTTCACACAGAGAGTGCTACATACACATGTAGAATGAGCTGCCAGACAGAATGGTAAAGGTGGCTACAACAATGACATTTAAAAGAAACTTGGACAGGTAAGATATAGGCCAGGCACGCGTGAGTAGAAATCTCAGCAAAAACAATTGGATCTGGTGGATAAATTCAGCTGAAATGCCTGTTTCCATGCTGTACAGCTCCATGACTATGAATATTGATAGACTTAATAATCAAAGTATTAAACAAGGTGGAGATAATATATTTAGGTCATCAATCAGTCACAATCTCTCTCAAGGACAAGCATGTTTATATGAGATATGTGGGACAATTATTTTTACAGAGTGGCGGATACCTGGAACATACTGTCAGTGGTGGTGGTGGTGGAGGCAGATATGAAAATGGCATTTAAAAGGCTTTTCGATGGGCATGTAGATTTGCAGGGAATGGAAGGATATTGATTACATGCAGGCAGAGGAGATTAGTTTAACTTGGTATCATGTTCAGCACGGACATTGTGAGATGAAGGGCTTGTTCTTGTGCTACTCTGCTCTATGTTCTAATGTACGAGAAGCATAATGGTGTATCCCTGTTATTATGTCCCCATGCCCAAGCATTACAAGAGTATCAAGGATAAGAATATCAAATAAAAAAAGGAAATGCTGGAAACTGGATATCAGGCAATGAAGGTAGACACAAAATGGTGAAGTAACTCAGCGGGACAGGCAACATCTCTGGAGAGGAGGGATGGGTGACATTTCGGGTCGAGACCCTCCTTCAGACAATGAATATGACTAGAGAAATAGAGTTAACATTTCAGGCCACTGACTTGATAGCAGAACATTTACATACTTGGCTAAAATAATCTGAGGATTTTCAACCCCAGTCAAATTAAATATGGTCTTAACCTTTGAGCAATTTCCTAGACTTCATCCTAATTTTAATAGCAATGAGTGAGTCTGCTCAAGATAAATTAAAATATTCATTATCATCTCCATGATCAAGGCAAAAACTGAATTCTAATAAAGTTGATCAGAATCATTTAGAAAAGAGTAAAATATTATTGGTTATAACATGCTGGATCAGAAAATTCAGTCAAAAATTAACATTTTCAATAAATTTTTAAGAAAACAAAACTAGAATCTGCATGAAATATTAAATACAATATTTTTCTTGAGTTGGTTTATACTTTTCCATCGTCTTTTTCATGATTATGTTGCTCTGTCTTTTAATATGCTCACATATGTTTTACACCAATTCGAAAATAATGATTCAAAATGATCATTTCATTTCATTGAAATTGAGAATAAATATATTACTTCATGCAGTGATTAATGAACTTTCTCAAAATGAGTTTACATTTTCAGCACTTACCAAATGAATATTTTTAATGACGGAATGGTGGGTAGACGCAGCAATTTCCAACTCAGTCTCAAAGTACTCTTCAGGATTTACCACACACAGAATGTTATACAAACGGACATCATATTTGGACTGCAACAGGATCTTACAAGGGTAGTGGCCTGGCCCTTCTGATACAAATTTCATTGGCAGGCTGGCTGAAGCTTCTTCATCTAGATTTAATGAAAATAATGAAAATCTCATTTTCCAAATTCCAAAGCTACTTGACATAAGCATTCTAGAGCTAAGTACAATTCTCATTAATTATTATTTAGCACACATTTCATCTTGTCCTATTCTTTGCATTTCAAAACTTTTTCATGCACTTTATTTACTTACATTAGCGGGTGATTAAGCCAAGTAAAAATACAGATATGAAACTAATATCAAAAGGAATTCTCTGTCCACAAACTGAACTCCATCAAACGGGTTTCAAATTTGATCCGAAAGTTATTTATTTTTGTTGCCTCTTAAGAATAATACAAAATAAACCATTACAATGTTTATAGAGTGTAGGTAGGAGCGACATTGTTTATAACAATGATAAGACACAAAAAGCTGGAGTAACTCAGCAGGTCAGGGAGCATCTCTGGTGAAAAGGGATAGGTAACGTTTCAGGTTGAAACCCTTCTTCAGACTGAGAGTCAGGGGGAGGGAAACAAGAGATATGAAAAGGTACATAGAACAAATGAATGAAAGGTAAGCAACAGGACAAATCAAAGCCAACAACGATGATCAAGGAAAGGTGGAGCCCACAATTGTCCATTGTTAGCTGTGGGGAAGCTGGTAACGAAGGATACAAACAGTGAAACTCAGCAGGATGACAGTAAAACTAGTACACCAACTAGGGTGGGGGAGAGACGGAGAAAGAAGGGATGCAAGGGTGACTTGAAGTTAGAGAAATCAATGTTTATACCACTGGGTTGTAAACTGCCCAATCAAATTATGAAGTGATGTTCCTCCAATTTGCGTTGCAGATTGTAGAACAAGTGTCATGGAGTCATACACTATAGAAATGGGTCCTTTGGCCCAATGTATTTTTGCTGACCATCAGGTACCTATCCATGCATTCTGGCCAGATATTATTTTCTTTCACCATCCCACTGCCAGTCTGACCTGTTTTCTATGGTGTTCTACTGAAACTCATTGAAAAATATCAGATTTTGAAATTGTCCCATTTCAGATGAAATATCACTGACTTGACACATTAACATATAAAAGTGTTTTCTATTTCTATCGCAGTAGTTTGGTCCACAGATTTGCTTGCAAAACACAATTTTTCAGGCCAATACATATGAAAATTATTATTATTGGTGAGGTAAGCAATTGCAACAATTTCTAGATCTATGCACAATACTGAAAATACAACTAGACTTTTCCAGTCATGACCCATGTAAGCACAAAAGCACACTGGATAGCCACCAAGTGGTCACAGGAGTGGAAGGCAACCTTATCTCCATTACACAGCAACATCTCTTCACCAGATAAAAGCTGTTAAGGGTCTGACCTCCCCAGAGGAGCATGGGTGAAGCTCAACAGACTTTGTACTTGAGTTGGGCGTTTCAATGCCAGCATGTGGAGATGGGGACTCCGCCAGAGCCCAGCCTGTGAACGCGGAGCAGAACAACAGACAGCTAACCATGTCATCTCTGGTTGCCCACTCTACCACCCACCAAATGGAGCTCAGGGCCTGGCAGACATTGACGCAGAGACAACAACCTGGCTGCTCAACACCCGGCTTGAGATCTAACTATTCCTTTGGTTTATGTTTCATTCGTAAAGAAGACCCATGTAAAATTATGTAATTCCCTGTGCAACACTCGTGTATAGTATTAACTGGAAAATTAAGTTGCATGCTCTGCAATGTGCCTGTTGTCAGACATATTTCAAAGCAACCGTGTTTTAACGGCTGTAGTCTCTGAACAAGATACATGGAACGTCACTCAAATAACTTCCCTGACTATCCCTTTCCTCTGAGATTCTTCCTCGAGAGTACTTGTAATTGTAATTTGTAATTTATTTATTTAGGGGACAGTGCATATTAATAAACATTTACATGTAATACGCAAGATTGTAGCCAGTAGCTAATTTCCATCTTTAGTCCCTCTGGTAAACAAGGTAAACACATCACAACACAATCAATCAATAAGAGAAGAGACAAAACAAAAATCAAAAACAAAACAAAACAAAGCTGACAATAAAGTAAAAAAGTAACAATAAAAGAGTACCATAGGATAATTTTAAGGTAGATTATGATTGCAGTTTTGATTTTGCAGTAACCATGTTTTTAGATGTTTGGTAAATGAGGTAAGGGTTGGCAGATCCCGTATGACGCATGGTATCGCGTTCCAGGTCTGCGACACTCGATATGAAAATACTGACAGCCCAAAGACACTTTTCCTAAACGGGACTATACAATCACCCCTGGAGGCTGCTCTTGTCGACCTATTTGTGTTTTTCTTTATGAAGTCCTTTAATACTTCACCCTTACTTCACCCTTCTTTCTTACTCCCACCACTTTCTGAACTGTCTATCCCTAGTCCTCTTTTATTCCATATTCCAACTGCTCCTGATTGCCAACAACAAGGCAATTTTATCCCGAAATCTCACATCCTGGTTTCAACTAGTTTAATTATCCACAGAAGTTGAATAAGGCTTTATTGGAGCAGAAAATTGAAAACGACTGCAAAAGAATGGGTCACCAGCAGTGCAAACCTCCACCAATCAGGTTCTATTGGCTTCACTATTTTCCACTGCATTCTAAATTCTTCTGTAGTCATGGTCTTCTGTAACATTTTATAATTATTTTTATAAATAAATTATATTGGTGATTGAATGACTCCTATATTACTCAATGTTAACATTTCATAACAGAAATCATAGTGCAATTATGAAACTGCATTACTATTAATAAGTGCCTTTCAAAGAAACTTTGAATGACAATGAAAGCCAATTGTGGTTCAATTTACTCAAATTCAAAACACCTCATAAAAACAAAAAAAACATAGAAATTAGTGCAGGATAATTTTAGGCCATCGGCCCTTCGAGATTTTGCACCGCCATTCAATATGATCATGGCTGATCATCCAACTCAGTATCCCGTACCTGGGTTGGCAGATCCCCCCTGACGCATGGTATAGCCACAAGGGCCACATCTAACTCCCTCTTAAAATAGCCACTGAACTGGCAAACTACCCTCTGTGGCAGAAAAGGGACTAGACATTCACCCACTCTCTGTGTGAAAAAATTTCTTGTTCATCTTATGAAGTCCTTTAAAAGGATTTCCCCTTACTTACCCTTCTTTCTTACTGTCCCCCTTGTTCTGGACTTCTATCCCTATCGGGAACTTTTCTTCCATATTCCATCTAGCCTGTGCCAACCCCTTAAGCAATTTTGTATTTCTATAAGATCCCCTGGTTTCAATCTTCTAATTATTCTAGAGAGTATAAACCAAGCCTATCCAGTCTTTCTTCATAAAACAGTCCTGAGAATCCCACCATCAGTCTGGTGAACCGTCCTGCACTCCCTCTATGGCAATAATGTCCTTCCTCAGATTTGGAGACCAAAACTGTGTACGCAATACTCCAGGTGTGGTCTCACCAAGACCCTGTACAACTGCAGTAGAACCTCTCTGCTCCTATACTCAAATCCTTTTGCAATGAAAGCTAACATACCATTCGCTTTCTTTACTGCCTGCTGCACCTGCATGCCTACCTTCAATGACTGGTGTACCATGACAGCCAGGTCTCGCTGCATCTCCCCCTTTCCAATCGGCCACCTCATGATTGCTTCCATGAAATATCCACGCTAGAGGAGGTCTCATCTAGGATCCTAGAATTTAGAAGATTGAGGGGGGATCTTATAGAAAGTTACAAAATTCTTAAGGGGTTGGACAGGCTGGATGCAGGTAGATTGTTCCCGATGTTGGGGAAGTCCAGAACAAGGGGTCACAGTTTAAGGATAAGGATCCAACTACAGTATCACTTGCCTCCACCTCCTTTCCAGCTTTATCTCCCCCACTACAATCAGTCTGAAGAAGGGTCCCAAAACATCACCTATCCATGTCCTCCAGAGATGCTGTTGTCTGACTAAGTTACTCAAGCACTGGTGGGTTTGGAGCAGATGGGGATAAATATGTTAAATCTCTTAATAATTCGACCTATCCATTTTCAGGTGACATGAAGGGAAAGTCAGCCAACCTGCTCCCGAATAAAAACAAAATATCCGGCAAATACTCTGCTGGTCAACCAGCATCTGTGGAAAGAGAGTTAATATATCAGGACCAGAATCATTTGTCGGCAGATGTTTATCAGATGAAGGGGCCAAAACCAGATACACTATTTTTCTGTGAACAGACGTTGTCCAATTTACTGAACATTTCCAGCATTGTCTATTTTTATTCAAATTTCCAGCATATGCAGAGTTTTCTTTAAAAATGTATTTTATTACTTTCAGGAAAGAGTCTGACAATTTAAATATGTAATAAAGTTTGAACAAGCTAATTTAACCAGCTTTACACCAGTCTGAAGAAGGGTCTCGACCCAAACCTTCACCCATTCCTTCTCTCCAGAGATGCTGCCTATCCCACTGAGTTGGGCCTCCTCCATTGCCAGAGTGAGGCCCAGCGCAAATTGGAGGAACAGCACCTCATATTTCGCTTAGGTAGTTTACACCCCAGCGGTATAAACATTGACTTCTCTAATTTTAGATAGCCCTTGCTTTCTCCCTCCTTCTCCTCCCTTTCCTAACTCTCCCACAAAGCCTACTGTCTCCGCATCTTCCTTTCTTTTTCCCGCCCCACCCCCCGACATCAGTCTGAAGAAGGGGCTCGACCCGAAACATCGCCTATTCCTTTTCTCCATAAATGCTGCCTCACCCACTGAGTTTCTCTGTCTACCTTCTACCAAGGTTTTTTGTCTACCTTCGATTTTTCCAGCATCTGCAGTTCTTTCTTAAACACCACTGAGTTACTCCAACATGTTGTGTCTATCTTCGGTGTAAACCAGCATCTGCAATTCCTTCTTACACAATGAGCACTGCCTTCCAGGTTAGGACACAGCTCCCCCACCCAGCTACATTACCCCACCCAGCTGCCCAAAAGGGCCATTTCTCAAGCTGCCCGTCACACCACACCACCACCTGCACATCCCCAATTAAAAGGTCTCCTGGATTTGATGGCTGTTCTCCAGTCAGATCATGAATCAGACTCCTCCATGTGAAGAGAGCAAATACCTTTGGCCAACAAAATCACATTCTAATTACCTCCCCCCCTCCGTCCCCACCTCTATCAACCTCCCACTCCATTCACCCTGGAATCAGATCCCTATCTAACCCAGAATTGCGGAATGGTCTAATGGGTTTATGGCCCGATCTGGGAGCCTCGCATCTCAGACAGGCTGTTTACCAGGCATAGTACCTATTAGCGAGACAAATCACAGGAGTGATAATGTTCCATGTAAGATATCCAGACGTTTCCCATGCGAAACACCATAAATACTGGCCATGAAACTTGCCCCTGTAAATATCCAGGTCAATGTTCTTATAAAAATTGGATTCTATTCTGAACAATACGGAAATTCATCAAAACAAAGAAAATACTTTTTAAGGACACTCACTATACTTACTACACTGCACTTGACAACGATTTTCTAACAGCATGTCGCACAGGGAGCATGCAACTGCACCTCATTTGCAGATTAATGGACTGTGAGAAGCTAATACACTGCTATGCCACTGCAGAAAAGCCAATGCATTTGCATTACATTGCATTTATATTGGTGGTTGCACAAATTTGATTTTAACTGAATGAATTGTCCTTAGCTTCTCCAAAGTCTGAGATGAATTTGTAAGATTATGTGCAAATAAATATAAAATGATCGAGTAGTGCTGCTCAGACTCATTAAGAAGTGACAAGCCATGAAGTCATTGTTCTGAAATGCATCATGTTACATGTGAATCAGTGTAGAGTTTAAAATTAATACCGCATGGTGGGCGAATAAACAAGCCACGCGTGGTGAATCAAAGAGATCTTTATTGCTGAAGTATAGATAACAACATATACACGAATGGGGAAGGC
The DNA here is from genome assembly GCF_028641065.1 of Leucoraja erinaceus. Lineage (NCBI taxonomy): Eukaryota > Metazoa > Chordata > Chondrichthyes > Rajiformes > Rajidae > Leucoraja > Leucoraja erinaceus. The sequence goes on along the minus strand of NC_073389.1, from coordinate 13,216,144 downwards.
TGACCCGGGGCTGAATATTTATACTAGGGTACACCCCTAAACCTCGTGACAACTCCTTCCTGTCATTACCCAGTCACGTGACCCTACCTCTGACTGCCAAGGGTTCGCATAGTAAGTGCCCTAACCACTGGGTGGCGTCACAGGACCCCCCAGAACCGGAGGCATGAAACCGAAAGAGTAGACAAACGAGGCGGCCGGACCTCGTGCACACATACCCCCCACAGGGGACTCCCGCGAGGCAGGCGAAGGCGGGAGCAGGCAGGACCGCGGACGCCCCCGATGACGAGGCAGGACCACCAACACAGGTTGACTCAGGTCAACATGGGCAAGCTTCAACCGTGCTACCGACGCAGTCTCACGCCGACCCCCCCGTCCAAAACAAAAGTCGTAAGTCCTCACTGCAGCACCCGGAAGAGCCCCCCGTACAGCCCCGGGCATCTCGGCATCCTCCAGTTGAGCAGCCGCCAAGGCGGAAAAGTCAATCCCCGGAGCGACATCCTGGACCGCATCAATGGCGAGCTGTGACAACGTGTGTTCAACCCGATTGTTTATACCCTCGATGTGGTGGGTGCTAGTGGTAAACTCGGAGATGTACGCCAACTGCTGCTGCTGCCGAGCAGACCAGGGATCCGGCACCTTCGCAAACGCGAAGGTGAGAGGCTTGTGATCCGTGAAGGCGGTAAAATCTCGCATAGTAAGTGGCCTAACCACTTGGTGGCGCCACAACTGTGATGTACTGCAAAGCTCCATTGTGAATATAAGTGGCAATAGTAGCTTTTCTACTAAACACAACATATGCATAATTATTAATGTGCATCAATTTATCATTCCTTTTTAAAAATTTAACTCCAGTACACACATTTGCTTCACAATAAAATGAGCCAAGTTGATTTAGACTACACTGAATGTTGTGCAGTTTGCATTTATCATTTGAATTTGGAATTTTGTCCTGAAAGGGAAATAATGCATTTATGACATTTTTAAAGATCTGTACATTTGAACATAAAAACTGATGTCTTAAATGGTTAATCCATGATCTTCTGCACAAGCAAATGGGTCATATTATTCTGGTCAATTCATTGCCATGTTTACCCACCAGGCCTGTTGAATGTGGAGGCAAGTAAGACTGGCCCTCCACATCCAGTACTCAGTTTGCCAATAGACAATAGACAATAGACAATAAGCAATGAGTGCAGGAGTAGGCCATTCGGCTCTTCGAGCCAGCATCGCCATTTAATGTGATTATGGCTGATCATCCCCAATCAGTACCCCGTTCCTGCCTTCTCCCCATATCCTGACTCTGCTATTTTTAAGAGCCCTATCTAGCTCTCTATTGAAAGCATCCAGAGAACCTGCCTCCACCGCCCTCTGAGGCAGAGAATTCCACAGACTCACAACTCTCTGTGATAAATAGATAATAGACAGCTTATCGATAAGGTCCTGCCCAAAAACAAAGCAAAGTTTCACACAAATAGTGGTGACTGTGTGTATTTTTAACTTGTATGTTAATTTTTAATTTATTTCTAAGTACTAACACACTAGCACTAACAACGTACGACCGGGAAACTCTCGTAAAGCAAAACTTTAACGTAACCGGAGACTTTTTAAACACTGTACTCACCAATCCAGCGTGGCCGGCAGAGATCAAAAGAGCGCGCCGCAGCAACAACAATGGGAGCGCGGCTCCGGGAAAAAGCCAGAGAAAACATCGGGGTAAGCGGGGGGGAGGGGAGGATTCGGAATAGACTGAGAGCCCAAGCCTTCTGTCCACCTCTGTCCAGCATTCTTCTGGCGAACGTCCAGTCCCTGGAGACCTCAGGGCAAGGTTCAGATTCCAGTGGGACACAAGAGACTGCAACATCTTCCGTCTGACCGAGACGTTGCTGGCCTCGCTGGTGCCAGATCAGGTAATCTGCCCAACCGAGTCCTTCACTGTTTACCGTGCCGACAGAGCGGAAGAATCTGGGAAATCCAAGGGTGGGGGAGTTTGCTTCATGACCAATAATAACTGGTGCAACCCTGGAAATATTAAGACGCTTTCTCATTCCTGCTCGCCCATTCTACCTTCCCCGGGAGTTCAGCTCAGTGATAGCTAAATAGGACACAGAAGTGGCACTACCGGCCCTACACGATGTGCTATGTTGACACCAAAACAAGGCTATGGTGGTAGCTATGGTGGTGACTGGGTATTTTAATAAGTTAAATCTCAAAAAGGTCATGCCCAACTTCTGCCAACACATCACGTGTGTTACCAGGGGGGAAAGAACTTTGGACCGCTGCTACTCGCCGTCCAGGAAATGGCTACTACGGCCGTTTCTCTCCCTCCTTTTGGAAAATCTGACCACGCTGCCATTTTCCTGCCGCCAGAGTATAAACAATGGATAGTACGGGAAGCGGCAGTGATGTGGGACGTATAGCGGTAGTCCGACCAGCCAGAGGCTATGCTGCAAGATGCACTGAGCAATGTTGACTGGAATATGTTCCAAGCAAGTTCCAGTGACGTCAGTGAGTTCACGGAAGCAGTCACGCAACATTGCAACAATAGCCGATAACTTCGTCCCCACGGTAAGGGTCAGCATCTTTCCAAATCAAAAATCCTGGGGGGACAGGTCCATTCGCGTTGCCTTGAATGCTCGCACCGCTGCTTACAACTCTGGTCTGGCATCCGGAAATATGGACAACTACAAGGTAGAGTCCTACCGACGACGAAGGGCGGTGAGGGTCGGAAAAAGGAGGTACAGGGACAGGATGGAGTCGCAGATGGAGCAGCAGGACACCAGACGTCTTTGGCAAGGGGCTACAGACTATAACTAACTACCGGAGCATTCCCTCCCTCAACCGGAAGTGCCGGCACCATCCCAGCTGATGACCTGAACTCTTTCTACGCACGATTCGAGACGGGCAACATCACCCCTAGCTCGCTGGCTAACAACAACACCACCAGCGGGCTGGCTAGCGATGCTGGAGGAAGGTCCACCGCTGGGGATGTGCACACATTCTCGTTGTCCGACAACGACGTGAGGACACGAGGAAAGCTGTACGCCCAGATGGTATATCTGGGCGAGTACTTAAGTCTTGTGCTACTCAGCTAGTTCCAGTGCTCACCACAATATTCAACCTCTCCCTGGCCAAGTCTGTGGTCCCTGCCTGCTTCAAAAGATCCATCATTGTACCTGTACCAAAGAATGCCTCTCCAGCTTGTTTGAATGACTACCGACAGGTGGCCCTCACCTCCGTAGTCATGAAATGCTTCGAGAGGCTGATCAAGAACTACATCTGCACCTTCCTTCCTCGCAACATGGACCCACTACAGTTCGCATACCATCGGAACAGATCCATGGACGATGCGGTCTCCCAGGTTCTGCACACAGCTCTCTCTCGCCTTGACAGCCAGAAGGGGGGCTATGTGAGGATGCTGTTCATTAACTTCAGTTCAGCCTTCAATACAATAGTCCCCACCAGACTTGCTGAGAAGCTGCTGGAACTGGGGCTTAACCCTCCCCTGTGTGCCTGGGTCCTGGACTTTCTCACCGCCAGGCCCCAGGTAGTCACGATGGGAAGACATACATCAACATCCCTCGCCCTGAACACAGTAATCCCCCCAGGGTTGCGTCCTCAGCCCCTACTGTACTCCCTGTATACACATGACTGTGTGGCCAGGTTCAGCTCCAACTCCATAATTAAATTTGCTGATGACACTGTGGTGGTGGGCCCGATCTCTGATAACGATGAGAAGGCCTACCGGGAGGAGGTGGCTGATCTGGCACTCTGGTGTAAGGACAACAGCCTCCTCTTGAATGTCATAAAAACTAAGGAGCTGATTGTGGACTTTAGAAGGGCATAACATCCGAGGACGTACATGCCATTGGAGATAAATGGGGCTACGGTGGATAGGGTGAGCTGCTTTAAATACCTGGGAGTCCACATCACGTAGGATCTGACATGGACAACACACACTGCCGCACTGATGAATAAGGCAAGGCAGCGCCTTTACCACCTCAGGCAGCTGAGGAAATTCAGAGTCTCTCTGAGGATCCTTCAGTGCTTCTACTCTGGGGCTGTAGAAAGCATCTTGTCTGGCAACATCAAAATCTGGTTTGGGAACAGCTCTGCCCAGGACAGGAAGGCTCTGCAGAGAGTAGTGCGTTCGGCCAAACGCACTATGGGAACCACAACCGCCCCCCCTGCAGTACCTATACACCAGGAGATGCAGATCCAGAGCCAGCAACATTATGGGGGACCCCTACCACCCCAGCAACGGACTGTTCCAGCTGCTACGGTCAGGCAAACGCCTCCGCTGCCATGCTGTGAAAACAGAGAGGATGAGACGGAGTTTCTTTCCACAGGCCATCAGGACTGTAAACTCTTATCTCACCAGGGACTCATTTACTGTACTAATTTACTGTTGTGTTGTGTCTTTTTAAATTTGTTGTTTTTTTTCTAACATGTAGTTGTACAGGGTCTTGGTGAGACCACACCTGGAGTATTGCGTGCAGTTTTGGTCTCCAAATCTGAGGAAGGACATTATTGCCATAGAGGGAGTGCAGAGAAGGTTCACCAGACTGATTCCTGGGATGTCAGGACTGTCTTATGAAGAAAGACTGGATAGACTTGGTTTATACTCTCTAGAATTTAGGAGACTGAGAGGGGATCTTATAGAAACTTACAAAATTCTTAAGGGGTTGGACAGGCTAGATGCAGGAAGATTGTTCCCGATGTTGGGGAAGTCCAGGACAAGGGGTCACAGCTTAAGGATAAGGGGGAAATCCTTTAAAACCGAGATGAGGAGAACTTTTTTCACACAGAGAGTGGTGAACCTTTGGAACTCTCTGCCACAGAGGGTAGTTGAGGCCAGTTCATTGGCTATATTTAAGAGGGAGTTAGATGTGGCCCTTGTGGCCAAGGGGATCAGAGGGTATGGAGAGAAGGCAGGGATACTGAGTTGGATGATCAGCCATGATCATATTGAATGGCGGTGCAGGCTCGAAGGACCGAATGGCCTACTCCTGCACCTAATTTCTATGTTTCTATGTAAATACTGATTCTGTTCTATTCTGTTCTGTAGTTGTTGCACAATCCGCAGGCATTGCCACTTTCATTTCACTGCACATCTTGTATGTGTATGTGACAAATAAAATTGACTTGACTTGACTTGACATCGAACAAGCTGCCAGAGGAGGCAGTTGAGGCTGGGACTATCCTAACATTTAAGAAGCAGTAATTCAGGTACATGGATAGGAAAGGTTTAGAGAGATATGGACCAAGGGACTAGTGTAGCTGGGACATGTTGGCCGGTGTGGGAAAGTTGGGCCGAAGGGCCTGCTTCCTCACTGTATCACTCGATTACTCTATGAGTCTAAAGTTGGGCCAATGTTTTGTCTTGCACCAAAGCTGTGAAACTGCTTTAAGTATTAATTGGCTGTCATTCAGCAACATTTAGAAAATATCAACATTGATGTAAATACTGTAAAAAGTAATGGTTTGAATTGAAATGAATTAAAACACACAGGAAACATTAAAAACATTAAAGTGAAACCACTTTTAAAATTAAAATTTCTCCACAGACTGACTAACTCTCATTCAAAAGAATGAAGATACTGATCTCACAGCAGGTCTGACTGGGTAGAAGTGGAAATGCAATTTTTCAGCATTACACTGCTGCAGGTCTTCATGTGGAGCACACGATCAGAGCAGTGACAGATGCAACAGCAGGTCATTTCAGAAACATTAACCAAAACCAGGAGAATTGCATCCGTCATGTTTTTTAAATCTGCCCTTAAAAGTGAAATATATTGTTGATCATATGCTTGTTTAAATAACTGCAATTAGCTCCTTTATTTGCTGCCTTTAATATATTGAAAGAGTCCAAAGCCTGGAATTTGTAGATTTTAGATGAGGTTTGACATCCCGCCACAATTGCAATTATATTTTTTGAACTGCATGCATCACCACATTTTGTTTTACTTTTATGGTTAAACACAGTAATTTGTTCTCTCTAAATTATCCCTATAAATTCCTTATTTATTCCAACCTCTGGCAGCAGCACATTTGAAAATTACAAGTCTGTATTTTGAGTGATAGCATATATTTCCTCAACTATAAAAATTCCATTTTCTTACAAATAAAAAATGCTGTGGGAAGTAGTCAAATACAGGAGCCAATTTTTATAAAGTAAAATCCTAGCAACAGCAATGAAATAATGATCTACAAACGTGATTTTATTCTGCTTGATGATCAGTGTCATCTAGCACGTCAGGAGAACATCCCATACCAACTTTATATCTCTAAATGAACAGATAGGGCTGCAGTTTAACAGATCATCTGAATGATGATACCTTCGATGCAGAGCACTTCTATATTCCATTTACATCTTTTAACTCCTGCAGTGCAGCTTGAATAATGAATTTCCGACACAAAGTCAATCATGATACAAACTAGCACAGCTTCTACTGGTTTTCTAAGCACAGTTAAAATCAGTTGTTCGGGTAAATCGTTTTTTATAACAGGTAAATGATTACGGCTGAACTAATTTAATGAATCACTGGGAAAAGTAATAAAATCCAGCATCTGGTTGCAATTTGAATGGCTCATAAAATGAGAGTCAATTCACCCCACTAGATCACCGCTAATAAATAAACTTATCTGTTACCATTCAACGTGTATACGATCACCAATTCTAATATCGTCACTAATTTGATAATATTGACATCTAACTGTGGCAGGAGGACAATATCACGCCACAATTTTAACCAACCCACCCACATAAAATTAGCAGGACTGCATTAACCACTTATATTACAAACCCCATAACCTTGAATAGGGCAAGATGTAAAACAGTGAAGGACCTGTCCCGCTTGGGCGTCATTTGCGCTTCATTTACGTGACATCATTTACACGTCATGCATGGCGTGCATTACGTGCGCATGGCGCGTGGTGGCGTAGGCAGTGACGCGCGTGACCCGCAAATGACGCACAAGTGGGACAGGCCCTTAATTTTACAATTTACAGTAGACTTAATGATAAATTTTCCTGGTGCTATCCCAAAGATTCCAAAACAACGTTTATGTACCCCAATTCAAAAATATTCTCTTTTACTGCCACCATTCCATCCAATACTGCTGCTCCCCTTACCTCACTGCCCACAATGTCAATGGTGATTTATTGGAAAAATTGTGACAATTATACTGACATTTCAACCGTACCCAGTTAGGAGCATTTCCTACATCCATCTGCAAACCTAAATGGAAAATTATGAATTACAAGGTACATTTATTTCCTAACTTTCCATGGTATGATTTATGATTGCTCAGTAACAGAAGAAATGCACGACTGTGTCCAATATTTTGAAATAAAATGAGTTGAGGCCTGCAACATGCCAATAGTCAGAGTTTATGTTGAAGCTTTGGCAAGCATTTATCTATTATAAGGGAATAAATAAATCGCTAGATGGTGCTTATACTGAAACTTCAAAAATTGACTGTAGTGTCATCTGGTGGCAAGTGATGAAATATTCTTATTTAACCTGGGATTTTCCTGGCTAAAACGCAGCAATGTAAGGCCTTGGGGATAGAAGTGGCTCCCATTTACAAGAATTTTCAGGTAATGCAACTTGATTTGCTTTGTCTACATGCTTTTGAAGCAAAGGATAATTGTGCAAAATCAAAATCACACCATAATGCATCTACTGCATTCCTCAAGCAGTGAATTTTCTGCATGTACTGAATTACATTTAGACCTTCTAAATAGGTTACATCATTCATTACTCACTGGAGGGAGATATAACATGATTTCCTGGTTTACATATTTGCATATCAAGAGAATCACAAGTGTTTAATTGTCACATGTACCAACAATGGAACACTGAAAATTGTCAAATGTACCAACAATACAACAATGAAGTTCTTAGTTGCAGCAGCTTAAAAGCCTGTAAACACAATACGCATAGATGGTGGCAGCGGCGCGACTCACTGTTGCAGCGGCCCCTACAGCCTGTCTGTCTTTTTTTATTTTTTGTCTTGTTAAATGTAGTTGTTTGTGTTTTTTAATAGTTTTTTTAACTGTGTATATGCGGGGGATGGGGGGAGGGAAGGGGGAACATTTTTAAACTCTCTTCCCTGTACGTGAGACCCAACCTTTTTCCTGTCGGGTCTCCGTTGTCGTTGGGGCCTAGCGCCGTGGAGCGGTCTCCAGCCTGAACGACCTGGAGGCTCCAGTCACGGAGCTTGTTGGAGCTGCGGACTTACCATCGTGGGGCTGGCCGGTATCGGAGCGTGGGGAGCGATGGTGACTCGCTGCTACGGCCTGACCACGTAGCTCGGAGGCTCCAGCTGCAGCCACAGGTCCGGTGGACTGGGACATCGGGAGCTCGCAGGTCCGGGTGGAGAGACCACTTTCCGGAGCTACCGCAACGCGACTTCTCTAGCCCGTGTCGCGGGGTTGGAATGACCCGGAGCGGGGCCGTACATCGCCCGGCGCGGCTTCATGGCCGTGGGACATTCCAGCGCCCGCCTGGGGCTCCAACTTTGTGACATTGAGACTGGGAGCGGGTCCGTACATCGCCCGGCGCGGCCTAAAATGGCCGTGGGACTTATCATTGCCCGCCTGGGGCTTCGACATCGGGAGCGAAATGGAGAACAGGGGAGAGAAAAGGCTTTGCCTTCCATCGATGGATGTTTTTGTAAATTAAATTGTGTGTATGTCTATAGGATATTGTCTTTGTTTGTATGGCTGTGGAAACGGAGTTTCGTTTGAGCCTCACTGAGGTTCAAATGACATGTAATAAAATATTGATATTGATTGATATTGAATATATAATATAGAAAAAAATATTTTTAATAACCACAATACAAGTGCAAATAAAACTTCAAAGTCCTTACTGTGACTAAAGATAGAAGTTCATTGTTGAGGTTAGTGTTGCATACTGTTCAAGAACCTTATTGTTATTACTATTCTGGAAGCTAGTGTTTGCAGTTTTTAGACTCCTGTACCTTCTTCCCAATGGCAAGAGTGAAATGAGAATGTAGTGAGGGTGATGTGAATCTTTGATGGTACTGGCTGCCTTTTTGAGGCACTGCCTCCTATAGCTTCCTTCAATGGCGGGGAGGTCCGTCCCTGTGATGGACCAGGCAATGTCTACCACTCTCTGTAATCTCCTTCATTCCCGGGTGTTTGAGTTGCTGAACCAGACCATGATGCGACCAGTCATTATGCTCTGTATTGTAGACCTCAGATTCAGATTCTGAAGAAATTCAAGAAAATATTCGTTGAAGTACCAAGTCTCCACGATCTTCTAAGGATGAAAATAAATTGATGGACTTTCTGTATGATATTGCTGGGCCCAGGACAGATCTTCAGAAATAGGCACACCTAGAAACTTGGTTATTGACTCTCTCTGCCACCAACCCATTGACGAAGAAGTTGAAGAACAACGGAAGAGAAACCTGGCGGGCACCTGGTTCGCCACTGCGAGAAGATATGACTGTTCGATGAACTTTGTGTTATTTTGTCGGTGCCAGAAACGTGGCGACTCTTTGTGTACTGTCTAGGTGAGGTCAACTATATGATTTTACTGGATTGTATGCAAAAATAGAATTCCATTGTACCTAAGTACATGCGACAATAAAGTATCATTGAATCTCATTAAAGTATCATTGAACAGCCTGAAGGACATGTTCTTACAGACACATCTCACAGACATTGCGCAACACCCACTAAGATCCACTTTGTGCTCCTCGGTGGGATAGGATAGCATTTGCCACTAACACTAACCATCCTTGCATCAGCTTATGAACCTGGAAAGAAACTATGCTGACTTATAATGGGCTTGCCATCAGCAGTGCATGTACAGAGATCATTGTACACGGCTGAATTCCCACATTCCTGTTTATGCACAATTTCTTCTGATTTACAAGATTCAAGTGGTTTCTGAGTACTTGTCCCCCTGATGGGACAGACCCCTTCTTACTTTCAACGTACTTTCAGATAGCAGAGACCTCTCAACTAGCCAGATTCCAGCTGCTGTCACAATGCAATGAAGAAAAGTACATTCTTAAAAAAGGGTTCTTATATGTTCTATTCCATTTTGTATGGTTGTCCTACCCTAACAAACTGAAGATGCAGATCCAACTGTACAATTACTAATTAATAGCTAAATATTTACCAAACGTGCACAATAAGCAGTGAAATTAAAATGTTCTCAGTGATTTCTTTCTTCGATTCAAGTTGCAGTTGCTCTATAATTTAAAAAATGCAGAAATGCATGCATTTCTCTTCAAAGCTAAGTAGCCAAAAAAAAACACACTCCAACCTTTCAAGAAGAAACTTACATGAGCTGCTACTGGAATGTCCCAACCACCTGGGCACCCGAGTAAAGCACAAAAAGGTTACCATTTCTGTTTCCAGGGCAGTCTGTTGCATTGAGGATGACCTGCCTGCAGTCGATCATTGTGGGTTGCAAAATGGCTGATGAGGCCAATGAGAGATCGCAGCATCTGTCACAGATGGCACAAGGAGGTTGAAACAAATGATGGATGGGAAGTGTCTGAGTTGGTGCAACTATAGTCCCAATGCAGAAAGGTTGGCCTGAGCGATGAGGCCGATGTGCATTTGCTCATTGTCACAGTAAAATTGAAGGATTTTGCAGGTAGCATTGATGTATCTCTCCAGTGTGCAGGGGTCCCTGGGATAAGTAGTCCACGTCTATGAGCAGTACAAGATGGAGGATACTGCTGCACATTGAATAATGAGACGTTTTGCCCATTTTGAGGAATTGTTCTTCAAACACTTTTCTTCAGATAACTAAAGGCCAAAGGAGCAAACATTAGGAGCAAACACTGGAGACACCCTCACCCTTTACTGTCGGGGGGGGGGCTGGAGTGAGACGATTGTGGTCATGTACATAAGGGGCAGCTTAGTGAAGGATTCATTTTATTTGGATGCTCGGCATAAGATCCATTCTCTTTAGCATTTCAGTGACAGTTACTTACAACTCATCCTCCATATATGAACATATGCAAGTGGACTCTGCATTCCAGAGCTCACTGACTAAGCCCACGGTGTTCTTGGTTCTGGAGTGGAGTGGCATAAATTGAATAGTTTCACATTGATTCTGTAGATTATCTACACTGCTGCAACAAGCTTGCCGGGTGTGAGGTGGAAGTGATGTGTCAAGTCTTGTTTGATCACATTTTTAATTGGGATAGTCTGTACAGAGATTAAAAAAAGGAAAACGCTGAAAAAACTCAGCAAGTCAGCAGGGCAATTGAAAGAGAGACATTCAGCATTTTCAGCCTGATACCTTTTGCTCCTAACAGTGTCACACAGAACTTCATCAGACCCTTGATATGCTCAAAGCCCTGTCATTTTCCAATTGACACGCAGCCTTTTCAATTTTTGGGCAGTCTGGTTTGGCAGTGAGACTGAACCATTTTTCTGTGGGATAGCACGAAACACAGCACAGAGTTTCATTTGAGTTATTCTTTAAAGTGCTAGGATAGACTGGCAAATTATACTTAAAGGGTTGATGGTGGAGATGCAATTGCAAAAATTTAAAGATGAACTCCAAAAATTGTTCATCCCTGTCTGGCGAAAAAAAATAAAATGGGAAAGGCGGCTCAACCGTGGCTAACGAGGGAAATCAAGGATATTGTTTAATCCAAGGAAAAGGCATATAATTTGGCCAGAGAAAGCAGCAGAGTGGAGGACTGGGAGAAATTTCGAACTCAACAGAGAAGGACAAAGGGGTTCATTAAGAGGGGGGGGGGGGGGGGGGGGGGGGGGGGGGGGGGGGGGGGGGGGGGGAGAGCATGAAAGAAAGCTTGCGGGGTATATAAAAACTGATTCTTCTTTAGATATGTAAAAAGGAAAAGATTAGTGAAGACAAATGTAGGTCCCTTACAATCAGAGACAAGTGAATTTATAATGGGAAACAAAGAAATGGCAGAACAGTTAACGAGTACTTTGGTTCTGTCTTCACTAAGGAAGACACAAACAATATCCCAGAAATACAAGGGGACTGAGGATCTAGTGGGAGGGAAGAATTTAAGGGAATCCACATTAGTCAGGAAATGGTGTTAGGTAAACTGTTGGGACTGAAGGCAGATAAATCCCCAGGGCCTGATGGCCTGCATCCCAGAGTACTCAAGGAGGTGGCCGATGATATCATGGATGCATTGATGATCATTTTCCAATGTTCTCTCGACTCTGGATCAGTTCCTGTGGACTGGAGGGTAGCCAATGTAACCCCACTTTTTAAGAAAGGAGAGAGAAAGCAGGGAATTCTAGACCAGTTAGCCATACATCGGTAGTGGGGAAGATGCTTGAGTCGATTGTTAAAGATGTTATAGCAGCGCATTTGGAAAGCAGTGACAGGATCGGTCAAAGTCAGCATGGATTTATGAAGGGAAAATCATGCTTAACTAATCTTCTACAATGTTTTGAGGATGTAACAAGTAGAATGGATAAGTGAGAGCTATTGGATGTGGTGTATCTGGACTTGCACAAAGCCTTTGACGGCCCCACACAAGAGATTAGTGCAAAATTAGAGCACATGGTATTGGGGGTAAGGTATTGACATGGATAGAGAACTGTTTGGCAGACAGGAAGCAAGAGTAGGAATTAACATGTCCTTTACAGAATGGCAAAGCAGTGACTAGTGGGATGTCACAAGACTCGGTGCTGCGACCCCAGTTATTTACAATATATATCAACGATTTAGATGAGGGAATGAAATGTGACATCTCCAAGTTTGCGGATGACACAAAGCTGGGTGGAAGTATGAGCTGCGATGATGCAATGAGGCTGCAGGGTGACTTGGATAGATTGGGTGAATGGGCAGATGCAGTATGATGTGGATAAATGTGAGGATATCCATTTTGGTGGCAAGAACACGAAGGCAGATTATTATCTGAATGGTGTCAGATTAGGAAAAGGGGAGATGCAACGAGAACTGGGTGTGCTTGTACATCAGTCACTGAAAGTAAGGATGCAAGTACAGCAGGCAGTGAAGAAAGCTAATGGCATGTTGGCCTTCATTGCGAGAGGATTTGAGTTATGGAGCAAGGAGATCCTACTGCATTTGTACACGGCCCTGGTGAGACCGCACCTGAAGTATTGTGTGCAAATTTGGTCTCCTAATTTGTGGAAGGACATTATCGCCATTGTGGGATTGCAGCGTAGGTTCACCATGTTAATTCCCGGGATGGTGGGACTGACATATGATGAAAGAATGGGTCAACTGGGCTTGTATTCAAGAAGGATGAGAGGGGATGTTATAGAAACATATAAAATTCTTAAAGTAGTGGACAGGCTAGATTAGATGCAGGAAATATGTTCCCAATGTTGGGGGAGTCCAGAACCAGGGGTTACAGTTTAAGAATAAGGGGTAGGTTATTTAGGACTGAGATGAGGAAAAGCTTCTTCACCCAGAGAGTTGTGAATCTGTGGAATTCTCTGCCACAGAAGGCAGCGGAGGCCAGTTCACTGGATGTTTTCAAGAGAGAGTTAAATTTAGCTCAGGGCTAAAGGAATCAAGGGATATGGGGTAAAAGCAGGAACAGGGTACTGATTTTGAATGATCAGCCGTGATTGAATGGCGGTGCTGGCTCGAAAGGCCGAATGGCCTACTCCTGCACCTATTTTTCTATGTTTCTATGCTCCATCCAGCAGGGGGTGATTGGCTCTTTGCCTTTTGATAAGCTCTGCTTTATGCTTGTCTCTCAATGAATGAGCATTTGGCTGTTGGCTCAGATGGTTATTGACAGCATTAAAGAATTCATGCAGTGTAATTATCAGCTCATCACTCGATCTCCTGTGTTCTTTCGACCCAGCATCTGTTCTTTTGCTTATGAATGATTCATCAAACCTCAGCCTTCAATTGTCTGTTGAGCTGTTTATTTCTCCTTGTGGAATGGTGGAGCTTCAAAACTGATTCAAGAATACCTTGGCTTATGGTTAATTAGCTCCTGCACATACTGATCTTTCTCATCAAACCGATCCTGGTGCTTTCTAGTGGAGAAGCCAAGAAACTCTTCACAGGTGCTAATTGTTCACGTCGCGGCCCTGTTTCCACCAATCTTTCCACCACCACGCACAAGAAGCACAAGAAGCGACAAGACAGTCACCATTGTATGCAGATGCTGAGAAGTGTGTTCAGCTCTGGCTGAACAACTTCTAATCTTGTGTGTGGGCTCAATAAGAAGAAGAAGATTGTGATGGATTTCAGGGCTGTCAAGGTACAGAGATAACTCTCAAATGTACTTTGTTAGGAGGAGGATTCCTTCTGAGTTAGCTTTTCCTAATCCTTCTTTGTCAATCATACCTTTTCAAGAGATTTGCATCCTTTCAATCCCTGGACTTGAAGACCCAAAGTAGAATTATTTTGTCTCCTTCTGGGATACACTCCAGGGTTTTCTCAAGGTCTGAATGCAAATCATCATTGGCCTCACCCTTAGGTTCCAGAGATAAGGCACATGTGCTGATAACACCAACATGGCGGTTACATGTGAGGTCATGAGACATTCATTCACCACACAAGGATTTCAATGAGATGTCAGATTAATCATAATCCTGCTTTATTAGACAAGTATGTTTTGCAACATATGAGGAATTTCAGTTGCCATGTAGTCATACCAATAAAAAGCAACAGGACACACAAATTACATTTTGACATAAACATGCACCACAGTGACTCCTCCACATTCCACATTCCTCATCGGCGGTGCTGGCTCGAAGGGCCGAATGGCCTACTCCTGCACCTATTGTTTATTGAGAAAGGCAAAAAAAAATTCAATCTCTTCCCTTCTTTGTTCTGCCGCATTCGGGGCCTCGAGCCTTCCGTTGACAGGACGATCATGGCTGCCGTAGCCGGTGGTCGGGCCCATCGACGTCAGGGCAATCAAGCTCCTGCATCGGGGGGGGATCTCAGCTCCCACGCGCCGGGTGATCTGACCCCGGGTTGGGGTTGGTGGAAACCTTCTGCATTGTTTGGAGCTCCCGACGTCGGTCTCACCAGGCACGTGCCGATGGTAATTACTCAAGGTAGGCAGTCAGTCGGCCTTAAAAAAATCTTAAACCGCGCAAGCGCAGATTGTTCTCTCCAGCTGTCAGTCGACTTTTATAAAGTCTTCAAAAGCCAAATCTCTGAATAAAGTACCGTATTTCCCGGCAATGAAACACACCCCCATTTTGGGTTGCTAAATTTTGAAAGAAGACTGGTGGGACATAGAATTTCTCATGCTCAAAAAAATAAAAATAAAGAAAGCAGTTTGCCCAAGGCTTCCAAATCTCCTTCATTCTGAATTACTGAATGAGTGGGGGGTGGAAGGTGACGGCAGGTGGAGAGATGGTGGGAAAATCGAGAGTACACTGGGACAAGAGAGAGTTAAATTTAGCTCAGGGCTACAGGAATCAAGAGATATGGGGAAAAAGCAGGAACGGGGTACTGATTTTGGATGATCAGCCGTGATATTGAATGGCGGTGCTGGCTCAAAAGGCCGAATGGCCTACTCCTGCGCCTATGTTTCTATGCTCCATCCAGCAGGGAGTGATTGGCTCTTTGCCTTTGATAAGCTCTGCTTTATGCTTGTCTCTCAATGAATGAGCATTTGGCTGTTGGCTCAGGTGGTTATTGACAGCATTAAAGCATTCATGCAGTGTAATTATCAGCTCATCGCTCGATATCCTGTGTTCTTTCGACCCAGCATCTGTTCTTTTGCTTATGAATGATTAATCTGACCTCAGTTGTCAAATGTCTGTAGACCTGTTTATTTCCCCTTGTGGAATGGTGGAGCTTCAAAACTGATTCAAGTATACCTTGGCTTATGGTTAATTAGCTCCTGCACATACTGATCTTTCTCATCAAACCGATCCTGGTGCTTTCTAGTGAAGAAGCCTAGAAACTCTTCACAGGTGATAATTGTGATGGATTTCAGGGCTGTCAAGGTACAGAAATTACTCTCTAATGTTTTCAGTACAGTCTAGGAGGAGGATTCTTACTGAGTTAGCTTTTCCTTCTCCTTCTTTGCCAATCATACCTTTTCAAGAGATTTGCATCCTTCCCAGCCCTTGACTTGAAGACCCAAAGTAGAATTATTTTGTCTCTTTCTGGGATACACTCCAGGGTTTTCTCAAGGTCTGAATGCAAATCATCATTGGCCTCACCCGAAGGTTCCAGAGATAAGGCACGTGTGCTGATAACACCAATATGGCGGTTACATGTGAGGTCATGAGGCATTCACTCACCACACAAAGATATCAATGAGATGTCAGATTAGTTTGTTCTTCATGGCAATACCACCTCAATAAGACACTGTTCCTATTCCTATTTCTCCTTATAAATCATGATGAACTCATAGAGCCATAGAATTATCCAGTGTAGAAACAGACCCAACTTGCCCACACTGGCCAACATGTCCCAACTACACTAGTCCCCCCTGCCTGCGCTTGGTCCAAATCCCTCCAAACCTGTCCTATTAGTGTACCTGTCTAATTGTTTCTTAAACATTGGGATAGTCCCAGCCTCAAATACCTCATCTGGCAGCTTGTTCCATACACCTACCATCCTTTGTGCGAAAAAGTTACCCTTCGGATTCCTATTAAATCTTATCCCCTTCACCTTGAACCCATGTCCACCGGTCCTCGATTCCCCTTCTCTGGGCACGAGACCCTGTGCATCTACCCGATCTATTCCTCTCATGATTTTATACACCTTTATAAGATCACCCCTCATCCTCTTGCAAATCTTTTCTGAACCCTTTCAAGCTTGGCAATATCTTTCCTATAACATGATGCCCAGAACGGAACATAATATTCTAAATGCAGTCTAACCAATGTCTTATACAACTGCAACATGACTTCCCAGCTTCTATACTCAATACTCTGACTGATGAAGGCCATTGTGCCAAAAGCCTTTTTGACTACCTTATCTACCTGCGACTTGACCTTCAAGGAACTGTGCACCTGCTAGATCCCTCTGCTCCCCAGAGGCCTACAATTCACCTGCCCTTATTATACATCCCAAATTGCAACACCTCATACTTCTCTGTTTAAATTACATCATCAATTCCTCAGCCCACCTGGCCAATCGATCCAGATCCTGCTGCAATCTTTCACAACCATTTTCACTATCTGCAAAACCACCCACTTTTGTATCATCAGCAAACTTGCTAATCCTGCCCTGTATGTTCTCATTCAAATCATTGATAAAGATGACAAACAGTAACTGGCCCAGCACCAAACCCTGATGCATACCACTAGTCACAGGCCTCCAGTCCGAGAAACAACCTTCCACCATCACCCTCTGCTTCCTTCCATGGAGTCAATTTGCTATCCATTCAGCTATCTATTCTTGGATCCCATGCGATCTTACCTTCCAGAGCAGCCTACCATGCGGACCCTTGTCTGCTGTACTACTGCCTTTTTCATTAACCTGGCCAATTCCTACTCAATTATGCCAATGTCAGAACATTGAACAGCGTGACAGTTCTGGTGCTGTTGGGGCTGTCCATGAGAGTCCTGACATTCTAAGTCATAAACATCATGGGGAGTGCAAGATACCTCCATGTAACTTATTTTTATGCAGGTGACCATTACAAAGCAACTACCACATAGAATAGACAGGGCAAGGCAATAGAAAAGGGTGATGACTGGAGATCAGGCTTTACTGCATGGACTTTAACATGTTCATGAGTCTGAGTGAGAGGCAGGAAATTCAGCAATTATAGCAATTGAGATTGATGAGGTCTGGGCAAGGCGCATGGAGGGAAGCTGACTTGGAGGCATGGGTTGTGTGCATTAGTCAACGTGTGTTATCTGTCAGTGCACTCACATCTGTATGTTAACATCAGCAATGAAGGTACACATTCCGCCCTAACCATCAATTGTTGTTTTCAATATTTTTGAAATAAAAGACTCCAAAAGTGAAATCAATAGCCATGCTCATACAATCTAAGTGAACATGAAGTGGTGTTTATGGAATTAATTCAATCTGAAAATCAGTGAACATTGAGTCTCTTCCAACTATTTGCTGAGCAGATACATGTATCATATTGAGTATTGCTTGTAGGACTGTTCTTGCCATGACAGAAAAGATAAAAGTAAAATTCAATAGATATTTCAAACCATGAAAGGTAATAGGATAGAAACAGACTATTTGTGATGATGGAGAGGTCGAGGTGGGGAGTCATAGACTATAAATTTAAGTATAGGAGATTCAGGACAAAGAACAAGAAAAATTGTTTCATGCAGAACTCTCTTATATTGCAGAATAATTTACTTGAGATAGTGATTGAAGCATTAATTAATAAATAAACAATTGCTGGAAATGTTACAAAAATAGGACATGGATGAACATGAATTGTATTTACTGTGAAATTCAATGCATCAAATTGCATGAAACTCTCAGAAGAAAGGATGCAGGCAATACTCTACCACTGCAGAGGAGGACATGTCCAAACAATGCAAGGAAATGTGGCACTACACCTGCAAACAACTGCAAATAGGTCGGGATAACCTGCTCCACACTGGCAATGATTGAGCTACATATTAAGTGCCAAAGGATATAAGAATATAAATGCAATCTGGTGTTCATTAGTTGACAGTTAGCAATACTTCACCCACTGTTTACAGGGCACTGTTGTACACATCTTCTAATTGTGATATCAGCCACTGTTATTCTCAAAACTAATACAATTTTCTTTCACAGGAATTTCCATCAATGCAATATGCTAAAGCCAGGAGTTGTTGCTGTAAACTCTTTACAAATATAATATAATAAATTAAAATCTGACAAAGGATCTTCAATCTGAAATGTTAGCTCTCTCTTCCCACAGGTGTAGCCTGATATGCTGAGTATACCCAGCATTTATGTATTTATTTATTTATTTATTCCAGCAGCTGTAGTTTAAAAAAAATATTCTAATGTCCTTCATTTGGAAACTTCCATTGATAACTTTTAGATATTAGATGACTAGAATACTGCTAGTATATTATTCATTGATATCTCGTACAGAAACAAAGGTATCAAATATCGGGGGCTTTCTCTTAGGTCAGAAAGATTAGCGGGGCTCTTATTCTGCAGAACAGTGAGATTATGGGAGACTTCCTGTACCCCTTCATAAGAACAACATAATTTAGCTCTTTGGGCTGTCTTTCACAAGTGGGAGCGATAATAGACAAATCCCTGACACCTGGATGAAGATTTAAACTCAGCAATATGGTTGTCTATTGGTCAGTTCTGAGAAGAAATTCTGAAAAAGTTCATATAAAAGTATTATCACTTGCCAGGCTTTGTCCCATCCCGCACCTATTTTCCAACTTTCTCCCTCTTATTGCAATCAGTCTGAAGCATGTTTCCAACCCGAAACGTCACCTTGGCAAGTTCTCCAGAGACTGTCAGACCCGCTGAGTTTATCCAGCACTTTGTCCATTGCTGAAAGATATCCTGCCCTTTTTGAAGTTAAATTGTACCTTTTAAAAGTTAGCTATATTTCTTAAATATAAAAAAATATTGAATTGACTGTCTATCAATAGGTTCTGAATTACCAACACAATCCTATCCCATCCTGACTACCGATTACATTGGTAGAAGAGAAATACACATTTATATTTCTATAAAACATGCTAAAAGAATAGTGAATTACTTTGTTCTGTAGTCAAAGGTGTTTATGAGTACATGGGAAAATAATACATCGATTTATAATTTTGTAATAATAATTATGCAGTGTTGACTTACATCATTGAAAGTGACTGTCCTTAAACACAGGACTTGTATAGGATCTCATCTCAACTGTCAGTTGTAATTTACAAAATTTCATTTCAGGACATATTTAATTGGAAATTACACAATCATATTTTAAATGCAATTTAAAGTCATGAACGTGGCAAGCAAATATCAAGCAATATTTTATTATAAAATGCCATATATGCCATTCTGAAAAATGACCTGTTGATATTCATGTATTAAAACTTGTTTGTTTATGTAAACTCTCATTGGGATAAACAGGTTCTCATTGCAATCTTAGTCATAGGGAGATGCAGCTTACAAGTAGGACCTTCGTCACATCCTGTCCACACAAACTATCCATTTATACTACACCAGAGTTATCCCACTTTTTGTTCTACCCATATTCCCATCAACTTCCTCCACACCAGCAGTAATTTACAGAGGCCAAATCAACTACCAATTCACAAAGCTTTGGGATGTGGAGAAAATCAAATCACCCAGAGGGAAGCTACACAATCACGGGGAGAAAATGCTAACTTCACACAGGCAGAATCTAAAGTCAGGACTGAACACAAGTCTCTGGTCCTGTGGTCCTATACAAGTCCTCATAGGAGGCAGCAGCTCCACTGACTGCTCCAGTGTCACCCATTTTTAAGTAAAATTATCACAAAATGTAATTCAAGCTGAACCATGCAATGATAAATCAAAATTATCAAAAAGTAAGACACAAAGACCACTTCCAAATGTAAAAGTGGATAAGGTGGTCAAGAAGGCTTTCGGCACATTGACCTTCATCAGTCAGGGTATTGAGTATAGAAGTTGGGATGTTATGTTACAGCTGTACAAGGTGTTAGTGAGTACGGCACAGTTGGAGTATTGTATTTGGGGTTGATCACCCTGCTATAGGAAAGATGCTGCTGAGATGGAAAGAGTGCAGAGAAGATTTATGAGGATATTGCCAAGAGGGCCTGAGTGTTAGAGAGAGGTTGGGTAGGCCATACTCAATACACTGATGAAGGCCAATATATTGAAAGCCTTCTTTACCACCTTATCTTCCTGTAGTGCCACTTTCAAGGAACTGTGCAGCTGCACTCCCAGAGGCTTCTGCTCTACAATGCTCACCAGAGCTTTTCCATTTACCGTGAAGGTCCTGCCTTGGTTTGATTTTCCAAAATGCAACACCCCGCACTTATCTGCATGTCCGTCAACAAGAGGGAAGCGAAACAGTCCCTGTTAAAATGCCAGTTGTTGCAATCAAATTTATATGCCCGTATATTGTATTGACAAAATATTAAAGCATTTTTCATGTACGCCTGAATCTTTTTATTATGTTCGATGAATACTAAGCTGAAACTAAAATCAACTATTCCACAGGGTTCTTGAATTTTGATCGAAGTTCTATGGTTGTCCCAACAGTTTATGGACTGATATTGGGAGAAGGTGAGAGTTCATTTGGTCCTTTAAACCCACCCAGAGGACATGACAAAGTCCAGTACGTGTCATGCTTGTTGTTGCTACAGGTCTCCACGCACCAGCCAGCCAGATGGATATAATAAAAGTGGGATATCATTTTAATATATCCTAACTATTAATTTGGCAAAGTAAGGTAGAAACCCGAGGATTTAGCTGCAGTATATTATTTTGTAAAGTACAAATGGAATGTAGGCTGAAATGGTAAAACAGAAGTTGCTTCACCTACATAATAAGGTTTGGGACAAATTGTTGTTGGTGAATTCAATTTTAATTTATTTCTTGAACATTTTAGGTCATCCTGTTCAGATGAAATCCCAAATAATGAACCTGAAATCAAAGCCATTAAGTTTCAAATTTTTTTATGTTAGAGAAAAGCATAAAATAAATAATAACAAAACTCATCAATACTACCTCAAAAGTGGCACTGAAACCTGCCATAATGGCAAGATCATCTGCTCTACCTTATTATTCTTTCTAGTCAATAATTGTTTGTTCTTTACTTTTCTTTTATCTAAAGTATTAAGAGCTTATTTAATTTGATTGACCTAAATTTATTTTTAATTTCAACATGATTATGAATACATTTTCCTAAAGGTTTCTCTGAGTTAAAGGGATATTATTTCAGACTACATGTGTAGGAAAGAAATGCAGATGCTGGTTTAAATCAAAAGTAGACACAAAATGCTGGAGTAACTCATTAGGACAGGCAGCATCTCTGGAGAGAAGGAACGTCACCCATTTCTTCTCTCCAGAGATGCTGCCTGTCCCGCTGAATTTCTCCAGCATTTTGTGTCTTATTTCAGACTGCAGTTCCTTCAAAATGTAGGAAGTATATGACCTTGCTGATTCACTTAATCAAATGGAATGTTGCCACGATTTTTAGTCAGGGAATGAGCTTGAAGTAGTGAATATATTTTATGATTAAACTTAGCCACGGTAATGACTAAGTGTCTGTCACTGAAGAGCAGTTTAATTTGCATATTTAATGCAATCTTAGTTTTACAAATTGCTTAAATTTAGCTCATACTTCCTTGAGTTTATAAAGCTATGGGTCATCTAATCAACATTTTTTAAAATTATGCAGGGATTTGATGCTGACTCCTTCCTTCAGTTCCAGAACATGGAATGAATCTTAAAATGAGACCACAGTCACTCACTCAACATAAATATTTTTATTAAATAGTGCCCACATAGGAATAGAGATAATAACAGCAGAAGTAGATCATCCAGACTATAGTCTGAAGAAGGGTTTCGGCCCGAAATGTTGCCTATTTCCTTCGCTCCATAGATGCTGCTGCACCCGCTCAGTTTCTCCAGCTTTTTTGTGTACCATCCAGACTATAGATTGGTTTATGCATGAAAGCCAATCACAGTAGAATAGCATCACTAACCCCATCCTACTGTCTGATTCATACTAACACCCACTTCCTACATTAGTCAGTCTTTGAAGCGGTCACGATGTACTAACAACTAACGACCTGCTGTACCGTTATAATATGGATACTGATTAAAGATGATCTTGAACTTCAGATTGTGTACTTTGGATATTTACACAGACCTTTAAGATAATCTAGTTCAAGTTTATGATTGATGCTCCCCATATTATAAATGATCCCATTGATTGCTTTAATATCCAAAAAAAAAAATCAATTTCAGTACTGTGTATTGGCTAACTGAGAATACACAGATCTTTAGGACAGAGAAATGCATAGATTTACAACACCTTGAAATGCACAGAAATTGATGTAAAGATATACAGTATACGTTGAAATATGCTGCGTGCTCCAACTGCAGCTCCAGTCACAGAGCATGATAAAGACTGCTTTACTAGTGCGAAAAAGATCAGCATGGCAAACTGCATGGAGCTTCGTCCAAAGGTGCCATTAACAATATGATAAGTAGGACATGGAAAGATTCAAGAAGATTACATGTACTGGAAACCTAGAAACGTTCTTCCTGACCAAGATGTCATTGAACTACAAACTATAGACAAACAAAACTTTACTTCAGTGTTGGCAAAAATAGGTAGCCTTCGAGCGTGAAGTTGAGACCTACCTGCAAAATGCACCTCAGAATGAACTGAACTAGGCTAGAATGTCCTTTTGCTGTATTTAACTATTGTTATCCTGTTATCCTGAGAAAGTCCTTAATTGGTACATTTGACAATAATCTGACCTTGAAACATTAAGATTCATGCTGCACAAAGCTGCAGAATCAGGTGAAATGTGTCCAGGTTCTCAAAACAAGCTGGGAATGAAACTGCATAGGGCTTGACCATCAGTTTGCAGCCATCTTTAGCTACATGTTTTTATGTTAGAGAAAAGCAGCCCTCTTTAGCTGCAAAATTGAAATAGAGCATGGAATATGAAAAATAGAACAATTCAGTACAGGAAGAGGCTCTTCGGCCCACAATGTCTGTGTCAAACAAGATGCCATGACCAGCTCTTATTTACCTGCAGACATTCCAAATTCCTCCACTCCCTGCATATCCATGCATGTACACAAAAGTCTCTTAGATGCCACTATCGTATCTGCCTCTACCACTGACCCCTGGCACTCATCACCCTCTTTTTTAACGACCTGCCCTGCACAGCTTCTTTTAAAGTTGCCCATCTCACCTTGAATCTATGTCCTCTACTCAACCTGGGAAAAGAGTTTTGACTGGGAGAAAAGTTCTACCCAAGCTATGCCTCCCATAATTTTACCTATCAGGTCTCCCTGCAACCTTGGGCATTCCAGAGAATGCAATCCAAGTCCTTCTGTTAGTCATTCAATACAGGGAACAACCACACTTTATTTAAATTATCTATAATTTAGAATTTTACATTAAACCTCCGTTCAACTTGTTTTCTTCAATTAGGACTGTAAGGAAAGATTTTTGTAGGGAAAACTCAATGTTGACTGCCAATTGAATCTCTTTGAGAAATTATTTGAATTAATTTGGTCATGTCCACATTTCATATTTTGGTCACTTCCACATGGCTATTGACAAGTGCTCAGAAAGTTAGAATTCTACAAACACCATGCAAGTCCCAGAAGTCAGACTTCAGTCACTTTAATTCTCTCCACTTGACATCAAGAAAGTGGAAATAGTAAAAAGCTACCAGTCCAGACAACATCTCAGCTACAATACTTGAGGTTTCTGGTTAGTTGGAAGGAAGGAGTTAAAAGGGTAGGTGGTGTAGTAGCTGCACTGTGGAAAAGTGCAAAAAGGAGCAAAAAACAAACCGTTCAAGGAACTCAGCGAGTCAAGCAACACGTTTACAGGGAGGGAATTGATGATGTTTCAGGTCGAGACCTTGCTTCAGCACTGAGAATGGAGAGGGAAGATAGCCTGTATAAGGCGGAGAGGGGGATGGATTGGACAGGGGCCAGTAGGTGAGAGGTGAACGCAGTGGTGAGAGATGATGGGCAGATAGCCAGGTGGGGGAGTGAGAGGGCGCAGGTTCAAGAATTATTAAAATTCAGAATTAAGATTAAATTCAGAGTTTTGCAGCTTTGGAAATTTTGAATTTTCTGTCCTAAAAGCGTATGAGTATTCACTCAATTGAAAGTTTCAATACAGTTTATCAAGATGTTTTTAATTTATTAAGGAATCACAGAAAATTGATTAAATCGACTGGTCTGAGTGAGTGATGGTATAAGTTTCAAGGTATATTGCTTTATCTCTAATATCTCTAATTAAAATCTCTAATAACATTTCTAGTCCCCAAGCAAGAAAATATCCCTTAAAAATGGAAAGAATATTTATCTAACTTTTATGCCTTTGAAGGATAAATTAACAGTATTTAAAGCATAAAGATTAGATGCCATCCTGGTGCTGCTGGATTACATCTATGCTAAACAACAATTTAAAAAAGCACACAATAAGCAGAACTAAGCAGCTCCTAACTAATAATCAAAGCTCTGCTGTCCTATGGTATCTCATCATAAACTATCATGAATAGTGAATAGGAAGAGGCAGCTCCGAGCATCACAATCCTCGACTGTGAAAGGACACAAAATGAGTAACACAGATGAGACTGCGAAGCATTTGCAACCAGTTTCAGCCACAAATGCTGTTTCATCTGTTTCCTCCTGAAATCTCTATCACTGGAGAAGCCAGATTGAGCCAATTAAGTGGACATTATCCTGGATATAGAATTGAAATCTTGAGTTTCAGAACCTCTTAAGCTGCCCCTTTAACCAAGCTTTTTAATAACATGGAAAATTGGCCGACCAATCTGCCTAAATAATACTTAATTGTCCCACAATTATCAGCTGTCACACGAGGTTTTGTCGACACTCAAGGGCCTGTCCCACTTGGGCGTCATTTGTGCGTCACGCAGGTGGCGCATAACGATTTAGTGAATCCCAAAATCCTGGGGCGCCGCGCACGACTGTGCATCACTGCCTACGCCACCACGCCTCACCACGCGCTATGCGTGCGTAATGCGCGCGTCGTGACGCATAGATTATGTTGCGTAAATTACGCGTCAATGACTCCCAACTGGGACAGGCCCTTCACTCACCAATAAACTGCTTTTTGATGCCTTGTGTAGATTTTGTTCAGTTCTTCACAGAGTTGGTCCAAACGTGTAATAAAAAGCCAAATTCTTTGATGAGGTAAGAGTAGCTGACCTTAACAATAGAGTGTTATTTGACCAAGTCAGTGATCCCTGGCAAAATTGTACGTCATGCAGAAAACACTCCAATGCTTGGACTTATATTTCGCACAAAAGGAGGTGGTTATGACTATTGTAAGTCAATTATCCCAATCCAAGGATATTGCTGCAGAATGGCCAGAGAAGTATCCTGGGCATGATCATTTTCATAGCATCAATGATCTTTCTTCATCATAAAGTCAGAAGTAGGGACCTTCATTGACGATTGCATAAAGTTCAATTCCATTCGCAGCTCCTCATCAAATGAAATGGAACCTGTCTGCATGTTCCTCAAGTTCCACAACAGTACTCAAAACATTCAACACCATCCAGCCAAAGTTACCCATTTGATTGATACTCCATTTGTCACCCTGAAGAAAGGTCTTGGCCCAAAACGTTACGCATTCCTTCTCTCCAGAGATGCTGCCTGTCCTGCTGAGTTACTCCAGCATTTTGTGTCTACCGTCACCCTAAATAATAATCTCCTTTACCATCAGATTATCGTTTACCGTTTACAAATTGCACTGCATACATAAGCCCTGCCCATTTTGACGGCAGCTCCAAATCGTAACTGGTCTACCACCAAAGACATGGACAGCAGGTGCATAGGATCTTCTCCACTTGATAGCTCTTCACTTGGTCACATAGCATCCTGACTAGCAAATACAGTGCATTCAGAAAACATTCAGAACCTTCACTTTTTCCACATTTTGGTACGTTGCAGCCTTATTCTAAAATGGATTCAATTCATTTTTTTAATCATCGATCTACACACAATCTCCCATAATAAAAAAGCAAAAACAGGTGTTTAGAAATTTTTGCAAAGTAATTAAAAAGAAATAACTGAAATATCACATTTACATAACTATTCTGACCCTTTACTCAGTACTTGGTTGAGGCACCTTTGGTAGCGATTACAGCCTCAAGTCTTCTTGGGTATGACGCTTCAAGCTTGGCACACCTGTATTTGGGTAATTTCTCCCATTCTTCGCTCCGGATCCTATCAAGCTCTGTCAGGTTGGATGGGGAGTGTCGATGCACAGCTATTTTCAGGGCCCTCCAGAGATGTTCGATCGGGTTCAAGTCCGGGTTCTGGCTGGGCCACTCAAGGACATTCACAAACTCCTGCATTGTCTTGGCTGTGTGCTTAGGGTGGTTGTCCTGTTGGAAGGTGAACCTCCACCCCAGTCTGAGATCCAGAATGCTCTAGAGCAGGTTTTCATCAAGGATCACCCTGTACTTTGCTCCGTTCTTCTTTCCCTTGATCTTAACTTCTCTCCCAGTTCCTACCGCCGAAAAACTTCCCCACAGCATGATGCTGCCACCACCATGCTTCACCGTGGGCATGGTATAGGCCAGGTGATGAGCGGTGCCTGGTTTCCTCCAGACGTGACACTTGACATTCATGCCAAAGAGTTCAATCTTAGTTTCATCAGACCAGAGAATCTTGTTTCTCATGCCTTTTGGCAAACTTCAAGTGGACTGCAATCTGCCTTTTACTGAGGAGTAGCTTCCGTCTGGCCACTCTACCATAAAGTCCAGATTGGTGGAGTGCTGCAGATATAGTTGTCCTTCTGGAAGGTTCTCCCATCTCCGCAGAGGAACTCTGCAGCTCTGTCAGAGAGACCATCGGGTTCTTGGTCACCTCCCTGACCAAGGCCCTTCTCCCCTGATTGCTCAGTTTGGCCGGGCGGCCAGCTCTATGAAGAGTCCTGGTGGCTCCAAGGGTCTTCCATTTAAGAATGATGGAGGCCACTGTGCTCTTTGGGACTGGCTCTCAAGGATAATAAATGGAAACAGGATGAACCTAAGCTCAAATTTGAGTGCCATAGCAAAGGGTCTGAATACTTATGTAAATGTAATATTTCAGTAATTTATTTTTAATTACTTTGCAAAAATTTCTAAACATCTGTTTTCGCTTCTTCATTCTGGGGTATTGTGTGTAGATTGCTGATACAAAAATGAATTTTAAATGAATCCATTTTAAAATAAGGCTGTAACGTAACAAAATGAGGAAAAAGTGAAGGGGTCTGAATACTTTCCACTGTATATTGCTATTCCTTTGGAACGGGTGGTTTAATATCTGAAATACACCAATGAGTATTCCAGGAGTACGCTAGAAGGGCTGCTGCACTTTTAGGAGGTGGGCAATTACATTTTCCTGAGAGCATTTGGGTGTGGACAATTAATGCCAGCTTTGCTGAAGATGTCAAACTCAAAAAAGTGTTTATCATTAATGAATTTATTTTTCACTCAATTCAATGAACATTACTTTATAATTTGAAAATAGTTTCACTAATTGAATAAAGAAAACTGGAGACAGCTTTTGAGGCAGGAACCCATAGCTTAGGATAAATGTTTTTTTTATTTCCATCACAAATTCCTGAAATTTCTGTCTCAATGGAAATGCTCAGAAATGCCAGAGAATCCTCCAGTTGATTCCAAACTGCCAATATTGGAGAATATTTTGTCCTTATGAAGAAATGCTTCAGGGTGAGAAACAGTACTGGGTGAGGAACAGCACCTCATATTCCGTTTGGGGAGTCTGCATCCCGGGGGCATGAACATCGAATTCTCCCAATTTTGTTAGTCCTTGCTGTCTCCTCCCCTTCCTCAGCCCCCCTGCTGTCTCCTCCCATCCCCCAGCCTTCGGGCTCCTCCTCCTTTTCCCTTTCTTGTCCCCCCCGCCCACCCCCGCCCCCGATCAGTCTGAAGAAGGGTTTCGGCCCGAAACGTTGCCTATTTCCTTCGCTCCATAGATGCTGCTGCACCCGCTGAGTTTCTCCAGCTTTTTTGTGTAACCTGAGAAACAGTACTGTCTGCTTTAGAAATAGCAGCATTCCCTTGATCAGATAATTTGCATAATTTATTTAATTTACTTAATAAAGTTTTATCGTATCGTAATTTACAGAGGGAATGAGTATTCAATATAAATTAATGATCTCATTATTCCATACTCTTAATATTTTCCTATAGCCTGATGCATGCATGGTGACTTGCCAAAGGTCTTCTCAACATATCACCCTTATATTACAAGCACTGTATATCACTTTCCCCAGTAATGTTGCAGTGAAATATAACTAAGAAAATCCATTTTTTTAGTAACAATTCAGCAAGTCACAAAAAAGTATTAATCGACTTTAATTACAGATTAAAATTTGAGAAGTAAATTGTTCATACAATCAGTGCCTACTCACATCAAAATCCAACAGGCAAATTTGGTTAATAATTCCTGTAATAGGTGTGAATGCCAAAAGATAAAATAATGTATACTTTACCTATTTCACTGAAGTTCAGACCTCCAGGCTTCAAATGCGACTTGAAATTTCCCCTGTGTACTCTGATTATAGGAACAGATACTGTATCTGGACATTCAAAGTGCTTAGGCGCAGACAGCTCTATGGTGTAGTCAACACATCTTGGATTTTTGCAATATTTTCCAGGGGCGTGAGATATTTTTAGCTGTTTAACAAATTATTTTTGTTAATTTCTACATGAACTATTCAAAAATTCACTTGTGAAAAATGAAACATTTACTATTTATCTATTGTGATATTTCTTCTTGTGTAGAAAAAGATAAAACCTACATCTGCTCAGTGGTGCAACACTTTAGACCATAGATTTTAGACTTTAGAAATACAGTATGGAAACAGGCCCTTCGGCTCACCGACCAGCGATCACCCTGTACCCGAACACTATGGACACTTTACAATTTTTACTAAAGCCAATTAACCTATAAACCTATAAACCTGCATGTGTTTGGAGTGTGGGAGGAACCAGGAGCACCCGGAGAAAACCCACGCTGTCACAGGGTTGAGGCATAAACTTCATACAGAAAGCACCTGTATTCAGGATTGAACCCGGGTCTCTGGCACTGTAATACTTCACATCTACTTCAGCTATGACTCCTACTCCTGCCACCTGCAGAAGTTTTCAGATGACTCTGCAAATGTGGGCTGCATCAGTGAGGGGAGGGAAGCTGAATACAAAGGTGTAGTCATTTACTTTGTTGAGTGGTGTGGGCAGAATCACCGGCAGCTAAACACCAACAAGACTAAGGAGTTAGTGGTGGACTTTAGGTGAAGAGGAACACACCTGTCTCCTGTCTCCATCAATGCTGTGGATGTGCAATTTACCAGGGTGTACAAATACTTTGGCGTGTACCTGTGCAGTAAACTGGACTAGTCCAGGAATGCTGAGGCCCTGTACAAGAAGGGACAGAGCCAGTTGTGCTTTTTGAGAAGGCTCCGCTACTTCAAAGTCTAAATTGAATTGAATAAATTTTATTTGCCAAGTATGTATACATACAAGGATAACAACATGATATACAGTATACAGTGCGGTGCTCCTATGCTGAGGGTCAGCGGGTCCAAGATGTACTTTCCCAGCCTCACATGCTGCTTCCTGTCTGTCAGGAAGCTGGTGATCCATTGACAGCGGGGTTTAAGCACAGTCAACTGGGAGAGTTTGGAGTGTAGTAGCTCTGGCACAATGGTGTTGAATGCAGAGCTAAAATCCACAAACAAAATCCTTGCATAAGTTAGGTGCTCAAGGATGAAGTGCAGGCCGAGGTTGACTGCGTCATCCACTGATCTATTGGCCCAGTATGCAAACTGCAGGTGGTCCAGCTGGGGGTTTGTGATACTTTTCAGGTGGGCCAGCACAAGTCTTTCAAGGCTTTTCATGATTACAGAGGTCAGTGCGACAAGTCTGTAGTCATTAAGGCCAGTAATCCTTGGCTTTTTGGGTCAAGTAGGATGCTGCAGATGTTCTACCAATCGGTTGTAGCCAGTGTCATCTTCTTCGCTGTTGTCTGCTGGGGCAGCAGGGCAAAGGCCAAGGACACCGACAAACTCATCAAGAAGACTGATTCCGACTTGGGGGCAGAGTTGGATTCTTGGGGGGCGGTCTTGGAGGGGAGGATGCCGCTCAAATTGCAGAGCCATTGTGCCGCTCCCAAAAAACCTTTTCTTTTACACATTCCCTTGTCATTGGGAGCCCAAACAGCGTTAGCAAGTGGTGCAGCAATTCACTTGCACTTTTTACAATAATGCAGATCAGATGACCACTCTGCAGAGCACCTGAATTTAATCCAACATATCTGTTCAATTTGTTCCAATTTGCCCAATTCATCTATGTCCCATTCTGATCTAAATAACCTTTTTTTTTAAGCAGTATGAAAATGGCTAATTTGAAAAGGAGGAAAATTGCTTTGGCAGAGGAACTACCCATTGTCTCCTATCCTGCAATTGCTAACACGGCCACCAATGCTGAACTGACATAAGAACTCATTTAAGTACTTCATCCTCACCATTATATATCTTTATGTAACCTTTACCTCGACACTATCAAACTGCTAGTCTAATTTGCAGTCAAAATGTCCTCCATTTGAACAATGAAAAGATTAAATTATTGTTATTAGGTTGTTACCACTGATCTTCAGATGTTATACCCTTTCCATCACAAAGGCTTGTTTCAATTTTGCTATCTAATCTGTCTCTTATTTTCACAGCATACCTGCTGCTGCTGAAACTATCATAGATTCCAGGATTGGTTCTGCAAATGCACATCAGCCCTCTTGTCACCTTCAACTCTTGCTGAATTTATACAAAATTGTTATTGTTCCTCACCTATATCCAGAATGACGCACCATATCATTCATCTATACTGGCCTTGTCCTAATTTCAAAGTTCTCCGCAGCTCGCAAACAGGGAAGCTGGGACTTATGGATAGTTGGGCAAACTGATATTGGACAAGTGGAGGGGTTTATCTCCTTCAGAACTAGCTGGGTCAGACAAATAGCCTGAACTTGTAGATTGATGAGTGTATGGAAGAATAGGTTCTACTGACCAGATACAGGACCATTGGTCAGTGGCTGAATATTCCACATAAGTATCAGTCCAGGGAAAGGTAGACAATGGAGAGATTGAGTGAATGGAGCTTTGGTAGCTTTCATGTACCATATTTAGAGGGTTGCTTT
This sequence comes from Leucoraja erinaceus, assembly GCF_028641065.1. Lineage (NCBI taxonomy): Eukaryota > Metazoa > Chordata > Chondrichthyes > Rajiformes > Rajidae > Leucoraja > Leucoraja erinaceus. The sequence goes on along the minus strand of NC_073389.1, from coordinate 13,184,328 downwards.
TGGTGCCTTGCCTAAACCTATTATCCTTTGAGGTGACACATAGTGGCCCTCTCACCTTGCCACCCAATTGGTCAGGCTAAGAGAAGTTTCTGGAAGGCCACAGTAAGGGCATACCTAGCCACCCACCAGTAAGCCAGGGCAATGATTTCTCCACCTGGCGACCAATGTTATCTCCATTTTGTTGCCAGCGATAACGCCACCTGTTGGCCAGCATTGCAGAAGCTGCACAGCAGCCAGTGAGGGCAGAGAGAACTGCAGATCCAAAGGACAAAAGGGCTCCTGCCAAGGGAGTGAAGACATCATTGGCACCACGTGAGGTAGGAGACCAACCCTGGTGAAGAGCAGAGAACCGTGGACATCGGGAGACACTTGTGACTAGTCCCAAGCCCCTTAGATTTCTTCCCCCCAACCCCCATCCTCAGATTCCTGACTAATTGATTCAAACATCCTAAATGGCATTTCACTCCCTTCCAAACTATCTTGAAAATATACGCATTCCTTTGATTCTGCCTCTTCACCAGTGTGCTGTTGAAATCTCACAAGTGAGAGCGTAACAGGCAAAAGATTGCATGATCAACGTCCATACCTCAGAGTCGTGCAACACAATCGTTGCAACTGAAGCTCGGACACTACTGCTTTCCAATGTCCCAGCAACCTTTCTGCGTTTGTATTCTATTTCTGACATCCACCGCTGTCCTACAATTGCCAGAGCTTTTTCTCTGGCTTCATTTATCAATGGGATTTTCAATACTTGATCAAAGGAACAGGCAATATTGCATTTGTAGTACATAATGACTTGTGATGCATTCCTATCATCTGCAACAAAACAAATTGTGGGGAAATAAAAGTTAATAATGAATAGCATAACAATAGGATTTAAAACATATATATTACAAAAGAGTTAACTAGCACAACAAATCTCTCCCTCTCGATGATTTGAATAGCTACCCACCTGCTCATCATGAGCACAAATCCCATTTTATTAGAAACATATCTTCTCAACGTCAGTGGAAGTTTACAACAAAAATTGCATTAATAATGTTGTTCAGGAACTTGAACTAGCCAAGTTTCTCAGAAGAGCTTCCTGTGGACATTTTGTTGTGGTAATGACTTTGATTTACACAGCAAAAATAGTTTCAACAGCTTTCTCAAAACGCATATTTAGAGGTTCTTCTTCTTCTTGCGTATGGCATGCACAGCCTAAAGTTGTAGGACAACTTGTTCTATTTGATCTCATTTGATTGTGCATGCCGGGTTGATTGCATTCGGCGAAACAGGGCGGACCACGTGAAGGTTCCAATCTTCTACCCCATATTTAGAGCTTCAGGTAACAGAACAAACAATGGAATTTATAAAGTGGAATACAGTGCGAAAAAAGTGACAGTGGATTAAATACAATAAACAAACTGCAAGAGGAACTCAGCAGGTCAGGTAGCATCTGTGGAGGGAAACAGACATGGACATTTGCGGTTGGGACCCTTCTTTAATGTATGCCTACTCTTGTGTATGCATTTATCACTTTGCATTGTTAGTAGTCAGTTAGTGATACTGTAGTACAATATTAATTTTGAATTAGAATAATTTTTATTCATTTAATAATCTTGATAGATCTTTCCCACTCAGGTAAATGAATGACCAGATAACAGACAATGGAGTATTATTTTATTTTTATGTTGCAAGTGGGGTTAATAAAGTTAGGCACTGACCAAGAAATTAAGAAGAATGACGCCCTTTAACATCATCACAATTTACCTCTTAGAATAGAATAAATGTAAAGTAACATCAATGTGTTAACTTGTGACAAAAATGTTAACTGTTAATTGTTCATCTTAATGTAGAGGTTAAAATTATAATATTTAGAGAGATATGGGCCAAGTCCAGAAAAGTGAATTAGCAAAGACGAGCATCTTATACAGCATAGATGGGTTGGGCAGAAGGGCCTGCTTCTGTGCTGAACAACTTTATGAATCTATTTGTGGTGAAAATTACCAAAGCAATAACTAAAAAGAAATTCCTTAATATGTAGCAAAGTCTTTCGATTTCATTCGCTTATTTACTGCAAGATTATTGGAGTTTAACAAGTGAAAAGCTAAAGAGTTTTTATTTATTAACTTGTACTGTAGTATAAAGACATAAATTCTACTCATTGCCAAGGACGAAGTAAATATAGATAACTGCACATTTCAATGGCTGCTCGCAGGGCAAGATAATTTAATATTTCATGCACGTAGATCTTTTCAGGCCAGTAAGCTCAACAATAATTATCTCATGAGCTGCTTTAAGACATAACTGCATTTTCTCTCTGAAACAAATTAAGCAAAGCATTTTTTCTGGATAATTGTATTAAAAATATTTTGCAAATTATTTTTTATATTAATATGCAACTTGTTCCCACACGTATAAATGTAAAATTCATAATGGCAAACACACTATATTACAAACTAAAATATGATATTTGGCTATTATGCACATGGTAGAAATCCCTAAAGTTATATTTATCATGTTTTATGTGATAAAGATGACAGCATGGGGTCCAAAATTAATTTTGGATAGCAGAGCAATAATAAATCAACTGCCTGTTTCACAGTTTGCCAATTATCTTTTCCACTGCATTGTCAGTTTGGTTTCACAGCCCACGTGAATTTCCTTGGTTTCACATCATAATTAGACAGAAATTGTTTTCTCTGTTTCAACTGAACAGATGCAACAAGAAATCAATATCTACAGTACCTGAAGCAAAGCAATGGTTCTGTATTGCACGTGAACTAAGCACTTGTAGTCCTGTGGCGGGTAATGGTATACTACCAGTTCCTTCAAGACAGTACGCAAATTCACCGACCTGTAAAATAAATCAGAATGTATCAGTGAGTAGGCGGCGCGACTCTGGTCAGCAGCGGCCTCTGCAGCCTGTCCGCGTTTTTATTATTTTTTGTCTGTGTTTTTATGTAGTTTTTGTTATTTTATGTTGGGGTGTGTGTGTGGGGGGGCGGGGGTGGGGTGGGAGGAGGGGGGGAAACTTTTAAATCTCTCCCTGCACTGGAGACCCGACCTTTTCTCGTCGGGTCTCAGTTGTCGTTGGGGCCGCAACGAGGAGCGGCCTCCAACAGGAAGAAGCCGGGGACTCTGGTGCTACGACTCACCGTCGCCGTCGCGGAGCTGGCCGAGACCGGGGCGGGTGGAGCGGTGGAGGAGCGCTGCTGCTGCTGCTGCCGCTGCTGCTGCTGCTGCTGCTGCTGCTGATGCGAAGGCTGCTACTGCGGGTCTGCGGACGGCGGCACCGGGAGCCCGCGGATCCCTGGAGGGAGACCGCTTTTCGGGGCTCCTGCAACGGCGACTTCTCCCGCCCGAGTTGCGGGGTCGAAGAGCTCCTGGAGCGGGGCCTAACACCACTGCCCCGCGCGGCTTGGAATGGCCGCGGGACTCTGCGAGCGCACACCGGGGGCTCCAACACCAAGACCCGGTGTGCGACCTCGCACCACCCGGTGTGGCTTTAATGGCCGCGGGACAATCGCCATCGCCAGCCGGGGGCTTTGACTTTGACTCTGACATCGGGGGGGGGGGGGAGAGTGCAGTGGAGAGATAAGTTTTTTTGGCCTTCCATCACAGCTATGTGATGGATGTTTATGTAAAATGTAATTATGTTGTGTCTGGGGTCTATTTGTGTGTAATGTATGGCTGCAGAAACGGCATTTCATTTGGACCTCCAGGGGTCCAAATGACAATTAAATAGACTATTGATTGACTATTGATAAAAGCTGGTGGGGGGAAATAACAACCAATTTAAAAGGGTATTTCTGGAAGTGTACATTATTAAAATGAATGTTAATGTTTTGAGTATAACTTATTATTAGAAGTTGAGAAGGTACTGACAATCCTGAGGCATGAGAACCACTTTATGGATATGGCCTTAAATAATGCAACATATACAGTATAACAATTTCACAAAATGAAACATTTCTATTGTCAAGTCCCACATCAGAGTAGTAAGATCAAATTTATACTGAAGCTTCAAAGCAGTGTATTGTCAGGACTCCAACTTCCAGATGAAATATTAAACAAGAAATCAGCTCAACATTAAAGACCCAAAGATACTATATTCAGATGCCAAGGAGAGTTGTCTTCAACAGGAGCAAGTCCTGAGTCAGGTCTGAAAGTCCATTCATATTAGTCTTGCAAGTCAGAGCCTCCGCTTAGAATTCTAGATTGGCATGTAGCTGGAGAACCGCACTTCATGAGTGCAGATAGATGGTTAATGCAAGGGTTGTGAAACCTATTGAAATCTTACAGTCAATAAAAGACTACTTAATCATATTAACTGGTTTAATGATTACCAAAGCCTTGGTGGCTCATGATGATGCCCAAGTCTTGTGGAACTCTTCCACTATTTCTTCTGTGTCAGAAGTGCAATCAAAAAATCAAATGCCAAAAAAATGCTGTAACAGGTCATTTATTTCTGTGCTGGTTGTAGAATCCAAATATGTATGTTTTCCTACAAAGGATTAGGAATTCGCAATTATGAAAAATGCTATTAAAAAAATCCAATACTTGCTCAGCTAAAGTAATCTACAACAGGAGATGCATTTGACAATTTGAATTCACCTTTTCTATTTTAAACGCTTCTTTATTTGTTCATTTGTTTTCATTTAAAATGTTTGAATAATAATGGTATCATCTATGTCACAACTTTAACTTAACAGTGGGGGAGGGGGGAGTTGCACGCTAGTAGATTCCTGGTGATCTGTCAATGTGGGAGGTGTCTGCAGTTCAAGATTAGTGCTGAAGCTGCCATCTTGTTCCCCTCCACTTCCAATAACCCCTACCCCCTCCCAAATACCACACTCATTCTCATGAAAATTTGACTTTCTTTCCAGTTGCAATTGAATAATAAATCGCACTTTTACTTGAGAGAGAATAATTTGCATGATTCTGGGAGAAGAGCAGGAGATTGGGGCAAACAGGATTGCTCTACTAGAACCCCGAAATGGTTGAATCTACTCTATTATGTCAAAACAATTCTATAATTCTTTGTTTTTGCTCCCCTCTCCTAATTCCAACGTAATCATGAGCTGGTGCTTCCTACCTTTATTGACTCCATGGGTCTCCTGCTACAACTTCCTGTCACTCCCGCCCCTCCCCTCCCCCCCTCGCAGTTTGGCTGGTAGCATGGGAATTGTCAATGATAATCTACAATGGATTAAGTAACTCCCTGCCATTTAGAGTCATAGATCTACACAGCACAGAAACAGGCCGATCAGACCAACCTATCTATGCTAAATAAGTTAGTTAAATGAGCTCATCCTACATGCCTGCGCTTGTGGTATATCTCTAAAAAAATTATATTTACGGAGCTTTCTAAGTGTCTATCAAATGTTGTAATCATACATTCCTCTACAACTTCCTCTGGTACCTCCAGCGGACTACCAGATTTCTGTGTTAAATGTCAACTTTCAAGTCCATTTTAAATGCATGTCCTCTCATCTTAAACCTAGGCCCTCTAATTTTAGACTCCCTTACCCTGGGGAAATCTGCTGCTATTCACTTTATCCATCCCACTCCTGGTTTTATATACCTCTGTAAGATCACCTATCAGCCTCTTAAGCTTCAAGAAAAATCCTAGGCTATTCAACCATTCTCCAGAATCGTTAATCAAGCTAAAGTAAATAATAGAAGTGAAAATGAAAATTGAACATAAAAACTACAGAATACAAAAAAATACAAAGAGTGGCTGGAAAGTACCATGATGAGGAATTTTAAACAGTTCACTAAAACAGTTTAAAAAAATTCAAATTAATCAGGAGAGTGGAAGGATGTCAGAGATACCAAATGAAAAGTTTACCACAGTTTTCTATGTGTGTGAAATTAACGAAGAAACATATTAAAACACCAAAACAATTAAAAAACATTTAAATTTGATGTAATCCTTTGCTGCTGTATCCTCCATTGTAATCACTGGAGTGTGCCCAAGCCTGGGGCAATACCTAGATTCCTCATGGTAAGAATTGAGGAATTACTTCCATAATACGCTTCCATACAGGGGTGTGGGGTATGGGGTGGCGCCGTGCAATTGTAGCCTCGCCAACAGTTTGTCTTGTCCTTTACTTTCTTTGTTATTTTTAGTATCTTGTTAAACGTATGTTTTGTTGTATCTTTAGCTTTGTATTATGTGTGGGTGGGGGAAATTTTTTTTAATCTCTTTCCTTGGAGGAGATGAAATATTTTTCCGTACCGTATCTCCGTCTGCACTATGGCCTAACATTGAGGAGCTGGCGGCCTCTTGCTGGGGATCGACGTTTGGAGTTCCAACCGCGGGAGCCTGCAGATTTAACATTGTGGAGCTGGCGGTCCCTTTGTCAGAGATCGACCTAGAGAGCTCCAACACCAGGAGCCTGCGGACTTAACATCGTGGAACTCGTGGTCCCTTGGTTAAGGACCAACTTCGGGAGCTCCAATCGCAGGAGCTTCGACCGCCCCGATCATGGGAGCTTTGATCGCCCTGACGCGGGGATTTCGATCGACGGCTGCAGGAGCTTCGATCGCCCCGACTGCAGATGGTTTGGCTGCCCCGTCCGCAGGAGAATAAGGAGGAAATAAGATTGGACTTTATTGCCTTCCATCACAGTGAGGAATGTGGGGGAGCCGCTGTGGTGGATGTTTATGTTAACTTTTATGTAGTTGTGTGTCTTGTTGCTTTTTTCTGGTGTGACTGTATGATAAATCAAATTTCACAGATCCTTAAATGGTACACGTGACAATAAAGGACCATTGAACCATTGAACACTCAGAACATATTGGTAAAACAACTAACCAAGGCTTTGGGACATCTAGTAAACCAGACACTCCAGTCAGTTACATGGAGAAATGTTAGGTGACTACTGACAAAAATTGGGCCATAGATTTTACTACTTATTGCATCAATATTGAATAGGTTTATGTTTAAGATCTTAAGTAAAAGAAAAAAAAGTCAGAAGGAATATCTTATATCCCATCTATATCCGCTTTTAAAGTTATATGAGACTAGGGAACGTGGCTTTATGGTGAAAGGGGCAATGTTTAAAGGAGATGTGCAAGACAAGTTTATTTTACACAGAGGGTGGCGAGTGCCTAGAACAGCTGCCAAGAATAGTGGTGGAGATACAATAGTGATGTCTGAAATAGGCACATGGATATACAAAGAATAGAGGGATGTGGTTTTCTTATGCAGGCAAAGGAGATTAGTTTAACATGCATTGTGGGCATGTTCCTGTTCTATGTTCTATGTTCTATGTTCTGATCTATGTGTTCTATCATGAGCAGAGAATTTGATTGTCAAAGTTCCTTTTGAAACAAAAAATCGGTAACTTGATTTATTATTTTTGTAATGGTTGTTGGCTGTTTCATACACTGATCTACACCTGCTCTGCTGATGCATTTTCCCTTCAGACATGTGCCAAATGCATAATTATTATTTCAGATTTCTTAAACTGAATAAATATTAATGCTCATCTTCCAATACAGACTGAATAAGTCAAAAGAAACTGGTTTTAATTTTATTTCAGTTATTAAAATTCCGTGAAGTTACATCAAAACTTGATTTTATTAATTCTGCTGTAAAATCTGATGATGAACCAAACTAATTTTGCCATCTTCGAGTAACATTGCAAAAATAAAGCATTTAAATTTACCTGTTCATTGACGAAGAAAATGGTACAGTGGGAATTCCCTGTATGAAAGGGAAGATACACAACCTCCATAACTGAAGAACCTTGAGCTTCCATGTGCAATGACTCCACTTGAGTGAAGAACTCGGGCACCCAATTATCCTGAAGAGCTGTGAGTGAAATAATTAAAGCATTTATTACAATTTACCAAGGTAGAATTGAAAAAGAAAGAGGCTTTAACAATTTTGTGGTTAGAATCTTATATTTCTATATCGCATTGCAATAATTCATTCAACAACTACCATTCTGAAGTTCATCGATTTTATTATAAATTGTATCGGCACTTTAATAATGCAAATAATATATGTGGAATTTTGATGCTGGAATAAGATCACAGGAAGGTTTTCATAATTTGGCCATCCAACAATACTAATGTGGATAAAAAAGCCTGTCAACTCTTCATTCCATGCAAGCTCTCTGCCTCAACATTGGTCCAAAAGGCGAGACAGTGTGGCTCCATAAGCAATCCCCAACCCATGCTTTTTGTGAAAGGACAAAGCATGTTTTGATCATTGAATATCATGTTGGTAGACTTATTCTGTAGAAGCTTATGTACAGATCTGAAGGGACATTAAGCGATACTGGTCATGGAGTGGTTTCCATCAAATCAAAAATCTATCAAAGATCTCCCATGTCAATGAACAGACCTCCAGTCAATTTTGGATATTGTGTTTTTCTCAAAGTTCTCACAACTGACTGTCAATCAAAATTTCTACTTATCTTATGGGTTATTCATTTGTTTGGCTATTTTGAAAAAAGACAGAAAAAAACCTTCCAAAACTTTTCAAAAGCACTTTGAGAAAAACAGTAATTTATCAGTATTTTATTCAATCACCGAGAAATGTGAAAGATGTTTTGAGATTGTAAATGATGATGCAAGTTGACCGTTCTATTCACAGTGAGAACACATTCTATTATGTGAAGAACTTCATAAACAACTCCTCTGTCATTAAACAATGACTTTCATCAGAAAATAAATTTGGGTTGTCACTCTATGCCTGTAGTTTTCGGCAATATAAAATACCATCTCAAAATTGAATTTAAACAAAATGACATTATGTTAAACATGAAGTTAATCTTCCTGATATTTTAACAGAACTACTAATCAATTTGAATGTATTGAATTTGTTTTGCTAAAACTCAAATGAGGACTTTCTGTTATATTGTTTGATATTTGGATCAATATTCATGTAGCATAGTAAAATGTTAGGCACACAAGGTTAATTTAAACTTCTGACGTCACTCTTTATTGTTGTGCTACAATGATTGATCCAATGTTATTTTGAGAGGTACCAGTTCAGAATGTTTCTGTCAAATCATCTCCCTCTTACATCGGATATATTATTTCAGTCTTGAATGGAACAAAAAATATTAAGTGTTATTTAAAATATAGTTTCAATCCTACAAGTACTCACTGTTCTTCAGGTTCACATTTGGATCATCCGCACCATTTTCAATTTCTTTTCCATTTTCAAATTCACTACACAAAAAAACACAATTATTTACATGGTAAGATCTACTTGCACCAAAGTAAATAAATCAATTCTAAATGCTTCTTTGAAAAAAAATAAGCACACCATTGAAACTTGTTATAAGAATGATAACTAAAGTAATATCTATAAATTTTTGTCTCTTGTCTCTTTTATATGTTGTCTTTTTTCACATTATTTTCAAAATGAGGCCTGTGATTTTCAGTAAGTTTACTTATCTTTACAACCCAGACAGCAATGCAGCAGAGGGAAAAAAAAGACTAACCCTGAAATCACTTTTCAGCTACTGTGAATGTATGTCAAAGATTTCACCAGTTTCTTTCACAAAACCCCTTTCCAAATCGTGTTGACCATGCACCATCCAATGTTGAAAATTTTGAAAAGACTTTCTGCATTGAAAGCTGACCACCTGTGCATCTTTTGTATATTTTACCATGTAAGTAATTTGGCCCTTCAATAAATTTCCATTTTTAGAAACACTGGTCTGAGGGCGACTGGACATTGAGCATACAGATATCGGTAGACACATTTACAATGCCTTTGAAAGGGCTAATCACTGCAACTCCGACAGTAACACCTTTGGTTCTTGGGCTCACATTTAAACTTTAATTATAACAGGTCTCACTGCAGTTGTCCTGTTCTTTTGGCTATGACACAAAAGGGAGAATGCATCCCTCTGTGCACAAGCATGCTGAGGAATGGCATTTACTCATGCTTTGTTCATTTTCCTATGAAAGCATTTCTAGCAGTTATTATAAAACTGCGTAACAGCAAATTACTGCATGCTATGTAATTCCCCGGCCTTTCACCATTAATTCCTATAAATCTTAGAGAACACGAGCAGAAAGATATTTATAATTCTGAGATAAGGTTGGGCAGCCCATTGAGCCTCATCAAAATGTCATAGTTTGCACCCCTGCTCATCTCCAGTCCTTCCCATTCACAGGAAAACATCCATGATGATGTGAAAGACAACATTTACATGCTAATCTTTCAAGCTCTTCAAATTATCCTTTCCTCTCCAGGTCATACAATGGTTCTCTTTCAGAGGCAGTGTTTTTCATGATGATTCATGATACATCATTTAGGAAACCAAAATAACCGGACAATTGCAGCCTGTTATAATTTTATTTAGGAAAACTTGTCAAAGTGATATCAGGATAATATCAGCCTGCAGTTCCTTTCCGCACTGTGCTCTTGTTGACCTGATTGACATCTGCCAATTTCTTAAAAAATATAGTTTGTTGGGCATTTACACTAACCCCATTATTTTTCCTGCCAAAGTCAGTAAAACATTTGAATGCAAGTTACTATACAACTATTTTCTGTGAACCACTTGCTCATTTTTTTTTCCAATATTATAGTGTAACTTTCATTTATTGCTTGTTAGTGGTAACAGTGATTAAGGACTTCCCTGAATTCTTCCCAAGAAATACAAAAGTATTCAAAGGCTCAGTGGCAGTAAAGGAGGAAATGCAAAAATGTACATCCCAAGATTTTGTAGTAGTAATTCTTATAGTTTCATGCATCAAATAAAACTTGGTACCTCTGGACTTGATGTTCAGCACATGCTCATTGCACCAACCAAAGTGTGGAAAACCAAGAGGTGTAGATGGCTTATGTCACAGTTCACTGGAAGCCTAACCTTAACCCTTTCTTACATTCTGGTCTTGAGCTAAGAAGAATTGCTGACTTCCAGAAGCCGGCTTAATAAAAATATAAATATCAGAGATTGGTTGTGAAGTTCAAACCATTTGGATGTAATTAGCCTGATCTTTATTGACAAGGTTTTGCACTGAGAAAGAATCTTCACACATTAATCCAATCATATGGAGCTGGGACTTGAAGAGGCCAGAACAAGCCTGGCCTTTCAAATTGCAACATGCTGAACCATGCTCCCTGACACAGTTGTAAAAAAATCATAACTGTTTCTGATATTCAAACACTATTAATAAATAACCACTATTATTTGTAAAAGGGATAAAATTAAATAAATAATTACTACACATTAAATAAGAAATATAACTATTCACTTGAAACCATTCATGTGAACTCAATTTTAAAATCTCGCAGATGTTTCCATTTATTTAAAAATCACACCAATGATCTTCTGGACAATTAACTTCTATTGCTATTCATCCAAATAAAAGTACAAAAATCAATTGGGTACCAAATTAACTCCAACTCACCCAGGTGGCAGGAGCCTATATCTATAGTTTATATGGAGCTTCCTGTTCCAATTCCATTTAGGCCTAGTTTTTCATTTGTCACTGTTGTACCTGCTCTCCTTCCTATTTTCACTCTAATTATGAAGAGAATCAATTTACAGTGATAGGTTGAGGAGTAAATGCCAAGAGAGCTCAATATATTTTTGTGAAGAATTTGGCTGTCATACTTTTTTTTTAACACACCTGAATAAATGGATGTGTCATCCATAAAATGACATCACGGTGCAGTTTTCCCTTAGTTTTGTACTTTTGCCATTAGATCACCCAGTACTGCATACGTTCTAGCTAATGGTCAATAAAGCACAACATTTTCTGGTGCATTGCTGTCATCAACAGCAGTACTGAAAATATCCCACTCCCTTGGCCGCAGCTCAATCATGAAATAGTGTTTTAAATTGTGATAACCAGATAATTGTGAGATATTCAGATATCTAGAGAATCCATTAATTGTGCAAGACAACCCACTTCTTAATTTTAATCTGAATCTTCCACCCACTTGCTGGATTCTACAAATCCTTGGCATTGAAAGCTTTTTTGAAAATGTTTGTGGACGATCAAGGAAATGTTGTAAGATCCTCATACTGAAAGAATACATGTAAAACAATCAGGCTTTTATGACACTCCCTTTATCTCTCCCTTTGTTTCTTAATTGGCAGCTCCAACTCTGCAATTCCCTTCCTAAACCTCCCACATATTTCTGTCATTCTGTAGTCACTTAAAACCTCTTACTTTAACTAAGCCACTTCCCCATGTGGCTCAGTGTAATACATATGTCTGCTGAGGTTGTTCAACTGTTGATTATATTAAAGGAATTAGATAAATACAGATTGATATTCTCTGCAGTGTATGCACTGAAGACTAATTTTCACACTAGATTTTCCAAAATAAGGTGCAGCCTGACATAACTAGAGGCTTGCAGGCTGTTTTAATGGCAGGAATACAATTTCTCATTAGGCCACTTAGGCCTTTATAATGCAAAGAATGAAAGAAGGTGAGTGTCTAGAACTCCACAAACTCCTCCGGCATTCAGTAAGATCATGATAGATCAAATCCACATTTTAATATGCCATCTGGATTCCCTTTGTGTTCTAAAATCAACCTGAATGTATCTACAGCATGACAAAGCATGAATAACATCTTGAGTTGAGAATTATTACAATTTAAAATGCTGTGCCACACACATCAATCTTAAATTACCAACCTATTATCCTGGTACCAGACCCACTAGTTCCAGACTTCTTAGACTGAGGAAACAGCTTATTTGCATTTACTCTTTCAATCTCACCTTGAATATTGTATAATTTAATTACGTCAACCTCAACCTCCTCGTTAATTTAATTTCACTCTTTCCACCTTAAAGGCATCTTTCCAACAGCAGAGTGGCCAAAACTGAACACAATACTCCAAGTGCAGCATCACCAAAGTATTGTATAATTGGAGCATAATGTTCCAACTTCTATACTCAATTTCCTGACTAATGAAAGGCAGCATGTCAAAAGTCACAATTTGTATTCTCTCTATTGGTATTCGACAATATCAAATGCAAAATAAGGATCTGTAAATTTGCTTTATGATTTACATGAGAATTTCTGCCATGCAGAATGCAACTTAAACTTATTTCATATTTAACCTTCCTACAGTACATAAAGAAACAATGTTTTTTTCCAACCCTGTCACTATCTTATATACTTCAAATTCTGATCTTGGATGTGTATTTATTTGTGTGTGTGATGTTTGTGTGTAATCACATCTTCATGAAAAACGATGCGCTAACGGTAACATTTTTACATATTCCGGTAGAGATTTTCCTCCTGGTCCAAAATCACCTTATTTCTCGAATTATTTATGAAAATGTTAACAAATCTGATAAAACTTTGAAAATAAATGGTATGGTCTCGCAGATGATGTCACAATGGGGCTGGTGCGCGCGGCCAATGCTGTGTTCCATGCGCTGCGAATGGATGAGTGGTGGAATATTGCCTTGGGGAACGGGTTGCGTTGGGGGACCAGGCCTCCCGTGCGACAGGGACCCTACTTGGTCTAGTGCTGCTTAAAAATCTAGCATGAGTGAAGTACGCTATTAATTTTATGACTAATTGGATTTACTTGATTCATTGCAAGTTTGAACTGCTTTGGGAAAGGGTTTCACAGCTTTTACTAGTTATTTATTTGTATAATTAATAGTAATGGAAGTAAACATAAATGAAATAAAGATTCCCAAACGGTTACTACATTGGCATATTTTCTTCCACAGTCCAAATATCAATCTTTGGAATGTGGCTCAAAATTCCTAATTACAGTTATCTTATCCAGCCATTGTATACTTGTATCCTGCAATTCAGAAAGATACCACTCAGCCCATCAGGTCCAGACTGACTCCTGGCAGGTTAATTCTATCTCATCCTTCCTCTTATCTCCATGCAACCTATTATTTTTCTAGTTCAGTACAAAAAAACCACAGGAACAAGAACCTTTACCATTTAACAGTTAATCACAGGAGATCAATCATACAGAACTGGAATAGTGATACATAATTCCTGGGATTGCCAGTGTAACCAAGGAGAGAGTGAGCTGCCAGCCTCTGCAGAAATAGAGGTGAGGTATAGCATTCTTAGCAAGCTGGATCTGGGAAGGATTTTTACATTGGCTAAGGTTTCTAGAAGGAATCGCAATATCAAAATATTTGATATTGCAGTTACAACTGACTCAGCCACAACAAAGATATTAATTAATTTTAAAAGGATATTGTTTGCTTTGGAGAAGTGAGGTGTAGGTGTAAGTACAGGGAGAGCATCTGGAATATTGTCACTGAAAATAGGAATATTTAGGTTAAAAGATCAGGAAGTGAGGAGCAATTTCTTCAGTTAGATGGTCAAGAATATTTGGATTTCTCTCCCCCTGATGGCTGTGGAAGCATTCAAAGCAGACCTCTTTACGTTTCTGGATACTTAAACGAAATGGAGAGGGCAATTCATCACAGCGCCTAATGTCTACAAGTCTTTCTTCAAAATAAGGATTCATCAACATCATCAATGCACATGCACCAACTCTTTGTGCCATGGCTGAAGACAAGGACCAATTCTATAACATTCTGCATGACCAAATTGCTCGGCCATTATGGTGCAGGAAGCATGAATGAGAAGGACAGCAATTGCTGGAATTATGTACACAAAATTAACTCTGCATCACAAACACTCTTTTCCTGAGCAGACACCGCCACAAGGTGTCATGACATCACCCCCACTCTGGTCACTGGAACCAACTTGATCTATTCAACACCAGAAGAACAGATCTGCCATGTGTTGTTCGCACTCAAACTTATCATAGTACAGATTACCACACTGGCCACTCACTCATCACGATGAAGCTACTTCCACGCAAGATACATACGTCAAAACAGAAAGGCCAGCCCCTATCGACATCTCCAATAACGTGAGTGAACATCAACATTTCTCAGAACTGCTAATTCAAGCGCTCTCAATCCTGGACCCTCCAAGGAAAGCAAACAAAGCCTGGAAATCGTTGAAATCGGTCAACATCACTTGCCTTCAGAGAAGCCTAAGAATACAGACTGGTTCGATGCATTTTTAAATAAAATGTTACCCATCGTTGAAGCACAACGCACCTTGCACATGACGTACAACCGAACCCCAATATGCAAAAAGGTCTAAAGTTCACAAATGTAGCCACATCGAGAGCAGCAAGCCATTATGCAAACAAATACTGGACTAAATTGTGAGAAGAAATCCAAGCTGCAGGCAACTGTGGAAACCCATGTGACAGGTACAATGCATAAACCGAGCAATAGGCTCAACTGTCTCAAAGATTGCTCCTTTGAAATATGCAAATGGCACCATCAGTACTGACAAAAGGAAGCAGATAAATTGCTTGGTCAAACACTGATTTCAGCTCTATTCATGCAAGGTTGACATTACCACCGCATGCTAGTGATGAGTGAAATTGATGATGAACCACCCCTGCATGAACTGGATAAAGCCATCAATCCCCTGGAAGACTCCAGCACAGAATGACATATCTGCTGAACTTCGACAAAAATGCTGGACAAACTCAGCGGGTGAGGCTGCATCTATGGAGCGAAGGAATAGGTGACGTTTTCGGGTCGAGACCCTTCTTCAGGCGATTCCACAGTTTTCACACACTATCTGCTATTCATCCTTGGCAGCACTTTCAACAAAATGGGTATAGTTGATGACATCCCGAATTGTCAGGAAGCAAATCCATGTGCACTTGCTGCCTGCTACAGTCAAGATAAAGAAAAAAGAGAGAAAATCAACTCTCCTACTGCAGAAACTGGTGCTGCCTGGTAAAATATTAAAACTGCAGATGTGCTGTGTAGTATCTTGGTAGGATCTGGAAGCACAGAGACTGATGGTCTTTAGATTATCTATAATGATTGGCTGTGCACCTCTATCTTTGCTCCTTGATGCAATGCTGCCGCCACTTGATAGATATTTTCTTCAGGGAAACAAAACTTACTACGGTATCTGTCAGAGAATTGTTTCCCAAACATTATTTCAAACCACTGCTAAGCAAACGATGGATGCCACAATGATATCTATATATATTGACCCACACCTTTCTGACTTTGATCATGAAGCTGTGTGGACTGAAATATTGCCTGTGGCATGTTGGCGATTCAATCTTCTTGAGGCATATAATGGGGCAAATAGAAACAATATGTAATAACATAGTTGGTGTATGTCAGCTCCACTATTGTCGCTTCGGGAAGGTGCATAATTCTGAGTAAATTCTATGAGTGTGCTTCTGTTGGCTACGGAACCTGAAACTGGAGAAGAGACACAAAGAAATGCAGATGCTTCTTGAAATATCAAGTTCTGGAGTAACTCAGCAGGTCCACAGCATTCTGGAGTAAAGGCGGTTTCATTAGTGACTTGGGGGGCTTCTTGTTGGCTACGGAACCTGATACAGAACTGTAGGCATGGTAAGTGACAAAAGCTAGAGATGAGAAGAAACATAAAGGTGCAGATATAGAGGAAAAAAATGGATGTGCAGGAAGGCTGCAATGACTGGAATGACAGAACACACACATTTCTCAGTTAAATTCTCAAATGTTCCGGTTATATGTTGCAAGGAATGCTTTGAGGGATAAAATAAGGTGCCACTATCTCCTTCCTCAGTTATATAGACCAAAAATGCTCACAATATTCCAAATGTGGCCTGTCCAGTGCCTTATAAAGCCATCGCATTACATCCTTACTTTTATATTCTAGTCCTCTTGAAAGGAATGGTAGCACTGAATTTTCCTTCCTTACAACTGACTCAACCTGAAAATTACCCTTTGAGAATCCTGCACCAGCACTCCCAAGTCCCTTTGCACCTTCCATTTCAGAATCCTCTCACCATTGAGAAAATAATCTACATGTTTATTGCTTCTATCAAGTGAAAGGCAGGGCATGTGATCAAAGGAGATATATAATGAGGCTAGAATAAAATATGGATCGAAAAGAACTGAAAATCATAAAAGCAGAATTATTAACAGCAGCTGCTCTCTGCACTCAATCATAAGCAACGTCTTGTCAAAAGCGCACATATTCTGCACATTTAGTTTTTTGTCTGGATCCTTTCCTCCACTGTTCATCTCATTCTTTGTTCATGCATGGACCAAATAGCCAAATTCCACAGATAAGGTGAAAACGACTGCCATTGGCATGAACGTAGTCTGATAAATGTGGCATCAAAGAGGGAAAACACTCCAATATCAGAAGGCTTATCTTTCATAATATCAACAGCAAGTGAGAAGCTAATTATCCTTAATATTTAATGACATTATGTCATGATTCTGCAGTCTGAAGTTGGGTCCCGACTCGAAAAGTGATCGGCCTATTTCACTCCACAGATGCTGCTTAACCTGCTGTGCCTTTTGATTTATGCCATGAATCTCCTGTGGGAAGTAGGAGATATGAGGAAGGTTACCAATCACCAGCAACTCAATTGAGCAAACCGCACAAATATTGTAATATTGTGGCTAAAAGATCAGGTCAGTGTCTGGGTATCCTACAACAGCTCACCTATGAACCTCACCACTGTGAATGCCGAGTATTTTACCCAGGATAGGGGAATCAAAAAACAGAAAACATAGGCTTAAGGCGAGAGAGGCAAGATATAATAGGAACCTGAGTGGCAACTTTTTCACTCAGAGGGTGGTGGATATATGGAACGAGTTGCCAGACAGCTGAGATAGGCACTATAACAGGATTTAAAAGACACTTGGACAGATACATGGATAGGAAATGTGTAGAGGGAAATGGGCCAAACAACAGCAAATGGGAATAGCTTGGGGCATCTGGGTCAGCAAGGATAAGTTGGGCCAAAGGACCTGCTTCTGTACCGTTTGACTCTATGGCTCTAACCCCCAAAAGCCTTTCCACCATTGATAAGCAAGATTGGCTCTTTCCATCATTTTTATCTTTCTTAAAACCCTCACTTAAAACCTACTTCTTCAATCAATCTCTCGCATGTCCATCCTAATATCTGGTTTAATTTTAAATATTGTTTGGTATTGCCCTGAATTTTTAAATGTTTGGAATAGGTGTAAATTGTCCCTAATTGTGTGTAGGATAGCGCTAATGTATGGGGATCGCTGGTCGGTGCGGTGGGCTGAGGGACCTGTTTCCGTGCTGTATCACTAAACTAAACTAAAAGTACGTACTGTAAATGCTTGTTATACAAGCGAATATCAATCTATATCAACCAATATGAAATAAACCAAAAATGACAGTGACCTCAATGGTGGTTTGTGTACTATCGGCCCATCACCCGTTTCTCAGAAGCACGCTGCAGAATTGTGACTGTAAATACAGTGCTTATGATCATTTTGACCCATTTAAAATGAATACAAAATTAAATACACCGTGCAGTTCTTGTGCTATTCCGATTTATATGAGCATTAAAAGAAAATAAGGGATAGTTCAGAATGAAAAATGTAGTTCTCATGATAGTTATTCAGACAGATTACCAATGAAATTGACGGTTGGTTAGCTGCACTGTCAGCCTTGCTTCCTAAAGTTGTCTGCTACTTGTAGATAATGAGAACAACTAAATGAAGCATTTCTTGTTGCATGACTTAAGGCTTCATGGTAAAACCTCATTGATTCTTTTAAGCTTTAAAATGACAAAAGAAAACACAATTAATTTTAAAATGGTTATAACTATTTAGATTATTGATTCCTTGCCGTGGTTGCAATGCTTATTATGAAATATCCAGCAGGATTCTGACGTTATCATAATAACACAATTTAAATTTTATTCTAAGGCCAGCACAGCAAAGCTGATGTGGCCTCACATTAGATCACCCAGCCAGAACAGAAGAAATCAGAAAGATATATTAGCTTTAATTCCTGATTCTCCCTTTTAGGCTCTGAGGAAAATTTGGGGCTTCCCATAAACTCAGATTCCCTCCTCCTCACTTAACAATAAAGATGTCCCAAATACTCACTCCATTCCAACAATTGTTGAGAAGACTGGTAGGTCAACATCAAGATATTATTTTAAAATTACAGGCAGAAAGAAAGTCAAATCTATGCAGAGGTTGACCAGCAACCTCAAATAACATACGAGCAAATAACTTCCATACACCCCATTAGTTCTTTAAGTAATAATGCTGAAGCATCCCTCCTGTCAGTATCACCACGTGGTGGGTAAATTAAATCAGATGACAAGTCTGACAGATCAGATCAATGTCATAATAAAGGCCTCCAAAAAAATCCTAATTATCCTAATTTGAATATTTTATTCATCATTTTAAATAGTTTGGATATGTGCCCCAGACTTCTACAGAGCAGCCTGTGATCTAACATAGCAGGTGGTAAACATCCAGTTTGTACTGAGTGACCACTGTGAAATGTGCTCAGGGATTTGGCATTTGCCTTGCAGTTGAAAATGGCAACTGCACTCTTGGATTTATACCCCATATCCTTATTCAAAGATAAACTAGCATCCTTCCTTGTCATTGCGCCTCGCTGAATCAATAGTTGGAAACTAACGGATAATTTGGTTCGGTTTTCTCTGTGAGATTCTGCGCAAATCAAAATAGTTGCCGCATCCGTACATATGTGCAACAATAAACTTAATTATAATTCATTCCATGTGAAACACACATTTATGATTTATGAAAAAAGGTATTTAAAATCATGAAGGATCTTTCCGGCCTGAGTAAAATAAGAAGAGCCTGTTTCCAATGGCAAAAGAGCATACAATCAGAAATAGATTTTAGGTGCTTGACAAATAAACCAGCTCACTGTTGAGATTACTTAGAAGAAAATACAACTTTATTTCTGTTGAACTTCCAAATAGTCCTTGTGGAGGATTGTCTATGGTTGAGCTATCTACACATTGGATAGAACTACATTTTTCATTCACAACACAAAGTTACCATCGTATTAAAGATGGGGGTGGAGGGGGGTGCTGCCATTCTGGTTTCCTAATGAAAGTAGCAGCCAAGAGCTCCAAGCTGAAATACTCTTTCAAGTAGCCTCTATCCATGCATATATTGCTGTAATGAAGCTTCTGGAATTAGTCCTAAAATTAGCTTCATTATTTTTGACATTCACTTGTCTTAATCCTTGAAACCAGTTTAAAATAATAATCAACATGCATCATTTCCATGCTATTTATTATATTGTACTGATTGATTAAATCACCTCTGAGAACTATTTATGCTGAAATATTTACGGTTTTCCTTGCACATTTTCTTGTAATATACCAATCATACTTTAAAAAATCATCTTCAAGAATGAACCTTGAAAAAACAGTTTTTATCACAACTCATTGTTTTCCCCATTGGATAATTCATCAAATAGAACTAAATAAGAATTTCAACTCCTGGATTTGTTTGCAGTATTTACTGTATTTCAGTATTTACAGTACTGTAATACTGTACAGTAATTACAATATTTACTGTCAATTTAAATTTTATATTTGTGATATCACTAGATACACAGTAAATCCTACTAGGCAAGCTTGATGATAAATCATTCTGTTAAAATAATTCATTGATAAACGTAAAAATAATTCATTGATAAACGTAAAACTATGACTAGCGAAAGGGTCAAATTTAAATAAATCAAAATGTATTTTGTATTATCCATAGACTGTGTGCTGATAATCAGTAACAAGGCAAGAGCTGCATATAACACATCATTTACTAAAGCAAATCAACATCCTGACAATAGTAGTGGCCAATAAAACAATTAATAAAAAGTCATTTAATTCAGCATACAATCACTGCATTATTTTAAGGAAGTATTCCTCACAGTACGCCAGTTAGGGCTATCAATATACATCTTTTAGGATATTCTTTTAGGAAGGAGATAAGGAGAAATGTATTTAGTCAGAGGGTGGTGAATCTGTGGAATTAATTACCACAGAAGGGTATGGAGGCCGTCAGTAGATATTTTTAAGGCAGAGATAGATAGATTCATGATTAGTATAGGTGTCAGAGGTTGTGGGAAGAAGGCAGGGGTTAGGAGGAACAGATAAATCAGCCATGATTGAATTGCAGAATAGGCGATGGGCCGAATGGCCTAATTCTATTCCTATTCCTTATGACATTATCGCAATTAATTATATGCAAACATTACATCAGAATGTTAAATATTTTCATATATATATACAATAAAAAACCACAGATGTAATCAATCTGCAGTTTTCCCTATCTTTTGTGACATTCTCAAAACCAAAGATATCTTTATCACCCCATAAGTCTCCACTTCAGAAAAGTTGAATTCTGGCAGATTACTTCTTCTCATAGGATTTAAGGTTTTCTATGTCGTCTGGCCCAAGTCCTGCCAAGCTATAGTTGCATCAGAAAACCATCCTGAGTCTTGCACCCAGAGAAGGGACATAGGTCGGGAACCAAGGGACATAGGTTTAATGTGAGAGGGGAAAGATTTAATAGGGACTTGAGGGGCAAGTTTTTCACACATGGGTATATGGAACCAGCTGCCAGAGACAGATTCTACAACAACATTTAAAAGGTATTGGGACAGGTACATGGATAGGAAAGGTTTAGAGAGATATGGGCCAAACACAGACAAGTGGGACATGTAGATGGGGCATCTTGGTCAGCATGGGCAATTTGGGTTGAAGGGTGTGTTTCAGTGCTGTACGATTCTATGATCTCTATGATCTATTAATACAACTGTCTTTGTTGTTTACCCAGGCTAGGATTGTCCTTTGTGGAAAATGTGAAGAGTACTCAGTATATTGGCTAACCTCATTAACATTGTTGAGTAACGCTGAACCATCCCTGGAAAGAGTGAAGCTCAATAATATTGGTTGGCATGCTAGCATTCAATACAGCTATCACCTTCCCCCATGCACATCTCTGCTCATTCTCCTCTTTTCTTCCACTTGATTACTGCTTCACTACTTTCTGAATTAATAATATCTCAAATGCATCAACTGGAGTAGTTCAATAAGGCAAATAATGTGGCTAATGCTGAATCTAACATACCCTTTCTTAAAGATATTGAACACTCATCTAACAGCAATGGTTAATTCAAAAATATATCAAAATTGTATCATATGGCATGCATCATTGTAAAGGTACATACACAATCGTGTATATTATAGAATGGAATTCCAATAACTCCATCATTGACATTCTTACTCTTTAATTTAAATTGTTGAGGAATAAAATTCCTGTCAGTCCTAACTCTAGGCTAGGTGATCTCTTTCCAAGTTCTGAAACAAGCATAATGCATCAGCAATGCTCACACAGACAGTTATATGTTGTCAAGCACAGCCAACAATTGAGATTCTCCAAGGGACAATGGAAACAAATATAAATATTTACATTTGACTCTTTTCAGCTCCAAAAAAGAACAATTCTCCCTCCAGAATAGATAAATGTTCCTCTCCTCCAGAATTTTTATCAATGCCAAATTTAAAAATGATCAAACATGCCAGCTGTCAAATAGCATAAATTCTGGAAGATAGTGAAAAGTAAACCAAAGCAGAATTTTCATAACTCCTGAGACTCTCCCAAGGACAGATGTATAACTTCATCACAAAGTGGCTGCACCATCCAGTTCTTTCTACAGGGGCACGGTGGAGTCTGTACTCACGTACTGCATCAATACGTGGTACTGCACCTGCAACTGCTCGGACAGGAAGGCTCTGCAGAGGGTAGTGAGGGGAGCAGAGAGGATTATTGGCGTCTCCCTACCCTCGGTACAAGAACTGTTCCAGAGCCGCTGTCTGAAGAAAGCACAGAGAATTGCCAAGGACAAACTGCACCCCCTCCACACACACCTGGATCTCTTGCCATCAGGCAAGAGATATCGAAGCATCAAAGCCCGGACTACGAGGCTGCTAAACAGCTTCCTACCACAGGCTGTGAGGCTGCTAAACAGTCACTCTGCACTCACAGTCACTTGACTTGACTCTGCGGCTGGCACGGACACTTTAATAACTGGCACTGGCCACTCAAATCAGCGGCCCCGGACATTTTTTTATGATTGGTTTACTGTTTTTAACATTGTGTTTTTTACCTGATTTTAACTATTTATTCTGTTCCATCAGGGACTGGATTGTTTTTTTTTAGTGTTATTATGTGAGAAGTGTTTTAAATTTCATGTGCGAGGCTCCGCTATTCACTGGGAAACGTCTTTTCATTTTGCACTGTACTTGTTGCTTGCAAGATGACAATAAAGGTTGATTGATTGATTCTTGTTCACTTCAAAATCTGGTCCCATTTGATTGATCTACCAATGGCACCTTTATTAATCCCAGTCAAAATTCAATGTTAGATTGTAGCTAATCAATACTTTGGTTTTATCTTTTCATTCCATTGATTGAAAATATGGCACTGCTTTTCTTTAAAATGCGACAAAATACAAGAAAGGAATACTTATACCTAAGTTGGGGCTTTCACAATCCGAGAATGTCCTAAAGTGATTACAGGTCACAAAGTATTTTTCAAGGTAGCCATTCTTATAAAGTAAGCAATGTTACATGCAATTAATATGCCACAAGATATCATCCACAACAATAAAACACGGTCAGAGAATTGGGAATTAAGCGTGAGAAAAGATAAATTCAAGCTTGATTACATCCTTCGCTATAAAAACTTATCAGAATGTAATATGTGCACATTTGTAACACATTTGGTGGTTTGGTAAAGTTGTTAGCTCCAAAACATAAAGTCTAGTAATCCTCATCTAAATGCATTACCTTGTGGTATTAATCTAGAAAAAGGGCCCTTTTTTTGGCTCAATCTACTGTGATCTAATTTCAACTAAAATGGTAGCTGAAATATTAAAAATATTCATATTCAAAAAGTACCCCATGGTATGAAACTGAAAAAAACGAGTAAAATTCCAGCCCATTATTGGTTTTTGGTGATTCACAATAAAGCTGTCCTCTACTAAAGCAGCAGGACTTGATGGGATCTACCCGGAAGTTCTGAAGAACCTTGGACGCAACTGGTTGGCTGCTTTTTCACCCATGTCCATTGCAGTGGAATTATCCCTAAGGCCTGGAGAGAGTCTAAAGCAGTGGTTCCCAACGTGGGGCGTACGTGGGGCAATTTGATTTTTAAGGGGGGCAATTGAGCGCGACTGAGGAGGTCTGGGTCCAAATTTTCGATTTTTCGTATGAGACAATCCACAAATATTTCACTATTCTAATATAGAAATTTTCGCTCTCTTTATTACCTGTGAATACTCTTTTATGATCATATTTATCATTATTATTATTTTAATACCACCTAATGTTTTTTTCTTTTTTTTAACAATTTTTTAGTAATTTCCTGCTCAGAACATTAACTCTCTTTTGTTTATTTCATTTTTCTTTTTCATGGATGCCATGTTCTTTTGAAGCTTGTTTAAACCAAGGCATTGGCGTTTTAAGCTTCTTCAGCTGAAACGGAGTTCCTTTTTAAATGATAAGAATTATATATCACCACATGGGGAGGGGGGGGGGGGGGGCATCAGGATTTTAGAGGTGATTAGGTGGGGCATGGCCAAAAAAAGGTTGGGAACCACTGGTCTAAAGTCATCACCATCCTCAAGCCTGGGAAATCTGCTGATGATCCAGCTAGTTACCGACCCATCTCCCTCTTGTGCACATCCTACAAGCCGTTTGAGCGCCTCCTGCTTGCCAGGATTTCTCCATTGGTAGAACCTGTTCTGCCCAGAGAGAAAGCTGGCTTTAGACCTGGTAGTAGCTGCGCAGATCAAGTCCTTGCCCTCATTACCAATATAGAGGACGGCTTCCAACGTGCCCTGAAAACTGGTGTTGCTCTCATCGATCTGACATCAGCATATGACTCCTGTGGAGACATGGTCTGTTGCTGAAAGCTTCCAGAATCTTGAAGTGCCAAACCACCATGCGTGCCCTCTCATCCATCCTCAGCAACTGTAGATTTAGGGTCTCGCTTGGGAACCAGACCAGCTCTGTCAGGACCCTGAATGATGGTCTCCCCCAGGGCTCTGTCCCAGCTCCCCAATTCTTCAACATTTATGTGAGTGATATGCCAACTATCTCGTCCAAGAAGTTTGCATATGCAGATAACCTTGCCTTTGCATACCAGGGAGCTGCCCTTGAGGATATCAACAAAGTGCTAACCCAAGACTTGAAGGGGATGGAGGAGTACTTCACCTTCTGGCGACTTCGCCTTAATCCATCTAAGACAACTGTCACTGCCTTTCACCTCAGCAATCTGCTCGCCAATGCAAAGCTCCAAGTGTCCTTTTTGGTAAGCCGGTGAAGAATGAATAATTCCCCAAGTACCTTGGAGTCACCCTGGATCTCACCCTCACCTGTCGTGAACACCTGAAGAGGGTGGCTGATAAACTGAGAGCAAGGGTCAACATCATCGGGAAACTTGCAGGCAACAGCTGGGGATCCAATGCACACAACCTCTGTACCGCAAGCTTAGCCCTAGTCTACTCAACAGCCGAGTTTTGCTCAACAGCTTGGGCTAATAACTGTCACACCAAACGAGTTGACACTGTCCTTAACTCGGCAATACGGGTCATCACAGGGAGGCTTAAGTCAACACCTTTGCAGTGGCTCCCTGTCCTCTCTCATATCACCCCTCCCAGCATATGCAGAAGGGAGAGGATGTTAAAAGATTGGTGCACCATCGAGGCTAACCCTGACCTTCCATCCATCCACGCTAAACATGCACCTGAAGTTTCACAAACCCTTCCGGCCTTCCGTTAAATCCCTGGAAGACTTTGACTCCAAGACAGAGTGGCACAGAGCCTGGAAAGATGCCAACACCAACAACGGAGAGGTCATCACAGACCCCACAGTGAAACCTCCGGGTTTTGACCTCCATCGCCAGCAATGGCTAACCCAGAAAATAATCCGCACACTCCATGGAAGAACAGCCTATCACCTGCATAAGTGCGAGATGACAGACAGCCCTGCTTGCGGCTGCGGACATCCAGACCAGACCAGACCATCCCACACATCGTGAATGACTGCTCGCTGAGGCTTTTCTCTGGTGGCATCAAAGCCATCCACCAAGTACCTGGCCTGGATGTCTACCCTTGATCTACAACTTTGGGCTGTGCACGCCATGCAAGAAGACGAATTTTAAAACCATTATAATACATATTTTAAATTAAATCAATCTAAATAGTATGAGAAATAATATAATCTAGGTTGACGCTCACCCAGGCCTTGCATTCCATTTTCCTGTTTGCGTCTTCAGTTTGGTAAGCAAAGCTGCAATGCATTTAAATTCCTCAGTCTTAAAAAGAGCATTGTGGTGCTCCATTAAAATCACCCTGGGGAAAATAAAACAATGTAAAATACCCAAAATCATCACTATGCTGTCTCGATACCTTAAAAAGATCCGTCAAAAACAATGAATTTCCATGGAAATTATCTGCAACAACTTTGGCAGAAATGCTGCAGAAATGTTAAAATATATTATGACCAACACATGTCGTCTTACAGAATTTGGTATCCAAAAATAGGTCAGGCATATCGATACAACAACAGGGTAACAACAGCCTCTTCAATTGTTAGCCTCCGATACAAATTTCAGTTAGTCCATGGCAGTGCCCAGTGCTCATAAGCCACTGAATGGTTGCTGTCCATTTCATAAATACAATTATTTCTCCACGTATTCTGTTCTGAACAGAGAAAGACTAGAGAGATTGGTGGCCTGATGTCCATTGAACCTGAACAACCTAAGACTTGAAAGGGATGGAGGAGTACTTCACCTTCTGGCGACTTTGCCCTAACCCATCTAAGACAACTGTCACTGCCTTTCACTTCAGCGATTAGCTCGCCAATGCAAAGCTCCGAGTGTCCATTTGTGGTAAGCCGGTGAAGAATGAATAATTCCCCAAGTATTTCGGAGTCACCCTGGATCACACCCTCGCCTATCGTGAACACCTGAAGAGGGTGGCTGATAAACTTAAAGCAAGGGTCAACATCATCAGGAAACTGCAGGCAACAGCTGGAGATCCAATGCACACACCCTCCTGTACAGGGGTGTGGGCATTAGGTCCTGCGCTAATAAATGGTTTGGGACTTGGGGTAGGAGCAATGCACAGAATAATCGAACCCTGCAATCAATGGATAATCAGGTAGAATACCAGAAAATTGCAGAGCTATTTGGTGATGGTTTGGAGTAGTGTCATTAGATGCCTAAGGTGATATTTGACATAGGGCAGGGACAGAAACATTGAGGATCTATGACAATGGATCAGATTTGCACCAGATTTGGAGGAAAGAGGGATACAACAGATCACAGTAATAGATGTAGTACCAGGGACACCACAGGGGATGAAAGGCAAGTAGATGGCATTTGACTGGTGTCTCACTTTGGCAAATGAACTGGGAAAGCCGTGAAGTCCCAGGAATGCACAATAATGGTGGCTCCTGGGACAACGTAGTTCAAAGGCAACATTGAATAATGAATCATGCCATGCCAAATGCCCTAATGCAGGAATTGCATCAGAAGTGACTCACACTTGGAAGTGCAGGGATAAACTTCCAGAATAGCACATAGCAATCCAGAAATAACTATTGTTCTATTTCATCCCTACCAAAATGAAATCAAATTTCAGTTGAATAACTCTGGAAAAATAAATCCAATTCTCCACAAACAGCCAATTTTCCAGACTTCCCCAACTTTTCCATTGAAGTTGCAGGTGATTAAGAATAAAAAACCTCACAGAAAATCAAAGTTTAATAATAATAATGTATCGCAATCTGAAAAATATCAACTACAGATGTGCACTTACAGGAGGAAAACGTGAAATAATGTTTTAAAGGAAAACGATGCATGATTTCCCAAAACTTACATATCTAAAGAAATAAATTATTTCCGATACAATACTTCTGTTGAACAATTTGGCCATAGCTGAGGTTTGTAGACCCTGCAGGACATACTGTACTCAAATTATTTTATCTATATTGATAATCTATTTCTAATACTGGCTGCAAATTGTGCAGCTGCACACAAACAGGCACATATGAAATATAACCTTCTAGATCGTTAAACTTATTTTTTTGATATTGATAATAAATATTTGAGAATTATTCATTTTTGGTAAAAGTATTATAGAATAATGCATCGATGAAGAATAAAGTTTCAGCCTTAATACTATTGCCTATCTTCATGTAATTTACCACAATGAAAGCGCTGGGTTAATTCACATACATATTAAAATAATAATGTCATAAGGTTCCATTTCACTATTTGTTACATCCAACAATTTAGCCATACCTGAAGACTCCCATTTCTTTCAATGGGTTGGTGACATTCATTTGTATTATTTTCTGCTCATAACATGGAGATTCGCATTTAATAGAGGCCTAGCAAATTGGGAAAACAATATAAGAAATAAAAAAATCTTTGAAAGCACTCAATAAACAATCAAATGCAATATGACACTGAATGCTATTGTGCAACTGAACACACCAAAAAAGCTATTGAAAAAATAAAGGAAACGAGTCCTCTGCAGCAAAAGGGGAAACTGTTCAAAATATGAGTAATTTAAACCATTTTGAACTGGTGCTTTTTCATGAATTCATGATTTCCGTGTTCCAGGCCCCCACTCCCTCATCTTCACAATGGATGTCCAGTCACTCTACACCTCAATCCCCCACCAGGAGGGTCTTAAAGCCCTCCGTTTCTTTCTCGACCGCAGAACCAACCAATCCCCGTCTACTCATACTCTCCTTCGCCTAGCAGAGCTGGTCCTGACCCTCAACAACTTTTCCTTTGACTCCTCCCATTTCCTCCAAATCCAAGGCGCAGCTATGGGCACGAGCAAGGGCTCCAGCTATGCCTGCCTCTTTGTAGGGTGCGTCAACAATCCTTGTTCAAGGTGTACCGTGGCCAGATCTCCGAACTCTACCTCTGATACATTGACGACTGCATTGGTGCTACCTCCTGCACCCATGCAGAACTCGCTGCCTTCATCCATTTCACCACTAACTTCCATTCGGCACTCATTCACCTGGACCATTTCCAACATCTCTCTACCATTTCTAGATCTCACCATCTCCATCACAGGTAACAGACTACTGATTGACATCTACTACAAACCCACTGACTCCCATGACTATCTGGACTACACTTCTTCCCACCCTGCTTTCTTTCTGTAAGGACTCTATACCCTACTCCCAATTCCTCCGACTACGCCGCATCTACACCCAGGATGAGGTGATTTTGACCAGGGCATCAGATATGTCCTCATTTTTTACGGAACAGTATTTCCCCTCTTCTATTATGGATGAGGCTCTCCCCAGGGTCTCCTCTATATCCCGCAGCTCCCTACTCGTAACAAGAACAGAGTCCCCGTTGTCCTCACCTTCCACCCTACCAGCCGTCACATACAACAAATAATCCTCCGACATTTTTGCCACCTCCAACGGGATCCGACCACTGGCCACTCCTCCCCTTTCTGATTTCCGCAGTGACCGTTACCTCTGTAACTCCTTGGTCAATTTGTCCCTTCCCACCCAAACCACCCGCTCCCCGGGCACTTTCCCTTGCAACCGCAGGAAATGCTACACTTGTCGCTTTACCTACCCCGTCCACTCCATCCAAATGCCCAAGCAGTCTTTCCAAGTGAGGCAGAGGCTCACCTGCACCTCCTTCAACCTCATCTACTGTATCCACTGCTCCAGGTGTCAACCTCTCTACATTGGCGAGACCAAGCGCAGGCTTGGCTATCGCTTTGTCCAACACCTCCGCTCAGTTCGCACTAACCAACCTGATCTCCTGGTGGCTCAGCACTTCAACTCCCCCTCCCATTCCTAATCTGACCTTTCTGTCCTGGGCCTCCTTCATGGCCAGAGTGAGGCCCAGCGCAAATTGGAGGAGCAGCACCTCATATTTCGCTTAGGTAGTTTACACCCCAGCGGTATGAAAATTGACTTCTCCAATTTCAGATAGTCTTTGCTTTCTCCCTCCTTCCCCTCCCCAGCTCTCACACAAGCCTAATGTCTCCGCCTCTTCCTTTCTTTTTCCTGCCCCCCCCCCCACGACATCAGTCTAAAGAAGGGTCTCGACCTGAAAGGTCGCCTATTCCTGCCTCACCCGTTGAGTTTCTCCAGCATTTTTGTCTACCTTCAATTTTTCCAGCATCTGCAGTTCTTTCTTAAACTTTTAATTTGGAAAACAATTTCCAGTTTGTGGACACAAGTCAAGGGTATTGTACACTGAGGGACTGAAAAATCACTCATATGGAAAAATGTAAAAGAAAAATTAAAATCAATAAATTATGTCACCAAATGTAGATGGCAACATATATGTTGACATTCATATTTGCTGACTTCATTTATACTATATCAGAATGATTTAATTTAATTTTTTTTTACATAATTCCAAATATATTCCAATATATTTGAATATGTTACCATTCACATTTGCTGACATCATTTATTATATTACATATCAGTGAATTTTATGAAGAAAGCATGTTTATGAAATTTAAAAAAAAATCTGTATTCACTATCGCGATTCAAAAAAGACCAAGACATTTTTTTAACAAATGCACAGACAAATTACCAGTGATTATTCACTTACAGTAGGATTCATCTTGTTTACTTGTGATACGAGTGAAAATGTTCTTGTTGCACACACTATTCCTTTTTTTAACCTTGATACAAACACTAGTAGAGCTTGTACTGGCTCCAGGAATCGGCTTGTGAATTCCACAGTTACATCAACATAATTCCTATTTAAAATAAATATTTAATCATTCAAAAAACAGAAATATGACAAATCATTACTTAAATCATCAAATGCAAATTGCATCATGCATTCAGAATTAGCCTGGAGTTGCATTTTCTGATAATAGTATGGACCAAAATGTTATTTCCACCATATGTTGTCTTCTTAGATGTTGAATTCCAATGTCAATACCAACTTAAAATTCAGAACTGTATTTGTGCATTAGAAACATCTTGCTTCAATATAATAGCCTGGTTTGGTAACGTTTCGGGTTGAGATACACCGCTGGACAGTTGACCGCCATGAGCTCCTGGCCAGAGCTACTGACCTTTACTGCCAGGGCGGGTTGCCTCACCAGCCCGCACCACCTCCCTGGCTGCTTCCAGTGGCCTGCTACCACCGCCACTATTGACCCTTAACTGCACACCACCCGCCCGCGGGCCTTGACGATTGATTCCACTGATCCCCGCGTTTCCCCCAGCCGCCAGCACACCGGGGCTGACAACTCAGATTCCAGACTGAGACCTGCTGAGTTACTCAGGCGTTTTGTGTCCTTTTGTATATTAACCAGCATCTGCAGTTCTTTGTTTCTGCTACTTATACAATGATACTCTATTACTCGGTATTCCCTTAGTTATAGTGGACAATCGACAATAACGGACACCATGCCCCCCTGGAATTTGCATGTTCTTCCTATGACCATGTCGGCTTTCTCCTTGTGTGGAATAGAACTAGTTTATGGTGATCGCTGGTTAGTGGCGACTCAGTTGGCTGAAGGGCCTGTTTTCACGCTTTATCCTTAAACTAAACTTTTTTTGTGGTTCACCTTGGGCGAACCAAATATTAATTCTAAAGGTGACCAGCCTTAATGGGATTTTCAACACCTCATATTCATCTCCCTTGTGCAATCAACATGACCAGTCAAATTGCTTGTGGGTCCACATGGTTAATTGCATTGGAGCACTCTACAAACTTTCTCCGGGGTGAAAACGTCCATGATTGATGAACAGGTCTCAGATGCTGAAACCTCAGACTGCCCTGGCATTCTTTCACTGCTTGCCAACATTGAAGGAAAATGTCCCTATTTAACAATCATTGTTTTAGAGCCATTTAAAATATTTAAATGCACTTAATTTATTAAAAAAATAATTGTCAAGAATAGAAAAAGATACATTTAGTAAAAAATACATTAAACTACAGTACTGCAAATTACCAGTAATTAAAATATAAATATAAATTGAAATTAAAAAAATCAACAAACAATGTAATAAAAACTAACTAAGTTTTCAAATGAGAACAGGGTTGCCACTTGTACATCAACTATTGCTGTGGTATAACTGAGAAGCCATACCCAAAATGAATCTGGCCCTATTGATCAGTAAGATCCAGTGTTGTATCTGGATTCAATGGTTACTCCCATGGCATAGTGGGAAGTCAGGTGCACTTGCTTCTATTCACAACATGCACAATTTCCACAATATATTTTGCAAAGAAACCAATGAGGAAATACAGTACCTCAAAATTTGATCAGTTTACAGATTGTCCTTAATTGCGATGGATAAGGATGGACAGTTGGTTCCCACAACTAATATCTTAAAGTTAATTGGAACGTGCACAGAAATCCCCAGATTATTGTCAGTCACACATTGTAAAAATACCAAAAACTCTCATCGCTCTGACCATCTCAAAAGGTATTTCCTGCTGAGTTGTCCAAGTGCCCAAAATAAAGAAAGATAAAATTTGGTAACATTATACTGTTTTTTCTTCTCATTTTGCAAATGAATCATCACAAGCGATATCCCCTTGTCCACTTTTATCTGGATGAGATGCAAAGTATCTACACTCTGTAATCCAATCACATGGTTTATGGGCATTGGGCAATCTCCCGTAGAGGCACCACCCTGAAGTATCTATCACAGCCATTGTCATCCAGCAGATCTCCATCCCAGCTCCCAAAATAATAAAAGGATCAGCAGAAATTTGATTGCATTGCTTTATTGGGTGAAAAATCCAGCAGACTTGAAAGCAAAAGAAAAAAGAAAATAAACAAAAATTACAAAATTTATCAAAGAGAATACATATCTCAACCATAATTTACCTTGAGGAGATTGACACCTTGTTTCCATCAGGCAATGAGAAATGTCGTGCATCCTTTCCTACTATTGTTGCGAAATAAACTAATCGTTTGTCAATTTGATTTTGCAATCGAATCTGCATTAAAAAAAATAATAACAAGGCTCAACTTTGACAGACTTTGGTGCAGAAGTCATGGACCATTAAACTAAATATTTGATGCTAAGTATTTCCATAAATCTTTCAACAAGACATCTCTCAATAAATCTTCCGTTGCCTTAAAATGTTCCTTTTGCTCAAGGACATGCTGATTTACAGAAAAAAAGCATTATTTTAAATCATAACGTTCTATTCTTTAAGATAGCAAACTATTATAATTACAAAATCATAAAATTGGCAGTAGTCTGTAAAAGTAATACCCCACAATTTACTCAAACATCACTCCTTCAAGAATCATCAACCGACCACAAGTATTTCAATAATGGAGCTGGTCTACCTCTTGCAAACCCACGCACCTGTTTTTTAAAAATGACCTTTTGCACCATTGTCTTTTTTTTCTAGTCTTCTATATGTTAGAAATGCTAAGTGCAATATTTATATAACTTGTTTTAGTGTGTTTATCTGAATCTGTGTCCCTGTGATGCTGCAACAAGCAAGATTTTTAATTGTACTTGCATCCCATTGTATTTGTGCATCAGACAATAAACTCAACATGGTTTGACTTGGATTATTTGATGATCCCTTTATACAGCACAACATGGAGGTAGTCTTCCCTCAATATATCAAGGATCATTCCTATCAGTGAAAATCAGCATGCATAAAGAATTACATAATGATTTGCCTGCATTGTATACCAATTGTGGATGAGTGCTGCACACACCCCAGTGCCCTCCAATAAACTTTGAAAACTGAATTTCCAACTGCACCACATTAGAACTAATTCAGCAGCCATGGCAACCAAACACAATGTGTTATTGAAAGAATTTCAAGGCAAGCATGTCTGAAGAAGGATTTCAACCCCGAAACGTTGCCTATTTCCTTCGTTCCACAGATGCTGCCTCACCCGCTGAGTTTCTCCGACATTTTTGTCTACCTCTGCAGTTCCTTTATTGTCCTTGAGTCAATATCTTAGAACACTCACCAAACATTACATTACTGTGGGAGTACCTTCAGCAAATGTCTACCTTCGATTTTCCAGCATCTACAGTTCCTTCTTAAACAAAGAAACTGCAGATGCTGGTTTACAAAAAAAGACACAAAGTGCTAGAGTAGCTCAGCGGGTCAGGCAGCATCTCTGGAGAACATGGATGTGTGACATTTTGGGTCGGAACCATTTTTCAGATAGTATTATGGCGAGGGGGAGGGGGGGGAGGGCAAAGCCTGTCTGGTGAAAGGTGGATACGGGTAAGGGGGGTGTTTTATTGGCAGATGGTTGGACAAAGGCCAGAGATGAAAAGACAAAAGACAAAAAGTGTGGGATATGGAGATAAGACTAGAAGGATGTAATGTAAAGCCAGAGTAAGGAATATATGTGGAAGGGAACAGACAGAAAGGGAAAGGGGGAAAGGGATCCAGGTGTGGAAAAGGAACCCTTACAGAGGAGGGGGGGGGAGTTTGTAGGTTAGTTTACTAAAATTGGAGAATTAAATATTCATGCCTTGAGTTGTAGGCTACTCAAGAGGAATACGAGATGCTGTTTCTTCAGTTAGCAAGTGGTCTCTCTCTGGCATGGAGGTGGCTCAAAATAGAAAGGTCAGTTTGGGAAAAGGATTTAAAATGGTTTGTAACCAGGAGATTCAGCAGCCCTTGGCAGACCGAGCACAAGTGTTTGGCAAAACATTTACCTGGTCTACCTTGGTCTTGCCAATGTATAAGAGGTCAATAGGGAGCACCAAATGCAGTGTATCTGAAGGTACACAAAAATGCTGGAGAAACTCAGCGGGTGCAGCAGCATCTATGGAGCGAAGGAGATAGGCAACGTTTCGGGCCGAAACCCTTCTTCAGACCCGCTGAGTTTCTCCAGCATTTTTGTGTACCTTCGATTTTCCAGCATCTGCAGTTCCTTCTTAAACGCAGTGTATCTGAAAGTATATTTCTCTTTACGATGATGTGTAAATTACAAGGAACCTACCCATGCAGCTACTGCTCCACTCCTCTTGGACAGAAGAGGTCACAACTTGGAAGATCTTGTGAAAAAATCCTTGGCAAGTTGGTGCACAAAACCTTATATACGTGCTTACAACAGCCCCATGGGCTTGTGATGGAGAGAGGTGAAGTAATGTATAGTGAGTATAATTACTTAGTCCAGACATGTATTGAACTTCTTAAGAATTTTTGGAGGCGCTCCAGACATTTCCTTCAAATTTCTAACTTACTTATTTGGTTGTTTACAGTTAAGGTTTTAGGCAATACTGAGTCCAATATTCTGACCTGATGTGACCTAAATAGTGCTGGCAATGCTTCAATGTGCATTGCACAGCAGATGACAGTACTGGGCTAGCCTAATTTCTGAAGTTTTTATCTTACAAAGCAATTTCCTAGAAGGATTATGTAATTGTGTGAATTTAAGAGCTTAGTTTTTTCACACAGAGGATGGTGGGTATATGGATTATACATTATAGTCTCAGCAGATCAAGGTATGAATTGAGGTACATAATAATTTAGAAATTGGGTCAGTTTAATGAATTCACATCCACTAATTATGTCAATTAGCAGGAAATAACTGTTACCATATTAAATAGCCCCAAAACATAAACTGACAACTATTTTGTCCAAAGTTAAAGTCCTGTCCCACGGTACGAGTTCATTCCAAGAGCTCTCCCGAGTTTAAAAAAAATCAAACTCGTGGTAAGCACGGAGTATGAACGTAGTGGGTATGTCAGAGCTCGGGGACGTCTCTTAGCGGCTCATAACGCTAACGGCAGGTACTCGGGAAGACTCGGTAATGGCAGGTAAGCACGGGAAGACTCGTGAAGATTTTTCAACATGTTGAAAAATGTCCACGAGAGCCCCGAGTACTGACGAGTGGACATTACCATAAATCTCCGAGTTAGAATCAGGGCAAACTCGGGAGAGCTCTTGGAATGAACTCGCACCATAGGACAGGGCTTTTACATTATTACTTAAACTGCTGTTCTTTTAATATAATAGAAATTCGCAACAAAGTGACAAACTGCAAATATTTACAAACTCTTCCCCCTAGACAATCCATTTTCCAGTCCTGCAGTTCAAAAAGTGTGCAATTGAACGAATAGCAATGAAGGAAGATTAAACTATCCTCAACAAGTCACTGTATATGATTCTATTGTTAGGTCTAATTTTGCAATGTTATTCAGTGCTTATGAATTTCAATCCTTAAATTGAACAGAAAGGTGAGGAATCTTTGTCTTGAAATGTATAGTTACAAATATCCCTAAAGTCATGGAGACATAGAATGACACAGTGTGGAAACAGGCCCTTCGACCCAACTTGCCCACACCGGCCAACATGTCCCAGCTACACTAGTCCCACTGCCTGCGTTTGGTCCATATCCCTCTAAATCTGTCACATCCATGTCACTGTCTAACTGTTTCATGGACAGTCCCAGCCTCAACTACCTCCATTGGCAGCTTATTCCATATACCCACCACCCTTTGTGTGAAAAAGTTACCCCTTAGATTCCTGCTAAATCTTTTCCCCTTCGTCTTAATCCTATGTCCTCGATTCGCCTACTCTGGGCAAGAGACTCTGTGCATCTAGAAATAAAAATATAATGAATTTGAAAGGAGTTTGAATGTTACTTACTTTTTTAACAATGGTAGCATGCAGTTCACCAACAAATTCTACATTCTTCGTAAGAAGATAGTTGGGAAGTCGATCATACAAATAAACACAGAGCATAAGCATCATGATAGGATTTGGATCTGAAATGTCTGTGGCCTATTAAACAAAATACAAGGATATTCATTTTGTTTAAATAATTAAATTAATATTTTAAGATCTATTGTTCATCATGTGTACTATTGAATGCCAGATTAACAGCTAACTAACACACTAAAACCTCTGTAATAAAATAGCAGATTTTTTTTAATAGCCTTATTTGCATCAGAATTAAATTATTTTTATAAAATATTTAGTAGAGGAAGCTAAATTGAGAAGACCATCACAAAGAAGTGGAAAAATAACAAATTCCTTTTGTTGATCAGTTACTGAGTATATTTACATAGAGATTGCCAGGAAAGAAAATATAGAACTGATGATAGAAAAAGAATCTATAATGAATTTTACAGAAGAAATAGCAATCAATTAGAAAAGTAAGATTTAAAAGATCGCATAAGAGTATATGGCAAAAGAGGCTTAATTGATAGAATAGATATGGTGGGCCAAATAACAATATAGTAGAAAAAAAATTGTTGAGGCTCCATAAGGTACTATGAAGGCCGCATTTGGAATATTGTGAGAGGGTCCACAGGAGGTTTACAAGAATGATCCCAGGAATGAGTAGGTTAACCTGTGATGAGCGTTTGTCCGCACTGGGCCTGTACTCGCTGGAGTTCAGAAGAATGAGGGGGATCTCATACAGAATAGTGAAAGGCTTGGATTGAGTGGGTGTGGAGAGGATGTTTTCACTAGTGGGAGAGTCTAGGACTAGAGGTCATAGCCTCAGAATTAAATTATGTTCATTGTAGCAAGGAGGCCAAGTCAGTGGAAATGTATAAGGCAGAGATAGAAAGATTTTTGATTAATACAGGTGTCAGAGGTTATGAGGAGAAGGCAGGAAAATTGGGTTAGGAGGGAGTGATAGATCAGCCATGATTGATTGGCAGACTTGATGTGCTGAATGACCTAATCCTTATGACCTTTTGAAAACATTTGCTTATTAATTAAAAAAGTATATATTTGAAAAAAGAATCAGGCTTTGTATGTAATATAAAGGAAAATGCTGGTTTCCAATGTAATTATAACACTGTGGTATTTAGAATTGTATTAATATCTTAACCAAGACCAAAATAATTGTTATCATTACCTTGTGCAAAAAACTATAAATGTATTTATTCTGCATTCTAATTATATTGTGACATTGTGCACACTGTTTACCTGTATGTCAAAATCAAGGCCAATAGCATTAAATGCATTTAAGAGTACCAAGCTATTATGCAGGCATTGCTCAGGAGTAGATGGACATGTGAACATATTCTCCAGATGAGTTGGAATCTGTAAAGAGAGGCGTTGTTTCACATCTTGTTGCACTTCTTGTTGCACCAATATATAAAGTAAAGCAATTGTAAAATAATTCTGGCAGTCATTTTAATATTATTTTGTTACAAGAGAAATTGTAAAATTATGCATAAAAAGTTGATCAACAGTATTTATAACCATTTGCTACACTGCTCTCACATACAAAATATCAAGGTTGACTTTGAGCTTCTTGCACAAGGTTATTTTAATTCAAGTACCTGAAATCATTCTCATGATTCCTAATTCCCTAATTCTCAATGAGATTTTCAAAGCATACCTGGAAATCATGTCTGTTAACACTGTTAGAAAATGGACTTAAAACTTTGGGCTTTTTCCAAATCATTACAGTATCAAATGAAACCTCATTTTAAAACTAAAAATATGATAAGAAAACTTTGAAAACACATTGCAATCATTATGTGTTAGAAGGATTGCAGGTGTTGGTTTAAACCGAAGATAGACACAAAAAGCTGGAGTAAATCAGTGGGTCAGATAGCATCTCTGAAGAAAAGGAATAGGTGACTTTTAATGTTGAAGGGTCTTGACCTGAAACGTCACCTATTCCTTTTCTCCAGAGATTCTGTCTGACCCACTGAGTTACTCCAGCCCTTTGTTGCAATCATTATATTTGAAGGACTCTGCTGCAAAGGAGAGCAAATTGAATACAGAGTATGTTAGTATGATCCTTTGAATCATTTATGCTTCACTGGGTAACAAGGTTGCGACTTGTGAATTATGTGCTCCTGTCCTTTAAGTTCCCTTGGCAGTCTACCCCAATTCTTTGATTCTTATTGTATTGCTGCAAGAGCAGTACTTATCCTGAACATTTTGTGGACTCCTGCTAAGTGCAGTAAGCAAATGCACAAGTTGAAAAGTTTTGAGATTTCACAACAAATTGAACAAGAAGCTTGTAGAAAATAATAACCTTTGGTCGGCACAGTGGCGCCGCGGTAGAGTTGCTACCTTACAGTGCTTTCAGCGCCAGTGACCCGGGCTCGATCCTGGCTACGGGTGATGTCTGTACAGAATTTGTACATTTTCCCTGTGACCGCGTGGGCTTTCTCTGAGATCTTTGTAATTGGCTTGGTTAAAGTGTAAATTGTGGTTTACAAAGTGTAACTTTGATTAAAGTATAAATTGTCCCTAGTGTGTGTAGGATAGTGTTAATATACAGGGTTGCTGGGCCGAAAGGCCTGTTTTCACACTGTATCTCTAAAACTGAAACTATAACGAAAAAAGCTTTGTGAAAAAAACATTTCACGGAGCCACATTTGTGAAGTTAAAGTATTTATTGCCAGATTACACAGGCAATTCCAAACAAAATCCAATGTTATCAGGCAGCAATTT
The DNA here is from genome assembly GCF_028641065.1 of Leucoraja erinaceus. Classification (NCBI taxonomy): domain Eukaryota; kingdom Metazoa; phylum Chordata; class Chondrichthyes; order Rajiformes; family Rajidae; genus Leucoraja; species Leucoraja erinaceus. The sequence goes on along the minus strand of NC_073389.1, from coordinate 13,145,081 downwards.
ACGAAACCCCATGGGAGAGATGGTTTACCAACATCATATTTAGATTGGTAATCCATCTATCTGATAACTACACGTTTTATCTGGAAGTCAGAAGATTCTCATCGTTTGCAACCTGCCAACTTTTTGTTTTGCTGGTTTCCTTGCCACCTGTTGCAGAGCATACGAACCCTCAAGAGTTACAATCATACCATTCCACAAATACCTGATCACTCAAATTCAAAATTCATTGTTCACTCAGATAACATAACCCAATAATACAACATTGAAAGGAAGAATGACAATTTTTTTTTAAAGTAACAAATTTTCAGGCCAGGATGTTTCCTGGATTGTAGTTATAAGGTGAGCTGGGAAAGGCTGGGTTTATTTTCACTGAAGCTTAGGAGGCTGACAGGTTTATAAAACTATAATGCCACAGATAGGATAGATAGTCATTTTCCCCCCAAGGTAGGGTGTCCAGAATTTTACTTCGGAGTCACGTGAGTGATTCCGTGAAGATCCCAGCCCAGTGCGCAGGTGCGGCATTATCGCACAGCTGTGCAAACTGCGGCCAGCGGGAGTCGGGCGCTCCCGCAACCAAGGACGTGAGGTAAGTACTTACCTTAATCGGGCCTTGTGGTTTTTTGCTCCAGGGGGAGCAAAGCAGCAGAGGAAGCGGCCCCCGTTCGACTCCAGCGAAGGAGCCGACAGTGGAGGGGGATAGGCGCAAACGGGACCGCACACGCTGCGGACCGCTGACAGGGAGCTGCGCTGATGCCGGTCCGCTGAACAGCTGTTTGGTTAACAGCAGCGGACCGGCGGGAAGTTTAAAAACCCGACCGGCAGCCCTGCAGACTCCTGACAAGGAGAATCGCCGCCCGGGAACCGCTACAATGCCGCCTGAAAAACGGCAGGCAGCCTCTACATACAGGTAAGACAAAAATCTTACCAAAATTACAGGTTCTACAGGAACCAACTTCCTCCAACACTGGAACAGGCTGGAGACAGCAAAAACAAGTATGTCTGTCTCCCCAAGCCAGAGGAGGTCATGGAGTTCACCATGGAGTTCCAGGGAAAACGAGGGGCACTGGCTGAATGCCAAGGGAGCTGACACTCCTACCCCAGTGCTATTGCACTAGCTATCTCCCTTGTTGAGGGATTGATACAACAATGGAGTTTGAGCTATGCCTCCTCCAATTTATAGCACACCCTTTTGCTCCCTCTTTTGAGGCTAGCTAAGGAGGCCAGGGCTGGGCTGGCTTAAACGCTGGGCAGGCGGACGAGAACAGCAGTATGCCAGGGGAGCAGGATCAGGAAGAGCTACTGGGTGTCGTGGGCCACTACATGGCTCCTCCACGCGACCATCTTCCCAAACAAAGCCCTGCAGGAGTAGGCCTTTCTAGAGGCAAATCCGCAGGCAGCTGGGTCAGCAGACTCGCAGACAAGAGCTAAAAGCTCCTAACAGAGGGTCAATATGTCACCGCCTTTGCTCGTTTTTTTTTCCACGGATCATACTCACCTGGCAGGCGAGACGCCATGATCACCAAGGTGGTTCTCCCAGGATGAGACTATCCCGTTGCACTACGAGTGTGCTGACGCCTAAGATGTTCCCAAATTTGGGATACTCGACTGACATGGAACGAGCAGGACATCGCATCCAACACCCAGCTGGCAGCACCCCTCGGCATCCACCAGCAAATATCGAACAAGGACTGGTGAAAGCCTGGCGACCGCTTCACATTACCCCCAAAGTTCTTTTTAGACAGGGGCCCAGAGCGGAGCCGTGGGAAAATGCGCCGCCCCACCGACAGCACCAGCATACCAGCATAACTAAGCCTTCATGAAAAAACAATAAACATGGAGGTAGGTAGTCTGGTTCCTCCCAGTTTACACTAAATAAGGGTGTTCTACTAACTGCGGGAGGGGCATTTACACTTGTTGATAAAGCATGGGTGCAGTCACAAATAACTAATATATACTCAACAGTATTAGTGGATATAAACTAGAATTCAAATTGGGCATATTACCACCAGTTCAGCAATGCGCCCAAAGGGCATTTTCTCCCTCTAAGAAAGAGAAGGGAGAAGGTCAAGCTGAACTAGAAAGGCTCATTACTAAATGGATCATGAGAGTAAAAATGAACCATTGGAATTTGTATCGAATATATTCACTAAAACTACAAAAGATGGTGAATGTAACATCATCATTGATCTAATATCACTAAATCTATCTGTTGAGTATATACACTTTAAGATGGAGACGGGTTTTTGTCACTGCCAGACATCTGATCTCCAAAGGATACCTTATGGCGAGCATTGATATGGAAGATGCAAACTATCTTATACCCATACACTAGGATCATTGTAGATACCTAAAAAATTTTACCTGGATAATGGATATCCCGGTTAGGGCAACTATGGAATAGAGCATTCCCAATGGTCTAACCTCAGCCCTAAACTATTATAAATATTAAAAATAGCCATGAAAATATTAAGGAAACAAGCAATGCATTTTGTTGTTTCCAATGCATGTTGTTGTCTCTGTACTATACACTGACAATGACAATTAAAATTGAATTTGAATCTAATCATGGCATATATTGGATGATATCCTCATATTAGGGGAAACAAAGGAATTAGCAGTGGCAGCAATTCTAGCTACGAAACAGCTCCCTAAAGCACTGAGGTTCATCACACGCCCAGATAAACCAGTATTGAAGCCGTTAACTACCATGGATTATCTGGGCTTCAATATCAATTCCATCCATATGACTGTTACTCTGCCAAGGTGCTTGGGTCACTATAATCAAATCATGAATGTACCCACTGAAGCTATATCACAATTACAGTGGTGGGCAGACATATGTTTGGCATAGTTTTCAGCCCTATTATTGTCACCAATCCCAACTTGGTTATTAAAAACCGATGCCAGTACTTTAGGCTGGGGAGCAACTAAACTCCATATCCAGCACAGGTAACAGATGGACCAATTCAGAATCATCGTTACTACACACACCGGGCACCAACTATTTGGGATTGGTGATCGCCTATTGGGCTAAAAAGCATATGCATTTCAAATGCAGCACGTACATATGCGGTTACGGATTGATAATACTATGGTGGTGGCTTATATCAACCATATGGGGAGCATAAAATCACTATCGTGCAACAAATTGGAAACAGATCTGGCAATGGTGTGTCAAAAGACATTTTAACTATCAGCTGCCTATTTCCTAGGAAGCTAGAACAGTGGGAGACACCACGTCACGGGTAAAAATTTATGATAACATTGAATAGATGTCAAACGCAAAATATCTGCTAAAGGTATTAAGCAGTTTGAAAGCCAGATATCAATTTGGTTGCACAAGACGGAATCACCAGTAACCTATGTATGTGACTTAGGAACCAGATCAGAGGCAGCAGCGATAGATGCCTACACGCTGGAAGGGGGAATTTCTGCTTTGCCTTCCTCCCTTCTGCCTCATCAGTCGGGCACTTCGTAATACAGATGGAATCTGTCTCCGAGATATTGAACGTGCCCGACCGGCCTACACAGCCATGGTTCCCAGTTCATCACGACACGGTGGGCGAGTTACCTATGGATTTCCCTAGTGGACCATGGTTGCTGACTCAACCCAGTATCAGGCACAAGCCACCCATGCCAGAAAAACATCAAACTCCTGGGTGCAGGTTTTGAATAGACCTTACCAGGGACTGGGATTATCCAAAGGAACCATTACTACCATGTCGGCATCCCTGCGAACAGTCACCAAGAGCTAACATGGGTAAAATACTGCCACGACGCAGGGACAACATACCAAACTATTCAACCACTGACGTATTGGAGTTCCTGGAACATCTACACCATGACTAAAAGGTGAGTTACAGTGCCGTAAATACAGCATGGAGCGCCTTGTCTGCTTATCTAAAACAGCATGACAGCAGAGCATGGGATCCCATCCACTGAAGATAAACTTAGGAAGGGCAACTATAATAATAAGCCCCAAAAACCCAGGTATACCCATGAATGGGATATTGGTGTGATATTGACATATCTCAGAGAATGGCACCAGCCAGATCCCTCAGCTTGCTCAATCTATGTTAAAAACGCTCATGCTTATGGCTCTCGTATACGCTCACAGAGTCCAGTCACTCCATAAACCTAGACTGGATAACATGGTGATTACCCCAGACGCATCACGTTCATATTCTAGGTCTGGTAAAAATCTAACTCGCAGGTATATGGGACTAGGCGAGATTATGAGTTCGGCACGGACTAGTAGGGTCGAGATCGCCTGTGTTTTCCGTGCTGTAATCGTTATATGGCTATATGGACCAGGAACGCCCAATTCACTGGTGGGATTCCGGGCCTACCCACCAGAGTCCAGGTTGAGTGTGGTGACCCATCTACTACAATATATAGACACAACCCACAATCTTAGAGGGAGAGGAAAGCCTATGGGTCAACCACAGAAACCCCAAGACGGGGTACGAGCCAAACCACTCCAAGGTGGCTCAAACAGGTACTGAAAGCTGCCGGAATAGATAATAATACATTTCAATCCCATTCCACTAGGGCAGCATTGATATCAGCGGCTGAACGAATGGACATCCCGGTTGACCACATTCTCAATACGGCAGAATGGTCAAGGGAACGACGTTCAGAACATTTTTATTGTAAACCGTTGATAAGCCTGATTTAATTGCAGAAAGAATATTACAAACTTCAATATTAATTTAAGCTCAGGGGAGCTCTTTATGTTGTTATTGTTAACAAATACCTTTCTGTTTCTTGTGAAAGCAGATCCACTGGTTGATTACGATAACACTTCCTCCCTCAAAAACTTCGGCAGTGAGTGAAATAAAAACTGTTACACGGTTTGAAATCACAGACCTTTGAAGTCTTCACGGAATCACTCACGTGACTCCGAAGTAAAGTAGTAAGATTAAACGAGTACTTACCAGTATGAAGTTTGATCTGTATTTTATGAGGAGTTACGGTGAGGTATTACGTGCCCTCCGCTCCCACCCTCAATATATAGATCAAACTAATAAACTGATGTCTCATGATCTTTACTATCTTACTTCAAATATTGTGTCTATCCTGTGATTTCACACCGCTGCTTCGAAGTATGCCGCACCTGCGCACTGGGCTGGGATCTTCACGTAATACCTCACCGTAACTCCTCATAAAATACAGATCAAACTTCATACTGGTAAGTACTCGTTTAATCTTACTATTAAAGAGCACAAGTTTAAGGGGAGAATAGGAAAAATTTAAAGAAGATCTAAAGGTTACATTCCTCACACAGAGAATGGTGAATTTCTGGAATAAGATGCCAGAGGAGGTTGTAGAGGCAGACACAATTACAAAATTTGAAATGCTTTTGGCCAGACATTTAGTTAGGAAAGGCATAAAATGATATGGGCCTAGTACTGGCTAATCAGATCAGCATGGACAAGGTGAGCCAAAAGGCCCTGGCTCAGTGGTTTACAATTCTATGATTCTATGAGCCTGCTCAAACATTCAATAAAATCATTTCCGATTCTCCAGCTCAACAACTTTATATCCAAACCCAATATCATAAATTCCCATATTATTATTTATATTAACTCATATCTGACACTTGTTTCGAGAGATACTTACACATTAGATGAAATATCTGTAAATGATCCATCCACAATAATTATTACCTGTGCATGTTCAATACCTTCAAGGTGGCTGTAATAGTAATTATCACAGGAAAATCTCACAGAGACTACACTGTTCCCAGATCTATAAGGCCTACACTTGTCTTTAAATAAAGCTCTTTGTGTGATTTCTAATTGATTATTTGGGCATCGGGTAAATCTAACGTTTAATCTGGAACATGCTGTTACAAACCACCAAAAAGGAGCTGAAAAAAACCACAGGAGAGGAGAAAGAAAAAAGATGTGATTGATCAATGCTACTAATTGTGTGAAAGTAATTAACCTGTTCTTAGTTCATCAACAAAGCCAAAGTAAGCATATTCCTGGGCCTCAAGGGAGCATATACACTGATGAAGGAAGTAAATGTTGTTATTGAGGAAAGCCTACTTGAACAGGCGGGAAAAAAATAAAACCCGTAATATGGTACAGGTTGAGCCCTGTTCAATTATTTTACTTGTCCTTGTTTCATTTTAAATAATAAGAAAATTTACTATTACAGATAGATCTACCTACTCTAAATATAGTTAAACTGAGTGAATAAAAATAAAATACGTTGAGAGATTTATTCTGTTTCACTTCTAATTAAACACATATTTGTGCACAAAGACACAATTTAAGAAGGTGTGATTAAATACTTTGGCATGGTGCCCAATGCTTGACTTTATACTGTGTATTTTAATTTCAGGGACAGTTGACTTAGAACCAATCTGTCACTGTATGTACGATGACTTATCTGGTGATTCCGAACATCCTCATAACACAATATTAAATTTGTTTTGCTTGTATAACGGTCGTGGCTATCCCTCGAGGTCAAGGATGATGGTCTACTTTCTGTTGTTTTTACGTTCTGTTGTTTTTATGGTCTCTCAGGTGGCTTATGAGTCCAATCCTGGCTTTGAAAGTTCTTTGACATTCAGGACAGGTAATTCCAGATGGCAGATCGGGCTTTGGTTGTTACTGCCTCTCTTTCCGTTTTCTTCTCTTTTCTTCTAATTCTGCGCATCTCTTGGCTTCGAAGGTCGCTGTTCCTTCTTGGATGATGGTTCGCCAGTTTCCTGTCCTTGGCATTGGTTTCCCAATTGTCGATGTCGATTGCACATTTCTTCATGCTGGCTTTGAAGGCGTCTTTGAATCTCTTCTCTTGTCCGCCTCTTTTCCATTTGCCTTTTTTAAGCTGGGAGTAGAAGGTTTGCTTTGATAGACGCTCGTCTTCCATCCAAACAACATGACCGACCCATCTTAGTTGGTTCTTGATGATGAAGGCTTCGATGCTAGATGTTTTTGCTTCATTCAACACGTTGACATTGGTTCTTCTGTCTTCCCAACTGATATTTAAGCTGCTTCCAAGACATCGTTGATAGAACGTTTCAAGTGTTTTCAGATGGTGTTGGTATGGTGTCCAGGTTTCTGATGCATACAGGAGCGTTGAAATCACCACTGCCTTGTACACTAGCATTTTGTTGTCTGTTCGGATGTCACGATTTTGAAAGACTCTCGTTCGAAGAAGTCCAAAAGCTGTTCCAGCACACTTGAGACGATGTTGGATCTCGTCACCAAGGTCGGCATTGGAGGAGAGGTGACTTCCAAGGTACGGATAGCGATCCACATTTTCCAGGGTTGTTTCATCAAGTTGAATTGACGGTTCTTTCCAATTTGTCTCAGTTGGTGACGATTTTCTGAGAGAGCTGCAACAGTTGTTGTCTGCGTATTGGAGCTCGATGAGGGAGCCGATAGATGTCTTAGTTTTGGGCTTGAGACGGGCAAGATTGAAAAGTCTGCCATCTGTTCTGTAAACAGTTTCGATTCCTGGACTAGGTCGTCCTGGATGATGTGAATGGTTGTTGCAATGAAGATGGTGAACAGTGTTGGGGCAATCATGCATCCCCGTTTCACCCCTCCATTGACTGTGGAAATATGACTATTTTTCACTCTCTTTCCCAGGTCTATGGATAGACCAATTTTTATTCTTCTCTTAAGCACAAATTCTTATCTATCATTAACAAAAATAAAATGTTCTGCCATGGAAAGAGGTTGGAATAACAATTATTTGTCTGTTTTTTTAAATCAATTTGTCGTTTTAAATTCTGCAGTAAGAATAAATTGATACCAATACAATTTAGTTGGCTAAGTCGTCACGCTATAAGTTAAAAAACGTACTACTCAGAGATAAGAAGAAAAACAGTTTAGCTTTGGAATGATCGTACAGGGATACCTGTAACCATAATTTGGTTCTTGTAGATGATATATGCATGTGACCCTTAATATAGTTACCTCATCACTACTAACCACTCCCCATATCACAAGTATAATTACAACCTCCCCACCCACATATCGCTCTCTAGTTTCCGTGACAGACCACGTACAGCTAGTGCTCTCTGTAATGCCACAGTATGAATAAAAGAAGTAAAGTCACTGTGTGTTGATAACACTTCTTTACATGGTGTCAAACCCCTACCCTTGCGCCTCATGTTTATCGGTTGTTTCTTTAATTTTGCCCCAGTTTTCTGTTACCCCCTCTTTTTTCCTCGTTATGGCCACTTCTTGCCGCAAACCCGATGTGCTCGTTTTCGATGCAGACATTGCCCATCGATGGGATGTCTTTAGACGTGACTTCGACCACTATGTCACAATCGCTCATCCTCCCGCTACTCCTGCCGCCCAAGCTTCTCTGCTCTCAGCCTGGCTGGTCCCGATCAGCCTGGCTCGGTCAGACTTCTTCGTCTACGCTGCGGGTGAATCTGTTCGGGACCCGGTATGTTTATTGGCTAAGTTTACCGCGATTTGCGACATTCCGACTAATTGCATTTTAGAACGTTTCAAACTGTTCGGGCAGCGTCAGCATCCTGGTGAATCTGCCGAGAACTATGTCGCTGCGCTGCGACACCTGGCCAGACGGTGCCGCCTTGACACGCTGACCCCCGAGGAGCTGACCAGGGACCTTCTGGTTTACGGTCTCCGCGATGAAAAGCTAAGGGCTGAACTTTTGCGCAAGCATGACCTGTCTTTTAACGAGGCTATGCATGCCCTTGGCAGAACCCTACCCCGCCACGACCCCCGAGGGCAGAACCCTCTGGCACTGCTCCCGGGGGACGTACCTAGCTAAGGTGCCCCAATTGTAACTTTGCCACTCGTCAGTACAATGTATGCCCTGCGTTGGGCAAAACGTGCAATTGCTGCAAGAAACTAAACCATTTTTCTGCTGCCTGCCGTTCCCGTGGGAAGCCTCCTGCTGCTCCAAGGCGTATGTTAAACAACTTGGAGTAAACTGATAGCGAGCTCGGTTCCCAGTACCATCTCAACGAACTCCCTGTGTCTGAATCTGGGTCCTCTCAGGGGGAACCAGCATTTTTTCTGTGTTGGATGCACCTGCAGTGATAACAGGCCCTTCAGTGCGTGTAACTGTGAACAACTCGACCTTCACCGCTAAGTTAGATACCGGAGCTGTTGTGAATGTTATGTCAACAATCCTCTTCAATAAGATTAGGTCTAATGAGCAAGTCACTTCTGATCGCTCCACTTTGCACGCATACGGGGGAGGGGTTCTTGTTCCTGTGGGAAAGGCAACTCTGCGCTGCAAGATACTGGAGACCTCTCGGCCCCTCACTTTCTATCTTCTCGATTCCAACTGCATTACCCTGTTGGGCATCCAAGCATGCCAGGACCTGAACCTGGTCTCCTTCCACCGTGACATCCACAAGGTGCAGGCCCTAATGGGCCCGTTGGCTGAATATCCTGACCGCTTTGATGACGAGCTGGGCAAGCTGCCCTGCCACTACAAGATTGTTGTCGACCGCAAGGTCGAGCCAGTGGTCCGTGCACCACACCGTGTCTCCTTCGCGATGAAGAAAAAAGTAGAATCGACGCTGCACAGCATGGTAAAAATGGGCATCCTAAAGGCGGTCAGCGAACCCATCAAGTGGGTCTCCACCATGGTTGTTGCCGCGAAAAAGGACAAAAGCGAAATGCGCATTTGCATCAACCCCAAAGACCTAAACCTTGCCATCAAACGCCCGCACTACCCCATGAGAACAGTAGAGGATGTCGCTGCACAGGTTGGTCCGGCCACAATCTTTTCTGTCCTCGATGCCAAGAGCTCCTTCTGGCAGATACCGCTTGACGAGCAGTCCTCCGACCTGACAACTTTCAGCACCCCCTTCGGCAGATTTAAGTTCCTCCGAATGCCATTCAGAATCAACTCTGCCAGCGAGGTGTTCCAACGGACAATGGAGCAGCTGTTTGCCGGTCTACCATGTGCCATCATCGTTGACGACATCCTGGTCTACGACAAGGATGTCGCTGAGCACGATTTCAACCTCCGCCAAGTCCTAGACCGGGCCCGGAAGATCAACTTGAAACTCAACCCCAAGAAGTGCCGGTTCCGCATCCCCGAGGTCACATATGTTCGACATGTATTCACAGCCTCGGGGCTGAAACCCGACCCACAGAAAACGGCTGCCATCTCCGAGATGTCATCACCCACTGATGTGCCCAGCCTGCAACGTTTCCTGGGCATGGTCAACTACCTGGGGAAGTTCATCCCCGACCTCAGCGAGCTCAGCGCACCCCTGAGGGATTTGATAAAGAAGGACACGGCCTGGGCTTGGTTCCCTCAACACCAAAAAGCTTTCGACATCCTTAAGTCCAAGCTGATCAGTACCCCCACACTCAAATTCTTTGACCTGCAACGTCCCATTATTATCACCTGCGACGCCTCTCAGTTCGGGCTCAGTGCCGCTTGTCTACAGCTCCATGACGGCCTGCAACTGCCTACGCGTCCCGTACCATGACCCCTGCCGAACAGCACTACGCACAGATCGAGAAGGAACTACTAGCCGTGGTGTTTGCCTGCTCCAAATTCAAGGACTATATACTATGCAACACTTTCACCATTGAAACAGATCACCATGCGCTTGTCACCATCCTCAACAAATCGATCCATGTTGCCTCATCCCGACTGCAGCGCATGATGCTGCAGCTCCAGCGTTTCACTTTCAAAGTCGTTTTCCGAAAAGGCAAAGACATGTTCGTGGCCGACACGCTGTCCCGCGCCCCGCTAACATCCACCGATCGCCAGCCCTATGAAATGTCTGACCTGATGGTGCTCAATGTGAATATTGTCCCTTCACAGCAGATGAAGTCCCTGGTCGAGCACACTGCCGATGATCCTGCCCTGCAACAGCTTGCTGCCATCATCCAGTAGGGCTGGCCCGACCGTCCTTCCGCTTTGCCGGCTGGTGCCGTGCCCTACTTCGTTGTCCGTGATGAGCTCGTACTCCACGACGGCGTGGTCATGAAAGGACACAAGGTTGTTGTGCCTGCTGCTCTGCACGACCACTATTTTCAGGCCGCTCATAACGGTCATCCTGGGGCCGAAGCCACCTTGTCTCACGCCCAGAGCCAGTTCTACTGGCCTGGTATGGCTCAATACATCCGGGAGAGGGTCTCCTCATGTTCCACCTGCAACAGCCTCTCCCCCCACCAGCAACGACAGCCGCTTCTGCAGCAGGCTGCACCGGAACTGCCCTGGATGGCGGTTGCCACTGACATTTTCAAGTGGCGAGGCAAACACTTCTTGGTCCTCATCGACTCCTACTCCAACTGGTTCGAGGTTGACCAGCTGCACTCCCTCACGTCTTCGGCCGTTGTCAATAAGCTGCGCCGCCACTTCTCTACCTTTGGCACCCCGGCCAGTTCCAGTCGGACAACGGCAGCCAATTCACTAGGTCCGAGTTCAGGGCTTTCGCTACCATCTGGAACTTCCACCACTTCACCAGCAGCCCTGAGTACCCTCAAAGCAACGGTCTGGCCGAGCGCGCCGTCCGCAGTGCAAAGAACTTGCTGGAACAATGTCGCTTGTCTAACTCCGACTTCTTCCTAGCCCTCCTCAACCTTCGCAACATATCCCGTGACCCTGCCATGGGCTCCCCTGCTCAGCGGCTCATGTCTCGCACTACCAGACCTCCGATCCCGGTGGCCCAGCGCTCACTGATCCCCTCTGTCCTCAAGCCCGCTGCTGTTCAGGAGCACATTGCCTTTCAGCGCGATGTCCAGAAACGTTCCCATGACAAGTCCTGCCGACCCTGCCACGCCTTTTCCCCGGTCAGGTTGTCCGCATGCAGACCCCCACCGGTCACTCCCGGCTCGCAACCGTAGTCGCCTCTGCTGGGACGCCTCGGTCCCAACTCGTCGACCATGCAGGAACCTTCTACCGCCGGTCCCGCCAACATCTGCGGCTCGTCAACGAGCCGCGACCACCACTCGGAGATCCTTTTGCTCCCCTGCTGCAATTTCAGCCTCCAGGCGATGCTCCGCCCATCGCTCCTCGCATGCCATGGTCTCTACCCTCCCAACTCCTCCGATCCTCCTCCGGTTCACCCTCCCTCGCCTGCCCGCGCGCAGTCCACTGCGAGCCCCGCATCCCCTCATGCCCTTCTGCCCTTGTCTTCTCCGTCCCCTCCCGGCTCCCCTGTTCCAGTTCGGCCGTCTGCACCTGTTGCCGTACTGCCTCCACTTGTTCCTGCAGGGAGGGGAGATGGCAAGATGCGAACCCGGTCGGGACGTGTTGTCAAGCCGCCTGTCCGCTATGACGATTTTGCTTAACCATTTCTAGCGCATGAGACGTGGTCGCCCTGTCACTACTTTGTTTGTCTTTCATTTCCAAGGGGAAGGATGTAGATGATACATGCATGTGACCCTTAATATAGTTACCTCATCACTACTAACCACTCCCCATATCACAAGTATAATTACAACCTCCCCACCCACATATCGCTCTCTAGTTTCCGTGACAGACCACGTACAGCTAGTGCTCTCTGTAATGCCACAGTATGAATAAAAGAATTAAAGTCACAGTGTGTTGATAACACTTCTTTACAGTTCTTAATTGACGTTGATGGGAAACTGATTTAGAATTACCTTGAATCACACGACATGATACAGTATATGTTGAACGTTTTGTGTCAGTGTGATGTTGGCCATAAATAAGCATGTGAATCCATTCCTTATGGAAAATGATTCAGCGTAATATGTGATTCATAATAAAGGTGCTGTAAATTAGCTCAGACTGCCTATTTTAACAAATCCACCTACTGATGATAAATCTGGCTCTGTTTTAAAATGTCTGTCAAAAAATTAAATGTAATTACCTGAGTAAAGCCACTTACCACATCAGGGCAATAAGCAGCCAGGACAGCTGCCAGCACCAACCCATCCAACAAATCTAAATCAAAATTAATTATCCAGCGTGTCGGTGGTGCAGCACCTATTCAAAGGAAAATGAATAAAGGTAAAACAATCATGTGAAAATGAAAATAAATATGAAGGCAATAGTCGTAATTTACAACGTACAATCAAACTTTGCATGTTCACGTGAATGACAATACCGTTTTTCTGCAAAATATTACCAGTTCATTGAAAAGCTAATCACTTTCAACCACTGCTAATTATGATTTGCACCTCAGCAGAAGTTGCATTATGAAAGCCAGTTAAAGCTGGCATGTACCACTTAAAGTTACCTACAACTATTGAAACAAAAGGGACTTGGTGACTAAGAATTTGGAGTGGTAAGCAGGGTAGCAATTATAATTTTGTCAAGCTGGCCTGGTTTGGTAACTTGAACGTCCAGGAGCGGAAAAGACTGCCAAATGCAATGACCATTGCCCAGTCCATCACCAGCTTTGACCCCACCATCGAAGGGATCTATCGAAGTCGCAGCCTCAAAAAGGCAGCCAACATCATCAAAGATCCACACCATCCTGGCCACACACCCATTGTCATCGGGAAGAAGGTACAGGAACCTGAAAACTGTCACGTCCAGGTTGAGGAACAGCTTCTTCCCTACAGCTATCGGGCTATTAAACCCAACAAATAAGTTCTGAACTGCAACAGACTATTATTATTAATGAACTATATTTGTTATTTATTGAGTATGTGTGCATGTGTACACACACACTGAAATTTTTTTTTCTTGCGTTATGTACTATGTTTACATATTCTGCTGTGCTGCAGCAAGTAAGAATTTCATTGTCCTATTTGGGACACATGGCAATGAAACACTCTTGACTTGACTGGCTGATTCAGATTCAAACTTTATTGTCATTGTGCAGTGTACAGTACAGAGACAACAAAATGCAGTTAGCATCTCCCCAGAGGAGCGAACTGGTTCCTCGGCATGTTATAAATGTTAAAAAAAGCTCTGCACTTTTCTATTACTCCAAATGAATACTGCCACATCAATAACCATGATTTGGCCAATAATAGTGGTGTAATCGGCAAATTTATATGTGGCATTAGAGCTGTGCTAAGCACATAGTCATGGGTATAAAGAGGATAGAGCAGAGGGCAAAGCACTCTATGGTAGGGGTAGCTATGAACATTATGTCGAGTAATTATATTTCTTCATCTTTACTGTCTTTGAGGTGTGCCTGTTTTTATGGTCAGTGAGAAGGAGATGGTGTTACCAATCCGCATTGATTGAGGTCTGCCTATGAGGAAGTCAAGAATCTAGTTGCAAAGGGTGATAGAGAAGCCCAGGTCTTGGAACTTACTGATGAGTTTGGAGGGGATGATAATGTTGAATGTAGAGCTGTGGTCATTGAACAACAGTCTGACATACAAGTCCATATCCAGATGGACCAGAGCAGACTGAACAGCTAGTGAGATAGCATCTGCCGTTGACCTGTCATCGGGATAGGAAAATTGAAGCGGATTCAGGTCATTTCTGAAGCAGTTTGATTTGCGTCATAACCAACCTCTTGAAGCACTTCATTTTGGTGGATGCATGTCCGACGAGACGGTAGTTATCGAAGCAAATCACATGCTCTTCTTGGACACTGGTAGGATAAATGCCTTTTTGAAGCACATGGGAGATGTAATTGAATGCTTGAGCCATTTGGTCCACACAGATCTTTAGCACTCGGTCAGGTATGGATGTTCTGACATAGGTCTGAGACTGAGGACACGGGATTGTCATGTGCTGTAGGGCTCCTGCTGGTGTGTCATTCTTCTTCTTTCAAAGCATGCATAAAGGCATTGAGCTCAAATGAAAGTGATGTCATGTTACCACCTATGCTATCCAGTTTAGCCTTTTCGCAGCTATGAATCATCCGTCTGTGGCTCCAGCTTAGCCCAAAATTGCCTTTTTGTGTTATTGGTGGCTTTCAGGAAGTGGTACCTGTACTTCTTGGAGGATACTGAAGGGTCAGTCCTAAATGCCATAGATTTCAGTCAATGAGGTCAACCAGACGATACAGCTTCTTCACCACCCTATCTGATATTGCCATTTTCAGGCCGCTTGTACTCCAAGGTCTCTTAATTCAACACTTAAAATAACACTCCCCAGTACCCTCCAGATTCACTATTTGTGTTGTGCCCTTGTTTAACTTCCCAAATGGCATGTGACCTTGACACTTGCCAGACAACTCACACACAATGGAGCAGAGTATAGAGCACTTTTGGGACCATTGTGGAAGTCATTTAGCCTATCCATTTATCCAGGTGTCAAATTTGTAAATACTACCAGGTAGGACATTTGGACAGGTGTATCATGCATAGGAAAGGTTTAGAGGGATATGGGCCAAATGCAGGGTCTAGTGTAGATGGGCCATCTTGGTCGGCATGGACATGTTGGGCCAAAGGGTCTATTTACATGATGTATGACTATGACTATGTGCAATAATGGAGCAAAAATGCACCATTTTCTTCAGACTTCAAGGCCTCAAGAGCTCGCAAACCAGCTGTTCCCAGATAGTTACCATAGCAGGCATTCCTCTTGGAATATCTGACATGACATTTGGCATGATTACAGAGAGTCAGAAGATAAAAATAAAGGAGGATTCTCAGCAGGAAATACATCCACCAGGATGTTCCCAATCGGAGGGGAATCCCTGAACTCGCGGAGGCACGCAGGTACAGTAAGTACTGTACCTGCAAATACCGGGGAGGCCTTCAAGGAGTTTCGGAATCGAGGCCATCGGGCAGGATCTCCCAGCATCAACAGAGCTGGAGATGCCGATTGTAAGGGAATTCGCGATCTCAGGGGAATCCCCGACCTCGCGGAGACTCTCAAGTACTGTACCTGTAAACACCTAGGAGGTCTTCATGGAGTACAGAAATATGGTCGTCGGGCAGGACTACAAGTAAGACTGAAGCGTAGGGGACTCCTGCCCCCTCTCCCTACCATCCTACTGGCCAACATACAGTCACTAGAAAACAAAGTGGAGTACTTAAGGTCAAGGTTGCTTTATCAAAGGAAGCTGAGGGAATGCACTGTGTTCTGTTTCACATAGACATGGCTCACCCTTAGCTCCCCAGACTCAGCGGTCCAGCCTGAAAGGGGTTCTCCATCCACCGTATGGACCATACATTGGCATCTGGGAAAGGGAGAGGAGGGGGCGTCTGCCTCATGGTTAACTCTGCTTGGTGCTCAGACGTGGCTGTCCTATCTAACTCCTGCTCTCTGCACCTGGAACAACTGCCGGTGAAGTGCCGTTCCTTCTACCTACCGAGGGAATTCTCCCCTATCATCCTGACCGCGGTCTACATCCCACCCTAGGCATATGTCTGTCTGGCACTGGAGGAGCTGCACGCCGTGGTCAACAAGCATCACACAGTCTACCCCGAGGCGTTTACCACCGTAGCCGGGGACTTCAACAAAGCCAACCTGAAGAAATCATTCCATAACTTCCACGAACATGTCTCCTGCAGCACCAGAGGATTAAACACCCTTGAATCGGGTGCACGACCATCAGACGCCTATCGCTCTATCCCTTGCCCTCACTTCGGAAAATCCGCTGCTTCTTCCTGCATACAGGCAGCAACTGAACATAGCACTCCCAGAGGTGAGGACTGGACAGAGCTGGTCGGAGGTGGCAGACGAACAACTCCAGGACTACTTCGAGTCTGTAGACTGGGCAATGTTTAGGAACTTGGCAACGGACCTGAATGAATACGCCATAGTCGTCACATAAGGAAATGTGTGGAGGACTGCGTTCCAACAAAAACCTTCCAAGTGTTTCCGAACCAGAAGCCTTGGAGGAACCATTAGATCTGCATTCTTCTGAAGACCAGATCCCAGGCATTCAGGTTTTTCTCCGGGCTGCCCATCGACCCGTCCTCGTGGCCTACCAGCGGGCTTGGAGCGCCGTTTCCTGGTGGGGACCGCCCAGCACCTCGGCTTCGTTGGCAGCACAGCGCTGGAGCGCTATCGTGGAGCGGAGCGGGCGATGCCTTGCCTGGGTCGCCGCGCTGGATCGATACGCTGGAGCTCCGGTGAGCTGTGACCGCCGTGTTCAACACCTCCGGGCTGCGTGTCTGCGGAGCGGAGCGGGCGGCGCCGACTTTAACATCGGGAGCCTGAGAGCTCCAACCCGGTGCATCCCTGTCGGCTTCGGAAGCCGACAATCCCCTGCTAGGAAGCGGCCGTTCCAGGTGGCCCAGCCACTGTGAGGACTCTCCCGACGCCGGGGCAACTCCACCCGGCCAGAACGGCCAGGAACATCGGGCCTCCGTAGAGCCAATAGCGGTGGCCTCAATAGGCCTGACTTTGGGGAGAACTGGGGTTGGGGACTGGACTCTGTGCCTTCCCCCACAGTGGTAACCACTGTGGGGGGATGATTTTTTTGTATGTAGTTACTATGTTAGTCTGTGTCCAAGATGGCTGTCGGAAGGGAGAGTGGACGCTGGCGCGCTTTAGCTGCCGCTGCTCTCTCTTCACATTGTGTTTTTTGATTTTGTGTCTTTGGAGCGATTTCTATCTTTAATTTGTATATTGATGATGTCCTTATTATTTATTTTTCTCCGACTATATGTTTTTTTCTCTTCTGTTAATCTTTGTAAGGAGTCCTTGAGATTTGAAAGGCGCCCGAAAATAAAATTTATTATTATTATTATTATTATTATTATAAGAAGTCCAGATACGACCTTGGTAAGTCCATCAAAAAGACCAAAAGGGACTTCTGCTCTAAGCTGGAGGATGAGGCGGATGTTCGGCAACTGTGACAGGGCTTGAATACCATCACATCCTACAAGGAGAAATCAGGAGGCAGCTCAAACAACAGGGAAGCATCACTCCCTGACGAGCTTAATGCGTTCTACGCACGGTTCGATAGGGAGAACACTGTACTGAGTCTGCACAGGTCTTGAGAACTATACAGCCTCAGTTCTACAGAGTTCTCAAGTGAGATCGACCGGCTGACCAAGTGGTGCCAGCACAACAATCTGGCTCTCAACATCAGTAAAAACAAGAAACTGATTGTGGACTTTGGTAGGGGAAGGATGAGGACCCACAATCCTGTTTATATCAACGGGACGATGGTGGAAAGGGTCAATAACTTCAAATTCCTGGGCATGCATATATGCAGTGCAGTCATAATTTGGAGTATGCATCAATCACATTAATTAACAGTTAGCTTGAAGATGATATGCTGCCTGCTTCAGAAAAAAATAGCAATGGTTAATTGTCCAATTTTAGAGATTACCTAATTTTGCCTCTGATAATTATAATTTCCATTCCAAAAGCAAGAACACACACTCTACAATTACCTTTAGTGCAACATGCCCACACAGATTTTCTCATAGATTCGTAGTGAAAGTTGAGCCATGTCAGCAGGACACGCTCACCAATAGAATATACATTGCTGGAAAGAGGATCAGCATTTATTCTCGGTAAGCTTTCTAAGCATCCTAGATTGCTATGCATATTGTTGATATCCTTCACAGTCAATCGAGAAAGCACAAAAACCTGAAGAGAAAACAAATCAACCTTGGCATTACTATATTATCAATTTTACAACAAATATATGCACTTTAGCAAATAGATGACATGTCTGGCAGTAAATTAAAAAATGGCTTTTTGAATCTCTAACAAATGAAATTTTAACAAAGCCCAAAATACTACTTTGAAACTTCCACTCTCTTATCTGCGGTATTCATGGATGTGTGACAATTGTCATCAGAGAATGAAGCAACTTTTGCTGCTTATCCTTCTCACTGATTGCCACTGAATTGCACAGTCTGCATTCTGGAACTTGAGGTTAGTATGACCTTTGTTCTGGAGTAGAAACAACTTAGATGAAACGGTTTCCTATTTGTCTTGAAGAACAGGGACTCGGGGTATTAGAATCATATAGCAAAGAGTCCTATGCTGTCTATCAAACATCCTTAAACACCAATCCTATACTTATCCCATTTCATTTTTCACAAATTCCCATCAACTCCTTACATCTGGAACAATTTACAGCAGCTAATTAATCCATCAAACTTTGGATACTGGAGGAAACTCGAGTATCTGGACCCACAAGGTCACAGGGAACATGTACAAACGCCACACAGGCAATACCAGAGTTCAAGGTAGAACCTATGTTGATGGAACTATGAGGCATCAGCTCTACTAACTGTTCCATTATGCTGCCACCACAAGTTCTACTCCAGCAAGAGATGCAGCACTACAGTGAGAAAAAATTGACCAGTTTAAAGTCAATAATGCACTTATCTGGCACTAGTTTGTATTGACATTAATTCATTCTATTGTGAAACAATTCGCTAAAATTATGGCTTTCAAGCCACCGTGAACAAAGTTGGAAATGGATTTCTGCAGAAAAGGTACTGCAGCCCTTCTTACTTGACAGGGACAAATGCTTTTTTCTCACATTTGTAAATACCTAAAATTATACTGTTTTATATCTTTAAATATTCAGCAATTGAGATCCCATTACCATCTCGAGTAGTGAATTCCAAAGATTCAGTACCTGTTGGATAAAGGAATTTCTTCTCAACCATGTTTTGAATCACATTTCAAGATTAAGACCTTGGTCATAAATGAGAATAAGAGAAATCATGTCTGCTTCAAGTTGCAAAAAAGATGGGGGGGACATGGGAATATCTACAAAAGGGCGAGCCAGGATTACCATAGGGATCATTTGCAGTGGTCACCCTGTCGCCAACTTAATGGGGACAGTTGGAGAGATGGGAAAATTAACAAAAGATATGAAATGGAGAAGATGTACCGGATGGTGAAATATCATTGAAGTTGGAGAAAATTGCACAGGATAACTTGTTGAAAAGCAGACGTTGGTCAGGTGAAAAGATAGAACCACAGGAACACGTATACTGTACCTGGAAGAGCTCTAGAGTTAGAGGTACCACAGGGATCAATGCTTGAGATCCAGCTCTTCATTTTTAAATGTGGGAATAAAATATATTATTTCTAAGACACAGAACTGAATGGGATTACAAATTATGAGAAGGATATAAGGAAGCTTCAAGGCAATTTAACCAAGTTAATGAGTGGACAAATGCCTGGCAGTACTATATGGATAAAAGTGTAGCGATCCACTTGACAGGATAAACAGAATGTCAGAGTATTATTTAAAGAGTGACAATACTGGGAAATACAGATGTTCAAATGGACATTGATGTCATTATTCACCAGTCACCAAAAGCAAACATCCAGGTGCACTGAATGTTTGAAGTGGCAAACATATATTGGCCTTCATTACGTGACAGTTTGAGTACAAGAGCAAGGGAATCTTATCACAATTATACAGCACCCTAGTGAGACCACACTTGCAGTATTGTGTGAAATTCTGCCGAAATTGAAGAAAGTAAGCGCTTGTCATATAAGCAGCACAACGGGGCTTCACTAGTTTGATTCCTGGGTTGATAAAATTGACAAGGAGAATTCTTTAAAACACAAAGTTTTTATAGTCTCAACTGGCTGGATATGGGAAAGAGGCCTCCTCTTGTTGTGGGATGAAATCGGGATTTAACATTTAACACTAAGATGAGTGAAAGTTCTTCACTCAGAGAGTGATGATGAGGAATTATCAACTGCAGAAGGTCATGAAGGCCATAGCTGAATATACACAAAAAGCAGATTAATAGATTTCTGAACACAATAGACATCAAGAAGTATGGGGAAATAGCAGGGAAACAGCAGGAAAATGTTATTGAGAGGGAGGAATAGCAACAATCATATTGAATGTTGGAACTGGTTTGAAGACCTATAACAAACATAAACTTCATGTCCTTTAACAAATGCCAGACAAGGCTGTTTTCCTTCAGCCGAGGTTCATTTATTTGTAAAATTATTCAAATTGCTGCATAGCCTTTGACATAACTGCATCCACCCAATGACCTCTGTATTTATGAACAACATAACCATGGAGAAAGCATAATGCACTGAAAGACCCTTTCTGCACACAATTGAGCACAATTTCTCAACACTGATCTCTAATAGTTACAGAGAGATACAGTACAGAAACAGGCCCGTCTGCTCACTGAATCTGCCCCAACCATCAACTATCCATTTGCAATAATCCAACATTAACTCTCATTTTTTAATTCTCCCCCAATCTCATCAAATCCCTTCCGTTTCTCCATATAGTTTCTTATATTGTTGTGAACCTTCAGAATCTTATGAACTCTTAGAATCCTACGACCAATTCCATGATCAAGCGCCGATTTAGCTTTGTTCAAGACTGGTGAGATGATTGATTGGTCACAAATATAAATTCAACATCAGAACACCTCAAATATTTCCTTCTTACTTTACCACAAATGCACTTCAAATACACAAAATATTGCGAACATATTTAGCTCATACAAATATCTCCCTCTCCTGCAGATATTAGAGAATAAACATGGTCTAATTATTAGCAACAAAAGACAGGTGATAATTACAATTTTTTTAATTCAAATAATTTACTTAAAGCAAGATTGTATATTTGAAAAAAAATTGTTTTGTCTTCCTTTACATTTCACAATCTCAAAAGATATGAGGAGTAATTGAAGGCAAGCTGTGTAATTTGCTTTAATTTGAAAAATAAATAAGAAACCACCATTGAATCATCTGCTCAATGCTATTAAACAAAACAGCCTAAAGCTAAATAAAAATCCTCCAACGCTTCAAATATTGAATGAGATAGATGTATTCAAGAAAATGACTTTATGCACTTGATCTATCAATTGAATTGGACTAATTATCTTTTACCTTATTAAAAAATATAATGTGCAACTAATATTAAGCCTAGAGTTTATATAATGGCTCAGTTGAGAAATTCTGCTCAATTCTGTTGACAAAGAGTCTTTCAGTGCATTCCGCATTCTCATGGTTATGTTGTTGATAAATACAGTGGTTATTGGGTGGTTGCAGTTATGTCAAAGGCTACGCAGCAACTTGAGTAATCTGGCATTTGTTCAAGGACATGAAGTTTATGTTTGATATAGGCCTTCAAACCAGTAGATTTATAGAATGGCTAATGCTTTTAAATTGCGACAAGTCTTATATTAAAGAAACAAAAGACTATTCAATAAACACATTTGAAGATACCCATGTTCTGATGTACTTTTTTAATTGTTTAATATTTTTATTTAACACATTAGAAAGTTAGATATACATGTTAAATTTTATGTGCATAAACAAGTAATGATGAGTTTCAATCATTTTACCTTGTAAATCTGCAGCAATATATCAGTCCATGAACGCTTGCTTATTGATTCAAAGACATATTCATCCAGGTCAGAAATGTTGGTACTTTCGGTGTTCTGTAAACAATGCTGAAAGAGTGAAATATAATCTTGATACTATGCTGTTTTGAAATGCATATTAAGTACCAAGCCTTACATTATTGCAACTCTGAGTGATAGATTTTTCTGATCTATTATGGGCAAAATAAATCAGGTAATCATAACTCTTATACAATATTACATAGACAACCACCGTTATTCGAATGTAAATTCTTTATTTTAAATAGAGTAGCCTTACAACCGAATTACTCTCATTTGTAACACGTCATAAAGTATCTGCAGGATTAGGCCAAGCAGCAGAAATCAAGCAAACTATATTCTGCAGTTATAATCTTAATAAAATCTCTACCATGTGAGCAAAGGAAAACAATCTGAACAAAAAAGTCTCCAAAGCAGTTTTCTTGTTTATTGATACCATAAATCATAGGAGCAGAATTAGGCCATTCAGCCCATCAAGTCTGCTCCACCAATCTATCGTGGCTGATCTAGTTTTCCCTCTCAACCCCATGCTCCTGCCTTCTCCCCGTAACCTTTGACATCCTTGGTAATCAAGAACATATTGATCTCTGCTTTAAAAATGTCGACCTCCACAGCCGTCTGTGGCAATGAATTCCGCAGATTCACCACCCTCAAGCTAAATATATTCTTCCTTATTTCCATTCTAAAGGAATGTCCTTTTATTCTGATGCAGAGCCCTCCAGCCCTGACTCCTCAACTACTGCAAACATCCTCTCCACATCCACTCTATCTAAGCCTTAGATACCTGTCTCTTTAGCAAGTAAAAAAAGTGCCATTGTTATTGATATTCAAGACTATGATGTCGCTTCATTTTTCCAAAACATTTGCTACTTTTAATGTAGCATGGACATGGATATTCACAATGCCGGGATACCATTAATACCCCAAATATTTAACAAATTTAGTGCTAAGACCTTACTCGGCTCTCCTCTCTGGGGCAATTAAAGCATTGTATGAAAGTTGTAAAAAAATTATCGAATAAGTTTATTTTCATTGTATGTGCAGCAGTATGGAAGTCAAACACGACAAATATTTGCCTGCCCTTTGATCGTGATCATGATCAGTTTGTAGTGGCCTGGACAAGGTCAGGAAAAGGCTAGAAGCCAGGCAGGTTCAGAAGTCCTTTAATGAAGCATGACAAAAACACCAGATAACCCCCCGAGCAGAAACGGGAAATCCCGTGGGCAGACCACCGGCCCTGTCCCTCAAGAGCCGAGGGGGATGACTCAAGGGGTGGCCTAATATCCGGGGACCACCACTGGAAACCCCAAAGAACCGGAGGCACGAAACGGACAAGAGGGCGCACGCGGCGACCAGCCCGGTAGCGCACCATGCCCGGCACAGGAACCGGCAACCGACCAACAGGTGCAGGGGACGGAGTAGCCACTGGAGGAGGTACCCTAAATGGAGGGCGCCCTCGCAGGTGGGGCCGTGTGACCAGCACCGGCCGAACGTCAGCCATGCAACCGAAACGGTCTCAAGCCGATCCCTTATGTTCCAGGACCCAGAAGGGACCCTCGTACGGCCACTGGAGGGGTGCCCGATGAGCATCCCTACATAGGAAGACGAACTGGCAGTCCTCCAGAGCAGAGGGAACGGAAGGTCGGAAGGACCCATGACGAGACGTAGGCACAGGCGCCAACTTGCCCACCATCTGCCGAAGACGTTGCAGGGCATCCGAAGGCTGCTCCACCTGACCCCGTGCCGGTGGAATCAACTACCTGGGCACACTTCAGGGCAGCCTTGAGTTGGCGATTAAACCACTTCACCAGGCTGTTTGCCTGTGGATGATATGCCGTAGTGTGGTGTAGGCGAACCCCCAGGAGGCGTGCCATGGCCAACCACAGTTCCGACGTGTACTGAGGCCCCCAGTCGGTTGTTATGTCCAGCGGCACCCCGAACCGGGCGATCCAGTGCGCCACCAAGGCCCGAGCACAAGTGGCCGTTGAGGTGTCAGCCAGCAGGAATGGCTTCAGGCCACCGCGCGGTCCACCACAGTGAAGAGGTAGGTCATGCCCTGGGACGGCGGCAGCGGCCCCACGATGTTCACGTGAATGTGGTTGAACTGCTGCCGAGAGTGGATCTGGCACGGGGCCCCCTTAGGCTTAATGCCGGCCCCGCGCCCCCCCCTCCCCCTTTTTTTTAATTAAACATCTATTTCCTTCGGGTGATTTTATTTATTTTCCCCTTACCATTTCCGTACTTTTTCGATAGTTGCTATGACCCGTTTGATGTCGTAATTCGCCCTGCTCCTGGTCTCAGCCCGCACCGATCTGCCGGACATGCTGTGTGTTTGTGTGTGTGTGTTTGTTTGGCAGTGCCTGAAGGGAGAAACGCCGGGACCAAGAGCGAGCGAACGCGCGGACAGTCGGACAAAAGCAATGATCCTAGAGCGGAATAGGTGTCATTTCAGGCGGAGACCCTTCTTCAGACTGACAGGGAAAGGGAAACGTGAGGTATAGGCATATCTTCCATTCATTTGTCCTTAGTACAGTCCATATCTCTTGAACATCTTTCCCCTGACTCACTGAAGAAGGGTCTCGACCCAAAATGTCATCTATTCCGCTCTATGATCGTTGCTTTCGTCCGTCTGTCCGCTCGTTCACTCGCCCTTGGATTCAGTAGCGCAGGATAAAGCTGCGAATTTACGCACAGGATGGACACTGGAAACTGAAAACTAGGGGGAACCGAACACTGTGTACCCACACATTTCCATCACTGGCCGTGAGTCAACTGCCAGCCCACCAGCCGTGAGTGAGTGAGCTGCCAGCACACTAGGCTAGAGTGACTGAGCTGCCAGCTCAAGATTCCATTCGGCCCACAATGTCTATTCTAGCCCCTGGAAACCAGTCCCCTCAGCCCACAACACCAATACTAGCGCTCCAGAAAGTGCGCCCCCTCCCACCCCTCTCACTGGCCACCAATATTGGAATTGGTGGAGAGGTGGAATATTGCGTTGGTGGATCAGCCCTCCCGTGTGAACATGGGACTCAACGGGTCCCACTTAGTCTAGTTTAATTTTACTTCAGAGTCACGTGAGTGACTACGTGAAGAAGAACCCACCCAGTGCGCAGGCGCGGCATTACGCCAGCAGCGCAACAGCGGCGGCAGCTGGAGTCAGGCTCTCCAGCTGCAGGATAAAAACAAGACCTCAGGTAAGTGAGTTTTTTGTATTGCAGAGAAAATAGTCGCTAACATGGCAACTCGCAAGCGACTAACAAAACGGACTGCCTGCCCAACTCCCCCCGAGGAGGGTTCGACATCCGGGCGGCAGCCACTGGCGGCGGGAGAGCAGTTTGAACGCTCCCATACACCCGACCCCGAGCCGCTCCCTGTGCCGCCGACTTCAACACCGCGCACAGGGAGGAAATCCACCCGCAAAACGGACCGGCCGGTGGTCTCCGACTCGTCGGAGGAACGGGAACGGTCTCCACCGGCAAAACGGAGAGACAGCCGCTTGAGCTGTATGAGGCAGCTCCTCGAGCAAATGCTCGAGCAGGAGATGCAGGAAAAGCATCACCACGGAGGACGGGCTGAGGCCTCCTCCAAATTGTCACCTCACCCCTCTGCTCCCTCCTTGTTTGAGGTTAGCAAGGGAGGCCAGGACTGGGCTGGCTTATCTCATGGGCAGGCGGACGACTGTGCAAGTATGCCAGGGGAGCAGGAGCAAGAAGAGCTGCTGGGTGTAGTAGACCGATATGCGGCACCCCCGAGGGCTGGGAGAATGCTGAACCCAAGAATGGCAGCAAGTATCAACCGGCTCTCTAACAAACCCCTCCAGGAGAAAGTACTCCAAGAGGCACTCGAGACCTACACGGCACCCGAGAACTGTGAGGCGCTGCGGGTCAAGACTGTCAATGGCCAAATTTGGAGCCAGCTAGGCCAACACATCAGAAGCCAAGAGCTAAAGATGCAGCGCATCTTGAAGCTCCATACCGCGGCCATCACCGCCTTTGCTCGGTCCGCTGAGAATATGGACCTCACCACCCCCCAACAGGATGTCCTTGCACTTATGTGCAACACCCACTTCGAAATGAACAATTTGAGGCGGGAAAACATTAGGCCTGCCCTCAACCCCAAATATGCGGGGCTATGTAGAGCCCCTGCGCCAGAGAAAGAGGCACTGCTATTTGGGGCTGACCTCGGGAAAAGGCTGAAGGAACTCGAAGAGGCTGCCAAACCTGTGGGCCTCATGAGGGCAGGACCAGCGCCGAGCAGGGCGAAGACACCCAGTTGGCAGCACCCCTCGGCATCCACCAGCAGATACCGGACTGGTGAAAGCCTGGCGACCGCTCCTCACTACCCCCACAGCTCTTTTTTAGAGAGGGGCCCAGAGCGGAGCCGTGGGAAGATGCGCCGCCCTGTGACAGTACCATCAAGAACACCATCGACCCAAACCTACAAACGGAGACGCTCCCAAAAATGAACTTGGAGGTAGGTGGGTCTGGTTCCTGTCAACATACACTGAACAAGGGTGTTTTATTAACAGGAGGGCGATTACGCTTGTTCAAAAATGTTTGGTGTACTATCACTAACAACAAATACATACTCAACAGTATTAGTGGATACAAAATTGAATTTAAAACAGGCATAATACCGCCGGTTCAGCATATACCCCAAAGGGTATTCCTTCCCACTGAAAAAGAGAAGCGGGAAGGACAGGCTGAACTAGAAAGGCTCATGTCTAAAGGAGTCATTGAAAGGACCAGACATGAGCCATTGGAATTTGTATCAAACATATTTACTAAAACCAAAAAAGATGGTGGATGTCGCATCATCATTGATCTAACATCACTAAATCAATCTGTTGAGTATCTACATTTCAAAATGGAGACATTTGTCACTGCCAGACAACTGATCTCAAAGGGATACTTCATGGCAAGCATAGATATCAAAGATGCTTACTATTTAGTACCCATTCACAAGGATCATTTTAGATACCTGAAATTTATCTGGATGGGGCAACTATGGCAGTATAGAACATTGCCCAATGGCCTAACGTCAGCTCCCAGATTATTTACCAAAATTCTTAAAGTAGCCATGAAAATACTAAGAGAACAAAAATATCTAGTCATGGCTTATCTGGACGATATTCTCATATTGGGAAGAACCAAGGAATTAGCTGTGGCAGCAGTTTTAGCTACTAAACAGCTCCTTGAAACGTTGGGATTTGTTCTACACCCAGATAAATCAAAATTGAAGCCGTCAACTAACATGGACTATCTAGGCTTCACCATTGATTCAATCCACATGACTGTTACTCTGCCAAGGGATAAAAAGGTTGCATTAGCACAAGCATGCAACAATTTAATCGTTAACAAACAACCAAGGATCCGGCATGTTGCCAGAGTAATTGGAAGTATTGTAGCAGCATTTCCAGCTACACAATTTGGACCCTTGCATTATCAAAATCTGCAAAGAGCAAGGGCACATGCACTACATCAAAGTAGGGGGCATTATGACCGAACAATGTATTTACCCACTGAAGCTATATCAGAACTTCAGTGGTGGTCAGAAAATGTTTGGCACAGTTACAGTCCCATTGTCATCACTAATCCTAACTTAGTCATCACGACGGATGCCAGTGCTTTAGGCTGGGGAGCTACTAACTCTATATCCAGCACAGGTGGCAGATGGACTAATTCAGAGTCATCGCTACTACACTCACTAGGCATAAACTATTTGGAAATGCTGGCCGCCTATTATGGGCTAAAAGCATATGCATCTAAGATGCAGCACGTGCATGTTAGGTTACTGATTGACAATACAACGGTGGTGGCTTACATCAAACACATGGGTGGCATAAAATCATTATCATGCGACAAATTGGCTAATACAATCTGGCAATGGTGTGTCAAGAGACATATTTGGTTATCAGCTGCCTATCTACCAGGTAAGCTAAACACAGTGGCAGACACCAGGTCACGAAAATTCAATGATAACATCGAATGGATGTTAGATCCAAAAATTTTTGCAAAAATTATCAAGCAATATGGAACGCCAGATATAGATTTGTTTGCGTCTAGATTGAATCACCAGTTATCCATGTATGTGGCTTGGGAACCAGACCCAGCAGCGGTAGATGCCTTCATGCTGGATTGGGGAAATTTCTTCTTCTATGCTTTCCCTCCCTTCTGCCTCATCAGTCGGGTACTCCAGAAAATACAGACAGACTCTGCTTCAGGAATTTTGGTCGTACCCGACTGGCCTACCCAACCATGGTTCCCAGTCTTTCACGACATGGTGGTTGAGTCACCAATGGTCTTTCATAGTGACCCACAACTATTGACTCACCCAGTATCCGGCATAAGTCATCCATGCCATCAAAATTTAAAACTCCTGGTTTGTAGGTTTTAACCAGGCCTTACCAGGGACTGGGTCTATCAGAACGAACAATCACCACCATGTCGGCAGCCCTGCGGGACTCAACTAAAAAGCAGTACCTGACATACGTCAAGAAATGGGAGCAATACTGCTTGGACGCAGGGACGTCGTATGAGACAGCCTCAATCACCGACGTGTTGGAGTTCCTGGCCCACTTACACCATGACCAGAAGATGAGCTACAGTGCCGTGAATGCAGCACGAAGTGCCCTGTCTGCTTACCTCATGCCAACAGGACACCATAGCATAGGGTCCCACCCGCTAGTCATAAAACTCCTCAAGGGGATTTACAACAACAAACCCCCTACACCCAGATATACCCATGTATGGGATATAAGTGTCGTGTTATCACACCTCAGAGGATGGCCACCGGCGGGATCCCTCAGTCTAGAGCAATCTACTCTCAAGACACTCATGCTAATGGCGCTCGTCTCTGCACAAAGGGTCCAGTCGTTACATAAACTACGACTGGACAACATGGTAACTACCCCAGACTGCATCACATTCGTCATGCCGGGTTTAGTTAAACAAAGTAGGCCAGGTATGCCCAACTCACCATTAATCTTCCGGGCCTACCCTCCAGAACCTAGGCTGTGTGTAGTGACCCACATACACAACTATGTAGACACAACCCATACACTTAGAGGGAGTGAAAAAGCCTTATGGGTCAGCCACAAGAAGCCTTTTGGACGGGTAACCAGCCAAACCATATCTAGGTGGTTAAAACAGGTCCTGAAAGCTGCAGGGATTAACACTGACGTTTTTAAATCCCATTCTACTAGGGCAGCATCTACGTCAGCGGCGGAACGGATGGATGTTCCCATAGACCACATCCTAAGCACAGCAGGATGGTCAAGGGAGTCGACGTTCCGAATATTTTATGACAAACCGCTGATGAAAAAAGATTTGTTTGCAGAAAAGATTTTAGAAACTGCAAATTTATAATTTAAGCCCAAGGGAGCTATTTTGATTTGTTATTGTTTAATAAACATTTTTTGTTTTAAAAAACAAACAGATTCGTTGGTCTTTAGATACCACTTCCTCCCTCAAAAACTTCGGCAGCGAGTGATATAGCTGTTACACGGTTTGAAATCACAGACCTTTGAAGTCTTCACGTAGTCACTCACGTGACTCCGAAGTAAAATAGTAAGATTAAACGAGTACTTACCAGTACGAAGTTTGATCTGTATTTTATGAGGAGTTACGATGAGGGATTACGTGCCCTCCGCTCCCACCCTCAGTATATGGATCAAACTAGAAAACTGATGTCTCTTTAATCTTTACTATCTTTACTTCAAATATTGTGTCTACCTGTGATTCCACACCGCTGCTTGGAAGTATGCCGCGCCTGCGCACTGGGTGGGTTCTTCTTCACGTAATCCCTCATCGTAACTCCTCATAAAATACAGATCAAACTTCGTACTGGTAAGTACTCGTTTAATCTTACTATTCTATAACCATTGAACCATTCTGAAGAGGGATATGTCTTGAAAGTCATCGTAGTCTACAATCACACTTCACAGTAGCACAATAGGGCTAGGTTGATCCCATTATCACTTTGCTGCGGGGCAGCACAAAGTTTGCTTACTGCCTATATGAGGTTGAATGCCTATGGGATAATCACTGTTACTGTGCCTGTTTTTAAGCACCATCCGATTTTGCTCCTTTTAACTGCAACAGGTAAACATATTCTTTGAATTTAGTGAATCAGTGATTTGGAATAGGTTGGTGATTGTACAGAATAGGGCTTAGTGTACACTTAAATCCACCAATGCTTAGAATTTTGTCTGTGTAAAATATGGTATTATTGAAGAAGCATCTCAGTTTCTGTTAAGGGTGCTTGGATAGAAATGCAGTACACCACAAAAACATATACATGATCTGGTAATAATGAATGATAGGCAACAGTATTTGCAGAACTGTTTAGTCCATATAATTAAGATATGCAATATTCGGTATACTAATTAACGTTAGCAACAAGCAATACATAAATGCACATCATCACTTGATATTTTTAAAAGCAAAAAAATCATTGGGTAAATTATAAACTTCCTTAGTAATTGACTATCAAGAGTCAGGAAGTAAAATATATCCACAGGAAGATTCATCAAAATGCATGGTTTACAATGCGAATAGAAAATGTTACGATATGGAGTCAAATGTTACATGAATTTAACGTGTGTTTGGTTGCGCTGGAAAATGTATACCTGTAATTGATTCCATTGCTTAAACTGTTCAGGCTCCAATAAGAACTCCGGTTTCACGTGTGCAAGGCAAGCTCCTTGAGCTCTATAATAAATCATAATTAAAAGAGAAAGAAACATATTCTTAATTGTACCCAGAGACTGAATATTATTAATGTACTTTGTTTATAGTACCTTTGGGGCAAGCACAATAATATATCTAGACACCTTTTTAGCTCTGAAATTGGAATACACTATGATAATAGATTTTCATATTCAATAATCTGAATAGCCTGAAAAGCCTTGGAGCTTTGAAGCAGAATAACTGAAAGGTTTCATCCCTTCAAGCTGGAATTCAGAACCAGCCAAATAGCTAATACATGAATAAGGAATAATTGATAATAAAAGACTATATTTAATTTCCAAAGATGCAAAGGTAAAATCTCTGATAGAGTAAAATATAAATGTTGTACCTTAGGTTGCCATAATTAATGTATAAAATAAATGTTAATGCAAATATCATAAATCAGAAGTGCAGAACTAATCATTCTGAGCCAAGCATAAACTATTAAGCCTACATCATTTATTTGTAATTTGTTCAAGGGATAGGGACAATGCTAATAAAGCATTGTATATTATACTTCTAATTGCCTGAAGGAGGTGCTAATAGTTTGCCTTCTATAGCCACCGAGTCTTTGTGGTTCTTCTAATGGCACAACGGTAGGGAAATAATTGATTTGACTCAGAGAAAATTAAGAACAACCAGACCAGATCAAAATCAGAAATGTTTGTGATTGTGAGAGTAGCTTGGAAGTTAAGGGTTTTGTAAGAACATGCTAACACAATAAATTTACACCTCTTAGAAGCAGTTTTGTATCTCCCTTTCGATGTATAGTATGAAGTTGTCAAGTTCAATTTGACAGTATAACTAATTATGCCTATGCAACCACCATAATTTTCAAGTTTTCCTCCCAGATACAAATATTTCTAACTCTTGAATGTGGTGAT
The DNA here is from genome assembly GCF_028641065.1 of Leucoraja erinaceus. Lineage (NCBI taxonomy): Eukaryota > Metazoa > Chordata > Chondrichthyes > Rajiformes > Rajidae > Leucoraja > Leucoraja erinaceus. The sequence goes on along the minus strand of NC_073389.1, from coordinate 13,113,299 downwards.
CTGTAAGAAAACTGAATGGCTGCAAACTAAGTTTTGGTAGCAGGACATTTAATGCCACTGTTGTCCAGAAAAAACAATCAATTCAAGACTTACAATGAGCTTTCCAAAGATTTAAAATAGTAACCATAACAAATTTTAACCATAAGCAAGAAGCATAAAATAGAAACTATGTTTAGTCACAAGTACGAGGTACAGTGAAAGGTTTTTGTTTGCATGCTATCCAGTTAAAGAAAAGAATACATGAATACATTCAAGCAGCCCAGAGTGCACAGATAAAGGATAAAGGGTACAACATTTAGTGCATGATATAACATTGAAGTCCGATTAAAGATAGTTCAAATTTCTCCAATGATGAAGATGGGAGGTCAGGACTGCACTGTAGTTGATGGGAGGACCATTCTGTTGCCTGATAACAGCTGAGAAGAAACTGCTCCCGAATCTGGAGGTATGTATTTTCAAACTTCTTGCCTGATGGAAGAGGGGAGAAGAGGGAGTGACCAGGATAAAACTGTTCCTTCATTACACTGGCGGTCTTGCTGAAGTCTGGGCTACGTCCACAACTCTCTACAAATGTCTTGCTGTTTTGGATGGAGTTGTTCCCTAACCAGGTTGTGATGCAACACAAGAAGATGGGTTCTACTGTGGGATTTTTATTCCTGATTAGTGCAGGTGTCGGGGGTTATGGGGAAAAAGACAGGAGAATGGGGTTGAGAGGGAAACTTAGCTCAGTCATGTAGCTGTATAGTAGCTGCCTCAACTACATCTTCCAACACCTACCAACCTTTGTGTGAAAGAGTTACCCCTCTGGTTCCTAATAAATCCCCCCCCCCCCCCCATTCATTAAGTGCCATGTTAATATAAAACAAAATATTTATTTACCTTAGGAAAACGAGAAGTGTTGAATAGTGCCAATGCAATTGTAATATACATTCCACAGGGTCACTGGGCAATATCTGGTTTGCTGTCAGACCAAGCAAATGATGGCCACTTAGATGGTTCAGCAGATCATAAATTGTTTTTGTTCCCTTTCTGCATGATTTTATTCTGCATTCAGAAGAAATGTTACCTTTAGATATACAATGATTTTGTACTTTAGTTTAGGTTAGAGATGCAGCTAGGAGATAGGCCCTTTGGTCCACTGAATCCACACCGACCACTGATCACCCATTCATGCGAGTTCGATATTATCCCATTTTCTTATCATTAGGAGCAATATTGAGAGAGCCAATTAAATTACAAACCAAATCTACAAACCTGTTTTGAGGATTGGGACGAAACAGGAGCACCCAGAGTTAACCCATGTGGTCACAAGAGCGTGCAATCTCCACATAGACACCACACGAGGTCAGGATCGAAAGTTGGTGGTAGGAGGCAGCAACTCTACCAGCAAACACCACTATGCTGTCCTTATTTACTTCACTGTTATCAACATTTTCCATTGTTTATCTATGATTCGGAAACCTACAACCCTTCAATTTCCCTGAGTAGATTACCTGTGATGTTGCTTGTCCAAAATGAAAGGCCATTTAGATTTATAATAAGATTATTACTCCCTGAAAATACTATTTATTATTATAATTTAAAAGTTAGAGAAAAAGGCTTTTCTTCTTATAGTTATCAAAATTTGAACTTCTCTAGTTTAACCTTAAATTCCTGTTATCTTTCTGTTTCATTCCAAACAATGCCTTTCACATTATAGTGTTTTCACCTTTATATCTGAGATTGTTTTCAACTCTTTCCCTGCCTTTCTAAATGTCTCTCCTCATCTCTGTCCTTTCATCATCCATGGTTTTAATAGCATTCCTCTCTTCAAGTATCTAGACCGGATTGCACACTTACATTGAAACGCTAGGTTCAAGGAACATAAACTGATGTTGGGCTCAGCATATGAAGGTGCTTCACTGCAATGTCAGCAGTTTCCCTTTGAGTTATCAGTCAGGGCTGCAGAGAAGAGCCATAACATTCATTTTAAGGGAAAAGCACACAAGGGAAAAACCAGCGGTGGCCATAAGGTTCCTCAAGCAAACTGCTGGAATTACTTAGCAGGTTAGGTAGCATTTGTGTAGACAAAGTGATAGTTTTTGTTTCAGGTCCAGATTCTGCAGCAGGATCGCGACTATAGAAGGGAGATAGAATATAAGGTGTTGTTATTCCGGTCTGCATTGAGGCTCACCCTTACATTTTTGGAGGGAATATTGGCATCACTGGCAAAGCGAGATTTTATTACTCATTCCTAATTGCTCTTGGGATCAACATTTCTTTCCGTTGAAGAACCATCACTTGGGAATTACTAATTAACCTAGTATCATTATACATACTGTCAATGATAGCCTGATTGCTAATTGTTTCCATCAAGTTTTTTCTCAAAAATTTATATTCCAAATGTTTCAGCCATGGGTCGAAGGTGGCTTATGAGCTGCAGGTTCCTCCCGAGGGGTATAAGCAGTTTGACTTCAGTGCAGCACTGGAGAAGTCAATGATGAGTAAACTTTTAAACATTATTATCTCAATGAAATTAATGGCAATCACCATGGAGTTTATTGAAGGTTTATTAGAGAAGCTTGAGTTGCCTTCCTGTCCGTTAATTATGAAATTTACTGGGGCTTTTCAAAATTTGATGAAATAGAAAAAAAGTGTTTCCCCTGACGTAAAGGTCAGTAACCAGAAGACATGTATTTAGATAATTTGCAAAATAAAATATAGAAAAGATTATTTAGTTAGTACTTTAACATTGATGTAGACACTACATGATTCTTCATGATGTAAACTGTCACCTCCTATGACACCTTAAGGAAAATGTGTATGTTATATCATTCTCACCATGAAGATAAACTATTCTGGATTCTATTTAATTACACTGGTTGATACTTCAGTCGAGCATCTGAAATACTATCTTTTAGAATTAAAGGATGAAAGAATACTTATCTGCCCTCTCATTTGTATGTAAAAATTCGCAAGGCACTATTTGAGTAATTGTGGAATGGTGTCCTGACCAACATTCAACCTCCAATAGATACCATCCAAAACAAATCATGTAGTCTATTAATTGGTATTTGCAAAACTTCACTGTGGAAATGAATTATTTAATTTCCTTATGCTGTTTCTCTCCCAATGTTCACATAAATGCATTCAAATGTTGATCAAGCTGGTGAAAAATGGTAATCATAATTATTTATAACTGCATGATTTTTTTTAATCATTTTCTGTACTTACCTTCTTAGTGACTCTGGGATAGAAATAGGATTCATTCCATTTGGCCAACCAAACAGACTGACCCAGACCTGTATAGCTGTTAGGACCTTTTGGCAGAATACATCTTCTTCAAAAAACATGAGCTTTTTCCAATTGCTCGTGACACCTACAAATTCACGATCACTCACGTCACTGCCCTTATCCATTTTGGAAGTAGCAGTGGTACCTGCATGAAAGAGATCATATTTCATGTTTGTAAAACTTTAACCAACAGAAAAATGGCCTTAACTGCTTCGGCACAGTAGCGCTGCAGTAGAATTGCTGCCTTACAGTGCCAAAGACCCGGTTCGATCCTGCCTACGGGTGCTGGCTGTACAGAGTTTGTACCTGGGTTTTCTCTGGGCGCTCCAATTTCCTCCCACACTCCAAAGACATACATGTTTTTTATGTTAATTGGCTTGGTAAAATTGTAAGTAGTCCCTAGTGTGTGTAGGATTGCGTTATTGTGCGGGGATCACAGGTCAGTGCTGACTCGGTGGATCAAAGGGCCTGTTTCCATGCTGTATCTCTAAATTAAACTGAATAAATGTGTTAACCGTGAGTTACTAAATTTAAATCTAATGTCATCCCTTCTTGCAAATTCTCTCACATTAAGTCAAAATAGTAGTTCAATATTCTAGTACTTGCAATTACCAGTACAATAGACAATAGACACTAGACAATATGTGCAGGAGAAGGCAGGAGTAAGCCATTCAGCCCTTCGAACCAGCACCACCATTCAATGTGATCATGGCTGATCATCCACAATGAGCACCCCATTCCTGCCTTCTCCCCATATCCCCTGAAAGTATTGAAAGTATCCAGAGAACCGGCCTCCACTGCCCTCTGAGGCAGAGAATTCCACAGACTCACAACTCTTTGTGTGAAAAAGTCCACCAGTATGTTGACCAAGAAGTATACAGCATTTATTTTACAGGCAAATCAAAAATCTCATGGTCCCACACTCCAACTGTTGAGTCAACCTCAGATTTGCATAATATGGAGAAGGTTGTGGCAGTTTAAACAATTACTGTAATCCTGCCTTTTCTCTATAGCACATCAGGAGGATGTTGGTGGAACCATATTATATCATCAACCATATTATGTCATCAAAAATAGCATTAATTAAAATCTAATATGACAATCTAAAAATTCCTAATTTATGGAAAGGCTGTGGCCATTATTCTGGATACCCAAAAGGAAAAGGAGCAGGTACTTAGTTTATCTAATTTTTCTCCAGCACTGATATGTCTACAAGATAGATTGCTCAGGTGGAGGCTCAGATGATTATTCTCCAGTGGCGCTGTTGCTAGCTGCCTCCGCCTTCAGTCCGGTATCTTTTTGCTTTTTTTGTTATGTTTGAAGAGCGTTTTTTGTCGGGTTTTTTAAATGTCATTATGTGGGGAAAGAGGGTACTGTAAGGGGGATACCGTCCTTCAGTCGCTTCCTGGAGATGATGCGACTATTATTCGAGTCGCGTCCTCGCTCCCCCCCCCCCTCCCCCGCAGCCTACCTACTGGATTGCCGTGGCCTCTCCTGCCGGGACCGACCAGAGCTCCAGCAGCGGCGGCGCAGCGTTGGATACATCGCGGGGCAGGCGATGCCTTACCGGGGATCGCCGTTTGGAGCTCCAGAGTGCTGGGCCTGCTGCACCGACATCGCGGAGCTGTGGTTCGCAGAGCTCCCAATGCGGGTGGCACTGATCAACATCGCGGAGTCCTGTGACTCCGCCCGGCTCGGCTTGTGGACTTCGGGAGCCGCGGACTCCAGTGGGAGGTGGCTGATCTGGAGGTCCGGGCCGCTGACGATGGTCTCCGTCAGGGTTCGGCGTCGGGGTTCCATCGTTCCCGGCGAGAGGGCCTGAGCATCGGGCCTCCCGTGTCGGCGACTGCAGGTGCTCAGGAGGCCCCGACCACGGGTGAACATCTGGGAAGATTGGCGGGGAGGTTGGCTGGACTATGGTACCTTCCTTAACGTTGGTGCCGCTGTAGGGTTATGTTGTGTCGTGGACTTCTGTGTCTGTGGACTACTGTGGGTTTTTTTTGGTGTTTTTTTTTAATATATGTTTTATTTATTTATTATTTATTTTTATGTTACTTGACTGTAAGGAAAATCCATTTTGTTGTCTCTTATGAGATAATGGCAATAAATTGAACACAATACAATTATTCTCAATATCTTTTCTCGAACTCCTACCTACTCTGAGGCAAATTAGAGTATCTTGAAAATTCATCAAATATAGTCCCGATAATTACTACTTTGATCTCCCAGCAATGCAAAGGCATATCCTTCACATTTTATTCCTGGTTCTAACCAAGTCTTCTTTTACTATCTTTGTAATAACTTTATTTTATCAAATTTCCATTTGATAATCCATGCCACTTGGACACATTTAATTTCAGATTTATATATATGCATACAAGACAATAGTTTACCTGGAGAAGAATCTGGAAAATAAGAAGACACAGTCGAAAATGCCGTGAGTGTAGATGAACTTAGTGAGGTTCCAGGGCTGTAATATGGTTGAAGAATTACTTTTCCATCACTTGGATAGTTGGTTGAAGTAGTTGCTAAGAAGCAAACAAAGGATTATTAGTGAATACCAATTCATTCCATATTTATCTGAGTATAGTAAAATCTCATATTTTATTTGAAAGTCAGCATGACCAGATGGTTTAATCATATTGTAAGCCAAGACAAGAAAAAAAGTGTTCTAGTCAACTGTTTTCTTCAATAATGATTAGCACAAAATCCAGGCAAAATAAATGATCACTTTTGAGAAATCTGCATGAAAGTGATAAGACCTGCAAAAAAGTTTTTCGCCAAATCTGTTGAGAGGTGATAACAGAGAAATTGAGAAATTAGTTGAAGGTAATAATTCTGAAAGTCAAAGATCAGGGCCACAGGGATGAACATGGAACAGAATGACACAGGGCAGGAACGCCCATTATCACACAAGGTCTGTGCTGAACAAGATGCCGAGTTAAATTAATTTCTGCCTGCACATGAACAATATCCCTCCATTCTATGTCCTTCCATATACTTATCTAAAAGCTTCTTAAATGGTGCTATAATTTCTGCTTCCACCACCATCCTTAACAGCACGATCCAGGCATCCACTATTCTCGGTGTAAAAATAAAACTTGCTCCGCACATCTCTTTTGAAATTTCCTCCTCTGACCTTAAAGCTATACCCTCTAGGCTTTGACATTTTCACCCAGGGAAAAAGGGTTCTGAATGTCTACCCTATCTATGCCTCTCATGATTTTATATACTTCTATCAGCGCTCCCCTTCGTCTTCTTGCACACTCAAGATTAGAAGTTGTTCAGCCAGAGTACACACTTCTCGGCATCCGCATACAATGATGTCTGTCTTCCGCTTCTTGTGCGTGGTGGTGGAAAGATTGTTGGAAACAGGGCCACGACGTGAACGCTCTTTCCTCGACCCCAGCGCCCCCCTCAATCTCTGACAGTCCAGAGAAAACAATCCAAATTCAGGTTTTGGAATGACTCAGATATTGAAACTACAGCATCCTGTGCAGTCAACCATAACACTAATCCTTTACTTAGTTCTATTTTAACATTGTTTTCTTTCATTTCTACCTTGCCCTATTCGTCACAAAACTCTCATTCCAAAAATTATCACCTACTGAATTTATGTTTCCAGATGGTCTCTGAGCTGACTTTCCATTATCTAGTAGATAAAAATGCTGGAGAAACTCAGCGGGTGAGGCAGCATCTATGGAGCGAAGGAAAAGGTGACGTTTCGGGTCGAGACCCTTTTTCAGACTATCACCCATACAGAACTCACTGAAATCTACCTCCGCCACATGGACGACTGCATTGGTGCTACCTCCTGCACCCATACAGAACTCACTGAAACCTCCTCTCCCAATTTCCATGATCTAGTGTTTGTAGAGCAATGCCCCACAGCTCAAATATCTACTTGGTTCATTGATAACCTGTTTTCAATTAATGAGAGCAATGAGATGCTTGCTCAAAATTAGGAAAAAAAAATATTATGATTAAATTTCAGAATTTCTGTGCTATTTAAACATTCATGAAATCAGAAATGTAAAAAAATATATATATTCCTTCAACATATGAGCGGCCTTTCATTTGCAAAATCAGTATTTTTCAAATTTACGTACCATTGTCCTAATATCTTAGCCCCCTCCCACCCCCACCCCCCTCCAATCCACTCCACCTATGTTCCTCTCTTTGGCTTCGCGTTTCACTCCTCTTTCACACTGGCTCTCTCCTTATCAATACCTATTTGTATCCTTGCCTCATTTGGTCCCGTTCTGTCACCTCTTTGTCTAATTTCTATTTTTAGCCTTTGTCATCCATCTGCCAATCAAACACTCACCTCACCAGTATCCAACTATAATTTTCCAGGCTTTGAACCCACCTCTTTTCCAGCTTTCTCCTCCCCACTACAATCAATCTGAGGAAGAATTTTGACCCAAAACCTCACTTAAACGTCCATCAAGTTACTCCAGCACAATGTGTTCCATGAAAGATCCAGCATCTGCAGTTCCTTGTGTCTACGGAATTGAATGAGGATTGCTAGAGCAGGTATCAGCATCAACTGCTGCATTACTATTCCACCCCACACAAAAAAAAAGGGTCTTGGTGTGCTGAAACATTAGATCAGCACTGAACAGAAAGACAAAAGAAGGATTTAAAAGTCAGGCAGCCAGAAGAGCTGTTCGTGGTGGCCAAAGCATATCAGCAGCAAGGAGCAACGTTTGTGCAAGTGTATATTTAGAAATTTCACATCATAAGAACCATACTTAGAAGACAATGAATGGTCCTAACTCCTAGCAGTACACCAGGATAGGCAAGCCACATTCTCATAGTAATGAATCAGGCTACAATTTTACTTCGGAGTCACGTGAGTGGCTACGTGAAAACCCCGCCAGCAAGCATGCGCGACATATCGTCTCTCGCATTGCGCAAACGACAGGCTGTTGGAGCTCTGCTTCCAAAAGCTCGGACCTGAAGGTAAGTTTTTAACTTTTTCAGGTCTCTTTTTTACTGCAGGAAGCGTTCAGAGCTCCTGCTGGAGGTCCGAGGTCGGAACCCCAGCGCCACCCGGCTCCCTTCTACAGGGACCGCCAGGGGTGGGGGGGATCCCGGCTGCGAATCGCGGGGATATCCGAAGCCGACCACAGAATCGCAGGGAAGCCCTTTATCAGGGACCGCGAGGGAAACCCCGTTTTCTAAGCCACGACGGCCCCCGACACCGCAAGGATCCCTGCTACAAGGTTCCATAGATGCTGCTGCATCCGCTGAGTTTCGCCCGCATTTTAGGTCCCAACTACAAGGGCCGTGGGGAATGCCAACCGCAGGAAGAAGCCTGGCTGCGGGGACCATGGAACCTCAGAAGACTGCAGGTAACCTGCCTTCCCGGACCGGGAGAAGACCGCTGGTAACCCGTTCTCCAAGACCGCGGGAAGACCGCGGGTACCGGACTTCAGAGACCGCGGGAAGACCGCAGGTAACCGGACTTCGGAGGCCACGGGAAGACCGCAGGAACCCAACTTTGGAGGCCATGGGAAAACCACAGGTACCACGGGAAACCACGGATAATCCGACTTCAGAGACCACGGGAAAACCACGGGTAACCCAGCTTCAGGGACCGTGGGAAGACCACGAATAACCCAGCTTCAGGGACCGTGGGAAGACTGGGGATAACCCAGCCTCTTGAACCGTGGGAAAACTGCGGATAACCTAGTTTCAGGGACCGTGGGAAGACCACGGATAACCCAGCTTCAAGGACCATGGGAAGACTGCGGATAACCAAGCTACAGGGATCTTGCGAAGAACACGGGTAGAACCGTGCTTGGGGGAAACCTCAGCTAAGGGGACCGTGCAAAAGCTGCGGGTAGATCCGTTCGTGGGGGAAACCTCAGCCACGGGGACCGTGTGGAAGACACAGCTAGGGCTGCAGAAGAGCGGGTAGCCAGTGGGGAATTCAGACTCCGGCTGCCCGAGGAGGGTAAGAGCTAAAACAGGAGACTGAAAGGCCTAGACTGAAGTCAAGCCAGGAGGGTCCCCTCTGACATAGGTTCGTCCTCGGACGTTTTACCCATCCTAATTGGCAAGGGAGGGCCATATCAACGCAGGTCTCCTCGAGAGCCTGTGGCAGCACCCTTTTCAGGGCTGCCTACAAAACTCCCTTCTGCGAAGGTGAGTGCGAGGAGTCAGTTGGCAACTGACTCTGAACTCGGAAGCATGTCCGAGGAACAGGTGCCAGCTGGAAAGACATGGGTCCACATACACCAGCAGCCCTACGCTCCAATCAAGGATGGAAATCGAACCCGCATCGGGGGCCTTTTGGGCTTACCATAAAACCACCGGTAGCCATGACGGTAGGTGGGTCTGGTTCTTTCCGAAACGTGGGGTTGTGGACTATTTACAAGAAGGTTGGATGAGATAGTTTATATTGCACAGTACAAGCGAGACAGTCTAGGAATATGTCTGGAGTTGCCTCTTTAGGCAGGCTCGCTATTATGACAAATGAGGCCTGGTTATTATCAACAAGCCCAACTCGCATGTGCAGTATAGACATTGAAACTTTGTGACTATTAATACCCATGGGGTCAGCTTCATTCACAGGGCACCGGAAATATCTGAAATGTAACTGGATGGGGCAATGATACAGTTAAAACATTGCAAAATAGGCTAACTTCAGTTCCCAGGTTATTCATTAAATGAGTGCTTCGGCTGCTCAGTTTAAAAATATTGTTAAGAACTATCTGGATGAGATTAAACGCTGTATTTTGCTAAATTAGCTGTATCAGCCACAAACCCCATTTGAGAAATTGGGTTCTCATCTGTCCAGATAAATTTAAGTTGATACCAACTGAACTTATTGATGATTGGGATTACCTTTAACTCTATTTAATCGTCTGGGACTCCGCCCTGAGGTAAGGGATTGTAATTAATTGAAGTCCGTAACAAAACTGATCAAGCAACCTTCTGTTCATCAAGTATAATTGGCTTACAGCTGTGCTATTTAGGCCTTTGCACAATCAGAACTATACAGCATGCAAAGGAAGTAAGCACTCAAGTACCATGTGGTCATTGTTACCAGCTCTATGCTATTCCACTAAATCAGTAAATCTTCAGTTAAATTACAAACTGATGCTATTGTTCAGGATGAGAAATTGCTCATGCCATCTAGTTACAGATGTGGATGGGAGAGTTACCAATTCCTCAGTTACATGGTATCAACTACCTATAGACACTGGGTGCATTCTGTGGATTAAAGGTTTATGCGAATATGCCTAATCTGCATGCTCTAGTCCAAGTTGATACACTTCGGTGGTGGCAAATGTCTGTTGACATGGGTGCAAACAAGTCAAAATATCCGGTGATAGTTTACCCAAACCTCATTATGGTACACAATATGGGTGTTGGATCACAAAGTATTAAAATACATTGTGAACATTAAAGACCAAGAAGCTTGCATCGAGGCTCAATCACCAGTGGAAAATATGTGGCATATCAGTAGCGATGGTTACATTCTAGCTACACTAAGGAGGAATGTTCTTTTATGTCTTCCTCCATTTCTGCCTCATCAGACGGGTTTGCAAAATTCAGCAAGTTCCCGCCTCAGGCATTTTTATAGTGCCTGCCGGGCTTAGCCAGCCATGGTTCCCACTGATGTGGGGAATGATAGAACCATATATGGTTATTCTAGACACAAGTATTGGTCTAGCCGTGACGCGGGAAACCGTCCTCAGCATGATATAATCAATTCTTTGACTTACAGAGACTGAGAAGACCGTTCCTGCGGCTGGGGTTGTTAAACCAACCATGAACGTGCTCGCTGCAGATCGCAGGGATAGCACCAAAAAATATCAAATATTTCCTCATAAGGAGATGGGAGGTATTTGTTTTATAATTATATTACATATTCGGCACGGATGACTGACGTCTTGTAGTTCAGGCTCATATGAGGGCTTGACAAAACATGATGTCTCAAGTGCCATCTACCATACCTAAGTGCTTCATCATACTGGCTGAGAGGAGTAGAATCCACTCTGGGGGGTCATCCTCTGAGCTCTAGATTATGAAGGAAATCTGCAACTCGAAAACTCCCAGGCCTATGGACGCAGAGATATGGGGTGTTAACGTTGTGCTACGTCGCTTCGCTGAAGGGCTTCAGCTACATCCCTGTCCTTGGGCTAACTCACTTATAAGTGGTTATGCTCATAGCCCTGCATGCAGCACTACGGGTCCAGTCATTACATAAACGTTGACTGGATAGAATGATTATATCTGCAGGCTAAATAACACTTATGTTATGACTTAGTCAAGCAGACTGATTCCTGGGATGTCAGGACTGTCTTATGAAGAGAGACTGGATAGACATGGTTTATACTCTCTAGAATTTAGGAGATTGAGAGGGGATCTTATAGAAACTTACAAAATTCTTAAGGGGTTGGACAGGCTAGATGCAGGAAGATTGTTCCCGATGTTGGGGAAGTCCAGGACAAGGGGTCACAGCTTAAGGATAAGGGGGAAATCCTTTAAAACCGAGATGAGAAAAACTTTTTTCACACAGAGAGCGGTGAATCTCTGGAACTCTCTGCCAAAGAAGGTAGTTGAGGCCAGTTCATTGGCTATATTTAAGAGGGAGTTAGATGTGGCCCTTGTGGCTAAAGGGAGATTGTCGAAACAGGGCGGACCACATGAAGGTTGCAATCTCCCCACCCCAAATTCACAGTCAATATTCAGGGTCAAGGCCCTTAATCTGGACTGAAAGATTAGAGGGAAGATGGCAGTATTACGACTTAAGGGGTAGTAGTGGAGCACGTGCTGGCAAGTGATAGGTGGATCAAGGTAAAGAGGGGTTGATTGCAAATGGAATCAAGTAGGAAGTAAAGGGAACAGCAACAAAGGCTTTGAGGTGATAAGTAGAGACAGTAGATGGCTGCAGATAGAGAACCTGAAAAGAAAGATTGGAACAATTTAGGGAGAAAGGGGACAGCGGAGAGGAGCAGAAAGTGAATGCGATGAGAAGATATGTTACACAACAAATAAAATAAATCATCAGTTATACTAAATAAAAAGACCATAATGGTGCAAGCCAAAGAGTAAAGTGTAACCTTAGCAGTACAATGCCCATAGATGTTGGGTGCTAAGGCAGCGTTGTGGTTAGAGTTAGGATTGTGCAGGGTAATACAAGAGACTGATGGTTGATGGGAAGAAGCTGTTCTTGAATCTGGAGGTAAATGTTCTCAGGCTCCTGTACTTTCTTCCTGACCGCAGACGAGCTGAGTATATGTGGGTCTTTGATGCTATTGGCTGCCTTCTTGAGATGGCGCTTCTGCGATCCCTTCGACAGTGCATGGGCCAATACCCATGGTGGACCAGGAAATGGTTATGCATTGCGCATTATATTACTACTAACATTATTACACGTGACTTCATGCATGCACTTGAAGAACCAAGTCCAGATTTTCAGAAATATGTTTGCAGCATAAAAGGGTTTTATGAAAATTCACATTGCATAATAAGAAGATAAATATTTTATATGCTTATGGGTGTTTCCATAAATACAGCACTCAGTAGTAAAACTGAAGGTCTTCAAACTTCCAGGTTATTTTCCTGTTTTATATGTAATATTTCCATTGCTTCATATCCTGTATTTTACGTAATATAGATCATGGTATATAGCCAACATAATGAGATGAAGCAAAAATTAAAAAAATCTGTTTTTACAAAGAAAAATATCAGATATGTCCATGTGTTTTCTTGCCTTTTTTTGTGATATTTTTCAAGCAGGATTTCATCAAATCCTTAGGCTAATTTATACGAGAAAGATTACATTAATTTTGCAATTAAATAACTCAATATAAGCCAAATTCTGATTATGCTTATGATTTTTATCATTTATCACCCGATTAGATGGTTTTCTGATGCCTAAAGTTTTTGCAGCACAACGTGAGTAGCAGTGCCCTTATGGTCACATGTGAATTGTGTGAATTAAAAGCAGAGTAACTGTTTTTGTATTTATTGAGTTTTTTTGCTTATATTTTGTGTTTAAGCTTTCCATTGAAATACGTACTTAATAATGAATAGATCTTAAAATCGTGAAATAAAAATCTAGTCCGCTCACCTATTTTATCGATGTCTCATTCTGTAATCCCTCCCGTTTTCTGACCTTGTCAATGCTATAATGGTTTTTTGCACTCGTCACATTTTTTTTTTAATTCAAACAACGCGGCTGTAATGACCCTGACCTGAACTACAGGCCTCATGGTGGGTTACCTGCCGAGATTTTGTAAGGGAGCTGGAAATTGGAATAAAAGACAGTGTCCCAGGGTCACGTTGTGGGCATGCTGTGCTCTGAATAACACTGTTCAATTTTTTTTGCTTGGAATCATTGGTTAGTAAAAATCTTTTTGCAGATGCTTTTGGTTCCGGGCACATTTTGAGTCAAAATTTTAACATCGAATTCGATGAAAGGTTACTATTACTATATCCTTTGTCATTTATGTATGTAAAAAAAAAAAAAGATAAATAATTTCATTTTTCTCGTATTTTCAAAATTTGAAAGTATTAAATATTGGTCAAAATTTGGTCGATTTTGATCACAGTTTAGCTCAAAAGGTCATAGGTAGGTCCATTTTTAATGCTGTGGTATTTTGTTATAATTTAATAAAATGTAAGAAAATACACTGCTTATGATACATTTTTTCTCCTAAACTTGTAGATCAATTTAATATCACTGCTGGTAATGAATGTCATCTTTTGCCTCAAGATTATGTAAATGCAAAGAAAAAAACTCAATCCAAAAATATGTATCCCTTAAAATATACAATTTATACACTTACCAGTTTTGAGAACAATTTGCTGGTCTGTTTGGTGAACACCTACGTATCTATACAAAGTCAACAGACAATTATCTGCAGATGCAGTGATTGGAAGCTTCAGCCTATATTGGAGAAAAAAATAAAGTTTATTGCACCATCGCACATTAAGTGGAATTTAAAATTGCAAACTCCTAATGTTAGAGTCCACATTTCCCCGGTATAGGCTAAAGTACATTTCTGCACAGATAGGTGGAATCTAGAATTTTCTCTTCTAAAGGCTGTGTGTGGTTCATAATGGAAATGTTCAACAATGGAAAGACCAATGGAAATGTTTACAATGTGGAGGTTTTATGATTATGGAGCAAAGCCTATGAAGGGAAATAAGGTACAGCCAACTGTTATCTCATTGAATGGCAGTTGGAATTGAGGAGTAAAATGGCTTGTTCTTGTATTAATTGCCATTTTCTCATTTTATACTCACCAGGCTGACTGACATGTACATTTTTTATCATATTACAATGTAATGAAATAAATGGATATTCAAGATGGTATGGCCGAATCCACATTCTAACCAACTTATGATCCACAAAACACAAGACTAAATACACCTCTTTTAATCATGTCTAACACGTCGCCTATTCCTTCTCTCCATAGATGCTGCCTCACCCGCAGAGTTTCTCCAGCATTTTTTGTCTACCTAACCCCTTTTAATCACCGTAACTCTTCCAATTTTTCCATGAGGTATAACAGCCATCCAAACCACCAGCAGGAGTTTAATATCTGGCTATTTTCAGAACCAATCACTTTATATTTTGGCTTTTCCAAATTAAGAATACAGTTTGAAGTAGTGATAGAAAAATTAGTTTGCAATGTTATTAGCAGTAAAGAAGAACTTTAGCACAAAGAGAAAACATCTCAGAGAATGTAAATATAACATTATATTAGAACAACATATTAAAATCATCAGGCTCTTGAACACTACAAACACCAACTAAACTCCAAACTATGGACTCTCTTGGTCGATCTAGGGACTTCAGTCTTTGATTTTGCATCAATATTATTTTTTTTTTTTGAACTTTCCATTTTTTTATTGTGTTATGAGTACTGTATTTACATTCCTGTTATGCTGCTGCAAGTAAGAATTACATCATTCCATTTGCAGTATCTATGACAATTAAACACCCTTGACTTAAACTTTGTTAGTAGATAAACCATATCAGACTGCGAACTGAGGTTAGAACATTAACAGGATTATCTGTCAAGGAAGGCAGTTATGAATGACAGTCATGATATAAGACATATCTTAAATGTCATGAAACGGCAGACACAACCTGACTTGTATAATTAATATCATGAGGGAAACAGATGCAAAAACGAAAATGTAATTTATGTCCAACATTTTCACAGTATTCAGCAGCGCCTAATGGGGCTGTCCCACTGTACAAGCTAATTCAAGAGTACTCCCGAGTTTCCCCTGATTTGAACTTGGAGAATTACGGTAATAGCCGCTCGTAGGTACTCTGGGCCCTCGTGGACATTTTTCAACATGTTGAAAAATCTTCACGAGTCTTTACGAGCTTACCGCGTTTCCCGAGTACCTGCCGTTAGCGTTACGAGCCATTAAGAGACGTCCCGAGCTCCGACGTACCCGCAACGTACATTCTACATACTTACCACGAGTTTGAATTTTTTTTTAACTCGGGAGAGCTCTTGAATTAGCTCGTACAGTGGGACAGGCCCTTAAGAGTCCTTAACAGTAAACAGAATCCAAGGATTTACAATGGTTTGAGTGCTGATAGGCAAGGTTAACTAAGCACATGAATATTCCAAAACAGGACTTTGTATTTAATCAACGACATAGAGAACAAATGAAGACTATTTTCTATTCCCTTCTATTTATGATTACCAGAATGAAAGAGTAATAACATTAACAATACAGAGGTCTAACTTGGACAGTGCTGGGAAACATGCATTGGAATCATGGTGTATTATTGGCATAGCTCTATTTAAGGAGAGTAGGCTGCATGCAAACTTCATGGTGACCAATCATGATTATAATTCCAATGGTCAGCTAGTGCTGACCTTATTGCTGAGTGCTCCAGCATATAAAATGAGGCAGATTTTCATTATTATTGAACACCAAACGAGTTTGCATTCTCCTGGTCAGTGTGCAAATCAAAAGCAAAGAGCATTGTGTTCAGTAAGTTGTAAATTTTATTCCATAGATCATAATAACGTAAGTGAAGTGCACAAAATACAGGCAAGATAGGGCTCCTAATTTTAAGATGTTGTTCTGGAAGCTTTGATCAAAGAGGAAGAGTAGGAGATATATTAGCAAACTAAAGATGACGAGAAGGGCCTCCAGAGTATAAGGAAGAAATAGTAGGAAGAGCCAAGGGTAACAAGTCCAAAGGCCCAGATGTAGCACTTCACAAATTTCAATCAGCAACAAACCAGTTGGAACATAAATACTTGCCACATCCCAGAAACATGGAGGACATCAGAGAGTCCAAAGCAGGTTGAGACTTTTAAGGATAAAGCCATGTTCATTCTTAATCCTTTTAGTCACATCCCACTTCTTCCTCTTCATGCACTTTCTGATTTGAAAGCTGCATCTGCCACTGCCATTATCACTACCCTCCATTCCACAGCACAACATTAGCATTGTCTCATTCTTCTTCTTGATATCTAAGAGCTCCATTCAGACTGGGTGATGGTTGATCAGGCAGAAGGCAATGGCAAAGATTTGCATGCAATTTGAGATTCACAGGCACAGCCTCAGGTAAGAATACGTGTATTATAGCAGTTACTTTAGATGATCTACACTTACTAAGTTGATGTGCCAGTTCTTTGGAATCCAAAAGTTACACAGAACTCTGATGTAAACACAGCTCGGACAACAAAGAAACCTACAGAAGAAGATTGGTGCATATTCTTGATTGTTGACATGCCTCCTGGAAAATGTGTGAAATATTGAGGTGGCTGGAGAAGCACAAACTTTGAGTTTTGGTACAGTGCTTGGAGGTAGTCCTTCCATTCCAGCTTAACTGTGGTGCCCAATTCATTTTAATATGAGGCATGACCATTAGTCAATGGTTGATGGTTATTATTTCACCTTCCATTGCGGAAATATAAAGAACCTATTCAGTGTCATAATTTAATGTGAAAACTCCAATTGCAGAGATCCTTCCAAAAGGCAAGATACAGAACTTTCTCAGAGTAAAAGTATTATTACTTTACCATTACCGGATCATCCTAGCCTATCTACTAACTACTCTTGGCAAGAAGATACTGTCTGAAGATAGACCATCTGAACCCATAACTTCTTGAGATCATCTTGCAAGGGCATCTGGACTTTCCTCTATGACAGTTTTCTACCAGTCGTGCTGCCATAATTGGAGGGCATTGAGAAAAACATAACAACAAGGAAAGGCTTGCATAAGTCAGCCAATAACAAAATACTCAATTACAAAACTTGGTTGATGCTGATATGGTATTTGTTATGGTTTACATAAAAAATTGTCATTGAATATAGTTTGATATTGACTGTTGTTTTGACATTGTGATCAAGAAGATATGATGGTCAACAATAGAGGAAAGGTAAAGTGGATTGTTCTTGAATTGGGGAATTTGGATTGTGTCTGTTGACTATGCAGACTGCTAAGCCTGAAAGGAGCTCCCTTTTTGATGTTATTTTCCTTCATATTTCTTCCCATCAATTTTTACAACACATGGCAGACCAGCAAACCCTGAGAGCCTTTCAGCATTCCACCAGTGTTGTTCGTATGATGGAAAGGTTGCCAAGCCAATGATCTGCTGCATCTGGTTGCAACTGGCAGCTTGGCTTTTCTGGAATGTGCATTTTCCATGTACTCGTAAATGTGTTACAAGATAGAACCAAAAAACGCACACTTTTTAAGTTTTACAGCTCAGATATGGAGGGCGCAGTAGGCCAGAACAAAAGTAATTAATCATGAATGCGTGTTAGATACTTGGCAATAACCAGCATGTTCCAATGGGTATGGTTACATAATAGCTGAACCTTTGGGAAGTGAAAATCCTCCCGCACAATTTACAGTTATATGTGCAATGTTATCCGAGTGTAGCCAATGGCTCCCTGCATTCAGAACTCCTCAACTGGTCCAGTCATTGGAATGATGTGATCTGCATTATATAGTTTTCAGTTTCAAATAAAATCAAACAACTTTTGATTCTCCAGCTCCACTACAACGATACTTTTACGAGACTAATGTTCAGCAGCAATGTTCATAATTTTCATATCCAACAAGGCAAAATTGAGTGGCAGCTCAAACAACAGCAAGGCATCACTCGGACAAGTTCTATGCATTCTATGCATGTTTCAATAGGGAATACATTCACGAACCCCCACAGCAACCGATGGCATTGCAATCTCAGTCACTGAGACCCAAGTCAGAAGATCGTTCAGAAGTGTGAACCTTCAGAAAGCATTTGGACCTGATGGTGTAGCTGGTCATGTTCTTAAAATCAGTGCAGACCTACTGGATAGAGTTATTAAATACTACATAATCTAATTAAACTCTAAACTACAGATTTCCTTCATTGCACTAGAGACTTTGAGCTTTGTTTTCTTTTTTGTGTTGTATTTTTTTAATTTATTGGGTTTTTTTCATGCTTGTTTATTATATTATCCATATATTATCTATCTGGTTCGAAACCTGTTGTGCTGCTGCAAGTAAGCATTTCAATGTACCATTCTGGCACATATGACAATAAAGCATTCTTGAAATATTGTAAGGGCGGCACGGTGGCACAGCAGTAGTTACTGCCTTGCAGAGAGACAGCACCAGAGACCCGGGTTCAATCCTGGCTACCGGTGTTTGTCAGGTTGGAGTTTGTACGTTCTCCCCGTGACCTGCGTGGGTTGTCTCCGACAACTCTGATTTCCTCCCACACTCCAAAGATGTACAGGTTTGTAGATTAATTGACATGGTATAAATATAAAAATTGTCCCTAATGTAGTGTTAATGTGCTGAGATCGCTGGTTGGTGCAGACCCGATGGGCCGAAGGGGCCCTTTCCTTGCTGTATCACTAAACTAAATTAAGTCTCTTGTGTGGGAAGGAACTGCAGATGTTGGTTTAAACTGAAAATAGACACAAAATGCGGGAGTAACAGTGAGACAGGCAGCATCTTCGAAGAGAAGGAATGGGCGATGTTTTGGGTCGAGACATTTCTTCCAAAACGAACTTTCTTTAAACTAAGTATTTTACTCACTGTAAATAAATCAGCAATTAACCTCTTGCTATCATGAATTTATTTTTCAATTTTACAGTTCTCAGCCCATGGTCCTTCAGCCCATCAAGTACTCACCCATTAGCAATCCTATCTTTTTATTCAACACACATTGTCCCCAGCTCCTATGAATTCTAACATTTACAAATACAAGGGATAACCTACCGCAGCCAATTAACTAACAGCGCACATTTCGGATAAGGGAGCAAATTGTGGTGTCCAGAAGAAATTTATGCGGTCACAGGAAGAACAGACTAACTCTGTATAAGCACAAATGTCAGCATTCAACCCAGATCACTGGAGCTGTCATAATACAGCTCTACCAGCTGCACCATCCTGCAGCTGCTTCTTTCAGCTTTTAGGGCCATCATAAGTGATAGGAGTAGAATTAGGCCATTCGATATCTCTCTCTCTTTCTCTCTCTCTCCTAACCCACTGAATCCTAATCCTACCATCACTGAATGCAGTCGAGTAAGGACTCCAGGTAAGTCCAGGACTCCACTGAATCCAGGTAAATGACAGTCATGCAATAAACTGACAAGAGACATCCAAACTGCTTTCTCAATAAACACTTTGCTTGAATTAGTCGTGAAAATAAAGTGTTACTTTTATTTCTTTACTTGTAGCCACTTTTTTATCATGTTATCAATGATTTCATTTGCACATCTTAAAATCCAACAATTCACACAGAAACCCTATAACATCCACAATCACTTTTGATTTTACCTGTTCTGATCCTGATCAATAAATATGACATCCACAGATATTGAAATTGGGGTGAATGAACAGAAGGTGATGTTGCACGTTATACTTTTGTTTGTTCCATTCACACACAGCGAAGATGAACCTTCAGGGAACTCACAAGATATGGGTTGAAACCAGCTCCCATCTTCATTTTCTACATCTGGAATTTCAGCTTTGATCGTGCAGTCACTGAAAGCAAATTAAGAGTTTAATTTTCCAACATGTAAAGATGTTGGAGTTAAGACATTTCCTTTTACATTTTGCATGTAACTTACAACATTTTTAAGTAAATTATTTTTGTGGGTTTGTTAAAAGTAATTTGAAATTCAGCTTCACAACTATCTTGAACAACATTAATCAATAGCTATAATGCTAAATATCACAATGTGAATCTTGAAGGAATTCTAAAGGTTTCTTAGAACCTGAGTGATATTTATCTGAATATGATGAATGCTGATATACTGTCTGGCAGATTGAGAATAACATAATGGTAATCAAATGTGCTGTCCTCTGTCAGAACAACAATGCATATCCTCCTGCAACTGGCACATTGATGGTGCCTTCACTTTTGTCTATCAGCCACTTATTGTCATAGAGGAAACAGGTCCTTCGACCCACTTCATCCATGTCTCATCTAAGCTGGTCCCACTTCCCTGCATTTGGCCCACATCCCACTAAACCTATCCTATTCATGTAGTATATTTTAAATGTTTTCATTGAACCTGCTTCAGTAATTTTCTCTGGCAGCTCATTCCATGCACCCAGTATTCTTCGAGTAAAAAAGTTGCCCTTCCGGTTCCAATTAAATCTTTCCCCTCTCACCTTACATCTATGTCGTCTAGTTCTAGATTTCCCCTACCCTGGGTGAAAAGACTCTGCATTCATCCTACCAATTCCCCTAATGATAACCCCTTAGCCGCAAGGAATAAAGTTCTAGCTTCCCCAATCTCTCCTTGTAGCTCAGGCCCTCGAGTCTTGGCAACATCCTCAGAAATCTTCCCTGCACTCTTTCCAACATAATGACATCCTTCATATAACAGGGTGTCCAAAACATAACATAATACTCAAAATGATATAATATTCCACAATACTTTAGACTACCAGAGTTCATCTGGTTATTACTCTTGGTGAACATATGCAGTTGAATTCAGACCATTTAGGACCACAACTGCTTATGGTAGCTCTCCATGGGTGTTTTGTAATCTTTCCCATGCTAAATGTGTAATCATCCTGCAGCTGGTGAGAAAGTAAGATATTACAGGACATGACCAAGCATCTGAATGACAAATAGTAAGGCTCAAGAGTGATCAATTGATGCCTGAATGTTTTTTTGGTACTAATACAATATTTTAAATGTGGCACTGTAGCTGCAATTTCTAGCCAAACAAAATGCCTTAGATTCACAGATAATGTCCCAAAAACTGTAACTGTTTGTGATCATGCCAAAATGTTCTAAGTGCTAACTGATCCAAAAGGTGAGGATGTGCAGGACAGCTATCTGGGTAAAATTGCCATCAAGGGGAAGAACCCAAAGTGGTAGCATTGCTGGTTCACTCATAACCATTTTGACAGCATTTTGTTGCCCATTTCCAATAATGTTTGTTAACTTCAGTGCCAAATTTAAAGTAAGAAAATGTAGTAGGATATTCAAACCTGAGACAATTCATACAACTAATTTGGACTGTTGCTCTTGTTTCTGTATTTAGAGGAACTGGGTGCAGGTTCACAAAAGAGGGATCGATAATCATCTTAGAAGTATGTATAACACCCGTCACAGAAATCACTCGATACCGGATGGTTTTTTCCTCATTAATAAACATGGGTATTTCAATTGAATAATTGCCTGGGTAACCTGAAAAGAAAAGAAATAATATAATTAGTTCTGCAGGTAATTCAAAGTATAACACATTATTAACACTACCCCCACATGTCATCAACTCCCTGCACCCCATCCTCACAGGAAAACTTGCAAACTGTACAATCATTCTCAGAGTAGCAAGGAATCACAAACCAAATATCACATACCATTCAAATAAACAAGATAAATATAGAGATCCAGCATTTTTGTGAGGTGGTAATGAGGTGAGGTAAATGAACTAATTTATGGTAATGTACAGCACTTGAAAGTTCAAAAAGTTATTTTGTCCATTCAAGAGGCTTCTATAACATATTCCAATTCTTCAAATTAATGGGCAAGAAAACTGCAAAATTTAAAATACTTGGCAATATAACAATAATACTAAATGTAAACACCTATCCAACATGCAGTGAGCTCTGCCAGAATCAAATTTGATTAACTTACCTATATTAATAATACAAAACTGGGGCACTTCTAATGATACTGATGCAACCAGATTTTGTGGCTGATGTAAAGGGAAATTAAAAATACATTTTCTTTAAACTGACAATGATGATAAGGAATCCTCACCAGACAGTATTTATTGAGAACAATAGATCTAAAGTAAAACCATCACATGGTTTCGTAAAGAAGAATTTTGAAGGACATGAATGTTTGAAGGGAATTCAGAAACAAAAAGACAATTCTGAAATTTATGGCTCAAAGTTAGCTGATTTGAAAATAAAGCTACTTTTATGAAGAACTAGACCAAGTGGGACCCATTGAGTCCCATCCCCTCAACGAGCGGTTGCTGGGGGAGGCCTGCGGCATCACACACACACTAACTACCTCCCCCACACACACACTAACCACCCCCACACGCACACTAACCACCCCCACACGCACAATAACTACCCCCCTTGATATTATATTAATATTATTCATTGGCTCCTTTTACCCCATCCCCGCCCTATCCACTGACGCATAGTCCCCAACTGGCAGGCGTGTCTACAGAGGGAGGGGGGCAGAGAGAGAGGGCAGGGAGAGAGGGGGCAGAGATAGAGAGAGAGGGGCAGAGACAGAGAGAGAGGGGTAGAGGAGGGGGGAGAAAGAGAGGGTGAGAGGGAGAGTGACGGGGGAGACGGGGAGTTAAAATTGCACGTAAAAACACGTCTTTGAAATTAAATGTTATCTTTAAGAATTATTACAGTGTTTTAAAGAACAATCTCCCCATTGGATTGCAACCTTGTCGTGGTTGGGGAGCTTGTGTGTCTCAGTGAAGCCTAGAGCTATGCCAGCAAGAGATTTGTTTCCTGTTAGGGTCTCCCATGCTGGACAGGTCGAAGGGTAGAGGCGAGACGAAGAGCGATCCACTGGTCCTCCAGGTTGGAGGTTGAGCACAGGGCTAACAACCCTGTCTCGTAAAACAAATTTGTTACAGAAACAGTAACTGAAGGAATCAACACTACTGGGCGTGATGGACTTCCAGGGCTAATGACAGATACTAGGATGAATGTCAATGGTGAAAGCCGAAAGGAAGCCACTGGCAGGAAGGTGGAAGTTTTAAATGCCAAACATAAGAGAAGGCCCTGGAACTGGATTGGCCATATACTGAGAAGAGAACCGGACAGCATCCCGCCCTGCACTGGACACCGGAAGGGAAAAGTAAAAGAGAGAGACCCAAAACCACCTGGCGTCAAACTGTAGTGGATGAAATGAAAACAATGGACCTGACCTGGAGTAGTATCCAGAAGCCAGTGGAGAAAGTAAAATTGCTAGCAAAATGGTAAAAATCTCGGCGTTTTTGGAGGAGAGCCGGGCGGCAGCAACTGTTATGGTCGCGCTGGGCACGCGATGAGAAGGTGCCCAGCGTGAGGCGAAAAAATGAATGAGTATGGGGGGGGGGGGGGAGGGGGGGGGGGGAAGGATTTATTAAAAATGTGTACAGAAAAATTACTAAAGTTAATGAGGAGTGGATGAGCGAATGTAAAAGTGGAATCGCTAGCGAAATGGCAAAAATCTCGACATGTTAGCATCTGGTTTTGGCGGAGTAACGAATCAAAGGCCAAAAAAATGACATACACACACACAGAGTTTTAAAAGTATATAGATAAGGATGTGCACAGCGGCTATGTGGTGATAGTTATACGAAAGATTGTGGTAAAAATAATAAGATCAGGATATTGTTAATAGATGCAGCACATTAAACTTAGGCAAACATTGGTGGCTAGTAAAAGCCTGAAGTCACCATTTACAGCACTTTGTACCCATGGGCTACTTATTCTACTAAATTTAGCAAAATTTACTTCAATGTTCAACGAGCTGATCAGAATTTAGATCCAATAGTTCCAGTAAGGAGTAGGGATAAGGATGGCAAGGTGGGGAAACCTTGGCTGACCAGTGAGGTTGGTCAAAAAGAGAAAGGAAATATAGGTGGGTGCTTCTGTAAATACACCACTCAGTAGTGTATCTGAAGGTCTCCAAACTTCCAGGTTATTTTCCTGTTTTTATGTAATATTCCCATCGTTTTATATCCTGGTTTCATATTTTAAGTAGTTATAGATCATGGTGTATAGCCAACATAATGAGATGAATCAAAAATAAATAAATCTGTTTTTACAAAGAAAATATCAGAAATGTCCCTGTGTTTTCTTGTCTTTTTTGTCACATTTTTCAAGCAGGCTTTCATCAAATTCTTGGGCTAATTTATACCAGAAAAATTACATGAATCTTGCAATTAAATAACTTTATATAAGCCAAATTCTGATTATGCTTATGATTTCTATCATTTATCACCCGATAAGATGATTTACTGATGCCCCGTTTTTGCAGCAGAACATGTCACGTTGTGAAATGTATGATTTAAAAGCAATAACCATTTTTATATTTATTGTTTATTTTTTGATTGTTTACATTACATAATGAATAGAACTTTAAATCATGAAATAAAAATCTAGTTTGCTCATATATATTAGAGATCCAATAATTCCAATAGGTTCATCAGGCAAGATCTCCCTTTCACAAAGCAATGCTGACTCCAACCTATTTTACCGTGTGGTTCTAACTACTCTAAACCTCGTTTTTTAGAATGGACTTCTGTCTCCAATCTCCCAGCATATTATATATTTTGTAATTCCCATTGAGCAAGCCTCTAATACAATCCAAACAAGCCAATTTTCTCCTTTTTATTTCTCAGCTCCATATACCCTCACTAGGTGATCATTCAGTAATGTCATTTCAGACTGCTTCTGCATTGTTATTCTCAACAATAATGCAACTCCCTCTCCTCTTATACCCCCATCTTTACCTTGCCTGTAGCACTTGTACCATGGATATTGTACTGCCAGTCCTGTCCCCGCCTTAACCAGGTTTTAGTAATGTTGAGCGTCTACCACTCTCAACAATCAACGAATGTCGTGTAATGCTCCCCACCTTTTGGCACAAGGGACTTTTATCATCTAGTCACATGTATTTGATTCTGACAACTGGACTCGTCCATATTGAAGCTGTGAAAGGACAGCTGATGGGTAAGTCCACGTGACAGTTTGGAGAGAATTTTCCTCCACTGGGGCCGACATGGGCTACTTTGTGGTGAATATTCAGTTAGTTTACCCGCTAAATGCTTCCAGTAGATTAAAGAGAATACCCCTTACCTGCAGAGCGGGGGCTAAATTTCACCGAAAAAAACACGGCTTCAGACCCAGGAACATAACTACCAACAAGCAGCTTTAAGAACAACAAAACAAACTTCACATTTGTGTGAGAAAATTCATCAGTTTTCCACCAAGGGAAATTAATTTGAGAGAGCAGACATAGTTATGACCAGTACTTCTGACGAAAAAAGTCAAATCACTTGACATGAGCGACGGGACTCAGAACCTAAATTAGCTGATGTGCACTTTGATACAAACAGAAATTACCATGGATAAAATTGTATTAGAGGCATGTTTTTACAATAAATACCTACTTGGGCAAAAGCCAATGGTAATGCAGTGTCTTTGGCCTGGTTGAAGACTCCCATTATAGTTATAGATTCTGAAAATACCTTCATCGAGAGCTTTGTTTTCTTGACTATTTATATCCAACAACCATGTTACCTCCTTTTTGGAGGTATTCTGTATTTCAATTTTCTATTTGTTTATATAAAATGGAAAAAAGCAATGACGCAGAAAAAAGTATACATTCTACTTCTCTAGGAATATAACCGATTGACAACCTTGCGAAAATTTTCAAGATGATGAAATTGTGAAAGAAAACAAGAACAAAAATACCCTTTCAAATTCTAGGCATTGCATATGGAACCTGTAAAAATGGAATGGCTGAAAACAACTGGAAAACCTAAGTCATTGTATCCTGGCAGTTAGTAAGGGAAAATTTCACCTTGAATTCAAGTTGAAAGCTCCAAGATGGTGGGTAGAAGTGCTGTCCGGATAAAGAGCAACCAGCTTTGGCCAAACTCTACCATTTTCTTGCAAGTCACCGGATGTGTTACGCTTTTTAAATGTTATGAATGTGTGAAATGCAAAAATACCTAAAATGTAATACCTAAACAAAATCGTCAACAATTATATGTCTCCTTAATAGGGCAACATATATTACAATCATCAAATATACAACAATCTACAGTTCAGGAGAGATTCAACATTTCATTCTTGGTCTATGTTAGATTAGATAATTGAAGCATACAATATAGATAATTGGAATATATTATAAAATGCAGCAATGTTTTAAAAATATATAACGTTTAAAGATTCATTGGTTCATAAGGCATAGAAGCAGAAGTGGGCCATTTGGCCCATCAAGTTTACTCTACCATTCAATTCCCAGGATGGCGGGTGGTGGGACTGTCAGATGATGAAAGAATGGAGCAACTCTTCTATTCACTGGAAATTTAGAAGGATGAGAGGGCATCTTATAGAAACACATACAATTATTTAGGGATTGTACACGTTAGATGCAGGAAACATGTCCTCGATGTTGGGGGAGTCCAGAACCAAGGGTCACAGTTTAAAAATAAGGGGTAGGCCATTTAGAACTGAGATGAGGAAAAACATTTTCAAACAGAGAGTTGTGATTTTGTGGAATTCTCTGCCTCAGAAGCAGTGGAGATCGATTCACTGGATGCTTTCAAAAGAGTGTTAGATAGGGTTGTTAGCGCTAGCGGAATCAAGGGGTATGGGGAGCAGGCAGGAATGGAGTACTGATTGTGGATGATCAACCATGATCACATTGAACGGCGGTGCTGGCTCGAAGGGCTGAATGGCCTACTCCTGCACCTATTGTCTATGTATCTATGTATCAATCATGATTGATCTATCGTTCCCTCTCAACCCTATTCTCCTGCCTTCTCCCCATAACCCTTGACATCCTGACCAATCAATTATCTGTCAATCTCCACCTTAAAAATACCCAATGATTTTGCCTCCCCAGCCGTCTATGGCAATGAATTCCACACTCACCACCCTCTGACTACAGAAATTCCTCCTCATCTTTCTAAAGGTTTTATCATTTAAAACTGTTATGACAAATGTCATTGTTTGGAATGGGGCTTGTTTGTTTTCATTATAACACATTAATTTACTTAACATTAATTTGCAATGATTATTACACAAGATTTTGAAGATATTGTTTTGTTTGTCACATGGCATTTATACAAACAAATATTGCTAAATTACAGGAAATAACAACAGACTATTCTTTAAACTTAGACTTTAGAGATACAATGCAGAAACAGGCCCTTCAGCTCACTGAGTCTGCGCCGACCAGCGATCACCCCATACGCTAGCATTATCCTACACATTAGATACAATTTACAGAAGCCAATTAACTTACAAACCTGTCCATTTCTGGAATGTGGGAGGAAACCATAGCACCTGGAGAAAACCCACGCGAAAACCCGGAAACCAACTCGGCAAAAAACCACACCACCTATATTCAGGATCAAACCTAGGTCTCTGGCGTAGTAAGGCAGTAACTCTACTGCTGCACCACAGAGCTGCCTTAACGTCTATAGAGTATTCATTGGTGTTTCCTTTTTCTTGGGATTGGGGCTAACTTACTTCCACTATAGTTCTGTGGGTTTGGAGGCGACTGATGAGGCAATGAGAGACTCACACTCAGATACAAGTCTGAGGGTCTGAATAGTGGGTGGTACAGGAAGTGTTGCTTCGTCTACCATTTACGCTATGAATGTATAGGCACCAAACAAAGGGACTCTGAGACCTCAATGTCACGCAGATAATCCTTTATTTTGATCAATTATTGACTAGGAATCCCCACGAGTCTTTGGTTTGGAAATGCTAAAGATGTGTTGCCTTTAGTTTGGAAATGCTAAAGCTGTGGTTTGGAAATGCTAAAACTGTGTTGCCTTTGGTTTGGAAATGCTAAAGCTGTGTTGCCTTCGGTTTGGAAATGCTAAAGCTGTGTTGCCTTTGGTTTGGAAATGCTAAAGCTGTGTTGCCTAATTAAAGTTGCCTTGCCTAATTAAAGTTGCCTTGCCTTCTATATAATTAAAAGTCTAATCTTTACCACTTCCTGTTTGTACTTTATATTGATTTTAGAAAAAACGCTACCACGTACGGCTGTGATATTTGGCCATCTTACTCAGAGTACCCCTCCGTTCATCAGGTGCCGAGAAAAATAAAAGAGTTATTAGTGTTTAAAAAATGTTGAGATTCTCCCTCTTGTCAATCACGCCATGAAGCCCACGCCCATTCTAATATGGATTAGTAATTGAAGCATACAATAGGGATAATTGGAATAAAAAAACCAGAAGTGTGGGTATGGCTCAGATTCATTGGTTCAAGATGGAGTAGGGGCCATTTGGGCCCATCACGGCTCTACCGCTGTCTTTAGCGGACTTGCACCCTGCCTGAAAAATGAGCAACTCTTCTACTGCACTTGAATTTGAAGGATGAGAGGGCACCCTTATTGAAATGGAATTTCAAGGAATAGTACACGTGAGTCAACTGCCAGCCCTCGATGCTGTGAGTGAGCTGAACCAGGGTCAGTTTAAAAATAAGGCTTGATTTAGAACTGAGATGAGAAAAACCATCAAACAGAATCCATTTTTATTCTCTGCCCAGAAGCATGGAGATCCATACTGGATGCTCTCAAAACCAGTCCCGTTAGATAGGGTTGTTACGCTAGCCCATCAAGCGGTATGTGGAGAGGTGGAATGGAGTGCTGATTGGGGATCAACTATGCCTGCCCATGTGATGGCTGGGGCCCAATGGGTCCTGCACTTAGTCTAGTATCTATGTATCAAACTCTGATCTCGTTATCTTATGGTTTGGGCAGTGTTTCTATTTGCGCTGAAAATGGTTAACGATCAAGCTCCACTTAAAAATACCCAATGATTTTTGCCAGTTCATTGGCACCGTTCTCCCTCTGCTGCGAGTCCTATCTTTCTAAAGTTTTATCATTTAAAATCGGTTGAATGTCATTGTGGAATGGGGTTAACAAGGTGTAAAACATTAATTTACAAAATTTGCAATCATTATTGGGCAGATTTTGAAGATATTCTTCTTCTTGCCAGTGGCATTTAGCGCTGCGTGGATTACAGTCTCTATTCTTTAAACTTAGACTGTCAATCCATGGGACGGTCCGCCCCTGAGTCCTTCCCCATCACCCCATACGCATCATTTACTGCAGCTGAGAATGGCCGGCAGAAGCCAATTTTCCACCTGGACATTTCTGGAATGTGGAAGGAACCTAGCACCTGGACCCCACCCACGCAGCCCCGGAAAAGCCCCAACAGTCCTATATCGGAGGATCCAACCCAGCTCAAGTAAGGCAGAACTCTACTCCCAGCCCAGCTGCCTTAAGTCGTGGGAGTTCCAGCCCTTTTTCTTGGGATTGGGGCTAGATTCTTCGCCTATAGTTCTGTGGGTTTGGAAATGAGGCAATGAAACTCTGAGATTCAGATACAAGTCTGAGGGGTGGATAGTGGGAGACGACCAGTGTTGCTTCGTCACCATTTACGCTATGAATGTATAGCCCCCAAACAAAGGGACTCTGAGACCTCAATGTCACGCAGATAATCCTTTATTTTGATCAATTATTGACTAGGAATCCCCACGAGTCTTTGGTTTGGAAATGCTAAAGATGTGTTGCCTTTAGTTTGGAAATGCTAAAGCTGTGGTTTGGAAATGCTAAAACTGTGTTGCCTTTGGTTTGGAAATGCTAAAGCTGTGTTGCCTTTGGTTTGGAAATGCTAAAGCTGTGTTGCCTAATTAAAGTTGCCTTGCCTAATTAAAGTTGCCTTGCCTTCTATATAATTAAAAGTCTAATCTTTACCACTTCCTGTTTGTACTTTATATTGATTTTAGAAAAAACGCTACCACGTACGGCTGTGATATTTGGCCATCTTACTCAGAGTACCCCTCCGCTCATCAGGTGCCGAGAAAAATAAAAGAGTTATTAGTGTTTAAAAAATGTTGAGATTCTCCCTCTTGTCAATCACGCCATGAAGCCCACGCCCCTTCTAATGGGAGGTAGAGGGACAAAAAAACCCAGAAGTGTGGGTATGGCTCAGTCTCTGCAAGATGGAGTAGGGAGAGGTCACGGCTCGCTGTCTTTAGCGGCCTTGCACCCTGCCTAAAATGGTATGAAACTGCACAAATTTGGTGGCCTTGCACCCTGCTTGAAGTGGTAAGAAACTGCACTTGAATTTGGTGGCCTTGCACCCTGCTTGAAATGGAATTTCAAGGAATAGCCGTGAGTCAACTGCCAGCCCACCAGCTGTGAGTGAGCTGCCAGCACAACAGGCTTGAGTGACTGAGCCACCATCCCAAGAATCCATTAGGCCCACAATGTCCATACTAGCCCTCTCAAAACCAGTCCCGTCAGCCCACAACACCCATACTAGCCCCCACAACCCCCTGCCTCCACATCAACCCCCTAACAACAACCCCCCTCACAACCCCCCCCCGCCCCCCACTGCCCCCACAAACACACCCCCACCAAGAATAAACCAAGTGAATCATCTCTAAACTCTCAAGTACAAATGGTACCCTACTTAAATAAATGGCAAAAATTATACATGGTAATCTGGATATGTTCTTGTGAATGCCTTGTCAAGTTGAAGTATGATTTTCATTCATAAAGCAACTGTTTTCTCCAAAGAATAAACCATGTGAAGCTTATCTGAACCGTCGCAAGTGCAAATGGATCACTCTTTAAATATAAAGTAAAATTGTACATGGTATGCTGGATATGGTCTCGCTTTGCCTTGTTAAGGTGAAGCAAGACTACATTACTTTTGCAATCCCTTTGCAATAAAGTCCAACATTCCATCTGCTTGCCCAATTAATCATTTGCTGTAACTGCATGCAGATTTTTAATGTCTCATGAATGAGAATAACCACATTTTCCCAACCAGCAGAACTTTATGATCTCTCTCCTGTCAAACAATATTCTTCCATTTTATTCTTACCCAAAATAGATAGCCTCACATTTCCCCACAATATACACAATATTTATTTTGCCCATAATTATTATGCAATTTTCCTTTTGTTGAGTCCTTTTTCCCCATGTCCAAAAAAGATCTAATGACACCTTCTAAAGTGTAATCAAACATGAGGAATAAATGAAGTAAAAGAGGAATGTACATACAGGACAAGACATCATTGGCAAAACAATTAAAGATAATTGGTTCTATGAATGACAAGCATTGATGATCACAGTAATGTTTTTATTGAATTATGAATTATACAGTAAACCCTCGCAATAACAGACCACGAGTGGAGGGGGCTGGTGTCCCATATTGCCAATTGTCCATTATAACTGAGTGGGGGGGGGGGGGGGGGACAGTTTAACCCAAGCCTGGGAGCAAAGAAAAGCGGCATTGAGGGGGGTTAAACAGGTGGGAACTTACAGTCGCAGTCGTGCAGAGCCGCTTGCCACCGGAAGCATGCCACATGCTAACAACGCAGGGTCCTGCGACTCTGCCTGGCTGCGGACTCCGGCTGCGGGAGGCGGCTGATCAGGAGGTCCGGGCCGCTGAGGAGGAGGATGTTCACCGTCGGGGATTGCCGTCGGCGTTCCACTAGCCCGGCGTGAGGGCCTGAACATCGGGCCACCCGGGGCGGCGACTGCGGGTGCTCGGAAGGCCCCGACCACGGATGAACATTTGGGAAGATCGGAGGGGAGGCTGGCTGGACAATGGTGCCTTCCTCACCTTGGTGCCACTGTGTTATGTTGCGTCGTGGACTTTCTGTGTTTGTGCTTTTTTTTTAATTTCTATTTTATTTTTTTAATATGTTTTAATATTTATTATTTATTTATTTTTATGATACTGACTGTAAAGGGAAATTCATTTCGTTGTCTCTAATTGAGACAATGACAATAAATTTGAATACAATACAATACAACACACATGACGCCAGCTCATTACGTAACTGCGGAAGTGGGGAGGCAGTGTAAGGAAGCTTCGTCCGCTATAACCAAACTCCAGAAGGGTTTCGGCCCGAAACATTGCCTATTTCCTTCGCTCCATAGATGCTGCTGCACCCGCTGAGTTTCTCCAGCTTTTTTGTGTAACCTCTGCTATCTAGAGGTCTGTTATTGTGAGAGTTCACTATATTGAAATCAATGTTGTTTATTTTGTGTGGGTGACATACGACATAGTGAAATCCTTGCTTTATGATAAGCATACAAAATCATTACGATATTCATCAACAAAAAATATGATTATATCGATAATTTTACTGGTAGTTCTGCCATATGTTTGGATAAGATTTGGCTCTGATGTGTATCATGTAAGATACAAGATATTTCAAAATATTAATTTGATCACAAAAGGTGTGGATGGCAGTATTACTAGAAAAGGTAATTATATCCACAATATAGAGGACGTTGATTAATTGGAGGAAGCTGTACTAATATATGTGAAAACGGGTGAGAGATTTGTTCCAAAGATATCTCCTGACATGCATAACAAATTTACAGTACAAATGGATGAACAAGACAGGGAACAAGTAGCTAAATTAGAGCAGTGGTTGTCTTGATGTTGTTCATAATTTTAAATATTGATCTTTTAATTAGTCAGATGGGGGATAGCTGGGTCCAGAAGAAACCAAGATCAATGTATTTGTTGATACAGTTAAGAATTGCTATTTTGACCAACAAAGCAGTCTTCAACATAGAATAAAATTCTGTGAAAATAATTTCATACTCTCAATAACTCCAGAAAGTCAGTGTTACTTCCCATGGCTTGGAGGAAATCTGCTGCAGATTAATGATTTCAAGGGAAGGAATATGAATCTTGGTAACAGTAAACCTATAATTTTGATAAAGTGTTCAAGTAAAGCTATTGTAATATGATGTAATATAAAGATTTATGCAGAAATGACCAATTCTGATATAGATAAAGAAAATAAGCTTCAACAGCCTCCAACTGCAAAATTGGCTCAATTTTTCTCCTAGCATTAGTATAGCTGGACCTGCTGGACATATTGCACAGCCCTACTACCTGCAACACTTCATGGTTCTTTGTCTGTATTATAATCCAATAACTATCCTTATTAACCCATTTGACCCGAGGGCCCACAACACTTGGTTCACTGTTTCACAAATATTCCCTTGTCCCACCCATCCCTCTCACCACCTTCTCTGCAAACTAAAACTACCTATTTTATCTTTATTTCCCAGTTCTGAGAAAGGGTTTTCAACATGAAATGTTAACTCAGTTTATCTGTTCAAAAAATGCTCTCTGATCTGCTGTGTGTTCCCCCAACATCTTCTGATTTAATTTCAGACTTCCAACATTTGAGGTTTTCGTGAGTGCCACCCAGTGAAGAGTCAAGAGTGTGATATTGTCATATATCCCAAAACGGAACAATTAAATTCTTACTTGCAACAGCACAACAGATTTGTAAACATAGTACTCTGTGGACACCATAATAAACAACAACAAATAAGTTCAATACATAGAAAGATAGAAACAAACAATATAGTGCAAAGACAAAATCAATGCCCCGAGTTTGGAGTTCAGAGTTTAGTTGATGTTCATAGTGTCCTCTAGCCTGATGATTGTTGTGAAGAAGAATATCACATGAACAATTTGCTTTAAAAATATGCCTCGGGTAGTATTTTTCCTACCTGTAGCTTTCACTTTGTGAGATGGTGTCGGACTCTGTAATTGTTCTGAAGAAGAATCAGAGGCCATTTCTTCATAAGGATCAGGTGGTATAGAACTTGGAGGAGGAGATGGTGATGGACTACCATTAATATTGACTGGCAGATTAAAATAGTAGGATGCAACCTAAGGACAAAAAGTAATTACTCAGTTACTATTTTTCAAAAATGAGAGGAACTGTAATATCTTTCTCCAAAGAAGTCGACATGAGTTTACCGTGAGGGATGAATTTGGCTAAACAAATTGAAAATATGCTAAACAATGCAACAGATCCTCAAGAGATAGTTTCTGAATAAACACACCAATTCAAATAATATTATACAAAGGTATTAAATTAACACAATCAAGCAGGACAATCAAACTTTCACAAAAGCAGTCAACGAATCTCAAGGTGCTTGAGGGATTATAAAGTCATAAAGAGATATAAACTCAGAAATAGGCCATTCAACCCACATGCCAGCCATCAAACATCAATTATTTAAATGATCCTGGCTTCCCCTACTCTGAGACTCTGTGTCTGCCCGAGCTATTCCTCTCATTATTTTGTAAAACCTCTATAAGATCACCCCTCCTCCTCCTGTGCTCCAAGACTGAGCCTGCTCAACCTCTCCCTACAGCTCAGGGCCTCGAGTCCTGGCAACATCCTTGTAAATCTTCTCTGCACCCCGTCCAGCTTGTTATAAATATAGTCAAAATAAAAATCTGTACTTATTTAACTACTTGAAACTACACAGTTTTTCAAAAGCCAACTTTTCAAAACCTCCATATCAACTTTTAATGTATCTAGTTTCTCAATCTATATAATTAAAACTCAAATCTTGACCACTTCCTGTTTGCGATGCATATTGATTTTAGAAAAAACGCTACCACTTACAGCTGTGATTTTTGGCCATCTTACTCAGAGTCCCACTGCGCTGCGCAGGACAAGAGGATTTTTCCCATCGATGAAAGATAAAAGACTTATTAATGTTTTAAAAATGTTGAGATTCACTCTCCTGTCAATCACGCCATGAAGGCGACGCCCGTTCCGGTGGGAGGGGGAGGGACTATAAAATCCAGAAGTGTGGACTGCCTCAGTCTCTGCAAGATGGGGGAGGGAGAGGTCATGACTCTCAGTCTGAGCTGTGAATAACACTGAACACTGAACACATGTCTACTAAACTGTGAGTGGTTTTACTGACCTGTGAGTGCCCTTAATGTGGTTTGAAAAAGCAAAGCAAAAGTGGCGGTGGTTGGTTGGTTTGAAAAAGCAAAGCAAGTGTGCTGGTGGTTGGTTGGTTTGAAAAAGCTAATAATTAAAAGTCTAAACTTGACCACTTCCTGTTTGCACTGTATATTGATTTTAGAAAGAACGCTACCACTTATGGCTGTGATTTTTGGCCATCTTACACAGAGTCCCCCTCCGCTCATCAGGTGTAGAGGATTGTTCCCATCGATTAAAAATAAAAGAGTTATTAGTGTTTTAAAAATGCTGAGATTCTCACTCCTGTCAATCACGCCATGAAGGCCATGCCCCTTCCGGTGGAAGGGGGGAGGGACTATAAAACTCAGAAGTGTGGGTGTGGCTCAGTCTCTGCAAGATGGGGGGGGAGGGAGAGAGAGAGAGAGGGAGAGAGAGAGAGGTAGGGAGGGGTGGTGGGGGATTGGTTTAGGTGGAGAGAGAGAGAGATGGGGGGGGAGGAGAGAGAGAGAGAGAGGGATCACGACTCTCTGTCTGAGCTGTGAACCAACTGAACACACTGAATGTCTACTGAACTGTGAGTGGCTTTAATGTGTTTTTTTATGTGGTGTTTTGTGGTGTTTTATGTGGTTTTGTGGTGATTTCACCCTGCTTGAAATGGTATGAAACTGCATTTGAATTTGGTGGCCTCGCACCTGCTTGAAGTGGTAGGAAACTGCCCTTGAATTTGGTGGTGGCCTTGCACCCTGCTTGAAGTGGTAGCAAACTGCACTTGAATTTGGTGGCCTTGCACCCTGCTTGAAATGGAATTTCAAGGAATAGCGGTGAGTCAACTGCCAGCCCACCAGCCGTGAGTGAGTGAGCTACCAGCACACCAGACTTGAGTGACTGTGAGCCGCCAGCCCAAGAATCCATTCGGTCCACAATGTCCATACTGGCCCTCTGGAAACCAGTCTCTTCAGCCTACAACACTCATACTAGTGCCCCAGAAAGCCCCCCCCCCGCCCCAATTTACTTCTGGATTCATTACTTACCTTATTTACTTCAACTCATTTACTTTTTAAAAAATCTGACTCTTACTGCTATTTATAACCAACTACTTGTAAGTAGATTTCTCTTGCCTTTTCTTCTTCAGTATCTTTTTGAAACAGTATGCAAATAGTCCAACTTGAGGAGGGATCTTGTTTTATAGAAACCAGCCTAGCCAGGTGACTGATGTTTCAGTGGATAAGCAATTTGAAAATAGTCATCACATCTACATAAGATCATATTCTCCAGGGCTGCTGCCTGACCTGCTGAATTACTCCAGGACTTTGTGTATTTTTTCTTGTAAACCAGCATCTGCCATTTCTTGTTTCTCCATAGCATTTAAATTAGTTGTGAATAAAGTCTGAAGCCAGGAGGAAAGTACTAAATTGGGGTAAAATGGATTACAACATTATTAGGCAGGAGAAGGGTAGAGGAAATTGAGAGTAGCTGTTATTGGATAAGTCCACATCAGGCATGTTAAAGTTTTTTAAAGACCAGTTGATAAGAGTTCAGGACTAGCATGTTCCATTAGGAGCTGGTGGTAAGGGACAAGGAGCGAGGTAAGGAACCTTGAATGACCAGAGGTTGCAAATTTGATCACAAAGAAACCATGTGGAAGGATTTGGAAGATGAATTTAAACAGGACATTTGAGGAATATATAACAAGCAGGGAAGAACTCAAGCATGTATATTTAGAAGGACCAAAAAGGCCTTTGAAAAGTAATTGACGAATTAAATAAAATTGAAAGGCTTTTCATTAAAAACAAGAGTGTAACCAGGGAGAAAGTAAGGCCATTCATTGCTAAAGGAGGGAATTTATGCTGGGGGATTCAGGATGAAGTCAAAGTACTTACTTTCCATATATATTCACGAAAGACATGCAAGATAATGATATCCAGGTAAAAGAGGAGATTGAGCCTTGAGGAAAATCTTTATATATTCTCTAGCCACAGGGGAGGCCCTGAAAGATTGGAGAGCAGCTAAGGTTGTTCCTTTGTTTAAGAAAGGAAGTAGAGATAATCCAGGAAAGTACAGGCCAGTGAGCCTCACGTCAGTGGTAGGAAAGTGATTAGAGAGAATTCTTCAGGATAGGATTTACACACATTTAAAAGAGTATGGGATAATTAGGGATAGTCAGTATGACAGTCTGTGGGAGGTCATGTTTTATGAACGATTAAGCTTTTTGAGAAGGTGTTGAAGGTGATCCATGAGGTAGGGCAGTGGATGTTGTCAACATGGAATTTAGAAAGGCATTTGATAAAGTCCCTCATGATTCAGAAGATTAAAATGCATTGGATCTATGCTGATTTGACCATTTGAACTCAGAATTGGCTTACTTATAGAAAACAGAGGGTTGTGGTGGAAGAGTGGTATTCTGGTTGAAGGTCTGTGACCAATGGCGTTCTGCAGGGATCCATGTTGGGATCCCTGCTGTTTACGATTATATATAAATAACTTGGACATAAACGTAGATGCAAGGAGCTGCAGATGCTGGTTTATAGAAAAAATAAACAAAATGTTGGAGTAACAACAGGACAGGCAGCATTTCTGTGTAAAATGCATATCCATGTTCTCCAGAGATGCTGCCTGCCTACTTCAGTGCTGTGCCTTTTTAGGACATAATTGTAGATGGATTTAGTAGAAAATTTACGGATGACACCAAAATTGGTGGGGTTGCAGACAGTGAGGAGGGCAAAGAGGGATCCAGATCAGCTATAGAAATTGGCAGAAAAATAGCAGATGAAATTTAATGTGAACAAATGTGACATGTTGCACTTTGGGAGTTCGACTATAAGATAAAAGTATACAGTTAAAGGCAAGTTGCTTAACAGCATTGATTTACAGAGGGAGCTTGATATTCCAAGTCCTTAACTGCCTGAAAGTAACAACCACAAGTAGATAGATAGAGTGGTAAAAAATGTGTACGGTATGCTCACTTTAATTTCATCGGGGCATTGAGTATAAGAGTCGGAAGGTCATGTTGCAGCTGTACGGCTTTTATTGTGTGCAGTTCTGGTCACACCATTACGGGAAGGATGTGGAGGCTTTGGAGAGGCACATGGCCACATAGGGAATGGAGGGATATGAATCTCGTGCATGCAGAGGAGATGTTTTATTTGGCATCATGCTTGGCACAGACATTGTGGCTGAATGGCCTATTCTTGATCTGTACTGTTCTATGTTCATGTTCATGTTAGTTCTGGATTGGTTGTTCTTTCTTTTTCCCTCATGGAAATGTGCCCGCAATTGGGGCTCTTACTTCTTTAAAGGCATTCCATTGTTCTGTTACAGTTTTGCATGTCAAATTTTGAGTCTAATTTACCAGATTCACACTCATTTTTCTCCGATTAATTAAATTGAACCTTCTTTCCTTTCACTAATTGCCTAAAAGTAGTCCTTGTGAAATTGATGTACATGCCTCATAAACTGACCAATTACATGTTACTGTGCCCTTTTTCAGACCTGTTAGCAGACATTCAGAAAACATATAATACTCCCTTATTTATGTAAGTGAAGGTGTTAATTGCTGTTTTGTGGCCCTCTCTCAGAATTTGAATTCTTACATATTTGAAAAGCCTCACAGGATTATTCAAATAAATTACTTAACCAAATTAATTTAAAATGGTGAATGTATGGGGGGGGGGGGGAGTTTATAGATCAGGAGAAGCTGATCTCCTCTACATCTGCAAAACCTTCCTGAGTCAACACTGGCATGCAATAGGCCTATCTCCAGACATTATTGCAACTCTTTTTGTGGTCCTGATGGAGGCATAATTGAGATAAAGCACATGCCTCCAAAATCACCTCTCAAATCTATGAATGCTTGTGCAAATGGTCCAGTCTCTGGTAATTCCTTACAATTATCTAACAGAGATGTAAAAGCTTCAATCAATGAATGCCAACATTTGGTGTAAACAAAAAATAGGCTAAACAAATTTCTGGACATGCAACTCTTGCAGTACAACAATACCCCCAACTCAAAGATCGTTTAATTTTGTTAATTATTGGAAACCTCGTGAAGTCGTTTCTGGAAGTATAACAAACACAAACACGTTTTTAAGTTGTCAGTAATTTCTTCATGAAAATTGAACTAAATTGGACTTGAACCAAATGTCTTTCATCACTTAACTATTCATGTCACAGTGATGATTCTGCTTTACAATTATAACTGGAGAGGTATACAAAGAATTTCATATGTTCCTGTCATTTTGTTTCATTAAGAAATTATGAATTAATTTGCATCCTTTGCAATTCATTGTAAAGCTGAATGAATAACTGCTGCCCTCGAGTGGCTTCAGCAGATATTTACACAAAAATGAAAAAACTTAACATAATTTAACACACGGTATGAATATGATGTTGTTGGTAATCAGTACTTACTTGTGTGGGGGCAAAGAATAATTCACACTTGATACTTTCCTTTCCTCTTAGATTTGCAACAAACAAATGAGGATTGACTGGATCTTGAATTGCATCTGAAAATAAAAATAAAAATCTAATAGTCTGCATTTTTGCTTGCATCTCCAAAATGAAGGGAAAACCTGTGTTTCTGCTTAAAGCTACCTTTACAGTTTTATGGGAAAACATAAATCTGCATTTTAAAGTAAAAGAAAACCAAGGCCCTGTAATTCATGGTAAGGAACTAGTAGTGAGATTTACTTGCTGGCCTATTTAAATTGGATTTTTTTTACCCATTTGTTGTCCTTCGATGATTCCGATCTATGTCTCTGTTATCCAACTATTAATATGCACTGATTTTTCATTATTTCTGTTTAAATTGTTTCTGATACTTTATCCGAAATGTTGTTATTGCTTTCTACAATTACTTTTGTTCCTCGAGTACACGCATTCTCTTTATATTTAAATAGTACAGGTGCACAACCTTTTATCCGAAAGCCTTGGGACCAGACACTTTTCGTAATTCAGAATTTGTCGGTCTTCGGAATGGAATTTTTTTTGCGTAGATTTTAATGGCTGGCTCAGTGGTAGAGTGTTCGGCTCATATCTGCAAGGTCGCGAGTTTGCGCCTTGATCCCGGCAGTTACTCGGTCGCGAGCTTGAGTCTTCAATGTGTTTTTTTTTTGCAGAATAAATGTTTGTATGAAATGCAGTGTAGGAGAGGTGTACTGACTGTGTGGGCAGAACTTTGGAAGTGATTGCCCACCAGTCTAAAAAGCCGCTGTGTCTCCCTGTCCCTGGGATAGCAGGGGGCGATCAAACAGCACAATACCCCCCCCCCTCCCCCTCCAACTCCAGAGGAATCCGCTCCCCGATGGGCCGCTACGGCGACAAGTGGCAGTTTACCCACAGCCCGAGCTGCGCCTCCTCATCCGCCACCCCAAGAACACCTTGCACACCATCAGCTTCTGCCCCTACGTTTTCCTCTGGAGTTGGAGCGGGGCTGGGCTTGAGTTGCTGCTGGTTGTGGGTCTCTGGGATCTCCGTGCTTGCAGTGGGCCTGGGGGTCGCTGTCCCGTTGGTCCTGATGTCTCCGGCCACCCCCCTGGACTGGAGCTGAGACTGGGAACTGTACCGCCCTTGCCCCCTCCCTCTGCAACTGCAAACAACCCCACTCTCCTGCAAGGGCGGTACAGTTCCCGGAGGATAGCAGGTGGCCGGAGACGTCAGGACCAACAGGAACCCGCTCCCCGATGGGCCCCTACGACGCCCCGAGCTGCGCCCCGTCATCCGCAACCCAGGTTCCTCTGTAGTTGGAGCGGGGCTGGGCTGGGCTGCTGTTGGCTGTGGGTCTCTGGGATCTCCGTGCTTGCGGTGGGCCTGGTGGTCGACGTCCAATTGGTCCTGACGTCTCCGGTGACTGCACTGGCCTGCTGCCATCGCCGACTTGAAGACAGTGCAAAGCCCCCGCGCCGGTGCAATGAGCGGGGAGCTGGAGAGGGGAGGGATGGGGTCACACACATGGCCGGGGAGCAGAGGGGTGTAGGTGGGGTGAAACTGAAGGGAGCGACAATCTGCTGCTGCCTACACTGTGTATCGTGTCTACCGTGGGAACTTTTAACTTAGCGGGCAGACAGCAGCATATTGTCAATTATTAACCCTCCCGCGCAATATACCCTCACCTTCTCTTTTATGGATGGGGATTTAGTTCCCCTTTCTTCCAGGACCGACCGGAGGTTCCGCTGTCACCTCTGCGGGCCGCCATCGGTGAACGTTTTCAAGGACCTTTCTTCAAGGACCGAAAAAATGTCGCTATTCGGAGGTTTTCGTTATTTGGATCGTCGGATAAAAGGTTGTGCACCTGTAGTTCTAAAATTCATTTGCATTTCTTCTTTTTCTTATATTTAGTTTAATTTTGGATACAACTGGCCAGAGTGAAAGGATAGATTGTGTGCCAATGGGGGTACTATTAGCATCTCCAGACAAGTACAAATTAAATAAACTGTCCACGAATGGCAGTATTCAGGAAATCACCAGTGACGCAAAAACAAATTAGCGCTGGTATATGTTGCTAATGGTGAGACAGTGCAGAACAAACTCTGGCCAATTTCATCCATCCTTCACGGTTATGTTCAGGGAGCAAACTTCCAACAGTTTGCCTGCAACAACACAGGTAGCATGACATTGACAATAGGTTGCACAATGCTAATTTGTCAACAATTATGAAGTTTTGATATTGATTATATTACTACTCGAATTATTATATAATTGGACAAGGGTTGATTGATGCAATGAATGTTTTCCGTTGCACTACCATTTATATTAATGCAAAATGCTGTAAGTTCCATTGATGAAAATATTAAGATGGGCAAGATTTCTGGGTCCTATTTTAGATCTCCACTTGAAGTAGAGCCGATGACAAGTAGAAAGCAGATAATTTCTTGGAACGGATGATGAGCCACCCAAAATAACTGCTGGGTACTGCCAAGCATCAGGCATTGATCGAAATAGATCAGTGAATGGACAAACACTGCACGACACATCTTCAACCAGGGTGTTGATGACCTAGGATTACAAGAGCAAATTCCAAAGACATCAAGAAAGTTGTTTTTCTTTATTTCTGCAGAGGAAGATATAACATGTATGTTACTCCTTCAACAAAATCTCTGCATTCTTGACATTAATACTGTTCCAAATGGGTCAGGATCTGAACTGCAAAGAGTACTGGGACTTCAAAAAATCAGCATATGTTATTGACTGCATGCAAATTTAGTCCACAGCCCAGTTTCAATCGACCTTGAGGCCAATATTTTCTGGCTAACAGGATTGAATGGCTAATTTTGCACTGAAACTTTCTTGAGTTCTTGTCACTCTGTGAGATGAATGGAAAAAAATTGGAAATAACACTGATATTCTAATTCTATTGTATTTCTAACTAAACATTTTAAACAGTGAAAAGATTATGGAATTATTTTAAATAATAATTTTAGATTTCCTTGCATGTAGATTTCCATTTGTCACTGCTTCCATACTAATGAACCATTTGTAAAAGTTAAACATTACCTTAATAGTACAGAATACAAAATATTTTTGCCTCAAATCACACAATGTCAGTTAGAGTTCATGTTATTCTAAAAGTCACTGCATTCTTGCAAATGATTACTGCAAGAACAAGTCTAAATCTCCTTTCATTCACTAGAATGGAATACTGATATAGAACGCCATAGTAATTATTCTCAGATATGTATGCTGTTGTGCATTTTGCATTACGAACAATGTGACACTAAACCACTGAAAGCACATTATACAATTTGTAGGCAAAGTAATTACAATAATTGGAAGATTTCAATGAAAATAAAGTTCAGATTACTTTGAGAGAAAATCGAGTCATAGACTTGTGCAGATAAGTAATAAATGCTTTGACCCACGGCATTTGTGGAAATCTTTCTGCTCATCTATAACCCCCTTTGCCTATATTAGGAATACTAGAATCATAGAAGTGAATACTACTACCATTGGTATGGTAAGGGAAGAAGCCGTTGGCTCATTGATCCATACTGGAAAACAGTAAAAGATTCTCAGTGTGCTTGGTTGATTCAAAAGAGAGGCTTGCACCATTCTTAGGGCGTCTTCCAAAAATTCATTTTATTTTTGACCATGTAGAACAATATACCTCGTGTAAAATGAAATTATGGAGAAAATAAAATGGGATTTGCGTTGGATTAGTGCTTCTTCTTCTTGCATATGGCATGCACAGCTTAAAGTTGTAGGACAACTTTATTTGTTCTATTTGATCTTATTTGATTATGCATTTGATTGCATTCGTTAAAACAGGGCGGACCACGTGAAGGTTGCAGACTTCCACCCCGGATTAGTGCTTCGTGAATCAAAACACTCAGTGAAAAGTCAGCAAAAGTACTTGGGGAAAATGGAAGAAGTCCCTACACTGGAGGGAAACTTCCCTGAAAATGTATTGATGTTCACAGAAATCCTAGAAAAAGATTATCAGTTTCTAGGCTTTATAATCATTTAACATCAATGTTATTTATACTAAAATTCATAACTGCATAATCTGTTTATAAATATACCTGCAGATGCTTCAAACTTCAGTGAGAAATCTTTGTAATGAGAAAAATCAAATTCAACCTTAATGGGCGATTCTATTAAGTTGAGTAAAGTGAATGGAATCACTGAAGTCGCACCACAGTAGATGCCATAGAACATGAAATATTTCTGCATACAAAGAAAGTAAAATGAATTATTTAACATAGATAACTACATAACATAAATCAGT
The DNA here is from genome assembly GCF_028641065.1 of Leucoraja erinaceus. Taxonomy (NCBI): domain Eukaryota; kingdom Metazoa; phylum Chordata; class Chondrichthyes; order Rajiformes; family Rajidae; genus Leucoraja; species Leucoraja erinaceus. Next base: position 13,069,341 of record NC_073389.1, on the reverse strand, counting down.
CCTAAGTAAATAGTTAATTGTTAGTTATATTTTTATAAACATTAGCAAATACAGCTACTTTGGGCATGAAAAGAATATGTGATCGTAATATGCAATTTCCTGGAAACAGTTTCATCAAATGGCTGTCCAACATTTAAATGAGCATTCTAGTAAATTTAATGCCAGAATAAAATTTCCTCGTGTTTTAGTTGCTTATTATGTTTGTTAAAAATGTGTACAATAATGGTAAGCAAATCTAGAGAAATTACAAAAAAAACAATCAGAAAGTCGGCCAAATAATTGCTCGATGAGATTTGTAGTCTTTGTTTAATGACTATTTGAAAGACTAATGATGTGTTTACACTGTTTCAATTACATGTGTGTGCGTGCGTGTGTGTGTAAAAAGTCATAAAGTGTTTCATAGAACCATAACCAAACAAATCTTGACATCAAGCCGTACAATTAGAGTAGCTTAAAGTGTGGCTTAAATACACAATTTACTTAGTATTAAATAATTGTACAAATGTAATAGAGTCTGCACAGTGTATATTCAGCCTCTTCATGCTAACTTTGATTATTTTAACCAGAGGTCTTCAAAGGACAATTAGCCACTCAAAATACAGGTCCATTAATCTTTATTTGTCTGGAGTTAAGGATCAGGAATCTGAACAATAATACATAATTCAAAGTAAATATAAACCAGTTAAACACTAACCAGATTGATTTCAGCCATCGGTTGTATCACTGATCCTCCAACCCGTAGTTTCAACATATTTGAATTGCGAATGTCTACCTGAGAAAATAGCATGAATATTTAAATAGAAAATACTAAATCTCAACATCTGGTAAACATTTTTAGCATAACAGAGATTGTTGATCTCTGTTGAACAGAGATATTGGTGTTAGTTCATTGGTTGTTAACCATAAAAGTAAAGCCCGTCCCACTTGGGCGACCTCCACCGCGACCTCTGGCGAGTTTGCCCGTGACCCATAGTCGCGGCAAGGTCACCACGAGGTCATAGGAGGTCTTCGTCAATCTCCTTCATGGTCGAGTGGTCTCCGCGTAGTCGAGTCTTCAGCTAGGTCATGGCGTATTTTTCATTATGTTAAAAATTGACCGCGACTAAAAATAGGTCGCCGTGGGGAAAAAATCAATTTTTTTTTGTCGTAGGTCTAGTCGAAGCCGGTCGTAGTAGGTCGTGATGCTAGTCGTAGGTAGTCAAAGGTGGTCGAAGGAAATAGCTCCAGGGTGAAAAAAAATCAGTGGGAAAAAAAGGTAATTTCAACAGCAGAACGTCACCTCTTTCACTCCAAGTCATGTTCATTCATAGCTGGTGAGTTTTTTGGAGAGGAGACGTGTATGGCACCAAAAAGGCAGCAGCGCAAGGGGAGGACACAACCCTCAAAAAAACCTGCCATGCAGGTGTTGCCCACCCAGGAGGAGGAGTGGCAGGAGGTGATGCCACAGGAGGTGATAGTGCAGGAGGATGTAGCCCTGCATGAGAGACCCCTGGAGGTGGAGACCAGGGTATATGTCCCCAACACCACCCCATCCTTCACTGCCTCATTTGAAGGCAGCAAAGCAGCCCTGTCTCCTGTGTCTGACACAGCATCAGAGGCAGATGCCCCATTGGTGGTGGGGGAGGGCTGGAGGAAGGTTACAGCTTCACCAGGCAGCAGGAGGGGGACCTTGAGGAATGGTTCCAGCAGAATGCTATCCTGTATGAAAAGGAAAATGAGGGGTACAGGGTCAGGGACAAGAATGGCATGCTTGCCATCCACTGCCCCACATGTGTGCTTAAAGTTCCATCTTTTGTCAAAGCCCAGCGCCACTCTCTTCCAGTCATCTGGTGTACTGGGACAGTCCATCACATCATCTCCATTCCCCCATTGAGACCTCTTCATGTGCTTCCTCTTCACCCTTGCTCTTCCCTTTCTGTCTTTGTTAAAAGGCTCCTGAAGCAAAAGGGCTACTGCAAACAGCAGTAGTTGTATTTTTACTATCAGCCTCCAAACTAGTTTCTTCCTTGCTTGCATGGTTCAGAATGATTTTTTTTTAAACCTGGGAGGCATTTATTAGTGAGAAAAAATGCAGACATGACATCATTTTATCAGGTGATCATTTGACCTGTAGACACTCGTCATTGGTCGCTGTTGGTTTTCAGTGTTGTCCTCTGAGGTGGAAGGGGGTCATGGTACTCTCTAGAATACTCTCTAGAATTTAGAAGATTGAGAGGGGATCTTATAGAAACTTACAAAATTCTTAAGGGGTTGGACAGGCTAGATGCAGGAAGATTGTTCCCGATGTTGGGGAAGTCCAGGACAAGGGGTCACAGCTTAAGGATAAGGGGGAAATCCTTTAAAACCGAGATGAGAAGAACTTTTTTCACACAGAGAGTGGTGAATCTCTGGAACTCTCTGCCACAGAGGGTAGTTGAGGCCAGTTCATTGGCTATATTTAAGAGGGAGTTAGATGTGGCCCTTGTGGCTAAGGGGATCAGGGGGTGTGGAGAGAAGGCAGGTATGGGATACTGAGTTGGATGATCAGCCATGATCATATTGAATGGCGGTGCAGGCTCGAAGGGCCGAATGGCCTACTCCTGCACCTAATTTCTATGTTTCTATGTTTCTATGCCCATTCACGGAACAATTTGCCAGAGACCATCCTCGAGTAAAACATACATGGTCGAAGCCAATCTTCAACATAGTCGAAGGAGTTCGAAGGAGGTCTTCTTCATAGTCAAGAGAGGTCTTCAACATAGTCGTAGGAGGTCGTACACATAGTCGTAGGTCACAGCGACCTTGATTTTTAAAAAAGTCGCTTAAGATCGCCGGAGGTCGCGGTGGACGTCTCCTAAATGGGACAGGCCCTTAATACTATTAAAATAGATGTGCATGTATTTCAATTTACCTTTAGTCTGGTATCAAATTTGAAAATTGTAGTTGGGTGGAAGAAAATATTTAAACATGTAAAACCTCCAACAGGTATTACTCCATGAGTAGGAATTACTGTCATACCAGGCACACAATTCTCATTGCTGACCTATTAGGAGAAAGAGTTGCATAAAAAAAATTATTGCTTTATTCTTAAAAATACAAATTAATACTGGGTTACTTTCTCAATGAACAGAATTAAAAAACGGAGTGGTTACATTGAATGTGTGTAGCCTTGATTAGAGTGCGCAATCTAGTCTCCATATTTTTTCTTAATCAATATCTTTTTTATTTAGTTTTCAGGACATAACAAAGTGCAAAGTTGTCCATTTGTTACAGACAGAGTGAACGAAAAGAATAAATAAAAAACAACTTATGCCAACATATAACAAGACAACAACAATAAAAGGATAACGAGATAACAAAAATAATCCCTCCCCAGTCACTGCCAGTGAGCATATGCAACTATCAGCATGTCTCCATATTTTAAAGAAGATAAAAGAGCCTATGAAAAAAATGCAAAAATATTACAAGGATGAAAACTGAGAAGTTGTACCCATCAAAACTTTGAACAAGCTTGGGCTTCTCTGGAGGCTGCAGTGAGATTTAAGAAAGGCATTTCAATACATGAAGGAATTTGAGAGTGTTGTCCTTGAGAAGATACATCTACTTGTGAGAAAGCCAAACCTGAGATCATAATTATGAAATAGGTAATTTATAAATGCATTCAGGAAATCAGGATAAATTCTTTACTTGGGAATTCGATAGAATTTAGAACAGAGTAATTGAGGCAATGAACAAGAAGAACGCGAGGCAAAAAAGGAAAAAAAAAATAGGATTAGATAAAGCAAAACGGGAAAAATACATATTTGCAGAATCAACACTGAAGGGAGTATTTGGGTTAACCTGACTGTTCATGTGCTATGAAAGGCTTGCATTTCAATAGCAGGTTTTACAACAAGTTCTATGATCTATGCTCGGGAATTCACAATTGTTTTTACAGACAATTAAGTATCTTATATAGAAGACACAACAGCCAATTTTCACATAATTAGCTCTGACAGACAGCAATATGATAATGACCAGATACCGTGCTTCTAATATAATTCCGACTGAGGGATATATTTGCACCCAAGACACCAGGAATAATTCCCTTCCTTTTCTCATATCACATCTTTTACATCCACTACAATAAATGGTACTTGCAGCACTCATTCAGTAGTACATCTAAGCTTCAAACAAGATTTATGTGCTCAACTATTGAAATGTGACTTAAATCCACAACTTTTTAACTCAGTCAAGAATGTTACCCACGGGGCGCACAGCTAATAATTAATACAAGGAAACATGTTCCTGCATAACCAAATTTTACAACTTTCAAATTTTGCTTTCCTCATTTCTATCTCACAGCTTCTACAAAAGTAACCCATAGAAAAGGTAATTTTTTAAACAATTATTAGACATTTTAGACATTCAACTGCACTGCAAATAATATAGCTTTTTTGTTGCCTGAAGATACATTAGAACATAAATTATACTTTCTAATGTGGTTAATTCTCACATTTTATATAGTGCAAGTCAGTTTCTAATTTTATGGTACGCATATTATAACTCCCATATTAGGAATGTAACTGTTTTGCGAGGAATTCTTTATTTCGCATCTGCCAGTACCTTCAAATTTATAGTGTAATTATTACTAAAGTGTTTATTCTACAAAGAATAGATTGCAAGAGTAATGCGAGTCTCTACTCCACATTCCTATTTCCACTAACCTCCTTATGTTACAACTCCCTACAACACAATACCCTCTCCCACACTTCTTGCTGTTGGCAGTGATTCCATTTTGGGCCTTCTTTCCACATTTTATTTCTATACCTCTCCACTTCCACATATCTCTCACCACTTGAAAAATCTCATCAAAATATGGTTTTCATTGGAATGCTTCCTCTCATATACATCTTCGGCTATTCTTGGTGTGAAGGACTTTAAGAAGTTTCATGATATTAAACTGAAAATAATTTGTGGAAAATATCACTTTTCAAATAATGCAGATGACGTCCTTTCATCCATTCCCTCTCCCCAAAACTCCCCACCCAAAAGAATATGCGTACTATATATGACCAATGTAAGAAAAACTGATATAGTTCAACATTTTTCTTAAACTACATGTCAATTTATTTTTAGTTTTTATACACTTCCAGCAATATTTAAAAAAATTAAATAACTAAATATAGTAATAGACCCAACTGAAGAGTAAGTTAATGACATACCTTAAAGTACGCATGGTTTTGCCCCTGATTTTTGATAACAGCTACCTTTGTGATACTTATGTTCAAAGCGGCAGAATTAAAAAGCACACGATTCTCAACAAAGTGAACATTAATTTGACCAAGCTGTAAATTAAAAAAACATATAAAGTGGTTTTGGAGGTTAACAATGGTAAGACCTAAAATATGCAACAATTCTGACAGATATAACAGTTCAACACTGGACTTTGAACTTCAAATCAGAAAATATAATGGCTGGCAAATGTGGCCATATTTTTTTGTGCATTATTTAAACACAATTAACAGTGGAGGAAGTTAAATAAAATTGGGTTGATTATCTGGGTGCACTGCATATTTCATTGCACTGACACATGGAGGACACAGGACATGTGCAATAATGTCCAATGGCTTCAATACACAATTGGAAGTTACATAAATTATTTGCAATGCACAGAGTGGCCCTGAACCTCCTTGTGGCACATGCCATGCCTACAAAATGTAGCCATTCTCTCTGATCTTTTCTGTCATGAAATGCCACCTTTTAAGGTAATGTTCCTCGATATTGGGGAAATATGCCAAGTGCTCTCAGAATATTCTGAGTGAATTAGGCCTCCTGATCCAGGCCCTTCTCCACCTTTTTTCTCGTATCAGGTAGCCCTGTTCAAATGATCCCCCTGCCTATTCTCCATATAATATGAAAAGCCCATGAAACACTGATCCAAAAATAGTGAGTGAAGTATCCACGAATAAATGTTGGTGCTGGCCAATAATTTTTGTCTCTCAATATGCTGCAGCAATGCACCAGTATCCAAACAACACTAGAAATAATTGATAATCCCTTTAACAAATCCCGAGTTAGGTTGGACAGAAGCTTGCAACCTGTTGGAACAAATCGGTTATCAAGTATGGCCATGTTTTATCATTGACTATCTGGCAAGATTGTACACAGCATATTTGTCTGTGTACAAAAAAAAACAAAAAAAAATTTTAAAAAATGGCGCAGCCCTGTCCAGTCGCCGTTGTGGCAGCTCCGCGAAAATTGTGTGTGTTTTTAACTTTTATGTTCCTTTTTAACTTATTTCTAAGTTCTAACTCCCTAGTACTAACAAAGTATGACAGGGAAACCCTCTTAAATCTAAACTCCAGGGCAAACGGAGACTTTTTAAACTCTTTACTCACTGATCCAGCATGGCCAGCAGAGATCAGCAGAAGCTGCTGCAACAACAAAGGGAGCTCGGCTGCAAGGAAAACCCGGAGAAAACATCGAGGGAAGCGGGGGGGGATTCGGAATAGGCTGAGAGCCCAAGCCTTTCGTCCCCCTCTGCCCAGCATTCTTCTGGCGAATGTCCAGTCCCTGGAAAACAAGCTGGATGACCTCAGGGCGAGGATCAGATTCCAGCGGGACATAAGGAACTGCAACATCCTCTGCCTGACTGAAACATGGCTGACCTCACTGATTCCGGATCAGGTAATCTGCCCAACCAAGTCCTTCACTGTCCACCGTGCTGACAGAACAGAAGCATCTGGGAAATCCAAGGGTGGAGGAGTCTGCTTCATGACCAATAACAACTGGTGCAACCCTGGAAATATCAAGATGCTTTCCCGTTCCTGCTCGCCGGACCTGGAGCACCTGACAATCTCATGCCGCCCATTCTACCTTCCCCGGGAGTTCGGCTCAGTGATCGTCACAGCCGTCTACATTCCACCGCAGGCGGACACCGACGTGGCACTATCGGCCCTACACGATGTGCTATGTCGACATCAAAACAAGTACCCGGATGCGGCTATGGTGGTGGCTGGAGATTTTAATAAATCAAATCTCAAGAAGGTCATGCCGAACTTCTACCAACACATCACGTGTGCCACCAGGGGGGAGAGAACTTTGGACCACTGCTACACACCGTTCAGGAAAGGCTACAAGGCCGTTTCACTCCCTCCCCTAGGAAAATCTGACCACGCTGCTATTTTCCTGTTGCCGGAGTATAAACAGAGGATAGTTCGGGAAGCGGTAGAGACGAGGGACGTAAAGCGGTGGTCCGACCAGTCAGAGGCCATGCTGCAAGATGCACTGAGTGATGTCGACTGGAATATGTTCGAAGCAAGTTCCAGTGACGTCAGTGAGTTCGCGGAAGCAATCATGGACTTCATCGCAACAATAACCGACAACATCGTCCCCACGGTAAGGGTAAGCACCTTTCCGAACCAAAAACCGTGGGTAGACAGGTCTGTTCGTGTGGCCTTGAATGCTCGTACCGCTGCCTACAACTCGGGCTTGGCATCAGGAAACATGGACGTCTACAAGGCAGAGTCCTACCGACTGCGAAGGGCGGTGAAGGACGCAAAGAGAAGGTACAGGGACAAGATGGAGTTACACATGGAGCAGCAGGACACCCGAAGCCTTTGGCAGGGGCTACGGATTGTAACCAACTACCGAAGCACCCCTCCCTCACCCGCATGTGCCGGCACCTCCCTAGCTGACGACCTGAACTCCTTCTACGCTCGTTTCGAGAGGGGCAACACCACTCCAGGTCTGCCGACTATCGACAATACCGACAGCGGGCTGGCTAACGAAGCTGAAGGGAGGAATATGCACACATTCTCGCTGTCCGAGCACGACGTGAGGAGGGCACTGACACGGGTGAACACGAGAAAAGCTGCAGGCCCCGATGGCATCTCGGGGCGAGTACTCAAGTCCTGTGCTACGCAGCTAGCTCCAGTGCTCACTACATTATTCAACCTCTCCCTGGACAAGTCCGTGGTCCCTGCCTGCTTCAAAAAATCCATCATTGTACCGGTACCAAAAAATGCCTCCCCAGCCTGCCTGAATGACTACCGTCCGGTGGCCCTTACCTCGGTAGTCATGAAATGCTTTGAGAGGCTGGTGAAGAATCACATCTGCGCCTTCCTCCCTCGGAACATGGACCCGTTGCAGTTTGCATACCGTCCGAACAGGTCCACGGACGATGCGGTCTCCCAGGTCTTGCACACCGCTCTCTCCCATCTGGACAGCCAGAAGGGGGGCTACGTGAGGATGCTGTTCATAGACTACAGTTCAGCCTTCAACACGATAGTCCCCACCAGACTGGCCGGGAAGCTACTGGAATTGGGGCTCAACACCTCCCTGTGTGCCTGGGTCCTGGACTTTCTCACCACCAGGCCCCAGGTAGTCAAGATGGGAGGGAATACATCGAAGTCCCTCACCCTGAGCACAGGATCGCCCCAGGGTTGCGTCCTCAGCCCCCTATTGTACTCCCTGTACACACATGACTGTGTGGCTAGGTTCAGCTCCAATTCAATAATTAAGTTTGCTGATGACACTGTGGTGGTGGGCCTGATCTCAGACAATGATGAGAAGGCCTACCGGGAGGAGGTGGCTGATCTAGCACTCTGGTGCCAGGAGAACAGCCTCCTCTTGAACATCAAAAAAACGAAGGAGCTGATCATGGACTTTAGGAGGGCACATCATCCGAGGACGTAAACTCCATTGAGTATAAATGGGGATCCTGTGGATAGGGTGAACTGTTTTAAATATCTGGAGTCCGCTCTTGAGGAGGGCATGGTCTCACACGCCTCAGCTGGCGAGTGGCAATGCAGCGCCTTTACCACCTCAGGCAATTGAGGAAATTCAGAGTGTCTCCGAGGATCCTACAGTGCTTCTACGCAGCGGCGGTGGAAAGCATCTTGTCCGGGAACATTACCATCTGGTTCGGGAATTGCTCTGCCAAGGACAAGAAGGCTCTGCAGAGAGTAGTGCGTTCGGCCGAACGCACTATGGGAACTTCACTCACCCCCCTGCAGGAACTATACAACAGGAGGTGCAACTCCAGAGCAAACAAAATCATGAGAGACCTCTTCCACCCCTGCAACGGACTGTTCCAGCCGCTATGGTCAGGCAAACGCCTCCGTTGCCATGCAGTGAGAACGGAGAGGTTGAGAAGGAGTTTCTTCCCAGAGGCAATTCGGACTGTAAACGCCTTTCTCACCAGGGACTAACTCTACAGAACGTTTTTCCTTCTATTATTTATTATGTAAAAGAATATGTGTGTTATGATTGTGTTTATAATTTGTTTGGTTGTTTTGTTGTTTGTCTTTTGCACAAAAGTCCGCGAGCATTGCCACTTTCATTTCACTGCACATCTCATATGTGTATGTGACAAATAAACTTGACTTGACTTGACTTGACTTGTCTCCTATTTGTATCTTTCTGTCTGTGCAGTTCAAGAACAATAGCATTAATGCATATGAGTGCTAAATGTCATTGAAAAAGCAATCTACCTGCCAAAGCAATCTACCTGCCATAAATCTACCTGTAGCTATTTAGTCAGTAATGGAGATCCATACTAAAATATCTTATAAAAATGAGCAGAGCAGATGATTTGCTTGCAAGATAAGATAATTATGTCCACTCTTATTATAGTGATAAGAAGCAGAGCTACGTAAAGCAGGTCTCCCCACTACACATCTAGACTACGTAAAGCAGGTCTCCCCACTACACATCTACAAACTTTTTATAGGGGGGCAGTCGAGAGCACATTAACCAACGGCATCACTTCCTGGTTCGGGAGCTGCAAGGCGTACGAACGGCACCAACTTGACAGGATTGTGAAGACCACCAGCAGGATTATTGGTGCTCCACTCCCTTTCTTGCTGGACATATACAGAGACAGAGCTATCTCCATCATCAAAGATCCCTACCACCCATCGCATCACATATTCTCCATCCTGCCATCTGGGAAGAGGTACAGGAGCATTAGCTGCAAAACCAGCAGGATGCTCCTCAGCTTCTTCCCGCAGGCTATAAGACTGATAAACGGACTTAGCCCCCTGCCAAAGTATCGCGCACCAACCACCAACCTGGACACACTGCAGCAGCTGTCGATCGGAACGCCTGGTGATGTTTAGTAGAGAGTAGAGTGTTTAATTTAATTTGTTCATGATATATGTATTTTTCATTTCTATTTACTTGTTGTTATTTGTACTGCACACTGAACGGACACTGGTTGAGCAAAGTTTTTTTGTTTCCTCTGGGTATGTGAGTACTCAGGAAATAACAATAAAGATATACTGATATACTGATACTGATACTGAAGTAGACACTCACTTATAATGACTGCGAGTACACGAGTGACAATCACAACTTCCCCAGATCATGCAGCAAGGTTACTAATTTCAGCAGCTTCAACTTCATCAAGATGAAGCTGGTGCCGGTACAAAAAATATGCTTATGTTGTCCATGCAAATTCACATTTAGGTGATGAATCATCCAGCAGTTCATTCTCCCTAATATCACCCATCTGATCATTCAGATTAGGGATGCCCCCTTAAAACATGGCAAATTGCACCTATTAGGAACCTAAGATGTGTAGTTTAAGAACGAGTGCAATTTGGCATATGATAGCTAAAGTATCATTCACTAAACAATCCACATGCTGTAGATTTGTGTTTAAGAGGGAACTGCAGATGCTGGAGAATCGAAGGTTACACAAAAAAGCTGGAGAAACTCAGCGGGTGCAGCAGCATCTATGGAGCGAAGGAAATAGGCAACGTTTCGGGCCGAAACCCTTCTTCAGACTGATCGGGGGCGGGGGTGGGTGGGGACAAGAAAGGGAAAAGGAGGAGTAGCCCGAAGGCTGGGGGATGGGAGGAGACAGCAGGGGGGCTGAGGAAAGGGAGGAGACAGCAAGGACTAACAAAATTGGGAGAATTCGATGTTCATGCCCCCGGGGTGCAGACTCCCCAAACGGAATATGAGGTGCTGTTCCTCCAATTTCCGGTGCTGCTCGCTGTGGCCATGGAGGAGACCCAGGACAGAGAGGTCGGAGATGGAGTGGGAGGGGGAGTTGAAGTGCTGAACCACCGGGAGGTCAGCTTGGTTATTGCGGACCGAGCGGAGGTGTTCGGCGAAACGATCGCCCAACCTCCGCTTGGTCTCACCGATATAGATCTGCTGACATCTAGAGCAGCGGACGCAATAGATGAGGTTGGAAGAGATGCAGGTAAACCTCTGTCGCACCTGGAACGATTGCTTGGGTCCTTGAACGGAGTCGAGGGGGGAGGTAAAGGGACAAGTGTTGCATCTCTTGCGGTTGCAAGGGAAAGTGCCCGGGGAGGGGGTGGACCGAGAGGGAAGGGAAGAATTGACAAGGGAGTTATGGAGGGAGCGGTCTTTGCGGAAGGCAGATATGGGGGGAGATGGGAAGATGTGGCGAGTGGTGGGGTCACGTTGGAGGTGGCGAAACTGACGGAGGATTACTTTTTGTATGTGACGGCTGGTGGGGTGAAAGGTGAGGACTAGGGGGACTCGGCCCTTGTTGCGAGTGCGGGGATGGGGAGAGAGAGCAGTGTTGCGGGGTATGGAAGAGACCCTGGTGCGAGCCTCATTTATGGTGGAGGAGGGGAACCCCCGTTCCCTGAATAGTGAGGACATTTCAGATGTCCTGGTGTGGAACGCCTCATCCGTGGAGCAGATGCGGCGTAGACGGAGGAATTGGGAGTAGGGGATGGAGTCCTTACAGGAAGCAGGGTGGGAAGAAGTGTAGTCCAGATAGCCATGGGAGTCAGTGGGTTTATAGTGTATGTCGGTCAGAAGTCTATCACCTGCAATGGAGATAGTGAGGTCAAGGAATGGTAGGGAAGTGTCGGAAATGGTCCAGGTGTATTTGAGTGCCGGATGGAAGTTAGTGGTGAAGTGGATGAAGTCAGTCAGTTGTGTGCGGGTGCAGGAGGTGGCACCAAAGCAGTCGTCGATGTAGCGGAGGTAGAGGTCGGGGATGGGGCCCTGGTATGTATTGAACAAGGATTGCTCGACGTAACCTACAAATAGGCAGGCATAGCTGGGGCCCATGCGTGTGCCCATAGCTACGCCTTGTATTTGGAGGAAATGGGAGGAGTCGAACGTGAAGTTATTGAGGGTAAGGACCAGCTCCGCTAGGCGGAGGAGAGTGTCAGTGGCTGGGTATAGGTTGCTTCTCTGGTCGAGGAAGAACCGGAGGGCTATGAGACCATCGTGGTGGGGGATGGAGGTGTAGAGTGATTGGACGTCCATGGTGAAGATGAGGGGGTGAGGGCCTAGAGAATTGAATGCGCGGAGACGACGGAGAGTGCTGTAGATTTGTGTCAGCTGTTCAGTCAGAAATGGAGACACTTTTGAATGCTCCACCCAGAGGTTCCAGTGTGTTCATTGTATGCGTGTTTGGCACAACAGTGTGAGTCAGTGAACTTTGCAGAGTGTAGGTAATCAGAAACATTTAAACAATGCCAAATATATTTAAATTAAAAAAAACTAAAATTAACAAATTAAAACAAACAGACTTAAACCATCCAGTGTGGTGAATAAATGATATATTTGCCAGCCATGACAGACACAAGGCTGAGAGGTCAAACGTGAAGTATATCTGGTGACACAGCTCAGTACAATCACTCTACAACTCTGCATTCAGCCTCAAGTCTAGAAGCCAAGCTAAAGATCAAATGAATTGGCACCTGACATCAAAAGCATCCCATACTTTCATACATATGCATGTTAAATAGCAAAGGATAAATGGGGCAGGTGCAACTGTAGAATCACCTCCCACATCAGAGTAAGACCTAGCATAAAGCAGATAAGGCATCCTTTTATAACAAAGAGAATGCAATTTACATTCAATGGTAAATAATGATAACAATGTATACATTTAAATTCCATTCATACAAAATAACTTAAAAGTGATCTGCACAAAAAAATAAAATGTTGTACCTCGACAGCACACGTCAATCTGATCTTGTTCCCCTCATGCACAATAAGATCAAAATCACCTTTCACAGGGGAGAAAAATGATGCATGCCAGACAACTTCACATTCCAAATCATTAAATGCACCAACAACACCTGCATTAAAAAAAGTACAAAATCAGTATCTTAATGCTTAGGTCAATTATATAAATGGGGAATAAACGTTACCTTTGAAATGAGGTGATTTTTTTCCCCCTTGTAATGTATCAATGACTGATTACAGGATTTATAGAATGAAATTGCTGAAAATTAGATGATTCAACCCATTCCACCAGTGCTGACTCTCCTGAAAGAGTTCCAGCAATAAGAATACTCTTCTTTCTTCTGTTCTCCCACATAGCACTGAAACCTTTTTTCCTACAAGTATTTATTCGCTTACTTTTTGAAAGCTGCTACTGAATCTGCTTTCACTATCCTTTAATGAACACATTTAAAATATCTTGCTGCTAAAAAAATAATATTCTCATGTCACCCTTAATTCTTCTGTTTGCCAACGTCAATCTGTATCTTCTACAACTGCTCTTCTCCCCACAGGAAATGTTTCTCCCCATTTACATCATTAAAACTATTTATAATCTTGAAAGTCTCTATCACATCACCGTTTAGCCTCCTCTGTTCTGATGATAAAGACTACAGTTTGGAATCATAAGAGAGATATAGCATGAAACTGGCCTGACCCTTCAGCTCATCAGGCCCATGCCAACTGTCAACCACCCAATTACACAAATCCTACAATAATCCCATTTTTATTCTACCCACATTCTTATCGACCTTTGTTTGAAAGCATAGATAGGTGATGATTCAGATTGGGACTCTTCTTCCTGGCTCGAAACGTCACCTATCTATGTTCTCCAGCGATGATGCCTGGCCCGCTGTGTTGCTCTAGCACATTTTGTCTTTTTTTTGTAAACCAGCATCTGTGGTTTCTTCTGCCTGCACCCTTTGCCAGCTAGCTCTGGCTCCTTCCCTTCCCATCACCACTTTATCCTTGCAATCTCCATACCAGTCTTTCAGTCCAAATAAAGGATTCAACCATTGGAAGTAGGTGGCTGAGGAGGACCCTACACACTTTCTCTTTGGGAGACATGAGGAACATTCCTCTGCAGATGAGGTCATCAGATTTGTTTCTTGTCCTTTCTTATAACTGTGAAGATATTCGCAGTTATAGTATGTCAGATAACCCGTCATATCCTCCTCTTCCCGCATGCAGAAGATGAGATTGTGGATGTATGAATGAAAGTCATCTGTGTCACGATTTAGAATGTCCCCCGAGATACCATCTACATCCAAGATACAAAACCTATGACCCAGAAAAAACAGTTTTCAATACCATCCTTTGAGCTTCTGAGATTTGGACGAACTACGGCTGGAACCACAAAATCCTCCAACTGGACAAGCAGGTTATGCAATACCATATGAGCATTCTCTAAAACACCAAACACCCCGCATTGACCCTAATTACTGCTAATCAACTTTATTGGGGATATGATCTCCAGCAGCAGTAGACACTTTATTATGAATGATCACTGGAATTGCAAGATGAACAGAAAGAAAGATATGCAGATTTTCTCAAAATCTACTTTCTGAAAATGTGCAATAGATGCTAAATCCATGGCTAAAATGACACAACGTGAAAGAGCAATGAGATCCTCATATCCTTGTGTGTCAAAAGCACACAGTTGCCCTCATAAATGATAGAAGAGGACCGTCTTCTGAATGTCCCCGGCTCTCTGTCCGAGTGCCCTCTGTCAACCCTATTTTATAAAATCTATTGGTCTATCACTGCCCTCACCAGTAATCTCAACTCCCAATGGAATCCAGCTGAATTGAGCAAGTCATCCTTGATCTCCAGGGCCTGCCTAAGAAAAGTATATTTGATTGAATGGTTTGCAATGTTCATAAAAATTAAATGTGCCTTTTTTTTACACAGAGAGTGCTTGACATTTGGAATTTACTGTTAGGGAATGTAATTAAGTCACATTTTGTTTAAAGAAACATCTCGACAGTCACATAAATAGACAAGGCACAGAATTACACACAACTAGTGCTGGCAAATGGGATTTGTGTAAATGAGCAAAAAGGTCAGCATGGATGTGGTAGACTGAAGGCCCAATTTCTGTGCTCTACTTTTCAATGACTGTCAGACTTGAACAGCTAAGTGCATGGGATTATGGAGGAGTGTATGATAGAATAGAAGCTCTAACTAACAAAAGTTGTTATTTAGTAAATGATGTGCAACTATTAAATTGAGCAGTATCTGAAGCTTCCACTACATTTGACAAGGTGTGAGATTTGGAGATGCATTCACTGATATTGATTGTTTATGTGAAGTCATTAAACATCTTGCAGAAGTGTATCTAGTTCTTCTGTATTTGATTCTCATCATTGGCATCCCAGGCTATCTGTTTCTAATGACTTTTGGGTATGTGACTGAATGGTCCACTCACATTGCACAATTTTTCACAAATTCCCAGGTGAGCTTCAGTTTATCCCCATCCAGAAGGCACTTCCTTTTTATGAAGTGCAAGATAGGTTAAAGGTATCCAGGCAATTTTTAACTATCAGTAGCGATTCACCATATTATTTTGCTGAAGAATCCATCCCCCATAGTGCAGTAGACATTAATTGGATGCTACACTGTAAACAGCAGGCAGCACAAAGTTGGCATATTGCCAAAGATATATTGATTAGGCAGCAATTAAATTTCAAAAGCTAACAAATTTAACACTCAGATGTCTTTTTCAATTAAGTTAGTTTGTTTCACAAAACTTCTCACAATGTACAAAACAATATTCAAGTACACTGATTTTATTAATATCTACCAATGAAAAGAAATGCCAGTCAGCAAATCAAATTCACTCCTTGCATAGACCGTCAGTGATCTGAAATAATTTTCCTGGAGCTATGAATAGTTAGAGGAAAATTTATAAAGAAGATGGGATTCCCTTTCAAAATTACAGATTTTTATAATACATGTACCACTTCAAAAATTTCCTCATTATAGGACATAATAAATTTTGGCTCGATCTACATTTGGCAAACATTTTCCCTTTTATTCCTTTTTTTAAAAACGCCCGTAGTTCCCAAAAACACATTCCAGGGACCTTTGTCAATGTTATTCTCAAAGAAGTTTACAAAACCTGTCCGATTGATTTACCCTCTAAAGTGCCTTTATCCTGACCAAACTCAGTTCATTTTTTACATTAGCTACCTCCATCAGGTCGGATGAAGAAAGCCATTCCCTCTTCTGTAAGTACTGGAATCCAGCTGAATTGAGCAGTGTAGTTTCTCCTGTTATAGAGCCGCACTGTTGTCCTCATGCCCGATTCATGCAGGAGCCCATAGTTTGGGGATAAAACCAGCTCATTGGTTGATAGCTCAAGTTCAACGCTAACCACACTTGCCATTACTAATATACGACCAGAATGGACGTTATTTATTCTGTAGGTAATTGATCTGCAAAATAAAAGAAAACTGACTGAAGTTTCAATAGTACAAAAATTAAAAAATGTTATGTTGTTATTTTTAGGTTCAAAATCTTGGAAATATATGATCTCATCTGTCCATTGCATGACTTTTTAAACATCCCCAAACTACACTGGCTACACAAATTTTATGAATATATGGTGGAAATTAAAATTCAGCAAATATTATCGTGAAAGAGAAGAAAAAGGCAACAAAAAGATTCATGATTATCCTGTAAAGAAACTCTCCGTTAAATCATATTAATTTCTGCTCCAAATCTGCATGCAATTATGAATAATTCAAAGCACATTTAAATTGTCCAAAGCAACTTCAAGATTCCAGGATGGCACCAAAAACTGGAGGTTATAACTGTTGAGGTCCCACTGGGGTCAACAGCATCCCCTAGTTTTTATTGAATGTAGCATTGATTTCTCTGTGTACATAGAGAGCATGATTAAGAATTTACAGATGATTACTAAAACTGAATGTAGTTGATGATGACGATAGCGATAGTGGATTGTAGGCAATTGACAATGGACTGGTTAGTTGACCACAAATTCAATCCAGAAAAGCATGCGGCAATGCATCTGAATACAGATGAAGAAAGTGAATACATTTAAAATGGCATTGTACTAAGTATGCATTGGAACATAGGGATTTTCTTTGGATGCCCACAAATCTTTGAGGTAACAGGATGGGTATATAAGATGGTTAAGAAGGCAATTTTGATACTTGCCTTTACCAGGTGAAGGATAGAACTTAAGAGCCAATGTCACTGAGAACTATTTAAAACAATAATTAAGCCACAGTGAGAGTGTACTGTGTACAATACGAGTCAAACCACCATAAAACTCTCCGCCATACAGGATAAATTTGTAAATGAGTTTCCAGGGTGATAATTTTTTAATTATAAAAAGAGCATGATTTGGTTGGGGAGACTAAGGGATGAATTGATATATGATCACAAAAGAGATGGAAGGCTGAATGATTTTTACTGTTGAATTTTCCTTGGATTTCTCAAATGGTACTTAAGCTTTGTTGATCGAACATCAGAAATTGGTAGAAACAAGGAACTGCAGATGCTGATTAATAAAGTGCTAGAGTAACTCAGTGGGTCGAGTTGCAT
Source organism: Leucoraja erinaceus (assembly GCF_028641065.1). Classification (NCBI taxonomy): domain Eukaryota; kingdom Metazoa; phylum Chordata; class Chondrichthyes; order Rajiformes; family Rajidae; genus Leucoraja; species Leucoraja erinaceus. The sequence goes on along the minus strand of NC_073389.1, from coordinate 13,051,800 downwards.
TTCTGGAGAACATGGATAGATGACATTTTAAGTCGAATCCCTTCTTCAGACCTGAATAATTGAATACTGGTTGTTACAATAGGAAATTTAAAATATCATTTTAAAGGCTTTATCAATCTTTCAATTAGTAAGTATCTAATGTGGAAGAAAGACGCACACGATATTTTCATCTGGAAACAATATTACAATTATGGTTATTCTTAACATGGCAGATTGATAAAAATAAGTTTGTTGCACACGGTTTCCACTGATGATTCTTATTCAGTTAACTCACAGAACAGAAATTGTGCAGTTAAGCAAGGACTTCATCAGAATCATCTACTGAAATCCATTCAGTTTCTTCATGAAGAATGATCATTTAAGCGAGTGACAGGAGCCTTTTAAATCATACTGTAAGATTTCAAAATTTCTGAAACTACACTATATAACCACTACCAAATGAGTTCACAAAATATTCACATAAAATATACTTGCTGCTGTTCTAAAATAACAAGGTTGTTAAATTTTATGCAATGTGCCTAGCACGACATCCAGCATCTCTGGAGAGAAGGAATGGGTGACATTTCAGGTCATGAACCTTCTTGAATTTCTTCTCTCCAGAGATGCTGCTTGTCCCGCTGAGATACGCCAGCATTTTGTGTCTATCTTGGGTTTAAACCAGAATCTTCGGTTTAAACCAGTTCCTTCTTTTTTCAGCTGTTTCAAACTGTTCCACAGATAGTAACTCCAATATGGTTCCTAACAAAGGGAACCGAAACAGAATTAAAAAAGAGATAAGCAGAAAAAAAAACACGAAGGACGGGTGTATAAGAAAAGAATGAAGAGAAATAAAATAATGGAAGCACCAGAGAGCGAAAATAGTTAAAAGAGAATGAAGAGTGACAATGATAGAAAAGAAGAAAGAAAAAGATATACAGTGAAAGACCAGGAAGGAAACAGGGAAGAAATAAGTAAATGTGGACAATGGTCCAGTAGTCAGAGAGGAAAAGTCAGGGAATAGAGTAAACCCAGAAGGAATGAAAGTAGGAAATATATGGAAGGCACAAAAGAAATGAAGAGTACAGAGCTATTCAAAACTGAAAAAAATGGTGAAAAATCAGAGAGGGTGGTGAGGGGTAAAATGAGAGGAAACTGAAAGGGTAGCAGGAAGGAAAAAGGCAGCTGGGGCAGAGAGCAAAGCAGAGAAAGAAATGCCGTAAATAAGAGAGAGAAAGTCCATCAAAGAGCAAAATTTCAGAGGGAAAAAGAAGTGTAAGACTAATGGGCCTGTCCCACTTAGGCAACCTTTTAGGCGATTGCAGCAGACTATGAGGTCGCCACACGTTCGCGGGTGGTTGCCGGGAGTCGCCTTCATGGTCGTGAGGAGTTCCCGCATTCTGGGAACTAGTCGCAGCCTCACCCGCTGAGTTTCTCCAGCATTTTTGTCTACCTCCTATGGATGCATTGGTGATCATTTTCCAATGTTCTCTCGGCTCTGGATCAGTGCCTGTGGACTTGAGGGTAGCTAATGTAACGCAACTTTTTAAGAAAGGAGGGAGAGAAAAAATGGGGCATTCTAGACCAGTTAGCCTTACATTGGTAGTCGGGAAGATGCTTGCGTTGATTATTAAAGATGTAATAGCAGCACATTTCGAAAGCAGTGACAGGATCAGTCAAAATCAGCATGGATTTATGAAAGGGTTTATGAAGCTTGACAAATCTTCTGCAATTTTTTGAGGATGTAATAAGTAGAATGGATAAGGGAAAGAACGTGAATGTGGTGTAACTGGACTATCAAAAAGCCTTTGACAAGGTCCCACACAAGAGATTAGTGTGCAAAATTAGAGCACATGGTATTGGGGGTAGGATATTGACATGGATAGAGAACTGGTTGGCAGACAGGAAGCAAAGAGTAGGAATTAATGGGAGGCAGTGACTAGCGTGGTGCAGCAAGGCTCGGTGCTGGGACCCCAGTTATTTACAATATACATAAACGATTTAGACGAGGAAAGTAAATGTAACATCTCCAGGTTTGCAGATGAAACCAAGTTTGGTGGCAGTGTGAGCTACGAGGAGGATGCTATGAGGCTGCAGGGTGACTTGGATAGGTTGGGTGAGTGAGCAGATGCATGGCAGATGCACCTTAATGTGGATAAAGGTGAGGTTATCCACTTTGGAGGCAAGAACAGGAAGGCAGATTATTATCTGAATGGTGTTTAAGAGGGAACTGCAGATGCTGGAGAATCGAAGGTTACACAAAAAAGCTGGAGAAACTCAGCGGGTGCAGCAGCATCTATGGAGCGAAGGAAATAGGCAACGTTTCGGGCCGAAACCCTTCTTCAGATTATCTGAATGGTGTCAGGTTAGGAAAAGGGGAGGTGCAACAAGACCTGGGTGTGCTTGCACATCAGTCACTGAAAGTAAGCATGCAGGCACAAAACCATGTTGACAATCCCTAATCAGCCCTTGTCCATCAGATTACTCTCCAGTAACATTACGACCACAGACGTGAAATTCACTGGCCTGTAATTCCCAGCCTTTTCCCTGCAGCCCTTCTTGAATAGAGGCATAACATTTTCCTCCCTCAAGTCTTTCGCCACCTCGCCTGTATTTAACGATGACTCATAAATCTCTGTGAGGGTATCTAGAATTTCCTCTCTAGCATCCCAGTGTCCTTGGATATATCTGATCAGGCCCATGAGATTTGTGGATCTTCAGGACCTTCATTACCTCTGCGACCATAATACTGACAGCTCTCAAGACACCTCCAGTGACTGACTACCTCAAGATCCCCCATCCTCCTGTCTTTCTTCATGGTAAAAACAGAGGTGAAACACTCATTGAGGACCATGCCCATCTCCTGTGGCTCCACACAGAGTTGACTGCTTTGATTCCTGATGGGTCCCACTCTCTCTCTGGTTACCCTTTTTCCCTTTATGTGCTTATAAAATCTCTTGGGATTATCCTTAATGCTGTTCTATATATTCAGCTGCTCTGTGCATTTCAGTACAGCTGACCAATAAGCATGTCATATAATGACAATCTTCCTGTAAAAACAATATTGCTAACTTTTTTTACTTACTTTCTCCCCAAACTACTTTCTCATTGTAAAAAAAATATTTTATACTTACTTCTGAAAAGGTCCCTTGATTATACTTTCGAACACCAGTGGTAGGTAAGCCGTAGACATGGGTGGGACAACCTGCGATAATGGACTGGATTCCCGCAGCTCTACACAAACAGTATCCACTTCAATTAAAATGTGTGTAGCTAAGTTGTTTACAATATTCAAATTCTGGGTTGATGATGAATGTGCACACACTGTGCCATAGTCAACGGTGGATGGGCCTGGTTAATAAAAAAGTATAATTTTAGCAAAAACAATTGAAAAATACTTTTGAGAAATACAATTATCTCTAATGAACGGTAATCATGCTGGGGGAGAGGTTATGTGGCCCTTGGGTATGTAATAAATCTTCCAAGATGAAAATGCACTTGTAACCTCCTACGAGGAATAAAATATAGATATTATACAATGTATAATCCAACATTATGGAGAGCATATTGAAACAGAAAATGCTGAAACCATTCAGCATGTCTGAAAGCATCCTTGGAAGGAGAATCGGGATTAATGTTTCAGGTCAGATACTTTTTGTCAAAAATGTCTGCGCTTTCTCATATTTGGTTTGTTAATTTCTGTATTAAATGGCAGAGTTAAAACATATCCTTTTGCCTAAAATATATTTAAAAATGAAGTAACATTTTTCAGTGAAAAGACGTGAACACAGAATTTAGAGGTTTATATCTCAGTTTATATTTGTTTATACCTTATACATGGAGGTTTATATCTCAGTTCAATAATGTTTTGTTCCAATTTCTAAACAAGGAAATATTTATTAATTCGCTGTCCAAATTCATGCACAAACAGGGTTTCAAGGTCTCAAGGTCAGTTTGTTGTCAAATGTACCAATTAAGGTACAGTGAAATTCAAATTACCATACAGCCATACTAAAAATAAAAGTAACAAGTCACACAACTACATAAAAGTTAACATGAACATCCACCACAGCGGATTCCACACATTCTTCACTGTGATGGAAGGCAATAAAGTCAAATTTTCTTCCTCTTTATTCTCCCGCAGTCGGGCCAGGTGAACCATCCACGGTCAGGGCAATCGAAGCTCTCGCAGCCGGCCGTCGAAGCTCCCACGACGGATGATCGAAGCTCTCGCAGCTGGCGGTCGAATCTCCCGCGATTGGGGCGGTCGAAGCTCCTGCGATTGGGGCGGTCAAGGCTCCTGCGGCTTGGAGTTCCCGAAGTCGGTCTCTGACCAGAGACCGCAAGCTCCACGATGTTAAAGTCCACAGGCTCCTGCAGTTGGAGCCCAGAGGTCGATCCCTGGCAATGGGATCGCGAGCCCTGTAATAAGTCCGCAGGCTTCCGTGGTGGAGCTCCCGAAATGGTCTCCAGCAAAGGCCGCCAACTCCTCAATGTTTGGCACAGTGCAGATGGAGATACGATACGGTTTCCCCTAACCTTCCCCCCCTCCCCCACCTCACATAAAACAAGCTAAAGAACACTAAAAACATACATTTAACACATACAAACAAACAACAAAGAAGGTAGGGACAGACAGACTGTTGGCGAGGCAGGCATTGCTGGCGCCAACAACTGTTAGAGTGAGATACTGCAATGTACACAGTTCTCTTGCAATCTACACAGTTTCAATAGAGGATGAGACAAAAATGTAACCAATAAAATAACAATTACAACCTCAACCAGTGATTGCTCCTTGCATCTAGTTTATTCTGTAATTGCTCCTTTAGGCTTATATTTAAATTGCATGCAGCACAATACATACATCTTGTAATTAGTTCTTTTTCTCTCGGTGCCAAAATGGATTATGTGCACCCACAGCTCTGTTATATTTTTACCTTGCAGTTTTATAGTCATGGAGTCATATAGCACAGAAATAGACTCGTTGGCACTGAGTCTGTGCTGACCCATCAGGTGCCCATTTACACAATTTCTATACAAATCCCATTATACTCTCTCATAATCCCATGAATGCTCCTAAATTTAAACTCTCCTATGGGTTCAGGCAATTTACAGATGTCAATTAACCTACTTGTGATGTGTTAGCAAACCCATGGAGTCTCAGGGAGAATCTAGTCAGACAGCACTGGAAGTTATGACTGAATCTGGGCCATTTACATTGTGGGTTAACAGCTTTACTAGCTATGCCACTGTGTCATTCTTAATTTTACATTTTTCATTTTTACAAATATTGATTTCCAGTATAGTTGATGACATTAATTTCAAGCAACTAAAGCTCAGTTTATGCAATCCTTCTTCTGTCTATCGTCTTTCTATCTATCTATTTATCTATTTTGTTAAGTGTGACTTTGTCGGGCTGATATCACTAGAAAATACCAATGGTTCCAAATGGAACCTCTAGTACTCAGCAGTCTACCTCACAGTAGTCCCAGTAATGGGTTGTCAAATGTAGAAGTTTGGGAGTAACTGACAGATTCACAGTTTGTTGGTTTGGAATCCCGCTGGGCTCCACAGAGTGCAGTCGTATGGTCCATTTATACATCAATTTCCCAACATTATGCAGGTGATACTGCTTCTCTGATATTACATGAGATTAGGCTGGCACCAGATCCAAGTATCCATGGATTTTAACAAGAACTGAATAGGAATGGAATGAGAGGTGACATTTTTTAATTATTATTTAATCACTATCTTTAGTGATGTTACAAGATCTACCTTCCGCAGCGCTGCAGATCTGCCACTGGCTGTGTGTGCGACTCTGGAGCCTTGGGGGGGGGGGGGGGGGGGGGGGGGGGGGGGGGGGGGGGGGGGGGGGGGGGGGGATTAAAATGCAGGTTTGTATTGCTTGTCAGAAAGGGATTTCCTCGGGCTGCTAGCTGATGAAGAAAAATCGATCGGGCTTCCGTTCCCGTTATATATATAAATATATAAATAAATATAATCGCTCATCAATTTAATCGTTGGATTAAAGTAAAAAACGACTTCTGACGCCCTCAACGCCTTCAAAGTCACGGATGGCAATATCAGGACAAAACAAACGGTAAGTCGTTTATTTCACACGTAATCTTGCTTCTTGGGGTGGCTTTAGTCTAATTTTACGATGCGAAAATGTTATTTAGGCCCCATATGAATCAGCAGTGTCTTAAAATTCACGGCAACGGCAACGTTCCAATCGATCACATTCCAGAAACACCCACTCGCAAGATGATTTAAATCCTCAATTTACTGGCTTGATTTTTAAAATCTCAAAATTTTGTAACATTCATACTATCTTCAATATTCCTATTAATTCCAAAAGTTTTTGATTTTTTTGTTAACTGTAGTTTTTTTTTTTTAAATCGTTACCACATTTGATTTTTAATAAATTACTTTTTTCAATGTTGATAGTCTTTACATATTTCCAAATGCTGGCACGGGCACAAAGGGAAGTAGGAATGTCAAGCTTGGCTCATTGTACTGCAGCTCAGCTTATTTCACTTTTAATCACTCCGGCGGTATGAACATTGGCTTCTCCAATTTCAGGTAGTCCTTGCATTCTCCTTCGTTCCCCTCTCCTTCCCAGCTCTCCCACAGCCTACTGTCTCCGCCTCTTCCTTTCTTCTTCCCGCCCCCCCCAGAAAAACATGTCTCCTCTCTATAACTTCACTTGGAAGTAAGTTGTCATTGTATTTTTGAACTTGGCAACTTCAGTCAATATTTGTATTCAGAGCTCATTGAAGATAGTGTTAGGTCCCATGAATTTGCTATCTTTAATTTAAGGTCACATGTGGTAACAACACTACCATCAGAGAGGGAGCGGGTGATTGGATCAAGCATATGTTGATGATGCCTGATGACCAATTGAAATATGTGGCTTAGATTTAATGCACATTATTTGTATGCAACTATCGTCCACTCACTGCATTTTTCCACCACAATTATTTTGTTACGATTGGCAAAATTTGCCATAGTTCCCATCACCAGTTCAATTTCACCCCCATTGCACTCTATTTTCTGGGTAACATGTTCTGCTTTGCTTCAAACTCATTGACTGACACAGAGTTGACAACTGAGACTGTTCATGAGCATCTTCATTTATAATAAGCAGTACCAGAGGATTTCACAATTAATGCCCAACAGCAACTATTCACAACTGATATTTGAATATAAAAATGATAAATTATTACTGAACCTACCAATGAATATTTGGTGTAGCTGCTGAGGTGTCAGTGTTAAACTGCAATCCATCTCTTCTTGATGTGAAGATGGGACAGCATTAAGACCAAACTCTGCCTACAATAAACCAATTAAACAGAGGTCAACTTTGGTTAAAATCAAAGAGGAATTAAAAAAAAACAGTGAATTGCCTCCCAAAACCAAATGTATGCCTTAATTTTTGTGAGTACATTGAAAACAAGATGTAAAATTATTAATTTCCCATAATATTTTCATTGGGAGTATAACTGAAATGTGTGCAATCTGTTTCTCAAATTCCCTGTTCTCCCTGTTGTCATGCCAATAGTTTCTTTCTTACATAACACCTAACAAAAATGATTAAGTTGTTTATAAATTTGTATTTATCGATCTATGACATGTACATTGGCTGTTGCATTTCTTACATCATAAGACTACTGAGCTGATTGTAAAGTTTAGGAATCTTTGGCACTTTATAACTGCAAGCATTTTTGGACAACTTTCTCTAATTGTTAACTTTGTATCTTACCATTAGTGTCTATCCTCTGTGGTTTTATGAAAGCTATTAATTAATTATTTGACTATTTATAGCAGAATTAGGCCATTCGACCTTTCAAGTCTCCTCCACCATTTAATCATTTGCTGATCTATCGTTCCCTCTCAAACCCATTCTCCTGCCTTCTCCCCATAACCCTTGACATCCTTACTAATCATGAATCTGTCATTCTCTGACTTAAAAATATCCATTGATTTGGTCTCCACAGCCATCTGTGGCAATTAATTTCACAGATTCACCACCCTCTGACTAGAGAAATTCCTCCTCATCTCCTTAAAGGTACATCCTTTAGAATGGAGATGAGGTACGAAGGTAAGCCAGCCAAGAATATAAAGGAGGATAGTAAAAGCTTATTTAGGTATGTGAAGAAGAAAAAACTAGTTGAGACCAAAGTTGGACCCTTGAAGACCGAAAAAGGTGAATTTATTATGGGGAACAAGGAAATGGCAGATGAATTGAACAGCTACTTTGGATCCGCCTTCATTACGGAGGACACAAACAATCTTCGTGATATAGTAGTGAGATCGGTCCGAGTCAGCATGGTTTTATTAAGGGGAAATCATGCTTGATTAATCTTCTGGAATTTTTTGAGGATGTAATAAGGAAAATGGACAAGGGAGAGTCAGTGGATGTAGTGTAATTGGACTTTCAGAAAGCATTTGATAAGGTCCCACAGAGGCAATTAGTGGGCAAAATAGTAAGATTAAACGAGAACTTACCAGTTTGAAGTTTGATCTGTATTTTATGAGGAGTTACGATGAGGGATTACGTGAAGAAGCCCGCTCAGGGCGCAGGTGCGGCATGCTTCCAAGCAGCGGTGTGGAATCACAGACAGACACGTATTTGAAGTAACATAGTAAAGAATAAAGAGACATCAATTATCAGTTTGATCCATGTAATGAGGGTGGGAGCGGAGGGCACGTAATCCCTCATCGTAACTCCTCATAAAATACAGATCAAACTTCAAACTGGTAAGTTCTCGTTTAATCTTACTATTTTACTTCGGAGTCACGTGAGTGACTTCGTGAAGATTTCAAAGCTCTGTGATTTCAAACCATGTAACAGTTTTACTCACTCACTACCGAAAGCTCTTGAGGAAGGAAGTGTTATTGTAATCAACCAATGAATCTGTTTTGAAAACAAAACGGTATTTATTAACAACAACAAAAGAAAATAGCTCCCCCGGGCTTTAAATTAAATATTTGCAGTTTCTAAAATTCTGGCTGCAAATACGTCAGGTTTCACCAACGGCTTATGATAAAATGTTCGGAATGTGGATTCCCTTGACCATCCTGCTTTGTTGAGGATTATGTCAATAGGCACATCCATCCTTGCTGCCGATGATGTGGATGCTGCCCTGGTGGAATGAGATTTAAATATATTAATGTTTATCCCAGCAGCTTCTAATACCTGTTTTAACCAGCTTGAAATGGTTTGGCTTGTTACCCTGCCATGTGGCTTTCTGTGGCTGACCCATAAGGCTCTCTCACTTCCTCGGATATTATGGGTTGTGTCAATGTAAATGTTTTATGTGGGTCACCACACACAATCGTGGCTCTGGTGGGTAAGCCCGGAATGCCACTTGCGTGTTGGATGTTCCTGGCCTGGACTGTTTTATCAGACCTTGTATTGTGAAGGTTATCTGGTCTGACGTTGTCTCCATGTTGTCCAGTCGTAGTTTATGTAAGGACTGGACCCTCTGAGCAGATACTAGCGCCATCAGCATGAGCGTTTTTAAAGTTAATTGCTCTAAACTGAGAGATCTTGCTGGTGGTCTGTCCCGAAGGTATGCGAGTACAATACTGGCATCCCAAATTTGTGTATATCTAGGGTTGGGGGGCTTGCTGTTAAATATGCCCCTCATTAGTTTGACCACCAGCGGATGGGACCCCATGGGCTGATGTCCTGCAGGTTTGAGGTAGTTAGAGAGTGCACTACGTGCCGTGTTGATGGCACTGTAGCTCATATCTTCACGATGATGTAAATCGGCCAGGAACTCCAGAACATTCGCTACTGTGGCTGTTTTGTAAGCATCCCCCCGTTTTCTGGCAGTATGTTTTCCCATTTCCTGATGCTGGTTAGGTACTGCCTCTTTGTAGATGTTCTCAGGGATGCTGACATGGTGGCGATGGTTTGTTGCGATAACCCCAGATCCAGGTAAGGTCGGTCTAGAATCTGCAACCCAGGAGATTCATATCTTTGTGGCATGGGTGGCTGATGCCTGATACTGGGTGAGTCAGTAACCCTGGATGACTGGGGAACACCATAGGTGCTTCCACCACCATGTCATGGAGAATTGGGAACCATGGCTGTGTAGGCCAGTCGGGCACTACCAAAATTCCAGATGCTGAATCCCTCTGGATTTTCCGAAGTACCCGACTGATGAGGCAGAAGGGAGGAAAAGCATAGAAAACAAACTTTCCCCAATCCAGCGTAAATGCGTCTACCGCTGCTGCCTCCGGATCTGGTTCCCACGCGACATAGATAGGTAGTTGGTGATTCAGTCTTGATGCAAATAAATCTATATCTGGCTTCCCATATTGCTTTACAATTTTAGCGAATGTTTTAGGATTTAACATCCATTCGATGTTGTCATTGAATTTACGTGACCTGGTGTCCGCCACTGTGTTTAGCTTACCTGGTAGATAGGTAGCTGAAAGCCAAATATGTCTTTCGACACACCATTGCCAAATCGTATTGACCAATTTGTCGCATGATAAAGATTTTATGCCGCCCATATGGTTAATATAAGCCACCACCGTTGTATTATCTATTTGTAAGCTAACATGCAAGTGATGCATACTAGATGCATATGCTTTCAAACCATAAAAGGCGCCCAACATTTCCAAAGAATTAATGCCCAGTGTAGATAGTAATGATGATTCTGAGTTAGTCCATCTACCACCTGTGCTGGATATGGAGTTAGTTGCTCCCCAGCCTTGAGCACTAGCATCTGTTTGGAGTACTAGAGTAGCATTAGTAATAACAACAGGACTATAACTGTGCCAAATATTTTGTATCCACCACTGTAGCTCTGATATCGCTTCAGGGGGTAACGTCATGACCCGGTCATAATGACCTTTTTGCAATTTTAGTGCCTTTATCTTTGCTCTTTGTAAATTTTGATAGTGCAAAGGTCCAAATTGGACAGCTGGGAATGCTGCTACCATTTTGCCAATTACTGCTGCCACTTGTCGAATAGTTGGTCTTTCTTTTATCTTTAAGTTATTACATGATTGTATCAATGCAATCATCTTTTCCCTTGGCAGGGTAATAGTCATTTGGACTGAGTTAATTGTGAAACCCAGATAGTCCATAATTGTGGATGGATTTAACTTGGATTTATCTGGATGTAAGACAAAGCCTAGAGTCTCTAGGAGCTGTTTAGTAGCTGATACTGCTGCTACAGCCAATTCCATAGTTTTCCCAACTATGAGGATGTCGTCCAAATATGCCATGACTATATGTTTTCGTTTTCTTAACGTTGCCATGGCTGGTTTTAATATTTTTGTAAATAGTCTTGGAGCTGAAGTAAGCCCATTAGGCAGTGCTTTATACTGCCAAAGCTCCCCCATCCAGATAAATTTAAGATATCTGCTATAATCCTTATGTATAGGTACTAGATAGTAAGCATCTTTGAGATCAATGCTGGCCATATAGTATCCTTTGGAAATCAGTTGTCTAGCAGTCACAAATGTTTCCATTTTGAAATGTATATACTTAACAAATTCATTCAGGGATGTTAAGTCAATGATGATGCGACATCCACCATCCTTTTTACTTTTAGTAAATATGTTGGAAACAAATTCCAAGGGCTCATGAGTAGTTTTTTCTATGACCCCTTTGTTTATAAGCCTCACCAGTTCAGCTTGTCCCTCCTGTTGTTCCTTGTTGGAGAGTACAAATGCCCTCTCGGGCACATGTTGAACTGGCGGTATATTTGAGATAAATTCTATTTTATACCCTCGAATACTATTAAGTATATATTTATCATCTGTGATCCTTCCCCATGCTTCTTTGAACAAGTGTAACCTTCCCCCTGTTAGTAAGTCACCCTTATTCTCGATATGCGGGTAGGAACCAGATCCACCTACCTCCATAGTTATTGGCGGGGTTGTGGTTTTTTCTTTTTGAGTGTTCTTCCCTGTCGACGTGCTGGCGATGTTGGGGGGAGGCGCATTTTCCAGGGGGTCCGCTGCAGGCCCTGACCTAAAAAAGGTCTCTGGGGATAGTGCGGCCCCAAGCTTTGACCAGTCGCATATTCGGGACGCCGACTGGTAGATACAGTGGTGTGCTGCCGCCTGGGTGGAATGAAGAGTTTTGGAATGTTCGCTGCCGGTGGTGCCCTCATGAGGCTAAAGGTCTTGGACGCCTCCTCCATCTCTTTTAGCTGTTTGTTCAAGTCCTTCCCAAACAAGAATGAGTCGGTCTCTACTGATGGAGTTTTGCATAATCCTGCAAATTTAGGATTGAGGGCCGGCTTGATGTTGTCTCTTCTTAGGTTATTCAACTCATATTGTGTCGTGCACATGAGTGCCAGGACATCCTGTTGGTGAGTGGTCATCTCTACGGTCTCAACACCCCGCGCATAGGCTGTTATAGCCGCCGTGAGGAGGCGAAGTATGCGCTGTAGTTTGACCTCCTGTGTCCGAATCGGTCCCCCCACGTTGCCCCATATTTGAGGATTGAGGCTCTTGACCTTGAGAGACTCACAATTATCCGGGGCTGTGTGCTCCTCAAGCACTTGGGCGAGCACCTTCTCCTGCAGTGCTTTGTTGGAGAGATGGTTTATGCTGGCAGCCATTCTTGGCTGCAGTGGTGCTCCAACCCGTGGGGTAGCGACGAATCGGCTTACGACCCCTAGCAGCTCTTCCTGCACACCCTGCTCTCTTTCGTCTCCTTCCGCCTGCCCCATACTCAGACCAGCCTGCCCCTGGTCACCGATGCTAACCTCCCATTCCTGGTCCGAGGTCGCAAAGGGAGGTGCCGGACTCAGCACCATGGAGGGGGCGCCTGTCCTGTCTGTCCGAGAGCGCTGCTGCTCTCGGTAGACCATCCCCTCCAATAGCTGCTGGATGCAGCTTAGGCGGCTGTCTCTCCCCCGCTTTGGGGTGGACATTTCCCCCTCCGACAAGTCGGAATCGACCGGCCGGTTTGTCTTCCGGGTGGCTTTCCCAGCCCGCCGTGTAGGCTCTGGCGTGACTGGGACCGGCTCGGTCTGGGGAATTTCAAACCGCTGTTCTAGCGGTAGTACCGCCGGTTGCTGCCCCGCTGGAATTGACTCCTCTGGTGGAGTTAAAGCTCGGGCAGGTCTACTAGCGAGTTTTCTACGTTGGGACATGTTTCTTCCAAAAGAACCAACACCAAACTCGCTCCGTTCCCAACGCACCGTTCACTTACCTGATGGTGCGCTTTTAAAGTGCAGCTGGTGAGCCTGACTCCAGCTGCCGCCGTTGTTGCACTTGCTGGCGTAATGCCGCACCTGCGCCCTGAGCGGGCTTCTTCACGAAGTCACTCACGTGACTCCGAAGTAAAATTAGGGCTCATGGTATTGGGGGTAAAGTGCTGACATGGATAGAAAATTGGTTGGCAGACAGGAAACAAAGAGTAGGGATTAACAGGTCCCTTTCAGAATCGCAGGCAGTGACTAGTGGGGTACGGCAAGGTTCGGTGCTGGGACCGCAGCTATTTACAATATACATCAATGATTTGGATGAAGTGATTCAAAGTAACATTAGCAAATTTGCAGATGACACAAAAACTTGGTGGCAGTGTGAACTGTGATGAGGATGCTATGAGAATGCAGGGTGAAGTGGACAGGTTGGGGCAGTGGGCAGATGCATGACAGATGAAGTTTAATGTGGATAAATGTGAGGTTACCACTTTGGTATCAAAAACAGGAAGGCAGATTACTGTCTAAATGGCGTCAAGCTGGGAAAAGGGGAAGTACAACAGGATCTGGGGGTCCTTGTTCATCAGTCTATGAAAGTAAGCATGCAGGTACAGCAAGCAGTGAAGAAAGCGAATGGCATGTTGGCCTTTATAACACGAGGAGTCGAGTATAGGAGCAAATAGGTCCTTCTGCAGTTGTACAAAGCCCTAGTGAGACCACACCTGGAGTATTGTGAGCAGTTTTGGTCCCCTAATTTGAGGAAGGACATTCTTGCTATTGAGGGAGTGCAACAATTAATAAGGTTAATTCCTGGGATGACGGGACTGTCATATGCTGAGAGAATGGAATGGCTGGGCTTGTACACTCTGGAATTTAGAAGGATGAGAGGAGATCTTATTGAAACATATAAGATTGTTAAGGATTTGGACATGCTAGAGGCAGGAAACATGTTCCCGATGTTGGGGGAGTCCAGAACCAGGAGCCACAGTTTAAGAATAAGGGGTGAGCCATTTAGAATGGAGACGAGAAAACACTTTTTTTCACAGAGTGTGGAATTCTCTGCCTCAGAGGGCGGTGGAGACCGGTTCTCTGAATACTTTCAAGAGAGAGCTAGATAGGGCTCTTAAAGAAAGCGGTCAGGGGATATGGGGAGAAGGTAGGAACGGGGTACTGATTGGAGATGATCAGCCATGAATGGTGGTGCTGGCTCAAAGGGCCGAATGGCCTACTCCAGCTCCACTAGGGAGAGAGTCTAGGACCAGAGCCCATAGCCTCAGAATAAAAGAACGTAATTTTAGAAAGTAGATGAAGAGGAATTTCTTTAGTCAGAGGATGGTGAATTTGTGGAATGCATTGCCACAGACAGCTGTGGAGGACAAGTCAATGGATATTTTTAGGCGGAGATCGACAGATTCTTGATTAGTGTCAGGGGCTATGGGGAGAAGGCAGGAGAATGGGGTTGAGAGGGAAAGATAGATCAGCAATGATTGAATGGCAGAGTGGACGGGATGGGCCAAATGGCTTAATTCTGCTCCTATAACATTTGAACTGATGAGCTTAGAGGTCATGATATATCTACTGACACAGCGCAAGACAAATACAAAATTCACATTCATAATTTGTCACCTCCAGATGATTTTTTTTCTTGGTTACTTTCGCACTATCCTTGAAAATTATTTTCACAACAGTTTTACAATCCAATCCTAAATGTTGCGCAGCAAGCACTGGTGATGGATCAATGTGGGGATAAAGGATGACAGCTGAGCAAGTGTCATCTCTGCTTCATCATCCTATTTCATCCATTTTCACATATATATTGTACATATGGACTTCAGCAAAGCATTTGTCAAGGTTCCACATGGTAAGCAGCTCTGGAAGGTTAGATTGCATGGGATGCAAGAAGAGATAGCTGAATGGATAGACAATTGGCTTCATGGAAGGAAGCAGAGTGTAATGGTGGAAGGTTACTTCTCTGACTGGAGGGCTGTGACTAGTGGTGTGCCTCAGGTTCGGTGCTGGGCACCTTACTGTTTGTCATCTGTATTAACGATTTTGATGAGAACATACATGGCAAGGTTAGCAAGTTTGCTGATGATACAAAAGTGGGTGGTTTTGCAGATAGTGAGTGGTTGAGAAAAATTGCAGCTGGATCTTGATCAATACAGAGAAATGTGAGGTGTTGCATTTTGGGAAGTCTAACATAGGCAGAACCAACACAGTGAATGGGAGGGCTCTGGTGAATGTTGTAGAGCAAAGGGATCTAGGAGTGCCGGTGCATAGTTCCTTGAAGGTTGAGTCGCAGGTGGATAGGGTGGTCAAAAAGGCTTTTGGCACATTGGCCTTCAACAGTCAAAGTATTGAGTATAGATGTTGGTGAGGCCGCATTTAGAGTACTATGTTCAGTTCTGGGCACTTTGTTGTTATAGGAAAGATGTTGTCAAGCTGGAAAGGGTACAGAGAAGATTTATGAGCATGTTGCCAGGATTAGTGAGTCTGAGCTATAGGGAGAGGCTGAGTAGGTTAGGACTTTATTCATTGGAACACAGGAGGATGAGGGGTGATCTTATAGAGGTGTGCAAATTCATGAAACAAGTAGATCGGGTAGATGCACAGAGTCTCTTGCCCAGAGATGGTGAATCGAGGACCAGAGGACAGACTTAAGGCGAGGGGGGAAAGATTTATTAGGAACCTGAGGGGTAACTTTTGACACAAAGAGTGGTGAGTATATGGAACAGGCTGCTAGAGGGTTTCTGAAGAAGGGTTTCGGCCCGAAATGTTGCTTATTTCCTTCGCTCTATAGATGCTGCTGCACCCGCTGAGTTTCTCCAGCATTTTTGTGTACCTTCAATTTTCCAGCATCTACAGTTCCTACTTAAACAGGCTGCTAGAGGAGGTGGTTGAGGCTGGGACTATCCCAACGTTTAAGAAAACGTTAGACAGATACATAGATAGGGCAGGTTTGGAGGGATATGGACCAAATGCGGGCAGGTGGGACTAGTGTAGCTGGGACATGTTGGCCAGTGTGGGCAAGTTGGGCCAAAGGGTCTGTTTCAACTATGTATCACTCTATAACTCTATGACTCATCCTTACTCAGAATACTTGGTAACAACTCACTGTTGAAGAATGACTAACGCCACATGTCAATCCCTTCAGAAAAAAAGAAAATAAATAATGAATATTTAAATAGTGAAAAAAGTTACAGAAACATGTGTCATCTCAGTAGAAAGCAAATATACTTTTTATTCTATGATTCACCATTTCTAATTAAAAAATAAACACATGTGATGTATGCGGAAAGTCTGAAAAAAAAAACGGTGCCAGCCAGGCAGTGGAGTCACCTCCAACAAAATGGCAAAGAAAAAATGAGCTTTTTCTTCAAACACATTTCTGATAAAAGATCTTTGACCTGAAATGTTGACTCAGTTTCTCTTTCGACAACTATTGTTTGGCCACGTGAGTAGTTCTTGCATGCTCTGCATTTATTTCCAGCTTTAACAATACCGCCTCAGATTTTATCTTAATTTGGTAGAACTTGAAAGAAACTAACTTACCGGTTTTGATAGTGGAGGAACTCCTTTGACTTTAAGCTTGCGTATTCGGATAGGTGGTACCGCAGCACATACATCTATCACCAGTTTCTCGTGAACTATATCTTTGGCTGAAAGTTTTGGAGAACGCAATCCTTCTGCTGGTCTTATACCAATGTCCACTGCATTGTTAAATTCATCAAATTCTCTAATGACAGAATGAATAAACATTACAATAAATGATATGGAAAATATAACAATAGTATGTCACAATTAGGGTCAAATACAGATCTTTTTTTTTTCAAGATGCACTTCAAAAGGTGCTTTAATTATCATATCATATCTTCTACCTATCTATATATTAAAACTGTGTGTGTGTGTGTTTGTGTGTGTGTGTGTGTGTGTGTGTGTGTGTGTGTGTGTGTGTGTGTGTGTGTGTGTGTGTGTGTGTGTGTGTGTGTGTGTTTGTGTGTGTGTGTGTGTGTGTGTGTGTGTGTGTGTGTGTGAATATATGTGTGTGTGAATATGAATATGTGTGCATATGTGTGTGTGTGTGTGTGCCTGCCAGATTCGGCCTTTAATTCTTTCCTACGCCAAAACAACTCCGAAATTCTCCGAGATTTTTCCCATTTCGTTAGCGATTTCACTTTTACACTCAATCATCCACTCCTCAAAGCATTTGGACATTTTTATGTACACGTTTTTTAATAAAATCCTTCCCCCCCCACCACTCATTTTAAAATCTAAATCGGACTCACGAGCTACTTGACGGCACAATGCCAACATGCCAACCTATCCAGGTCCACCAGCCTCCAGGCCCCCCGCCCCCCCGCCTGAAGGCCCCCCCCCCCGCCGCTGTGCATTAAAGCTCAAGTACACTCGCGCCACGCCTCCCGCAGCTGGACTCCCACGCCTGCCCGCTCACTCCAACCCCCCGGCCTGCCAGCTTATTCACTCCAACCCCTCCCCCATTCTCAAAATGCTCTGCAGATCGGGAGGTCACCGGAGGTCACAGCCAGACACCGGCCCCAACATCGCGGCGGCAGTTATTGTCGCGTGGGGAATTACTCCCTCTGGGACACCTGAAATTCCTCCGTTGATCGCAGGGACACGGGGAATCATCACGCGAGAGCTGCCCCGTCAGAGCTGCCTGCTCCCTCTCTCTCCCCATCCTCCTTCCCTCTCCCCCCTCCCACCCTCCCTCCCTCCCGCTGCAAACCCAACGTGCTGCCAGTCGCGCCTCTCGCAAGTCCTTTGATAAAAACCTTGCGACCCTCCTCCCTCTGTCTCCCCTCCTCTCTCCCTCTCCCACTTCTCTATCTCTTACTCTCCCTCTCTCTCTCCCCATCTGTCTCTCTCTCTCTCTCTCCCCCTACCCCCCTCACCTCCCCCTTCTCTCCACCCCCTCCCCTACCCCCTTCCCTCCACCTCCCCCTCCCCCCACCTCTACCCCTCCCTTCCCACCCCTCTCGAACCTACCCCTTCCCTTTCCCCCCTCTAGCCCCCCCTCTCTGTTCCCGTCTCCCATCTCTCTCTCTCTCCCCCTCCTCCCCCCCCCCCCCCTCCTCCTCCTCCCTCCACCCCCCCCCTCTCCCTCTGTCTCCTGCCCTTCTGTCTCTGCCTCGCTCTCTGTCTCTCCCCATTCTATCTCTGCCCTCACTCTCTACCCCCCCCCCCTCTCTTGACATGCCTGCGAGTTGGGGCTATGCGTCAGTGGATAGGGCGGTTATGGGGTAAAAGGAGCAAATGAATAATATTAAAATAATATCAAGGGGGGTGATTAGTGTGTGGAACAACAGGAGATGGGAAAGAAGGAAGGTTGGGAAGAGAGTAAAAGCCTACGACAGTTTCTCCAAAATGTGGTGACCTCTACTACTTGAGACTGCTTCTCCATCACGTCAAACGTGTCCTTCGAGTCATTGAAGACACATGATGGAGATATTCTTCCTTCCTTCAAAGACGTCTGCAGAGAAAGTGGTTTGTTGGAAGCTGACGACCATTGGCAACAAACAATGGAAGATGCTGAGGCCACAAGACTCCCCAGTGCAATGAGGGATTTGTTTGTTGTTTTGCTGCCAAATACTGACATCAACGATCCTCGACAATAATGGGATCGCTTCAAGAATTCAGTCTGAGAATTACTTTGAAAGCGAGCGAAGAAGAAACTGTGATCAAAATATCACAATTGATGAGAGGCATCATGATCAGGTTCTGTTTTATATTCAGGCCAAGCTTGAGAATTGCAACACTACACTGGAAAATTTTTCCTTGCCTCGACCAAGAAATGAAAGGATGGACATTGATGGTGAAAATGTTGATTTATTTAATGAATTGAATTACAATAGATCAGAACAACAGCGATTTGTTGATGAGAAGGAGCCTCTGCTGAATGCTGAGCCGAGAGAAGTTTATGACCACGTGTGCGACTGCTTGCAATGATTTCACCTTCAATGATTTTTATTGATTCACCAGGAGGAACAGGGAAGACATTTCTCATAAATTTGATCTCCCCAGTTAGAACCCAAAGAGAAATTGCTATTGCTGTAGCATCCTCTGGTATCACAGCTACATTAATGCCTGGTGGAAGAACTTCAAGATACCCATCCACATGACAGAGAATTCAACGTGCAACATTGACTGCGACTCTAAAACGGGAGATTTCATCAGCAGAGTGAAACTCATTGTTTGGGATGAGTGCCCAATGATTAGGCGGGAGAGCTTTGAAGTGGTGGACAGAACTCTTCAAGATGTATGCCGCAAAAAGGATCATTTTGTCGGGATTCTTACCATTTGTTGTGGCGATTTTCGACAACTCCTTCCTGTAGTGATATTGATGTTCAAAATTCCTGCATCGTCATTCTACTTGTAGAGAAATTTCACCAAGTTTGAATTGAAGAGGAATATGCGATTGACCGAAGGAGAGTATTCTCAATTTTTGTTGGATGTTGCAGAAGACAAGATTGAAAAGAATGAAGACAATGAAATTATCAGTCCAGAAGACATGGTTCTCTCAGCAAGAACACTGGAGGACGGTGCAGATTACATCTATCCAGCTTTTGACCACCCTGCGTCATTATTCTCCGAGAATTGTATCTTGGTTCTTCACCACGACGATGAGAAGAATCAATTCTTCGTTTATCAGACGCTTCCCTGGAACCGTGAGGGGGTACTTTTCTTTCAATATTGTGACTGACGGAACAAATGCTACTCACTTCACAACGGAACTCCTCGATTCAGTCGAGATCTGTGGGTTACCACCACACAAATTGTAGTTGAATAAAGGATCTCCAATCATTTTACTGAGAAACTTGCAACCCCCAAGACTATGCAATGGAACGAGGTTGATTGTAGAACACCTACACAATAATCTAATCGTTGCAAGAATTAACATGGGAGCCTTCAAAGATGAGATTGTTCTCATTCCTAGGATGAAGATCAATTTGGCAGAAGGCGAAAACCATCCCATTAGGCGGAGCCAATTCCCAATTGAGTCGAGTTTTACTATGACAATTCATAAAGCACAAGGACAAACAATGGAGGTCTTGATATACCTCGAGAAACAGGTATTTCAACATGGACAACTATATGTGGCTCTTAGCCGAGGAAAGCTGAAGGAACAAGTAAAAGTATTCCTGAAGGATATAACATCAATCAGGAATGTTGTCATTAGACAAATGCTTTGTTGAGCGATGACTCCTGCAGTAAGTGCTCAAATTTTCCTAAAGTTAAAGAAAGAACGCAAAACTGAAGGCAACCAGAGATGCAAGAAAGAAGCTCCTCAGTTCAACAAGGGATGTTTCACACAGAAATCACATTTCTGCACACAAAAGATTGAACATGCTGCCTCAGAAATAGCTTCAAGGACACATGAAGTGACATGTAAAATCTTCCCAGTTGCATTTGCTTTTTGGTTAGAAAGTTATTGGAGCAGTTATCATGCTTCCTTACAAACCTTGCAGAAGGATTATTTGCCACAAGATTTGGTACTGGTAATGGCATTGGAATTGAAAATTCTGTAGCCATCAGTGAATATCAACTTCAGATCTTAAGATGGAAGAAAGGTCAGTATTTAAAAATATTTGGGGCCAATGCAGTTTTTTTTTATCCTTGATACATATTTACTTCAGTTTTATGAGAATGCCTTAATATCATGCTGTTCAAATGCTGCCTTTTTGTCTGGAGCTGTCACTGTCACCTTATTTCTGGATCCCAGATATTTAGACTGCACGTCTTGGGGATCTGCAAGAAATAAAGCAAGGACAACAGGGAACTAGAGACACAAGAAGTTGCCAGAAAACACCTAAATCGATATGCCATATCACAATGTTTGTTTTATTCGTATTGATAGATAAAATTGTCAATTAGAAGTTTATAAATACCTACATTGTAATAAATCTCTATTTTTTTCAGACATTCTAAGAAGCCGGAGCAAACGAGTTGCAGGATGGTCAATCCACATCGCAAAGAGACGTTGAGAAGCAGTAAGGAGCAGAAGGGAACAAGAGACACAACAAGAAAGGACTGAACCTCTTGGGGATCTCCGAAAAATAATGTAAGTTCGCAGAGAACAAGAGACACAACAATAATTTGCCAAAATACAGCCAAAATGGTACACAATAGCGTAATGTCTTTTTATATCATATGTTAATGCATTGATAGATATAATTGTCTTTAGAAGTTTATAAATGTCTACAATAGATAAAATTGTCTTTACAAGTTTATAAATACCTACATGATGATAAACATTTCTCTTTTTTTACATGATGTCATGGGAGCAATCGTGTTGCAGGATGGTCAAGGAACAACGCAAAGAGACGTCGCGAAACAGTAATGAGCAGGGCACAAGAGACACGAGAGGAAGTTGCCAAAATACAGCCAGATCGGTACACGATATCACAATGTATTTTTTAATCATATGTTAATGGATTGAAAGATAAAATTGTCTTTGGAAGTTTATAAATATCTACAATAGATAAAATTGTCCTTTTTAATCATATATTATTGGCTTGATAGAAGGAATGAATACGCAACAAGAAATAATAACATAAAGGGGCTGTCCCACTGCGGCAACCTAATCCGCGAGTTAAGAAGAGTGTCTTTGACCTTCAAGCTCAAGAGCACTCGCCTGGAAAACCTCGAGCTGGATCGACGGTCCCCGTTGAAACCGCGAGCTGGATCGGCCGACCTTACACACACACACAAACACACAAACACACCGCAAAGGCGAGGGCCACGGAAAGTGGAAAGCTTTAATAAATCCCTTTTCAATTTGCTGCGTCTGTCAACCGCTCTTTCTCTCTCTGCCCTCTCTCTCTCTGCCTTCTTTCTCTCTGCCCCCTCTCTCTCACTCTGCCCCCCCCTCTCTCTGCCCCCCCTCTCTCTGCCCCCCCCCCCTCTCCCCCCCCCCCCCCCCCCCCTCTCTGCCCCCCCCCCCTCTCTGCCCCCTCTCTCTCTGCCCCCCCCTCCCTTTCTAGACGTACCTGTAAGGTGGGGCTATTAGTCAGTGGATAGGGCGGGGATGGGGGTAAAAGGAGCCAATGAATAATATTAATATAATATCAAGGGGGGTGGTTAGTGTGAGTGTGTGTGTGGGGGGGAGGGGCGGTTAGTGTGTGTGTGTGTGACGTCCCAGGCGCATCCCCCCCCCCCCCCCCCCCCCCCCCCCCCCCCCCCCGCAACCGCGCGTTGAGGGGACGGGACCCTATGGGTCCCCCTTGGTCTAGTATATTTTAAATGTAATACTTGAACCTAACTTTTACAGTGAAATCCCTTTGACCTGCTCTATTACAACATTCATGGTTATTTGCTTAAACAATCCATAATGGTATTTTATTGTGGTAAAACGCAGAAACTTGTGGTCAATCAATGCCTGTGCTTTTCCAATCCTGATACAGGGGGCTTATCTGACTTGCCTGAACCATGATAACTTCACTGCTTGGTTTGGGCATCAGCACAATAAAGAAGCCCCAACTTCAAAACACCCACAAAAGTATTGGCCGCTGACAGAGCACTGTCACCAGGTTTTGCCAGCTGTGGATTCTTGAATACCACAGAGTATGTAAGTTAAAATACTTTAAGATTGACACGTTTAAAACATTAAAAAGAATTAATTAAATAAATAGCTCAAAACACAGATATAATTAAGAACACAAAACAAAACAAAAATAGTTTTGTGATAATTACCTCCCCCTAGGTTTTATGGCCCTACTAGGCTAAGTGAGACCCGTTGGGTCCCAGTCACACAGGAGGCCTGATCCCTCCAACTCAACCCATTCCGCAACGCAATATTCCACCACGCACCTGCTCCCTCAACGCAACCCGTTCCCCCAAAGCCATATTCTTGCAATCTCCACCACTCAGGGGAGGGGTGTGGGGGAGGGAGGGTGTGTGGGGGAGGGGGTTCGGCCTCACGCAGCAGATCCCGGTCCCATTCCGGCTTCACTCAGAAGCCTCTGGTTCAACTCAGCAGCTTCCGACTGGTCGTGCTGGTCGCCGCAGACGCACTTCCCGCGGGCTTCTCAGTCTCCACGGGCTGCTCAGTCTGCATGGGCTGCTCAACACACTCCGCCCCTTCAACTTTTTATTCTTCTCGCCACATTATTGACAGCGGGTTCCGGAAGGGGCAGTTTTTACGATTTTTAAACTTTCATAACTTTTGTATTATTTCACCCATCAGAAAAAAACTTATTTGACTTGCAGCAGAGGAGAAAGGTGAGTAAGGTTTTTTCCAACAAAGTTATCAAGAGATGGAACATGATAAGTAGTTTTACTAATAATAAAATAGAAAGTTAAACAAGTACACAAATACAATTAGCTTCAGGCAAAGGATGGGATCTGGGAACTAATCATGAAGGAAAACACAAGCTTGAGGAAATTCTTCTGTTCTCCTTCCTGTGACGCAATGGCATGCTTCCTCCCGAGCTATTTCTATGTCACAATACTAAAAAATATTCATTAGTTATCAAGCATTTTGAGGTATTGAGATCTGGAAAGACACTTTATTAATACAATAACGTCTTTACTTTTGTTTTTTAGGTATCAATACCATATAAAAGCTATAACCTTGTTTAAGCAGATTAACAATAACTTCAGGTCAATTAATAAGCATACAAAAATTAGTTCTGTCTCATCTGTGCACTATTAACATTTACATGCTATCTGTTACACAGCCAATAATAATGTAGATTGTGCACACATGTTTCCTCCACTGCCAATATAAATTAGAGCCATTCAACAAACCCGATAACCTTCATTAAGGAGTATTTGGATTACATTGTGCAGGGTTTGTGGATGGTATGCCAAATAAAAAGCCTGCACTGTCAAAACAATGTCATGCACTCAGCATCCCCAGCTTGACTTTTCAGTGACCAGCATTATGTTAAATAATTCACTGGAACTCCCTCCTTTATAGTCATTTTTTAACAATCACTTGTAAGATGTGTGCGGAAGTCACTGGCCTATTAATCAGCTAAGAGCTGGAAGTAGCCTGGGTCCACTTACAGTGCAAGAGTCAGTCAGGCTAGTTCATTACATGGATGATGTCCAGACATATTGGAGAGTGTTCTCTCTCTCTCTCTCTCTCTCTCTCTCATCTTTTCTTTTCACCTCTATGGCATCCTCTTCTTGCTGATCATGCTACTGGGAATTGTTTTAACCGCTGATTCACTTTCCTGTGGTTAGCATGGCAATGATGCAATGATGCAGCAGCTGCAAGTTGCGTGGAGCCCCAGTCTCAGAGCACCATTGTATTCTAAACACCATGACACAATTTGTCACATATTTTTAGCTAACATTGCAAATCTCTTTAGGAAGTCGGTGTGAGCATTAGCATCACAGGCAGAATACGTTTAGGTGCCAAAATAGGAGGGAAATATTTACACAGCTTTAATATTAAAAGAGAAAATATATAATTATACTTTTGTTTCAGATTAATTGAAGGAAATGGAGGACAGTAAAAGAAAAAGAGTAAGTAGGTTGTGTGTGCTTGTATAATACTACCTTTAATTACAGTAAAAACAAAGGAACAAATATTATATGCAATTTATTTTATAATTGCTTACTTTATTGAAATGTCATCACTCACAAAGGGAATTCAGACTAAAATTATGTTAAATAGATTGAACTCTCAAGAAAAAAAATGAATGTATCACACAAAGATATTCTCTGTATTATGCTGTAGTAAGTCATAATTTTAGCTCTGAAAACCATTAAAGCCACATATTACTTCTATTGTATCAAGGAAAATTAAAGATTGCTTTTTGTGCACAACAGTCAGTTAATTCTAACTTCTTTAGAATTTTGTTTTATATTGTATTTGCTTAATTCAACAGAAGGTTGAAATTATTCTGTAAATGTTAAATTCTAAAATCCCAATTTAATCAAACACTGGTACAAGAGGTAACCTGAGTAACAGTTAAGAATACTAAACAATATCTCCTGATGATTAAAGAAAAGATTAGAAAGGTAGCCATTATGGCTATATATCTTTCTATTTTTGTTAAAGCAACATATTGTATATTGATTGCCTACCTGTGATCCTGCTTTTGGAGACGACGTATCCTCAGACCTTGGACATACCGTTCATAATATTTCTTCCGAGCTTTCATTGTTTCTACCTCCTTATCATCATAAGTATATTCAGAATCCACACAAGTGTGATGTTTCATTCCTGTGGCACTGTCACAAAATATTTTAATTAAAATATGCTGTGTTACATATCAGCTTAACATATTGCAAAATGTTGCGTAATTACAATGCTGCACTGTGGTCAATTGGTAAGAGTGCAGAGAGTAACAACATTTTTAAAAAGTATTTTACAATTAACGATCTTATATATTACTAAAAGTCTGTTCTTGACCGGTTTTGGCGATCTGTGCTGCTATTTCCGAGAGAACGCCGCCACCTACGGCCGTCATGTTTGGCCACCTCGCTCAGAGCCCCCTTTCGCCACATGTGTGCTGAGGATTTTTCCAGTGTATGAAAAATGACAGAGATATTAATGATCTTACAAAATTCCCCATTCTCTCTACTGCCCCCGCTGGCGGCAGGGGGGATAGACTATAAAACCAGGAACTGGTGTGCCTCAATTAGTCTGCAAGCTGGAGGAAGGCAGAGGGTCACTTTCTCTGAGCTGTAAGTAACACCGAACACATGTCCACACAACTGTGAGTAAGTACCCTTAATGTGGTTTGAAAATGAAAATATGGTTAAAGTAAAAAAGCACTGCCTGCAAATGGTTGTTTGGGGGGTTTGGGTTGAAATAAAAAGGCACTCTCTCTCTCCCCTCCCCCCCCCCCCCCCCCCTCCCCCCCCCCCCCCCCCCCTCCTCTCCCCCCCCCCCCTCCCCCCCCCCCTTCTCCTCCCCCTCCCTCGCCCCCCCTCTCTCCCTCCTCCTCACTCCCTCCCTCCTCCTCACTCTCTCTCCATCCTCCTCTCTCCCTCCTCCTCTCTCCCTCCTTGCTGCTCTCTCTTCCTACCTCCTCCTCACTCCCACCTCCTACTCCTCTCTTCCTCCTCCTCTCTCCCCCCTCCTCCTCTCCCCTCTCTCCTCTCCTCTCTCTCTCCCCCTCCCCTCCCCTCTCCACTCCCCCCTCTTTCCCCCTCTCCTCTCCTCCCTCCCCTAAACTCCCCTCCCCTCCACCACACCCCTACCCCCTTCCCTCCACCCTCCCTGCTCCCCATCTCTCCCCTCCCCTCCTCTCTCCCCCTCACTCTCACCCTCTCTCTCTCCTCCCCTCTCTCCCCCCACTCTCACCCTCTCTCCCCTCCCCCTTCCACCCCACCTTTCCCCTCTCACCCACCCTCCCTCTTCTCCTCCTCGCCACCCCCTCTCCCTCTTGCCCCTCTCTCTGTGTCTCTGCCGCACGTTGGGGGAACAGACCCAACGGGTCTGCACTTGGTCTAATTATGTTATAAAAATCTGCCATTTTTCTCTCTCCTTTCGTTTTTCTCCAATCCTTTTCTCGATCTCAATTTCATTTATTCCCACTTTGTAATTCCTTTCTTTCCTCACTGGTATCTCTTCTCTGTCTATTACCTTTCTTAACTGCTCTCCCTCTTCCTTCACTTTTTATACATAGATTTATTCTCTTTCCCCACACTTTGTTCACAACCTCCTTTCCCTTTCTTTTTTATCTCTTTCATCCACAGGTTTCCTTTATTCAGCTGTGCTTATTCTTATTCATCTCTCCCTACTTCTCCTGAGATTCCTTTTAGTTGGCAAGTCTCCTCTCTCTGAAAGTTGTAGACTCAATTCCACTTGAACACAACAAATCTGGGCCAACACGAGTGTGGAATGAGAAGATTTTACATTCTCAGAGAGGAATGTGAGCAATGTGAATGAAATAAAACAGAGGAAGAAAGAAGATAGAAAGCAGGAATTGAGGAGACAGGAAAAGAGCAAGGATTCGATAGGGGAAAGGAGTCACGGAAATACAAATTGGAACATTAACAGTAAAGGACGCAGAAATAGGTGTAAAGATGGGCCAAGTATCTAACTGAATGTCGAGTCAAACCAATAAGACTGAAGTGCATGGTGCTCCAAAAGCTGTGTTGAACCACAATGAACTATTAACCAACACTATTTCAATCATCAAACTCAGGCCAAGGAATAGAGGCACTCTCACTGTCAAAAGTAATCATTTGGTTGTTAAGTTCATTAGGAAATCTTGAGTTTGTTATGCATGTTTTGTGAATGGAGACTTTTTAAATGTAATTACCCATGTATTTTGCTGCCAAGTCCACCCCTTATTTCAGAAATAGACACAAGTTTTGCTTGCTAACCTTTTGTTTTTTTTCTTCCTAGAATAAACACTTCCACACCCAGTAAGCAGTGTATCAGGAGATAATTCCCTCATCTTGCTGATTTTACCAGTCATCTGCTCGACCGAATGATCCGTTTCTTTGCCTACAGGTGAATCACATAAGTAAACTTAGTCAAACAAAAATTTTATTTGAGTTCCACAAATTCTTTCTGCTGGCCGCATTTGGAATTGTGATGAAAGAAAATAAATAGCTGGTCCGAAGGTTCTATCGTGCCCAAGAATAGAACTCACTATCAAAACACGGAGGGGACGGGGGACACAATTTTTTTGCGGCCGCGCGCGCATGCGCACACTCACACACGCGCGCGAGGCTTCGGAGGCTCAATCCAGCGCTAAATGCAGCTCAACTGCCTGTCTCACCGGGTTAACGAACAGCCCTGTCTGGACTGACGGAACACCAGCGCTGCTTCTCCGCGCTGGCCATATTTCCCGCAAGCCCAGGCAGGTTAACCTGGCGGGGATGTCGCCCACCTCTCAAAACATGGGGGGGACGTGTCCCCTCTGGCCCACCCGGGTTTTCCGCCCCTGATCGTGCCCATGGGATATATTAAACAAATGACATCAAGAGATTACCGCCTGAAGGTGGGACCAGTAACCCTGCTTGAAGGCTCGTCAGGACGGCGTGAATGGGAGAGAGCTGGAGACGTCAGACGCGAGGAGCAAGGACCGGTCGGAGGGTGAGCCTGGGTAATGCCTCCAGCGCCTTTTAGGTCGGCTGCCGGAGGCGCCCCCGGGACACAAAGATGGCCACACGAGGAGAGGAGAGGGACGTTGGTTCACGGGAACTGGTCCAGTATACCAAGCCCATGGGTGGACCAAGCTTTAGACTTTGAATATTGGCACCATAACATGGTTGCACCTGCATATGTGATACATGTAAAAATAATTTCACTGTGCAGTTGCCTTTGTGGCAAATAAGGCACCATTGATAAATAAAGCACGATTGAGAGCAGAAAGTGTGAACACTTTATTTTGCCTTATTGAACAAAGCCATATAATAATTTGGAAGGGAGAAACAGAAACATTACCCTTGACTACACCATGAAGTTGGTATGTTTAGGGAAGTTTCGTAATCAACCTTATAGGGGTTTATTTCCTGGTGAGCTCTGAGAAAATGCCCTAGATCTTTGAACACAAAGCAGCACAGAACAAAATAATTAATGTGCCTAATCCATTAAAATGATGCCATCGGGCAGCATTTTCGTAAACCTCTTCTGCACCCTCTGCAAAGCCTCCACATCCGTCCTGTAATGGAACTGCACGCCATACTCCAAATGCAGCCTAACCAAAGTCATATAAAGCTGTAACATGACTTTGTTTAGTTTAGCTTAGTTCAGAGATACAGCGTGGAAACAGCTCCTTCTATCTAACGATTCTGCCCCGACCACGATCACCAGTACACCACTTCTATCCGACCCACTAAGAATAATTTACAGAAGAAAATTAACCTACAAACCTGCACGTTTTTGGAATGTGGGAGGAAACCTGGAACACCCAGAAAATACCCACATGGTCACAGGGATAACGTACAAACTCTGTACAGACAACACCCATGGTCAAGATCAAACCTGGGTCTCTGGCACTGTAAGTAATCTGCTTTGTGTTGCCCGTCACTGAAACCAGCCATCAGCAGTTTCCTTCAGGGGGGTTGAAGGAGCAGGAATAAAATCCCATCTTTCCCTCTGGATCTGTTTGCTTACCTCCCTGCAAATCGTGACATGACATGCCTCAAAGCCAGTAGCAGCTTGTGACACCAGCATCACCTGCAAGATGCAGCTCTTGAGCCTAGTCCATGTGGGAAGTGGACTGAGTATTATCATAGAAACATAGACATAGAAACATAGAAATTAGGTGCAGGAGTAGGCCATTCGGCCCTTCGAGCCTGCACCGCCATTCAATATGATCATGGCTGATCATCCAACTCAGTATCCCGTACCTGCCTTCTCTCCATACCCCCTGATCCCCTTAGCCACAAGGACCACATCTAACTCCCTCTTAAATATAGCCAATGAACTGGCCTCAACTACCCTCTGTGGCAGAGAGTTCCAGAGATTCACCACTCTCTGTGTGAAAAAAGTTCTTCTCATCTCGGTTTTAAAGGATTTCCCCCTTATCCTTAAGCTGTGACCCCTTGTCCTGGACTTCCCTAACATCGGGAACAATCTTCCTGCATCTAGCCTGTCCAACCCCTTAAGAATTTTGTAAGTTTCTATAAGATCCCCTCTCAATCTCCTAAATTCTAGAGAGTATAAACCAAGTCTATCCAGTCTTTCTTCATAAGACAGTCCTGACATCCCAGGAATCAGTCTGGTGAACCGTCTCTGCACTCCCTCTATGGCAATAATGTCCTTCCTCAGATTTGGAGACCAAAAACTGTACGCAATACTCCAGGTGTGGTCTCACCATGACCCTGTACAACTGCAGTAGAACCTCCCTGTTCCTATACTCAAATCCTTTTGCAATGAAAGCTAACATACCATTCGCTTTCTTTACTGCCTGCTGCACCTGCATGCCTACCTTCAATGACTGGTGTACCATGACACCCAGGTCTCGCTGCATCTCCCCCTTTCCCAATCGGCCACCATTTAGATAATAGTCTGCTTTCCCGTTTTTGCCACCAAAATGGATAACCTCACATTTATCCACATTATACTGCATCTGCCAAACATTTGCCCACTCACCCAGCCTATCCAAGTCACCTTGCAGTCTCCTACCATCCTCCTCACAGCTAACACTGCCCCCCAGCTTAGTGTCATCCGCAAACCTGGAGATATTGCCTTCAATTCCCTCATCCAGATCATTAATATATATTGTAAATAGCTGGGGTCCCAGCACTGAGCCTTGCGGTACCCCACTAGTCACTGCCTGCCATTGTGAAAAGGACCCGTTTACTCCTACTCTTTGCTTCCTGTTTGCCAGCCAGTTCTCTATCCACATCAATACTGAACCCCCAATGCCGTGTGCTTTAAGTTTGTATACTAATCTCTTATGTGGGACCTTGTCGAAAGCCTTCTGGAAGTCCAGATACACCACATCCACTGGTTCTCCCCTATCCACGCTAATAGTTACATCCTCGAAAAATTCTATAAGATTCGTCAGACATGATTTACCTTTCGTAAATCCATGCTGACTTTGTCCAATGATTTCACCACTTTCCAAATGTGCTGCTATCCCATCTTTAATAACTGACTCTAGCAGTTTCCCCACTACCGATGTTAGACTATCTGGTCTGTAATTCCCCATTTTCTCTCTCCCTCCCTTCTTAAAAAGTGGGGTTACGTTTGCTACCCGCCAATCTTCAGGAACTACTCCAGAATCTAAAGAGTTTTGAAAGATTATTACTAATGCATCCACTATTTCTGGAGCTACTTCCTTAAGTACTCTGGGATGCAGCCTATCTGGCCCTGGGGATTTATCGGCCTTTAATCCATTCAATTTACCCACTTCCCGGCTAACCTGGATTTCACTCAATTCCTCCAACTCCTTTGACCCGCGGTCCCCTGCTATTTCCGGCAAATTATTTATGTCTTCCTTAGTGAAGACGGAACCAAAGTAGTTATTCAATTGGTCCGCCATATCCTGGTTCCCCATGATCAACTCACCTGTTTCTGACTGCAAGGGACCTACATTTGTTTTAACTCATCTCTTCCTTTTCACATATCTATAAAAACTTTTGCAGTCAGTTTTTATGTTCCCTAAAATAAACCAGGAATGAAGCTAAAATTATTCAGCACATTTTGCACTTCCCCAGATGCACTTCTCTACTTTGAGTCAAACACGATCTCAAACATGCAACATTTAGCTTCAATAAATGTCATTATTTAAATAGATACACAAGAGCCTGCACATGCTGGAAACCTGAGATAAACACAAAGTGCTGGAGAAATTCAGCACAGTAGGCAGCGTCTGTGGAGGGAATGGAGAGAGAGCATTTTGGATTGGGAACCTTCTTTAAATATATGTTATTCAATTAATATTAATAATAGAAACATAGAAACATAGAAAATAGAATTGGTATTTGACACATTTTTTTTTTAATTGGCCATTTTAACAAAATCAAGTAAAAATCAGTCATTAATAAGGAAGCAACCTCAACTTCCCAGGATAAATTTCCTTTTAATAAGATAATTTCATGGCTCACATTCTCCCAAACAGCTACAAATCTGTGGCAGGGAATTTCCAATCTGGAAAAATAAATTAAGAGATATTTCTTCTATTGCATTCATTAATAACTGTAAATCAAAGATATGCTAGACAATAATGTTATAGTATTTGGAGCCAAATTAAGTAAATTATATCCGGTTACAGTTATGTCATGATCTAACTGAATCTCAGAATAGCAATTAAGAAATTTAATCATTTCCAAGAGTAGTTGGGCACTGCAATATGTAAAATTATCCTTAGACATTAGCACAAAAGTAGGTTAACTATGTTGTAAGCCTACCAGGCATATAGTTTGCTTTTGGTTTCTTCACGGGAGAATTGCAAACACCTGTAAAGGGAATTTTTATCTGATGAAATAATTCCATCTTCAATTCCACTGGATTGTTTGGAAATGCAACCAATCCAAAAAAGTCGATCACTTGGTTTATTTCAACTTTTCCAAGCTGGTGTGCAGCAAAAGAGATCACAACTTCCTGTTCAAATAAAAGTGAAAGTATTTTAATTTGCATAAAATAGTTTTCTCATCATTGTGAAATCAAAGCTACAATTATATGAAAAAAATAATTCCAGTATCATTCAATTGTAATTCATGCTACATCTTACTGTGTTATCCCATATCACAAAGCACACATATCCCCTATTTTGTCCTTGTGGGCAACAGAGATCCCTTTATCTCTGTTGCCCACAAGGATGTCTTTCCTCCAAGCATTTTCAGAGCCATTCATTCTGTCTTCCTGATCCTTCAATGGTTGCCTGGTGCCTAGGTTAAAAATGGAGACTGCAAATGTGAATGGACATGCATCATAGTGCATTTGGAAACAACCTACATACTCACATTTTAAAGTATCTCAGATTTTTGAATTAAGTTGGTGCCATTTACAACAATTTATGATTCTAGTAATCTGAATTACCATTCTCTATCATGCTGCTGATGTAGACCCAAGGAAAAAAATTATGAGTTTCTACTAACAAGCAATGCTCTTACTACCAGATTGATGCACTAGTGTACTATTAACCGATTTACCATCATGTATTTCTTGTATTACTGGGAATGATCCATTGACATCTTCACAATGACTACCAGAGCCACCTCTAAGGAAGACATTTGCTGACAGTCTGGCACCACACAACTTCATCGGAAAATATAGGATACAAAAGAAGATTAAAAGTGGACATAACATTACTCTGTTATGTCCACTTGTCTCTGATTGCCTACTTCAAAAGGAATTACGAGAGGAATGCTACTCCTTTATTTTTTAATTATTCAACATAATCAGCAACTCCCAGCATTTATGTAATGAGATAAACAGTTAATTCAAAGAAAACTGCAAAGAAAAAGACAAAATGGAACCAAAATAAGTCTGACAGGAGCATTCAATTCATGTACAATAGGAAACACTAAATTTACTTGCAAAGGGAAAACAATCTACCATAATTAAAAAAACTCCCCCCTCAGTGACCCACTAAATGTGGGCTTTCAACACTCTCAGCACATTTCAAGCCTAAAAAGCAAGAACTTTCACCTGGTAGCAATTACTATTATCTTCCATAATTGGTCCAAAGATCCTGCTGACTGAAAAACCACATTTCTAAAAAATAGGAGAGCCATAGATCAAAGACTTGTTTTCCACCCCAGTTTCCCGTGGATTTTGGCACAATTATTGAGTGGAAAATCTGTCCATGTAGCTCCCTGTGAGTTTGCAACCCAGACAATAATTTCAATCCATACTGATATAAATCCAAATCCAATGGGAACCTGAGTAACTCAATGGGTCAGGCAGCATCTCTGGAGAACATGGATAGGTGGCAGTTCGGGTAGGAATCTTTCTTCAGACCAAAATGTCAACTATCCATGTTCTCCAAAGCTGCTGGTTGTCCTGCGGAGATACTCCAGTACTTTGTGTCCTTTTGTGAAAACCAGCATCTGCAGTTCCTTGTTTCTCCAATAGGAACTCACTTGATTCTGTTATAAACTAAATTCACATACCAACTCAGCTGGCCTGATGAATGAATTGGCATGACTACTCAATATTACCAAAAATACTCATAACAAAACAGTCCGAATTGTTTAAGTAATCAATCCATTTTAAAAATATTTCTTATGCGAGTTAAAAGAATATGAGGCAATACTTTTTTTATTCTAACAGTAATAATACATTGCTCACTTCTCCCAAATCATTGCATTTTAAAGCATTATGTAATTGAGAAAATAACAGTCCATTTGGAAAAAAATTACCATTGACTGTCCTGGTTTAAGGTCTCCTTTAGCAGGAGTGACCCGAAAATGGGCCATCTGACGAAACTGGAAGTTGAGTGGAAGTAAATGTGAGTCATTTCGAAGAATTCCCTTAACGTTCACCTTTTCACCAAGAAAGCATTCCATGAAATCAAATTTTGACACTGGACCGATGTTTAAGTTAACAGGGCACCCTATTCCAGTAAGTGCTACCTCAACTCGTTGTTGACCTGCAAAATAAAAAGGAAATAAAATAACTAATGCCACGTGCTTACATTCAAATGCATTGCAATTTGGAGTTTATCTTGAAACTTAAAATATATTTCCTGCAATGATGAAATTGGCAAAGTGTAATTTGTAATTTGCAATCCAATCTCATTATTGGTAATGTTTACCATTTTTTTCTACGTGCCAGATTAGGATATCATCAGAAAAGATCAGCATAATGTCAATGCAAAGTGCCAAGTAAATGGGGTTAATTTGAGCTGTATGTTTGAGTGCTTTGAGCACACATTACAAAGTCTTGATTTCAACTTCAGGGCAGTATTAGTCTTGATAAACGACAGAAAGATTGAAACAAGCTTAGAGTATGAAGGATTATAAATATATATATTCTGCTTGAAAAATGCTACTCTTATTTATTTGTAAGAGTTCTGAATTGTCTTCACTTAAATACTTACACTTTTACCTCTGATTCATCTCTGTTCATTCAGTCTAACTTTATCACTTTGAACAAAATATACAGGAAAGAAGATAGGGCCAGCAATCAGCATCCATCATAGATGAGGCCCTCACTAAGGTCTCCTCAATATCCCGCAGCTCTGCTCTTACTCCACCTCCCCCCAGTCGCAACAGGGACAGAGTCTCCCTAGTCCTCACCTTTCACCCCACCAGCTGTTGCATACAGCACATAATCCTCTGACATTTTCGCCACCTGCAACGAGATCCCACCACTAGCCACATCTTCCCATCTCCACCCATTTCTGCTTTCCACAGAGACCATTCCCTCCACAACTCCCTGGTTAGCTCGTTCCTTCCCACCCAAACCACCCCCTCCCCAGGAATTTTCCTCTGCAACCGCTGGAGATGCAATACCTTTGCTAATACCTCCCCCCCCCGACTCCCTCCAAGGACCTCAACAGTCTTTTCAGTTGAGGCAGAGGTTCACTTGCACCTCCTCCAACCTCATCTACTGTATCCACTATTCCAGGTGTGGACTCCTATATATCGGCGAGACCAAGCACAGGCTCAGAGATCGTTTCGCTGAACATCTCCGTTTAGTTCACCTTGTCTTGTTTTCACACATACTTCCTTATCTCTGTATCTCCCTCTCCCGACTCAGTCTGAAGAAGGGTCTCAACCCGAAACGTCACCCATTACTTCTATCCAGAGATGTTCCCTGTCCCGCTGAGTTATTCCAGCATTTTGTGTCTAACTTTGGTTTAAATCAGCATCTGCAGTTCTTTCCTACACACTCCAAACCACACTGAAATCTGCAGTAGGACAGCAAATTTTCAGCACACCCAAGAAAAATAATAATCAAGAGTTTTGGATCAGTTCGTTACATACTTGACAGAAAGTTGTGGTTAAAGTCCGATTCCATAAGCCTATGCTAAAGGGCCTGTCCCACTTGGGCGACCTAATCGGCGAGTTCTGGCGAGTTTGCCCTCGACTCATACTTACAGCATGGTCGACACGAGGTCGTAGGAGGTCTTCGTAACTCTCCTTCATGCTCGGGAGTGGTCTCCGCGTACTCGAGACCTCAGTTAGGTCACGCTGTTTTTTTCAATATGTTAAAAAATGCCCGCGAGTATAAAAAGGTCGCCATGGAAAAAAATCGTTATTTTTTTACTCGTAGGTTTAGTCATAGTACGTCGTAGTAGGTCGGCATGTTAGTCGTAGGTAATCGAGGGTAGTCGAAGGTAGTCATAGATAGTTTTCATCATAGTCGAAGGGAGGTCGAAGAAGATCGAAAGAGGTCGTCTTCACTCTCCACTATTCGGTGTCCAATTTTCCCAAAGTTAGTCGTAGCTAGTCGTAGCTGGTCTTCAACATAGTCGAAGGAGGTCGAAGGAGCTCTTCTACATAGTCGAAGGAGGTCTTCAACATGTCATTCTTTCAAACTCTTCTACACTCGCCAATTAAGTCGCCCAAGTGGGACAGCCCCTTAAGACTCCTCTGCATAACAAGGAGATGTGCTATGTATTGGATAAGCCGCTAAGCCCATTCTACATCTTTCCTCCCACATTCCAAATATGTACAGGTTTGTAAATTAATTGGCTTTTGTAACCTGTCCTGAGTGTGTAGGATATAAAATAGGGATAACACAGAACCAGTGTATGGGTGATCGGCGGTCAGCCAAAGGTATTTGTATCTCTAGACTAAACTAAACTAGATACCATTTGTACATGCTAATAAGAGATTTAGCATATTACTGGTGTTTTGAGACCTTGTTCATAAAACCTGTGAAATACCATTATCTGTAAAGATATATAATTTATGGTTTATAACTGATTGAATAAATAGTAGATGCATAAAAACCTAAAAAGTTGCTTTTGTCTTAAAATGAAATTAAGAAGTCATGATAAAACTTTAAAATTGCTTCAGTCATCTTTAAAAACAGGCAACTAAGGTGGAGAAAAGATTATCGTTAATTATATTTCAAACTAAATAAATATGCAACATTTTTTTGTGTTCATCAGCTGTTTTTTCAAAGATTTCCCACAATAGTCTCATGTAAATAAGTTTTTCCCAAAATCTAATTTAATACGACGAGTTAACTTTAAACTTCAACCTCTTGTTCAATCTAAACCACATACTATTACAATTACATCATGTATGCCTCTGGATTTAAAAAATAATATTTTATAATATCTGTTTTATTCTTCTTCTCCAAGGAGAATAACTTCCTATACGATTAAATTTACCTCAAGAGCAACATTCATAATTTCCAAACTGTCTCACAGTGTGCAGCTAAAGTTAATAGCCTTTAAATCATACTTGTGCCATAACTTAATTCACTTGCTATTGGCACTTAAATTGCACACCTAAGATACACAATATTAATCATATTGCTTGTCATGTGATATTAACAAATCAATGTGTTTGTACATTCATATAGCGGGGTGGAAGATTGCAACCTTAACATGGTCCACCCAGTTTTGACTAATGCAATCAACCCGAGGTGCACAAACAAAATATCAAATAGAACAAGTTGACCTACAACTTTAGGCTATGCATGCCATACGGAAGAAGAAGATTCATATCGCAGTATACCCTGCTGACATTATGATTATTTAATACATTTAATCAAATCAAGAAATCTAAAGTTGTTGTGTACCTTTTCTCCCATCGCTTTCATTGGATAATTTTTGCTGTGGTGGAAAAATATCACAGCTGCGCACAGTCTCAAATCTCACATAAAGGGCATACTCTCTGAATTTTGGTATTTCATCCTCTTTTTTGTGAAATTTTGTAGCACTGTAGGAAAAGTCAAAATTTCATTCATTAAAATTCAACCTGGGAGATGAATTTTCATCAAAACCGCCCAAGCAGTAATTTGGTGAATTAAGTTCCTTGGTCCAACCACCATTCATTTTTTAAATCAGCTGCATGAAAATTGGTCACTTCCACAATATCTTAATAACTCTCTCAAGTTTGCCAGCCAGTCAATATGAACTCTTTGTAACTGGCCTCATTATAAATATTTGAATATTTTAAAAACCATTGTGCCAAGTCAGCTACTGGTCAGAACGGCATCAGATAATAGGAAACAACTGATAACTGGTCCAACAGGAGTGATGTGACTTGTCAACCTATAGATATGTGACTCAGTCTAAAAGGGAACACATTTGAATTCACAAAGAATGGTCACGTTACATTCAATTTGTTCCATTAAAAAAAGGACAATCATCAGATTTTCAAACAATATGGCCAGGAATAATGCAAGCTTGTGTAAATGAATCAAGTCAAGAGTGTTTTATTGTCATATGTCCCGAAATGGAACAATGACATTTTTGCTTGCAGCAGCATAGATATATAAACATAGTACTCTGTAAACACCATAATAAACAATAAAATAAGTTCAGTGTAAATGTATATATATTTTAAAATAATAGTTCAAAGACAAAAACAGTGCTACCAATTCTCTGTAGTTCAGAGCTTATTTGGATGTTGCAGTGTTTAATAGCCTGATGGTTGTAGGAACGAATTTGCTTCTGAACCTGGACGTTAGTTTTTAGGCTCCTAAACCTCCTAATAACAGAAGTGAAATGAGAGTGTAACAAGGGTAGTATGGGTCTCTGATGATGCTGGCTGCCTTTATGAGGCAAGAATCTACAGACCCATTTGATGGTAGGGAGATCAGTATCCATGATGGACTGGGCAGTGTTCAATACTTTATGCAAACTTCTTCGTTCCTGGGCATTAAAGTTGCCGAACCCAGCTGTGATGCTACCAGTCAATATGCTCTCTACTGTACATAAGGTCAAAAGGTCATAAGGAATAGGAGTAGAATTAGGCCATTCAGCCCATCAAGTCTACTCCATCATTCAATCATGACTGCTATCTCTCCCTCCTAACCCCATTCTCTTGCCATCTCCCCATAACCTCTGATGCCTGTGCTAATCAAGAATATATCTATCTCTGCCTTGAATATATCCACTGACTTGGCCTCCACAGCCTTCTGTGGCAAAGAATTCCACAGATTCACCACCCTCTGACTAAAGAAATTACCTCCTTCCTAAAGAACATCCCTTAGTTCTGAGGCTATGACCTATAGTCCTAGACTCTCCCACTAGTGGAAACATCCTTTGCACTTCCACTCTATTCAAGCCTTTCACTATTCTGAATGTTTCAATCAGGTCCGTCCTCATTCTTCTAAACTCAAGTGAGTACAGGCCCAGTGCCGACAAACGCTCATCATAGGTTAACCTACTCATTCCTGGGATCATTCTTGTAAACCTCTTCTGGACCCTCTCCAGAGCCAGCACACTTTTCCTCAGATATGATGCCCAAAATTGCTCACAATATTCCAAATGTGGCCTTACCATCGCGTTATAGAGCCTCAACATTACATCCCTGCTTTTGTACACAAGCCCTCTTGAAAAAATGCTAACATTATTTTTGCTTTCTTTATTACCGATTTGACTTGCAGATTAACTTTTTGAGAATCCTGCACCAACACTCCTAAGAGGATGCTGTTCATAAACTTCAGTTCAGCCTTCAACACGATAGTCCCCACCAGACTGGCCGAGAAGTTACTGGAATTAGGGCTCAACACCCCCCTGTGTGCCTGGGCCCTGGACTTTCTCACCACCAGGCCCCAGGTAGTCAAGATGGGAGGGAATACATCAAAGTCCCTCACCCTGAGCACAGGATCGCCCCAGGGTTGCGTCCTCAGCCCCCTATTGTACTCCCTGTACACACATGACTGTGTGGCTAGGTTCAGCTCCAACTCAATAATCAAGTTTGCTGATGACACTGTGGTGGTGGGCCTGATCTCAGACAACGATGAGAGGGCCTACCGGGAGGAGGTGGCTGATCTAGCACTCTGGTGTCAGGACAACAGCCTCCTCTTGAACATCAAAAAAACTAAGGAGCTGATCGTGGACTTTAGGAGGGCACATCATCCGAGGACGTACACTCCATTGAGGATAAATGGGGATACTGTGGATAGGGTGAGCTGTTTTAAATATCTGGGAGTCCACATCTCTGAGGATATGACATGGACATCACACGCCGCAGCACTCGTGAGTAAGGCAAGGCAGCGCCTTTACCACCTCAGGCAATTGAGGAAATTCAGAGTGTCTCCGAGGATCCTCCAGTGCTTCTACTCAGCGGCTGTGGAAAGCATCTTGTCCGGAAATATTACCATCTGGTTTGGGAATTGCTCTGCCCATGACAAGAAGGCTCTGCAGAGAGTAGTGCGTTCGGCCGAACGCACTATAGGAACTTCACTCGCCCCCACTGCAGGAACAATACATCAGGAGGTGCAACTCCAGAGCCAATAAAATCATGGGAGACCCCTTCCACCCCTGCAACTGCGACAGTCAGGCAAACGCCTCCGTTACCATGCTGTAAGAACGGAGAGGTTGGGAAGAAGCTTCTTCCCAGAGGCCATTAGGACTGTAAACTCCTATCTCACCAAGGACTAACTTTACTGAACCTTTTTCCTTCCGCCCACAATATTTAATATGTAAAAGAATATGTGATTCTGTTTGTAGTTTGTTTGGTTGTTTGTGTGTTTGTCTTTTTGCACAAAGTACACGAGCATTGCCATTTTTCATTTCACTGCACATCTCGTATGTGTATGTGACGAATAAACTTGACTTGACTTGACTTGACTTAAACCTCTGATTTCTGGATTCAAACCCCATTTGGAAAAGAGTCTACGCCTGCAGAGGTTCAAGAGAGTATTTGTTGCAATACCAAATTTTTATAATCTTCTAAGCAAGTGGAGGCATGTAATCGGCTTTCTTTGATTGCATCAATCTGCTGCTTCCAGGACAGATCTTCAGAGACAGAAACAAAATGCTGGAGTAACTCAGCGGGACAGGCAGCATCTCTAGAGAGCATGAATGGGTGACGTTTCAAGTCGAGACCCTTCTTCAGGCTGAGAGACAGGGGAGAAGTCTAGAGATATAGAAGGGTAAGGTGTACAAATGACAGATCAAACAAGATGACGATAAGGAAATGTAGAATGGTTTATTGTTAGCTGAGGGGAAGGTAACAATGCGGCATAAGATTAATAATATTTAATCAGGAGGACAGTCAAGAATAGTCAAGAAAGATAGACTTGGCTATCCCTCAGTACAGAACTTGAGAAGCAGCTGTAAAGTTGTAAAGTGGGAAGCGGCTGTAAAAGGACAATGCTGCTGCGGGAGGGGGCGAAGAGTTCCTTTCACAGCGCCTAGGGAGTCTGGCCCGGGTCAGCACGGTCTGGGCTGCACAAATTGGATGGGCCTCCAGGGGTAAAGTTTCGGGGAAGGCAGGAGCGTTGAGAAGGAGGGGGTCGGGGATCATGCCAACAACTCACTCACTCACCGCTGTTGCGACTTTCCGGGCGTGGAGACACCGCATTGTGGCCGGGGAGGGAAGTAGCTCGGGTGGGTGCGAGCGGCTGCCGGGACCAGACAACAGAACCGGCCCCCACCTCAGAGCCTTCTGCTGGCCGGCCCGCCAGCCAGCCGCAGTGCCCTTCGGCACAGGCGCAACTGGTGGTTGGTGGATAGCTACTGGGCGGAAGGCTGGCAGCTCAGTCCCGGGCTCGCTCTCTCTCTCTCTCTCTTTCCCTCTCCCTCTACTAGTCCCGGGGCAGGCGACCTGGGCGCTACAGCCAGTCCCGGGGCTCGCAGGCAACCTGGACGCTACAGCCAGTCCCGGGGCAGGCGACTTGGGAACAGCAGCTATACCCGGGGCTCGCAGGCGACCTGGGAACAGCAGCTATACCTGGGGCATGCAGGCCCCTTGACTAAACCAAACCCTTGATTCTGTCCCACCATCCTTTTCTCAAAATTTAGCAACTTAAATTCGGGGTGCGGCTTCATTGCTGGGAAATACGGTAGTTGGATAACTAGGATGGGGGAGGGATGGAGAGAGAGGGAAAGCAAGGGTTACTTGAAGTTGGAAAAATCAATATTCATACCACTTGGTTGTCCAAGCAAAATTCAAGGTGCTGTTCGCCCAATTTGCATTGGGCCTCACTCTGACAGTGGAGGAGGCCCAGGACAGAAATGTCAGTATGAGAATGGGAGGGGGAGTTAAAGTCTTTAGCAACCGGGAGACCACGTAGGCCTAGGTGGACAGAGCGGAGGTGTTCAGCGCTTGGTCTCGCCGATATATAGGAGTCCACACCTGGAACTGTGGATACAGTAGATAAGGTATGAGGAGGTGCAAGTGAACATCTGCCTCACCTTAAAATACTATCAGGGTCCCTGGACAAAGTCGAGGGAGGAGATACAGGGACAGGTGTTGCATTTCCTGCGATTGCAGGGGAAAGTACCTGGGGGGAGGGTAATTTGGATGAGAAGAGATTAATTAACCAGGGAGTTGCTGAGGGAACGGTCTTTGTAGAAAGTGGAAAGGGGTGGAGATGGGAAGATGTGGCTTGTGATGGGATCCCGTTGGAGGCGGCAAAAATGTTGGAGGATTATGTGCTGTATATAATGACTGATGGGTGAAAAGCGAGAACTAGGGGGACGGCTTGGGAGAGGGAGAGCAAGATCGGCACAGCAGGATTCCGAGAAGGCCCATGTCAGGACTTCATCTATGATGGAAGAAGAGAATCCCCCTACTCTAAAGAATGCGGACATCTCGGATGTCTTAGTTTGGGACACCTTATCTTGGGCGCAGATGCGGCCTAGACGGAGGAATTGATAGTTGGTGATAGAGTATTTGCAGGAGGCAGGGAGCGATGAAGTGTAGTTTAGATAGCTGTGGGAGTCAGTAGGTTTACAATACTTCCCGCACCCATGCAGAACACACGGCGTTCATTAACTTCACTACTAATTTCCATCCTGCACTTAACTTCACTTGGACCATCTACCTTCCGTTTCTTGATCTCACTGTCTCCATCACAGTAGATAAACTATCGACTGACATCTATTGTAAACCTACTGACTGTACCCTTTAACATTATAATTTTGTGCACTTTTCAAAATAATATTAATCTATTGCAAAATGTTCTGTTAAAAGTACAAACAGAATTACTTTCAGTACTCTTAGAACCATTCAACTTACGGAAATTCCTTGGGGCTAAAGCACAGAGTAACAATGATTTCGCTGTATGGGTTCAGAATCCCTTCGCAAGGTTGACATGCAATCAGATCAGATGTATAAGCAGTTGGTCTGTAGTCTTCTTTCATTTTATCTGCCAAAAATGCCTCTGAACTCAGAGACAGATCTGTACCCTGTCAAATATAAGTAGTTTAAAAAGCAATTAAAACACAATTTCCGATAACATTTGTTCTATTGAATATCAAGGAAGCAAACAAATATATTTGCAGATATAAGGAACATTTTGATTTAAAGATATTGGTTACAAAATTAAGTTTATGGTGCTGTTTTATTTGGTGCAATTGATATAAGCGAGTTCGGTATTCTGAAAAACGCAAGGAATCATGGGATTTGTCAAAGGTTGAACGCTATAAATATAAATCAAACGAGTCGTTGCAGGTTCAGTGAGTATAGTTTGGGTCCGATTTTTTTACTTTTTCAGTGGGAGACGGGAGGGGGGGGGGGAGAGAGACCGGGGGAGTGGGGGGGAGAGACACTGGGGGGGAGGGGGGAGATTGGGCAGGCCAGGGGGGGAAGGAGAGACTGGGCAGGGGGGGAGACCAGGCGGGCGGAGGGGGAGACCTGCAAGCGCTGCCGAACTGCCACTGGACCGTCCCCGGTCTTCCCCCCCTACTCGAGTGTCACATCCCCCCACTCGAGTGTCCTATCCCCGCCCGGGTACCGACGAGACACCGGCCCCCAGGCCCAGCACGGAGAAGTGCCAACCCCAGCTCACCTCCGCCTCTCCCACCAGGCCAACCGACAGCCCGGACCATCAACACCAGCGGCCCCAGACCCACAGACAGCACCAACTCCAGCCCAACCCCTCTCCAACTCCAGAGGAACCCACTCCCCGATGGGCCACTATGGTATCAAGTGCCACTTCGCCCACGGCCTCAGCTGCTACCCCAAGTACAAGCCGTACCTTGCACACCACCGGCTTTTCCCCCTAGGGTACCCGCTACCACTTCATCCACAACCCCGAGGAGGAGCAAGGGCCCCGGCCTCGCCTCCGCCAGAGCACCAGCCTGGGCTCGGCCTCCTCCAGCCTGGGTTAGTCTGGGCCACGCTGCGGGCTGCAAACTGGAGTTGGAGCTGGCCCAAACTCTGAGCTTGGGGCTGGGCAAGGGAGGAAGCTGCTGCTGCTGCTGCCAGTACCACCATCCACAGTACCCGCAGCTCGAGCGGGCACCCGGCCTGCCCTTGGAGCCCGTCCGCAGACTCTCTCTCTGACTAGGATGACACCAGCTGCATAAGCTCCGAGTTGCCCAGTTTCGAGCAGGGCGGCAGCTGCCCATCTTCAGCAGGATTTCAGTGTCGGACTGAGGGGAGGGAGGTAGAGGTGGAGGGCTGCAGGACAGGCAGAGCCGAGCTGGAGCCAGCGGCTGCAGCACTGGCTACAAGTTCAGGACCGCCCCGCCAGTCCAGGGCCAATTCCGGACAGGGACGGGGCACCAGGGAGGTGACGGGAACGCCCAACAGCAACTCAACAGCACCTGCAACGACGCGGAGCAGACCCCGACTATGGACGAAACGCAAGCCTACACACAATACAGCACCACCGTTGCCAAGACTGTTTTATAGCTAGTGACCTATGACCTGGGCATGCGCAGTCGGAATACCGAACTCACTTATTGATATATGCTTCCAATTTGCTTCACAATTTGTGACTGCAAGTCATGGCCTCCAGCTAATTAAGAGGTGAAGTAGCATGTAGCATAAGTTAGTCACCAAAACAGATAGGTTATGATGTCAGTCCTGAGACGAGATGGATTCAATCACTGCACTGGAAAATTTGGCCACAATGATCCAGCTAATGCCATATCACGTATGAGGAACATGTCATTAAATATAGGAAGTAACTTCTCATATATCTTCTCGCCCATTAGCACCATTTAAATGGATTAAAGGGAGTCATAATTACTTATTGGAGTTATTCATGATAGATTGCCGTTAAGAGTTAACTATAAATAATTTGCAGTGATTCCTATTGTCAAAACATGCAAATTCTCTCTCCTTCAGTGTTTTAGTGCTAATTATATTCTCAACTGCTATGTTTAGCAAATACATTTTCCTATACTGCAGTTTATTTCCCAAGGGCTTTGACATAATGAGGTGGTCCCCAATGTAGGAAAACTCACCAGAAGAAAGGAAATGAGGAGGTACAGTGGAAGATAAGTACTCAACAGGATAGCTAATCCACAGGTTCAAGTACAGGTCCTACACATGTATCACAGTGAGGAGGTGG
This sequence comes from Leucoraja erinaceus, assembly GCF_028641065.1. Classification (NCBI taxonomy): domain Eukaryota; kingdom Metazoa; phylum Chordata; class Chondrichthyes; order Rajiformes; family Rajidae; genus Leucoraja; species Leucoraja erinaceus. Next base: position 13,006,869 of record NC_073389.1, on the reverse strand, counting down.
TGAATTAACATCTGACCCAAGTTATAGCCACAACTGTAGCTGCACAGCATACAAGGACAACTTTTGCAGTGGCTGTAAAAATAGCAGCATCCTTCAATTTCTTTGTCTCCGGTTCTTAACAGCATAATACAGGGGAGTTCATAAAGGTATCAATAAATGTAACATAGCAAAAACTGATAGTCATCAAATACCATTTCTGCTGTAACTATAGCATGTAGGATACGGCTAACTTAATCTGTTGGTGGAGAATAAAAGCTTGCTACTCAAATTCACATTGTTTATATATGTAGAACATTAAGCAAAGTTAATTCATTTGCAATAAATTGACCAGACTGCACAGATACGAAATTGGCATTGATAGAATAACCAGAGAATGTGGGAAGTGTTTTTTTTTTCAGACTGGAGGGGAGAAGACTTTGTGTTCCCCTGGGTCGATGCTGGGACGATTACTATGTTTTATTAACATTACTGAAGTAGACAGTAACATTTTCAAATGTTCACATGATCAATAGCAGTTTAGTAAATAGTAAGGAGGATAGCAGTAGACTCGTTGGGAATGTCTGAGAGACATTGATATTGGCATGAACATAGGCTGGCAGAGAAAAGACTTTCTCACAAAAATTACATAGTGTCAACCTAAAATTAAAAAGGCTAATGTATTTAAGTTTTTATTTGACCAATCATTCACTAAACTGAGATCACAAAGTTCATTGTTTATTGATCATAAAGTTCATGATTTATTTTTGAGTCCTCCTGCTGACATTCTAATACACTGTGAAGCACAGATGTGTGCAATGGACAGCTCTACCTACACCAGACCCATAACATTTCACAATACCTTCAGTCACTTATTTGTGAAACAAATTTGGAGATTTATATTACTCTAAATTAAATACATGTACATACATTCATATAGTCCATAATGACAATAAGGAACCATTTAATCAAATGATCAAATAACTAAAACTAAATACGTCAATATTTCAAATAAAAATCTCAGACTTGGTTGTAATTTGACTAAAAGTCAAATGCTTCTTCTGCAATTAAATATTACTACAATAACATTTTTATTACCACTTCAGATCCAACAGCATCATTTTCCATCAGTGTCACCCAGTTAATAGATTCAGGGCTGTTGTTATACACAAAAATTTGCTCCAGCTTTGAGGTTCCGTAATAGGCACTACCAAATTGAATGCATTCAAGTTTCTGGCCAGAAAAATCAATGAGTTCCAAAGTTGGCACAACAATATTTCCCTTAATTTTCACAACTGTATCGTCAGCATCTTCCAACCTCATCCTGGTAAGAGAACACAAAGAAATCAATGGAACTTACAGTGAAAATACTGTTTTTAATCATTAAAGCTCCCTCTCATCATTGCCCACAAAACAGAAATTCTCAAGTCTAATAACTGGATTAGCCGAATCCAGTCAGCAATTAGAAAGTGTGCCTAATAATTCAAAAGGACAAGAAAATATGCGCACATATCAACAAAAAAAATCAACAAAAAAATCGATTTGGTGCAACAACCAATTGAAACCTTATGAGCGTTTTTAATTGGTGCCAAATACACCATTTCACATGCAAATAACAAACTGATAGAGGGATTCAGCAGATCAGGCAGCATCTGTGAAGATAAAGGGCTAGTCAATATTTAATTGTTTTACATATTAGCATACAGATTTACATATAGTAAAGCAGTGTTATTTTGGACATCTTTAAAGATGAGTTTAAACCAGTGTTGATTTAAGTAATGACTGCACCTCTTAACAAGGAAATGTTCACTGATTACAACCTCTGCGGGAAATCATTTGAAAATATTCTTTACTATACCAAGGCCAGAACAGTTACCCTAATTTTTCTGACCTAGCATTAATGGAAGAGAATGAGAGCAGGGATAAAGAGCTGCTTGTTGTCCAACAAAAGTCTCCAAGAAGCCCGTGCTGCGCAAAAAAGAAAATTCCGCTGGGAATAAATAACCAGAGAGGTCATACAAGAAGTGATCTTAAAGACCAATTCGATTCACAGTCATGGGGAGAGTTGTGTGCCCAGAAGTGGATCACATCCTTTTTTTTCACATTCCATTGCAATTTTCACTATTTTCCATTATGTTAGATCGGGCCTAGCTGGTGGAGAATTTTCTCTTGATTCCCAATGATCTCTTGCTTCCTTACTTGGTCAAATGCTACTTTGAGGTTGAAGACGATCATTCTCAGTACCTCTTTGGAAATCCATATTCAGACTAAGTCCCCTACAACATTCATGGAGCTCAACATCATCTAGAACAAAACAGGCTATCCAAACATTAATTCCCAATTGCATGATGACAATAAAAACACCACAAACTTTCCAAAGGTTCTTTGCCTGCAGTTCCCAAACTCAAAATGTTGATCACCAAGGATAAAGTGTCGGAATGCAAACATCTGCAAGATTTTCCCTAAATAACAAATATTCTCAGTTTGAATTATAATCAGCATTATTTCATTTCTGTTGGATTAAAATTTGGAATTTATCTGTTAAGAGCAAACTGCAAGTACCTTAATCCAAAAGACTTTAACACTTCAAGAAGACAAATATCTTCACAAATACTATTAGGGTCAAAAAATATCCGCTGGCTTTGCCAATCGAAAATTGGATTTTCAGAACAATATGTGGCAATTATAACGGTTCAATCAAATGAACAAGGATAAAATGTAAAAAATAGTAAAATTAACATATATTTTACTTCGGAGTCACGTGAGTGACTACGTGAAGAACCCCGCCACGACGCATGTGTGCCATATCGCATCACGCTTGCGAAACGACATGCGGGGTGGAGAGTCCCCCGCAGCGGTAAGTTTGAAACCGCGACCTGCAGGTAAGTGATTTACTCTGCGGTAGTTTTGTCCCCGCGCTGTTTTTACACAGGGGGGGAAGCTGGACAAAATAGTGTCCACAAGTGCTGCGAGTAAAGCTGGCTGAGGAGGACCGCGAAGTTGCGGGAGCCAGCAGCAGCTGAAGGCACAAGCCCTGTAAGGGATCAGCTGTGCCGACATTTGGTCCCGCGCCTGCCAGAACACCACGGCCGGGCGGGAGACTATTCAAATGGGGCCGTCGACTTTTTGGACAAGTCGAAAACGGCAGGAGACGGGGTGGAACGACGTTCCCCCGCAGCGACAATTTTAAGTTGGACCTGCAGGTAAGAGCTGCGGTCTTTTTCTATTTTTACCATGCTAATTACAGGTGGAGAAACCAACGGGCTGCGACAAAGCTGGTGGGCTAGATGGGATCAGCTGTGCCCGATGTCGCCTCCGCACCGGCCAGATCCACTCCACAGCAGTAAGGACAAAGCTGGTGAGGGAGGACCGCAGAGCAACGGGCAGCCAGCTGCAGCCAGCGGCACTCGGATCACCGATAGTGGGATCTGCTGTGCCCGATGTCGCCTTCGCACCGACCAGATCCACGCAGAAACAAACAAGGTCGTGGACTCAGAGGAGTCCGACTTTGAACAACCGCGGGCGGCCAGCGACCGAGAGTGCTAGAGCCGGATGGAGCGGTGTGTGGAGCATTTGCTCCAATGTGACAATGTGCTCCGGGAGATGGAGTCGGGTCACTGTGGGCCCTATGATAAACCCACAGCAGTAACAGCAGTAACAAGAGAACCTACTGGACTAATAAAAAGGACTCCAACAAACACTACAGCCAAAGGCAGCACCCCAAGCACCCACCAGCAGAACTGGTGAAAGCTCGAAGGCCCGGTATTCAAAACATGAGTCTTTTTAGGCCATGACCCAGACCGGCCTTCTTGCGGGGACCTCCAACGCCAACCAAACCGAAAATCCAGACACCAGCGCAACAACAGCAGCGAAGAACCTACAAAAAGAAGTAAACCTGCCACTGGTAACTATGGAGGTAGGTGGGTCTGGTTCCCTACAAAATACAGGGAGCATGGAGGTTGGGGGGAGACTACACTCTTTTCTGAATGCATGGAGCATGTTAACAACCAATACTTACATCTTAAGCAGTATCCAGGGATATACAATAGAGTTTATACACAAGTACAGCCCTCCAGTTCAACATATACCGAACCGAATGTTCTGATAAAGAAAAATCAAAAGCGCAAGCTGAACTGGAGTGGCTTTACATAAAAGGTGTAATTGAGAAAACTCAACACGAACCATTAGAATTCGTGTACAATATATTTATCAAAAACAAAAAAGATGGTGGTTGTCGCATCACCATAGATCTGACAAAATGGATACCTTTGTTACTGCTAAACAATTAATTTCCAAAGGTTACTTCATGGCCAGCATCGATTTAAAAGATGCTTACTATTCAGTGCCTATACGAGGTGACCACAGATGTTACTTAAAATTCAACTGGATGGGCAACTTTGGCAGTATAAAGCACTGCCAAATGGTTCATCAGCCCCAGGCTGTTCACAAAAATTTTGAAACCAGCCCTAGCGTTTCTACGGAAACGTAAACACATGGTTATGGCATATTTAGATGACATACTCATTGTGGGCAAAACTTTGGAATTGGCCAAACAAACTGTAACAGCCACAAAACAGTTATTTGAAAAACTGGGATTTATTATCCATCCAGTTAAATCTAAACTAACGCCTTCCACTACTATGGACTATTTGGGGGTTTCACCATTGACTCAGTTCACATGTCGGTGACTCTGCCTAAGGGAAAGGCTAGAGATTTAATAGAGGCTTGCATAACCTCATTGACATCAGCAAACCATCCATCAGATTGGTAGCAAAGTAATTGGCAAATGGTGGCTGCCTTTCCAGCCACACAATTTAGACCTCTACATTACCAAAACTTACAGAGAGCAAAAATACAAGCTAAATGAATGCAGGTCACTTTGACAGACCTATGAAACTACCAATCAAGCTAAAATTGAATAAAATGGTGGATAGATAACATCTGGCTTTGTTCCAATCTAATCATTGTCAGTAACCTTTCTATGGTACTACAAACCGATGCCAGTGCACTTGGGTGGGGAGCCACCAATACCATCACCAGCTGTGGAGGTAGATGGACTGCTCAGGAGGCATCATTATTACTCACACTGGGCATAAACTACCTGGAAATGTTGGGTGCATTCCATGGCCTAAAGTCATATTGTACTGGATCATATCACCAGCATGTTAGACTACAGATAGACAATACCACCGTGGTAGCATACCTTAACCACATGGGTGGAAACAAATCGACATCATGTGACAATCTGGCTAATACAATTTGGCAATGGTGTATCCAGAGAGATATTTGGATATCAGCCACTTACCTACCAGGAAGACTAAATTTAGTGGCAGACACCAGGTCACGCAAATTTAATGAAAACACCGAATGGATGTTGAATAAAAAGTATTTGCTGATATTACAGCAAAATATGGAACACCAGATATCGATCTATTCGCATCCAGACTTAACCACCAGTTATCAAATTATGTTTCATGGGAACCAGACCCTGGGGCAGCGACGACAGATGCATTTTCGCTGTATTGGTGGGGGGGGGGGGGGGATTGTTTATTTACGTATTCGCTCCTTTCCTGCCTCTTCAGTCGGGTATTAAGGAAAATACAACAAGACTGCGTCTGGTATTGGTAGTACCCGATTGGCCTACTCAACCATGGTTCCCAGTGGTATTAAACATGGTGTTAGAACCATGTATCACCATCTCACATGGACCAGATTTATTGCTACATCCCGTAACAAGGGATAGCCACCCATGCCATAAACATTTGAACTTATCAATTTGTAGAGTTTTAAAAACACCTCTACTACAACTGGGACTGACGGACCGAACAGTGAACATGATCTCGGCGGCCCAAAGACAGTCAACCAAAAAACAGTATCTGGCCTATATCAGGAAGTGGGCGATGCACTGCCATAAAAACAACATCACCTACAGAGACATGAACATCCCGTCTGTTCTGGAATATCTGGCAGGCCTCCACTATGATGAGGGGCTCAGTTACAGTGCCATCAACTGCGCCAGAAGTGCCCTATCGATTTACCTATGGCAGGGGACAGAGCGTTACTCTGTTGGGACTCAACCACTGGTAACAAAACTTATGAGGGGAATTTTTAATACTAATCCCCCAAGAACCAGGTACTCCCAAATATGGAATGTAAGTATTATCCTGAAGATGCTCAGGAATTGGTCTGCAGCAACAGCTCTGTCCATACACAGACTGACATTAAAAACAGTCATGCTAATGGCATTGGTCACGGCACAGAGGGTACAGTCACTGCATAAACTAAGACTGGACAACATGACTTCCTCAACAGAAAATATTACGTTTCATATCTATGAGTTAGTAAGCAGAACAGACAGGGATCAGCAGGCCTCAATATACAATTAAGGTCATACCCAAACAGATGACCATCTGGGTAGACATCTGTCGTTATACATGGAGAAAACAAAGATCCTAAGAGGCAATGAGAAGGCACTTTTTGGTCAGCCACTAGCAACCACACAAAAGAGTGACGGTCCAGACCATCTCGAGATGGCTGAAGCAGGTGCTAACACATGCTGGGGTGGATACTAATATTTTAAAATCTCATTCCACCAGGGCTGCAGCTACATCGGCAGCGATACCGTTGGATGTACCAATGGACCAAATCCTCAAGGCAGCAGGATGGTCTGGGGGAAAAAACATTCCAATTATTTTACAATAAACCAGTAATGAAACCTGGAACGTTTGCAGAAACAAATTTAAGTTCTGTAAATTAATTTAAACCCATAAAAAGGGGTTATAAATTTGTGTTAATAAATTTTATGATTTCGATGTCGAATTCATGTCCAAATTATGTTAACACAATTCCTCCTACAGTCATCAAGGCAGACGTGATGCATGGACTCGTTTCCACGGCATGAAATCACAGAGCTTTAAAATCTTCACGTACTCACTCACGTGACTCCGAAGTAAAATAGTAAGATTAAACGAGAACTTACCAGTTTGAAGTTTGATCTGTATTTTATGAGGAGTTACGATGAGGGATTACGTGCCCTCCGCTCCCACCCTTGATCATATACTTAACTGGTATCTCTTCTCTAATCTTACTATGTTTAGTCATTACAGTTATCTGTGATTTCACACCGCTGCTTTGAAGAATGACACGCATGCGTCGTGGCGGGGTTCTTCACGTAATCCCTCATCGTAACTCCTCATAAAATACAGATCAAACTTCAAACTGGTAAGTTCTTGTTTAATCTTACTATTCTTCCTCCAACATAGTGGACTTCAGCTGCTTTTTTGTGTAAATATGTGACACTGACCAAGCCTATCATTAAATAAATCGATCGGGCTATGAGGGCATCACTAGCGCATGGTTGCCAATTTAATGACTTGCACTCAGTCCACCAAGGCTTGTTGGATCTCCCAGTTGCTAACTATGTTAACCCCTCTCCCCATTCCTATACTGGCCTTTCTGTCTATTGCCAGAGTAGAGGCCACAAACAAACTGGGAGGACAGCAGCTCATATTCCACTTGGGTAGCCTATAACTTAACGGTATGAACATTGAATTATTCAATTTTACTGCACGTAACTAACCTACAAAGAAAGTCTCCTCCCCTCTTTTCCACCCATTCAACCCCTTCTCTTCCTGCTGGTGGGCGGTGGAGAGGTGAGGGTCGGCAGAGTCGCTGGTGGAGGCCCATGGGGAGACTGGAATGAAGGTACATTTTGGCAGCAGCAGCATTGGTGGCCCAGGGGAGACCGTGAGGGTCGGCAGTCCATGGATGCTTCGGTGGTTCCAGGGAGGTGGTGACAGTCGGCAGTTTCAGTGGTCTAGGCCTGGGATTGACCGAGAAGGCGAAGAGAGTCGGAGAGGCGGTGGATGTTGGTGCCAGTCCTTGTGGCGGTGATGGAGTCCTGGGTCATGATGGTCGGACAGGTGGCATAGTCCATGGAGCCCCATGCCTTGGGCAATCGAGTTGAGGAGTGTCGGTGGAGGCACCGGTTTGAAGTTTGTGATCCTTAGTAGAGATCCTACAGTTGCTCAGGTTAGGATGATTTGTTGGTTCGTTGACTAATGTCACTTATTAAAATTATGGCATCAGTAGTCATTGACAATGTAAGCAATCTAATTAAAATGCAAGGGGATATAAAATACACTGGGACAAATAAATAAATAAAATCATCTGTATTTTAGGAACGGAACTCAAAATCCTGAATTTGATCCACATTAAAATGGGAAACATTGAAGACATCAAACAGTGCAAAGTAACTAAATGATTTACATAGAGGATAAAGGCAAGTGATTTTGATTTCCAAAATTAAAATTGTGGAAGTCATGGAGATTCCGAGATCTGGTGTGAAGGATAAGAGAGGCAGGGAAGAGGAAGGCAGCAGGTTGGAAAGGGAGGCAAATGAGTGAAGTTCAGAAACAAAACAGAAGATAGGCAATTGGAACCAAAGAAACAGTGATTCAAAGTCAGGCAGAGACATGGAGAGCTGGGAAGGTACCAATAAGCAATGTTAAAGTTGAAGAGACATACGAAGTTGGAACCAGGGACCAGATGGCAGGATTGATTACCAAAAGAGTAATTACCTAATTTTAATGCATGTGACCTTTTGGGTTAACACACAAAATGTTGGAGGAACTCAGTATCTGAAGAAAGGTCTTGACCCAAAACGTTGCCTGTCCATTCCTTCCACAGACGCTGCCTGACCCAATGAGTTCTTCCAACACTTTATGTGTTGCTCAAGATTCTAGCATCTGCAGTGTTTTAGGCTATTTATTAGCACATTTTAAAAATATTTTTTTATAATTATAAGGAAATACTTTTAATTCTACTTCTTTAGAAATTTGGCATATACTCACTGTAATTTAAAAGATTGAGAAGTGATTTGAGGGAACAATCCAGTAGAGATGATTAGTTTCGTACATATCCCTGATCCTTCTCCAATTTCTTATAGATTCTGTCCCATTGTGTTTATGTCTATCCAACCAATAAATCCTATTCTTAAAGCACTGGCCAGTAATCCTACATAAAGGAGTGAACTATCCCCGACCTCTTAATATAACTCTATTCCATTTGTTGGTCTCATTTTTTTAAAAATATTATTAGTAGATTACTGATAGTTATTATGGTTAATAGAGAAGATAATTTTTATTTGTTTACCAATAGACATCAGTAAATTATGAACCAAATTCAATCATACAGACTTACTTGATCATTTCATCGAGAACCATTGGTTGATAAGTATACAATTCAACTTTGATCAAAAACACATTTTTTGGTTGAACTGTTCCATTCCTAGGTAAAATAGTCATGAATTGATTTCTTGGACTTGCAATTGCAAAGCGCCCTATGGGAAAGGGAAACATTAATATGTTTCAGGCCATTTTAGCATCATTCAATTCAGCAGCATAAACAAAGCAAACCAATCCAGCAATCATCTGATTGCAAGTCCATTACATTATTCAAGGTGCAATTTATCATATCTGAATCTCTTTGGATTTGTTTGATTTTACAGGTTTAGTATCATGGCTGCAAACAACCTACGCAACTATTACATTTTGACTGTTAAATGTAACCAGTTTTTGACTGTTAAATGTAACACATTTTTGCAAATGGTTTCGAAGTGATTATGACTTGAGACTAAGAGGTGAAGGGTAGCTTTCATTTTTGACGAAGGGGCACCCATCCAGTATTCAAAAAATTCAGAATGTTTTGCATTTGTCAGTTTTAGATGATGACTAGACCAAGTGCAGACCCGTTGGGTCTGTTTTGGACCCCAACGGCGTTTGCGGGGGGGGGGGGGGGGGAGGGGGGGCTGCGGCATCAAACCACACCCCAAACACACAGGTGGGAGGAGGGGGGGGGGTGAGAAGAGGGGATGGAGGGGAGAGGAGGAGGAAACGGGACAGATTTGGGAGGGAAAGGGGGTTTGAGATGGGGGTGAGAGAGAGACTAAGATGTGGGGAGGGGGAGGTAGGGGGTGAGAGAGGGGGATGGGGAGATGAGAGATGTGGGGGAGGGGGAGGTAGGGGAGGAGGGGGGGAGCGGGAGAGAGAGGTGGGGGGAGAGAGAGGGGAAAGAGGGGGGGGGAGAGTGGAGGGGGAAGGGGGAGAGGTGGAAGAGTGGGGAGGGAGGAGGAGAGGGTAGGGGGAGTGATGGAAGAGGGACAGAGTGGTAGGAGGAAGGGGGTGGGTGGAGAGATGGAAGGGGGTGGCGTAGAGAGGGAAGGGGGATGGGGAGAGAGGGATGGGTGGGAGAGGGAGTGGGGTGAGGAGAGGGAAACATAGAACCATAGAAATTAGGTGCAGGAGTAGGCCATTCGGCCCTTCGAGTCTGCACCACCATTCAATATGATCGTGGCTGATCATCCAACTCAGTATCCTGTACCTGCCTTCTCTCCATACCCCCTGATCCCTTTGGCCACAAGGCCACATCTAACTCCCTCTTAAATATAGCCAATGCACTGGCCTCAACTACCTTCTGTGGCAGCGAATTCCAGAGATTCACCACTCTCTGTGTGAAAATATTTTTTCTCATCTCTGTCCTAAAGGATTTCCCCCTTATCTTTAAACTGTGACCCCTTGTTCTGGACCTCCCCAACATCTGGAACAATCTTCCTGCATTTAGCCTGTCCAACACCTTAAGAATTTTGTACGTTTCTATAAGATCCGCCCTCAATCTTCTAAATTCTAGCGTGTACAAGCCGAGTCTATCCAGTCTTTCTTCATATGAAAGTCCTGACATCCCAGGAATCAGTCTGGTGAACCTTCTCTGTACTCCCTCTACGGCAACAATGTCTTTGAGCATTGGGCATTGTGACATCACATGATGGAACGTTCACCAGGGGCTGGGGCTGGTGCTGCTTCTATGGGTGAGAAGCCAGTTTATTTTTGAAATATTGGGGGGGGGGGGGGGGGGGGGGAGAAGGAATTGATTAAAAATGAGTACTTAAAGACGACGAAATGTAATGAGGAGCGGATTCTTAGAAAGAAAAGTGAAATCTCTACCGAAATGGAAAAGATGTCGGCGATTCTGCGTCTGGTTTCGGAGTTGCAGTGAATCAAAGGAAGAAAGTCCGATTGGACATCTGTGAGCATTGGGCATTGTGACATCACACGATGGAAACGAATCAAAAGGAAGAAAGGCAGCCGGACGGACGGACGGCAGGAGGCAGCCACAGACTTTTATATAGTAACTAGACCAAGTGCAGACCCGTTGGAAGAGGGACAGAGAGGTAGGGGGAAAGGGGGGGGGGAGAGAGGGAAGGGGGTAGAGTAGAGAGGGAAGGGGGGTGGGGGAGAGAGGGAGGGGGGGGGTGGGGGAAGGGATGAGGAGAGGGGGAGAGGGGGAGAGGAGTGGGGATGGAGGGAGGGAGGGGAGGGGTAGAGGGGTAGCGGGAGTGGTGGAAGAGGGACGGGGGAGTGGAGGAAGTGGAACAGAGGGGTAAGGGAAGGGGTGGGGGAGTGAGGGGAAGAGAAGGGAAGAGAGAGGGGGGGAGGAGGAAGAGGAGTGGGGTAAGGGGAGAGAAGTGGTAGAGTGGGGAGGGAGGGGTAGGGGGAGTGGTGGAAGAGGGACAGAGCGGTATGGGGGAAGGACGCGGTGGGAGAGAGGGAAGGGGGTGGGGTAGAGAGGGAAGGGGGTTGTGGGAGAGAGGGATGGGTGGGAGAGGGGAGAGGGGTGAGGAGAGGGAAACATATAAATTAAGTGCAGGAGTAGGCCATTCGGCCCTAAGCCACCATTCAATATGATCGTGGCTGATCATCCAACCTAGTATCCTGTACCTGCCTTATCTCCATACCCCCTGATCCCTTTAGCCACAAGGGCCACATCTAACTCCCTCTTAAATATAGCCAATGAACTGGCCTCAACCACCTTCTGTGCCAGTGAATTCCAGAGATTCACCACTCTCTGTGTGAAAAATGTTTTTCTCATCTCGGTCCTAAAAGATTTAGGATATGGGTGAGAAGCCAGTTTATTTTTTGAAATATTGGGGGGGGGGGGTTTGTAAGTTATTGCGTTAAAATATTTTTCTTTAAAAGGGGGCTATAGGGTTTGGATTAACAGATTCCATAGATCAGTTAAAGAACGGAAATCAAACAGTAATTAGCTGGACTCTTTGGTCAGGCTGACTGTCACTTGTAAAATGTCAAAGGGCTTAGTTGCCATTGAGAATATAATTGAAAACACTGTGAAAAATATTCAGATTTGCTAAAGATAAAGGGCAAGGCAGAAAAATAAATTGTGAAGCGAAAACAAAACGTAGCAAAGCAGAAAAATGTACGGCTTGATTGAAACAGAAAAAACGAGTTTTTGATTGGGATAGAAAAGCCAAGAATAGTGAGAATTTGTTAAGTGGTTATGTACAGGGTGCAATAGTTCAAGAGATGCAGACGATAAATATGTGAATACAGGAAGCAATTAAGAAAAGTAGTGTTGTCGTGATCTTTTTGTAAATGGGTTGAAATTATAAAATCACTAAGTCTACCTCTCACTGAGATTGCACAGAACGCTGTTAAGACCACATTTAGATTTAGTGTGCTATGGCCTACTTACTTTAAGATGGAAATAGTGGTGTTGAAGATCATGCAACAGATTTAGATTTATTCCTGAGATGAGGAGATTCTTCAAAGAATAATAATTGAAGAAACTTAGCTAACACTCATAGAAGCTTAGAAGAATGATAAGTAAAATTATTGAGATTTTCAAGATTTTGTATTTCCTTCTGAGTAAATCAATAACCAGAAGCTGTTGTCACATTGTTAAAACAGCCATTTAATCATGCCCTAAATCTTTGGAATTCCATCTCTCTTCCTCCCTCCAGGAACTGAAGGTGCTCAGTCATTTAATATCCTAAAGCCTGAGATCTATAGTGTTCTTGGGATATGGTGTTTAAGGGAGAAATAAACACAGGAAAATTGAAGGTAGACAAAAATGCTGGAGAAACTCAGCGGGTGAGGCAGCATCTATGGAGCGAAGGATATGGGCATAGTTTCAGGTCGAGACCCTTCTTCAGACAGGAATATTGAATATTTTTAAAGGGCTATTTGACTGCTTTGGTGATCTTGTTCTTCTCATATATAGACACAGTGTTGGAGCAGCTCAGCAGGCCAGGCAGCATCTCTGGAGAACATGGACAGGTGACAATTCAGGTCAGGACCCTTCTTCAGAAATCCGTGCACCAAAGATGCTGCCTGGCCCACTGAGTTACTCCAGTACTTTGTGTCATTTTTTTGTAAACCAGCATCTGCAGTTCCTTGTGTCTCCATTGTTCTTCTCATTACATGGTTATCATCATATTGTGGTTTATCAGAATCTACCATGCATCCCACAAGATTATCTCTTAATGATTATTAAAATCGCATATTTTCTGTAATATATAGCTCTTTTTATGAAATAAGCAGTAAAGTAGCAAAAGTTGACCATTCAGTCACAAGAAACCCTAATTACAAGTAAATATTTGGGTTTGTAAGTCCTCAGCATTTCTTAAATTATTAATTTTGTATTGGATTCTACATCTGATGCATTAATGAGCATTGTTGCATTTTGCAGAATCAGCATTGTTGTTATTACAAAGATCAAATAAAGGTCCACTATGTCAAATATATAGCTATCCAATCAACGTATTTCCTCATATTCCAACATTATTCAGCCTTCTATAATTTTGTGCCACTCATGATTACCTTCAACAAATTTATTATAAGTACACAAGTTATGGCCTCAACGAAATGCTTTAATTATTTTTAAATTCAACTTTTCAATAAACATTTTTCAGCTCCGAACGTAATCATCCATTGTGTATTTGTCTCTATGTAATACTTTAAAAGATTAGTTAATAATTGTGCTTTTATGTTTGCTAATGTGCAAATGCTTTAATATTGCTAGGTAAGGTGTATGCTGGCTACACAAACATCTGTGTAACCACACATTTGCTGGATATCAGTATCTCTTTGAATAGAATCCCAATAGCAGATGTGCCAGAGAAGGGAAGGATCTTGCCTCAGAGATCTCCAGATCTTTATTGTGAGGTTTTGTGCAGGCCAACATTGAGTGTTATTCTGCTATTGCCCTAAAATTCAGAGTCAGAGTATTAAACTGATGTTTCCGCAATAATTCAAAATAGATCAAGTTGCCATAAACTAGCAAAAACGTAAGTATTATGAATCATATATTCATCAACAGTTCAAACAAAAAATGAAAGTGCAGGAAACACTCGGTAGGTCAGGTAGCATCTGTGGTAAAGGAAACAGTTAAAGTTTCAATTTGAATATACTTTAATTGGAAAATATCATAAGATCATGTGATAGGAGCAGAATTTGGCTATTTGACCCACCAAGTCTACTTCGTCATTCAATCATGGCTGATCTATCTCTCCCTCCTAACCCCGTTCTCTTGCCTTCTCCCCATAACTTCTGACACCTGTACTAATCAAGAATCTATCTATCTCTGCCTTAAATATATCCACTGACTTGGCCTCCACAGCCTTCTGTGGCAAAGAATTCCACAGATTCACCACTCTTTGACTAAATACATTTCTCCTCATCTCCTTCCTAAAAGAACATCCTTTAATTCTGAGGTTATGATCTCTAGTCCTAGACTCTCCCACGTGGAAACATCCTCTTCATATCCACTCCATCCACGCTTTTCACTATTCTGTATATTTCAATGAGATCCCCCCTCATTCTTCAAAATTCCAGAGAGTACAGGCCCAGTGCCATCAAATGTTCATCCTATGTTAAAAAGGTATTTTAAGGTACAGAGGTGGTAGGATCTCCATCCACCTTTCTTACAACTTAAAATATATATATTGTTTTTCTTTCCCTGTCATTATATAATTTTTGTGTGAATATTGTAAACCATTTATAATATTTCTTGAGGCAATGTATGTAATCACAATTTTCAAATAATGCATTTTCAGCTTTCAAATTCAGAATGGAAAAATAACGAACAAATAAATACATCACGTTTGAAAGATTTATCCTTTACAAGAGGCTGTTAAAAATAATTATACCTGAGACAGATCCATTATTTGTAACACATATCTCTTTGAAAATAACTCTACTATCAGCGACAACAGTACCAAAATCAACTTCTCGATCAACACTAAGATCACAGGCAGCGGTAAATCTGCATTAAAAATACAAAAAAGAATGATCAAGTTAAAATATTGCAATATCATTAATTAGCTGACCGAAATTGGTCAGAAAATACTTACACCAAGCTATGCAATTCTAATGCAGCCTTAAAGCCTCACATAACCAGGAATCTAGATGATGGTGATGTCCTCCATCTTAAAGAAAGCATTTTGACTATGTAAAATCTAAAACAAAGTCAGTCCTCAATAACAATGCTTCCAGTTGGTTTGTTATAGAACATCACTGACCCAAGGTGCAAATATATTCCTTTACCAAATTTACTGTACACTTTTTTTGGAACAATATAATTTTATCAGGCATCTGATGAAATCTCTTCAACTTTCTTTCCTCTTTTAACTTGATTCTTAGAACTTATGTTTTTGATTAAAATTTTTGTGAATTTCTAATTATACCTGATCTATTTTTTAACTGTTTATATTTTGTGCATGTTTATACACATGTATAGTATGATTAGATAGATAGATAGATAGGTTCTTTATTGTCATTATAACATGTAAACATGTACAACAAAATTAAAAATGCCAACCAGTCAGTGCACCATTCACACATTATCTAAACGCTAATGATACGTAAAAGAGAAATATCTGAAATAAACAACTAAAATAAATAAGATGAAAAAAAACAAGCATAAACACACAACCATACATTCTTCTGTCGATTGCACAATCCCTTTGGTATGTAGCGCACCTGCGCTCATTTGGTGGCTATATTAAGTGTAGTTATTGCTGTGGGATAAAAACTGTTTTTGAGTCTGTTTGTCCTTGTCCTCATTGATCTGTACCGTCTGCCTGACGGCAACAGTTCACCCAGGGAGTGTCCGGGGTGGGAAATGTCCTTTATAATGTTCTGGGATTTCTTGAGACAGTGGGAACTGTGTAGGTCTTCCAAGGTGAGGAGAGGGCAGCCGACAATCTTCAGGGCGTTGTCAATAGCCCTCTGGAGCACTTTCCTCTTAGCCGCTGTGCAGCTGGTGTACCACACGCATACACAGTATGTTAGGATGCTCCCTATGGAGCACCGATAAAAGGACAGCAGCAGTCTCTGGGCCTGAGCACCCTCAGGAAGTCAGTCTCTGCTGGACCTTTTTCAGCAGCGCAGAGGTGTTCACGCTCCATGTCAGGTCCTCCTCAATGTGGATTCCCAGGAAGTGGAAATCCGCCACCCTCTCCACACAGTCCCCTCTGATGATTAATGGTGTAATGTCAGTTTTCTTCTTCCTGTAGTCTATTATGAGCTCCTTGTTCTTTGAGGTGTTGAGGAGCAGGTTATTCTCTCCACACCACACTGTCAGCTGCTCCACCTCATCCCTGTAGGCGTACTCATCCCCCCCAGAGATGAGCCCCACCACCGTGGTGTCATCCGCGAATTTGACAATGGTGTTACTGTGGTGGGCGGGGGTGCAGTCATATGTGTAGATGGTGTAAAGCAGGGGGCTCAGCACGCAACCCTGTGGAGAGCCGGTACTGAGGCTGATGGCCGTGGATGTGTGATGGCTCACTCTGACTCTCTGGCTGAGACCCGACAGGAAGCTATTTAACACATGCAGGTGGAGTGTGGAAGCAGCATGGAGGGCTGTGGCTACAGCGTCCTCTGTGGATCTGTTCGCTCTATACGCAAACTGGTGGGGGTCAAAGCTTCGGGGCAGGAGTGATGTGATGTGATCCCTTGAAGTTTTTCAAAGCACTTCATCACCACTGGTGTGAGTGCGACTGGCCGGTAGTCGTTGAGGCTGGAGATGTGGGTTTCTTTGGGCAAGGGGACCATGGTGGAGGACTTCAGACAGGGTGGGACAGTGGACTGGGCCAGAGACTGGTTGAAAATCCTCGTAAAGACTCCAGCCAGCTGGTCTGCGCAGTCCTTCAGCACGCGTCCAGAGACGCCGTCAGGTCCAGCAGCCTTCCTCGGATTGATGGCCCGCAGCGTGCGCCTCACCTCATGCTCCTCTATTTTGAGGGTTAAGCTGCTGTGGACCATGTGGTGTGATGTGACTGTCTCTGGTGGCTCCACTTCAAAGCGAGCAAAGAAGAGGTTCAGCTCCTCTGCCAACGAGGCGTCACCTTCAGCAGCTCCAAGGTTGGTCTTGTAGTTGGTGAGATACTGGATCCCCTGCCACACCTGCCTGCTGTTATTACTGTCCAGGTGGTCCTCTATCCTCCTCCTGTAGTCTAATTTGGCCTCTCTGATGCCTCTCTTCAGGTTAGCTCGGGCCATGCTGTATAAAGCCCTATCGCCAGACCTAAAAGCGGTGTTCCTCTCTTTTAACAGCCGCTGGACCTCCCGGGTCATCCAGGGCTTCTGGTTGGGGTAGACCCGGATGCGTTTGTCCACTGTGACAGTGTCCATGCAGTTTTTAATGTAACATAGTACACTGTCTGTGAACACCTCCAGGTCCTGGTGTTCAAACACATTCCAGTTGGTCCTGTCGAAGCAGTCCTGCAGCTGCTGAGAGGCACCATCAGGCCAAGTTGTGATGGTCTTTTGTATAGTACGATCTGACTGGATAGCACACATAACAAATATTTTTACTGTTTCTTGGTACATGTGACCATAATAAATTAGTACCAACACCCCTCAGTGTTTTTAAATCCATTTCTACTTAATATACATTGTACATTTCACTTAATGGCATATTAGTGTATGAATTAGATGAATTATTGAATAATGCTTATGCATATAGTGGGATTGTTAAAATACCATTATCTATGCTTATAGTATTTTGAGTAATACTTACGCATGTAGAGGTATTGTTATAATGTCCTCATCTATGCCTATAGTGCATACATCTGATGCATCAACTGCTTTTGTTGTGGAAAACTCTATAATTACTGAAATTTGTACTCCAGGAGCAATTTTTATATTATTCTTCTTTGCAATTATTTTAAATAACTGTAAAGGAAAAGACAAATATTACGATATTGTATCCATTCCATTAATTAGTCCATCAAAATATCTTGCAGACTAAGGCAGCTAGCCTTTATTTTTGGAGGCAAATCTTTACTGGAACCAGCAGTCCTGACTCAAGCCTGAGGGGACATCAGGGCTGCCAACATTGGGTGAGAGTTGAGAGTGAGAAATTGCAAGGGAGCGTAGCGACCGAGGGGGGGAGGGTGTGGGAGGGGGTGTTCCCCCTCCCATAGTAGGCTCCGGAGGCGGCACCAACGCCCCCACTCACCCGGTCCGCTACTAGCTCCGGGTCAGGGTTAAAACTCCATGGGGTGTGGACAGAGCGGTCGATGGACATTAAGCCGCCGGAGGTGAGGGTGGGAGGTGTGTGCCATGCCTCAGGGAGGAAGGGGGAGGGGGGTTGGTGCTGGTAGTTTGATAGCCCTGCTTTAAACCAATCCCCTCTAGTGCTTGAATCACATATCAAGGGAAAAAGACTATGCTTTCTCCTGATATTCCCCTCATGGTTTTTACTCACCTCTAAAACAATTTTTGCTTTATTTTGAACTTTCAGCACCCGCAGATATTTGAGCGTGAGAAATTTTTTGATCAGCGTGAGAGCATGAGAATTTTGTGAAATGCGTGAGTCTCACGCTCAATGCGTGAGAGTTGGCAGTCCTGCTAATAATGCAAACATTTTATGCAAGTTCCAATTGTTTGGACAAAAATCACTTATTACTGCTTTATAACAGTTAAGTTACTTTAAGACCATTTCAGAAATGATGGCACTCAACAACAATCAACTAACAAATTAAAGCAAACTAAAAAGAAATAACATGTTCCCTTTCCTGACTCGACCTCATAAGTACTTTAATGCTGTTAACAGAGCAAAGGGATATTAATCTCAAGAATCAAAATGGGGAAAGTGGGGGCAATTTTGCTTAAATGGTCATTCTAAACCCATTCAGATCTTCATAGAGTCAGAGTTATACAACATGTACGTGGCTGGCCCAATTTGTCCATAATGATCAAGTTGGCATTCTGCGTGCCCAGGGACTGGCTGCAGTTCTCAGGTCGGCTCGCCTGCCCCGACACTGCGAAAACGAATTGAAAAACATGTGATTTTTCGGGTTACGGGCCGGATTCAGCCCGTGTGCCGTAGGTTGCCGAACCCTGTCCTAGATGTTTGGCCCCATTGTGGGCCTCCCCATGTTTTACAACCGATTCACCTGGTTAATTTTATCTCCGGCTGCTTCATGTTGTCGGCGGCTGCACATCCAACCAAGAAAGAAGAGAAGAGAAGAAATGCAACGTCACTCACAGCCGCCAACTGACGCGTTTCTCCAGACCACACAGATCGTTGCGATATGGCACAAAAAGACAAACTGTGCAAGGACTGAAGACAGCGTGAGAATTCTGTCATCAGCGTGAGAATTGGCTGAAATGCGTGACTCTCACGCTCAAAGCGTGAGAGTTGGCAGCCCTGTCTAAGGCCAGGATGTGACAACAGATGCACAGGGAGACACATACACAAAGGAAGACACACACACACACAGAAAGACACACACACACACACACACACACACACACACACACACACACACACACACACACACACACACACACAAACAGGGAGACAGACATACACACACAGGGAGAGGGAGACACACACACACAGGGAGAGACACACACACACACACACACACAGGGAGACAGACACACACACACACACGGAGATAGACAGACACACACACACGGAGATAGACAGACACACACATGGACACACACACACACACACACACTCACAGGGATACACACAGGGAGACACAGACACGCACACACAGGGACACACACACACACAGGGACACACACACATACACAGGGAGACACAGACACACACACACAGGGAGACACACACATATGTATATATATATACACAAACACAGGGAGACACACAGAGACACGCACACACACACACAGGGAGGCGCACACACACACACAAGGAGACACACACAGGGAAACAGACACACGCACACCTTTCCTTCCCCCCCTCCATCCTCCCTCCCTCTTTCCTCCTCTTCCTCTCTCCTCCCTCTTTCCTCCCCCCATCCCTCCCTCTTTCCCTCCCTCTCTTTCCTCACCCTCCCTCTTTTTCCTCACGCTTCCTCTTTCTCCCCTTTCTCCTTCCCTTCATCTTCCATCCCTTACATTCCCTCCCCCTGTCTCTCTTTGCCTCCATCCCTCCCTTTTTTTCTTTCTCTCTCTTTCTCCCCTCCCTCTCTTTCCCCGGCTGCCCAATGGGGAGTCTGGCGGGCACAGTGTAGCGTGGATTGGCGGCGCTGGCGCTGCCGTGTGACTTGAAGGGCAGGAGGGAGGGAGCGAGGTTGCCACCGCAGCCGGAAGTGCAGCGCTCGCAGACGGCGTATAAAAGCGCTGATACCCGCTGCCCGGGACCAACGCGCTTCCCCAATCCGTGCAGATCGCTGTCATGTGGCGCAAAGAGACAAACTGTGCAGCAGGATCTTTGCTGTGCAGGGACTGAAGTCAGCGTGAGAATTCTGTCTTCAGCGTGAGGGCGTGAGAATTGGCTGAAATGCGTGAGTGTCACTCTCAAAGCGTGAGCATTGGCAGCTTTGGGACATGAATATGAATGTTGGGTTCTAATAGGATAAGAATGTACATTCTGATAAGACTTTCAGGTTAGGATCTGATAAGGCCAGACCATGTTTTCCCAGCTAAGAACCTTACTCAGGTCATGATGATTTACAGTATTATTACATATGCCCTCTCTACTTGTTCAACAGTACTTCATGTCTCTTTTTCTGCTTTATTTGCAAATGGCTCTGTTGGGTAATAAAGAGGGGGAAAAAACAGTGCCTGGCTCTGGGTTGGGTTTGGATTGGTTGTGGTGGGGTTGGCTTTTAGTTTCATTCCTAAGAAGTATTTAGTTCACAGATGCACCATCATAACCAAGTAAGAGATTTGTCTTCATTGCTTATGTTTTAAAGGCTCAGAATTTGCGATATCCTGCATCCCAACCTCAAAACTTTGTGCTATATCTCTGTGGTTGTAATATTATCACAATCTGCAGCTTTAAATCATTTTTTTTCAATCTACCTTGGGCGACATTTGTTAGATAAACTTTTTTTGGAAAAACAAGCAACTTTTACAAAGACATTCAGCAACAGCACATCTGGATGGCTGAATATGTTAACCTTTAACCTATTTTAATTTAATAAAGTTTGGGAGTTTAGAAGCAGGTGCCAAAAAAGCTTGGCAAATTATTCCAGTGTATTTTGTACATGGTACATACTACATCTTCAGTCTGGTGGAGAATGTGATTATTTATAGTAGTACATAGGATGCTGTAAAGATTATGTCATGTCTACATTTAACCAAAGAAGTAGAGAATATTCATTCATGCTCCTAACCTATGACATGCAAACCTGTCAACTGTAATGCCACTGAATGTTAAGAGCCAGTGGTTAAATTCTCTCTTACTGGAAATTGTCATTGCCTGGCAAGCGCATCATGAATGTGCACCCGGCACATCTTGGCCATCGTCTGCCTAATGTCCAAGACACAGCCTAAAAGATGAGGGAGGCCCCCAGTGGAGGTCTCTTTATAAAGGAGTTCTCCTCCTTTACTTCGAGGACCTGGGGTGATGGGTCTTACACAGGGCAGTGGCATGTAACAGATATTTAAGTTTGGGAGAGACTTTTAGTGCCACCCTTCCTTCTTGTGCAGGTCACTTCTGCCCCAGAAGCAATGCCAATGGCCCTAAATCTGAATCACGGCCCCTGCACCAACTCTTGAGCCATGCATTAATCCAGCCGACACCTCTGTTTCTACTTTCCTATTCCTACTCTCATGGCTATTCAGGACCTATAGGGATTGCTGATTAAGCCCCAACTATTCATAATTCACATCAACAATTTGGCTGGGAAAACCTGATGTACTACTTATAAGTTTCCTGATACCATGAAAGTAAGTGGGAATGTGAATAGTGATGTGGATGAGCAAAATGAAATCGACAAGTTGAGTGATTGAGAAACAATCTGGTGGATAAAATTAAACTGAGGTACTTCAATTTGGTGGGAAAAAAACAGAAATACCGAGTATTATTAAAAAGGTGACACATTTGTAAATGTTGATGTTTTCAGGGATCAAGCTGTACTTTGAACAGAGAATAGTACAACACAGCAACAGGCTCTACAGCCTATGATATCTATACCGATTATGGTACCTAATTAAATTACTTAATCTGCTTGCATGTGACCCATATCACTCCATTCCCTACATATTAATGTGCCTGTCAAATGCTTCTTAAATGTCAAAATCTTAAAAATCATTAATTGTATTTGCTTCCACCCACTTCCCTGGTCAACACATTCCAAGCGCCCACCACTCTCTGGGTAAAAATAAACTTACCTCACGTGTCTTTAAAATTTTCCCCCTCTCGACTTAAAAGTATGCCCACTGATATTTGACATTTCCACCTTAGTAAAAAGACTTTTGGACTATTTATGCCTCTTGTAAGTTATTGAGGCAAATCCTCCAAAATCATGGAAGAACTCGGATAAGGACATGGACATTTTAAAAAGACAAATTTGCTGGCTGCAGAGGAAAAACCCCCAATCCACAAACCTGTCTGGCATGTGGACTTGCGCATCAAACAACTGGGCGAATGGTGTGGGGAGGAAAGGCTGAGACGGAGATAACGAGATTATCTTGGATACACAAAGAAAGGAACCAAGCCTCAGCAGGATGAACCATCCATCGAGACAATAGGAGCCCGTCCAGGCGATGGGATAACGATCAGGCTGAGGGATCATGACATCAGCAAGCCCCTTATCATCGGAAGCCTATTGTTCATGCCAGATCGACACTGGGTATCATCAAAAGAACCCTTTTCATCCAGAGGACCACCTGGGGGTTTCAAAGTAAGCTCAGGTATAAAAACAGGAGTCAAGCCAGAACTCTCTCTCTTTTTCCTGCTCTGCTGGACGACTCGTGAGCCCAACTATAACTCTCTCTTCCTGCTCTGCTGGACGGCTCGTGAGCCCAACCGTAACTCTCTCTTCCTGCTCTGCTGGACGACTCGCGAGCCCAACTGTAAGTACCCCAGTGACCTGGTGAAATTCCCGAAATAGGATAGAGAGTGAGGGGAAAGGGAAAGGGGTTGTACTTGCAAGTAAAATTGTGTAAAGTAAGTTTTACGACGTGCCCGATAGTTTTCCGTCCATAGTCTTAGTTTAAAGCATAAGTTTAGCCACGTATTATGCAGTGTTGGTGAGATTCGATTTCTCATTGTTTAATAAAGCCTGTAAATTTTAGACTTGCTTTGAGTCCATCTTGGTTTCTGTTTTCCCTCATCAGCACACTCTGGTCAATTCAACCTTTTATCATATCCCACCATAATTCCGAGGTCTAGAACCCAGGGGAATCCCTTTTGTTGTATTCTCTCTCTTGGAAACCGCTCGAGTGGAGTGGTGGCCGTTTGACCCTCCGACAAGGGAGAGAATAAATCGGGCAGTTGGGCCCGAAGGGAAATAAAGGGAAACGCAAAACCCCTACACTCTCATAATTTTATAAAATGTTATCGTTTACCTCAGCCTTCTGATCCAGGCAATTTCTGCATGCTCTTCAAGGCCTCCATATCCATTCAGTAATGCAGCAACCAAAACTACCATCAATACTGAAAATGTGGTCCAACCAAAATGTTATACAGCTACAACATGCGTTACTGAGTTTTATACCAATGATAGCATACACATCATTGACCTACTTTACCACATTATCTACTTGTTGCCACATACACTTTACAATTGGCTTGGATCCTGAGGTCCCTCTGTACATCAATCCACGTGGACAACATCCACTGTGCTACCCTCATTCATCTTTGTAACCTCCTCAAAAAAAATGTAATTTGTAAGGGAAGATCTGCTCTGCACAAAGCCATACTGATGGTCCCTAAGAAGACCATACTTTTCCAAATCCTATCTCTCAGCATAATTTTCAATAGCTACACTACCACCAATATGTGGTACGAATCACTTATGGTGATGAGTCAGAGTATAGAGGCGAGGTCGACCGATGGATCAAATGGTGCCAGCACAACAACCTGGCTCTCAACACCAGCAAAACGAAGAAACTGATTGTGGACTTTGGAAAGGGTAGGATACGGACCCACAATCCTGTTTATATCAACGGGATGGTGCTGATGTGCCTTCTTTATGATTGCATCAGTGTGCTGGGAACAGGAAAGATATTCAGAAATATGCACGCCCAGGAAGAATTTCAAATTCCTGGGCGTGCATATTTCCGAATATCTTTCCCTTTCCCAGCACACTGATGCGATCATAAAGAAGGCACATCAGCACGTCTACTTCCTGAGAAGATTACGGAGAGTCAGTATGTCAAGGGGTCTCTCTCGAACTTCTACAGGTTCACAGTAGAGAGCATACTGACTGGTTGCAACGTGGCTTGGTTCGGTAACTTGAACGTCCAGGTGCGGAAATGATTGCAGAAAGTTGTGACCACTGCCCAGTCCATCATCGGCTCTGACCTCCCCACCATCGAAGGGATTTATCGCAGTCGCTGTCTCAAAAAGGCTGCCAACATCATCAAAGGCCCACACCATCCTGGCCACACACTCATCTCACCGTTGCCATCGGGAAGAAGGTACAGGAGCTAGAAATCTGGAACATCCAGGTTCAGCTTCTTCCCCACAGCCATCAGGCTATCAAACAAACTCTGAACAATAACAGCCTATTGCACTTTATCTGTTTATTTATTGTGCATATATATATGGTCTATGGTATATAGACACACTGAACCTTCATCTCCTGTTCTCTATAATGTTCACATATTCTGTTGTGCTGCAGCAAGCAAGAATTTCATTGTCCTATCTGGGACACGTGACAATAAAACTCTCTTAACTTGATTTGACTTGACTCTTGACTCACCATCTTATAATTTTGTAGTTTATCCCTATGCCATTTGTAAACAAAGGAACAGTATTGGCTACTCTCCATTCCTTAGGTACCTCACCTGCTACTGGAAAGAAGACAAAGATCTAAATCAAGGCCCCAGCAATCTCCTCTTTTACCTCTATCAATAACCTGGAATAGATTCCATCAGACCCAGGAGACACCCACTTAAATATTCTTGCACAGACCCAACACCTGTCCTTCTTGAGCTCAAACTGCCGTAACATAGCCCACACTGATATCACAATGCTCTATGTCCTTCTTCTTGGTGAATCCCAATGCAAAGTACTCACGTAGCATCTATCTTACTTCTTCTGGGTCCAGACATATTGTGTCTCATTTTTACTTAAATGGTGTTATACTTTCCCTAACAAGAGTCAAGAATGTTTAATTGTCATATGTACTGAAAAGGAACCATGAAAATCTTACCTGCAGCAACACAACAAATCTGTAAACACAGTACTCAATAGATAATAAAAACAACCAAAAAAATGTTCCACAACTGTTTAAAAATTAATAATACCCCAAGCAAAAGACTACGTGCAACCAAGACAATTTAGTTTAGTGTTCAATAACCTGATGGTTATTGGGAAGAATTTATTCCTGAACCTGTACCATGGTAACGACATTTTTTGAATGACCAATAAATTCAATTCAATCAATTCAATGGTTTTCAGACTCTTTTATCTTCTTCACAATGTTCTGTGTGAAATGAAAGTATGGCCAGGGTGTTGTTGGTATTTGATGATGCTGGGTGCGTTTTTGAGGCAGCGCCCCCTTTGATAGAGGGAAGGTCAGAAGCTGTGATGGTCCAGGTAATGTCCAACACTTTTTGTAATCTCCTTTGTTCCTGGACATTTGAATTGCTGAACCAGGCGTGATGAAACCAGTTAATATGCTCTCTACCGTACACCTGAGGAGGTTCAAGAGAGTATCCATTGACATACCGAATTTCCACAATCTTCTTAGGAAGTAGAGTCTAGCAACACTCATACAATGGTTCCCAAAGAAGCAATTTACATGATCTTTACTTACTGACCCTGTTGTCCATTAATCATGATATAATCTAGCATGAAGATAGACATAAAATCAGAGAAAGATAAAAGCATTCAGCAAATTATGCAGCGAATGAGGAAAGAAACTGGTAAAATAAGAAAAAAAAACATGTTTTAAGTTGCAGAGAGGGATGGTTGGAGAGAACCATGGGCATATAATATGAAAGGTTACAGATCAAAGTAAGACAAATAAAACATGTTTTTCTCACTTTTTCATTTATGGAGGGTCCTTGAACTGAAATATCGACTGTTCCTCTCCCCAGTGTCACTGAGCTCCTCTAGCATTCTATTTCTACTTCAGATTTCTGGAATCTGCAGGGATTCTTTCCCCTTCAGCTGCTAGAAGACACCATTTGCTCATGGTGTGGAAGCAAGGCTACCCTATTCTTATTGCAACTGCGTCAAATCTGATTGTGCAAATGGTGTTTTCTTGGCGAGTGATGTGGATGAGGTGATGGGTAGACACTTACTTTTGGAGGTATCTTCAACTACTTTAAGGTTTAATTATGTTTCATTTAAGTAGTTGGAATAAATAACGTATTAATCTCTTTTTCTGGAAGTAACAGTTCTGCCAGTTTGCATTGACCATGTGAAGATCCTCAAGGACATGATAGCACATGGATTTGTACCACAGCTGCAGGGACAGCTTAAATCCGCCTCCACGAGTCCATCACATCTACCTCATATATACGCCGACTGTATGTCATATATTCGCCGAATGTATGTCATATATGAGGTAGATCGTGTGGGTGCTATTGGAGTTACTTTTATGCAATGTGCAAACGCAAAGCTTTTAATCTTATCTCTGTTTGCTTGGTTGTCACCTTCTCCTAGCTAACAATGATTTATTCTACATTATTCTTGAACTTTATACCCTTTGATGGCTCGTTTCACACCTTACACTTCCTTATCTCTGTCTCCCTCTCCCCTGACTCTCAGTCTGAAGATGGGTTTCGACCACGAAATGTCACCCATCTACCCAGAGATGCTGTCTGTCCCGCTAAGTTACTCCAGCATTCTGTGTCTATCTTCGGTGTAAACCAGCATCTGCAGTTCCTTGCTACACAAAGTATTGTGCGTCATGCAATCGGCCACATGGGAGTGTATTGTATCAAACTTTTACCAGAAGGTTTGGTACAATATATAGAAAATAATCTTAATCAATGTGCAATTCCATTTGATCGCAGTTCTGCCAACTTTCTCCTTGATGTCATAGTCATAGTGATACAGTGCGGAAACAGGCCCTTCGGCCCAACATGTCCGAGCTACATTGGTCCCACCTGCTTGCGTTTGGTCCATATAACTCCAAAACCTGTCCTATCCATGTAAACAATGAAACGTAGACAACAGGTGCAGGAGTAGGCCATTCGGCCCTTTGAGCCAGCACCACCATTTAATATGATTATGGCTGATCATCCAAAATCAGTACCCCGTTCCTGCTTTCTCCCCGTATCCCTTGATTCCTTTATCCTAAGAGCTATATCTAACTCTCTCTTGAAATCATGTAACCGTCTAACTGTTTCTTAAACGTTAGGATAGTCCCTGCCTCTGGCAGCTTGTTCCATACCCCCACCACCGTTTGTATGAAACAGTTACCCCTCAGATTCCAATTGAATCGTTTCCCCTTCACCTTAAACCAGTGTCCTCTGGTGGGAGGGCAGATTTACCTTGCTCTTTGATGGACGAACGATCACCACTCTGGAGACGCTACTGATGTTTAGCACGGTGAGTGTTGTACGGTACGTTTGCCTGGGTTCCGTGGCAGTGAATATGATTTCAGAGTGCGAGGTCCTCACGCCCAGAATATCCATGTGGGCGGCCGGAGAAGCTTGTGGCCTGACCCTCTCCTCCGGCCTGCTGTTGGCTTCGTCTCAGCACCAACTGGCCGTCTCCATGGAGCTGCGGCGCCTCCAGCCACTCGCCATTGCCTGGCAACCGCGGGTAAACCCAGCAGCTTACTCAGTTTGTACAGATTCGTAAACAAAAAGCCACACTTTAAAAAAAACACACACACACACACAATGGTCTGGAATATCCCTGGCACATCGGGATATTTAAAGCTTTTTTTCCCCAAAGAAAAATGACCATTGTAAATGTCCCCGCTGTCCATGCGTAAGAGCCTTGGAATGTACGGCCGCTGAATCTGTGTCCATTTTCAGTGCTAAGAGGTACTCGTGTGGGGAGAAGTTGCTTCGTGGTGAAAATCATCGAGTTTCAAAGATTTTAAATCGGAAACCCATGAATATAAGTTCATGGTTTCCTGAAAGCGGCATTGCAGGTAGACAGGGTGGCGAGGAGTAAAACGCAAAGTTCAGGGCGAACCCATCTGATCAGGCAGAATCTGTGGAGGGAAAGGATCTCGACCTAAAACGTCTCCTGTTCATTCTGCCTGTCCCACTGAGTTACTCCAACATGTTGTGTGTCTATGGAGGGATTGGACCGGACGCCTCTTCAGACTGATGGGGCTGTCTGTAAGAAATGCATTTCAGCTTCTTTGGTTGGGACCAGAGCCTAAAATGTCTTTGCTCCCATCAGTCTGATGAATGGTCCCAACCCGAAATGTCGCCTGTACATTCGCCCCACAGATGCTGCCTGACCTACTGAGTTCCTCCAGCACTCTGTCTTTTGCTCAAGATTCCAGCATCTGCAGTTTCTTGTGTCTCCAGGGTGGTGACTTTATTCATTGGCATGTAGGAGACTGAGGGTTAATCTTATAGATAGGGTAAATGCAATTTCCCAGGGACAGAGGATCAAAAAAACAACGTTTAAAGTAAAAGGGGAAAGATTTAATAGGAAAATGAAGGGCACCTTATTCACACAAAGCATGGTGAGTATATGGCAACAAGCAGCCACAGAAAGTGATTGAGCTTGGTATAATAACTTTTAAAAGACATTTGGACAGACCCATGGATAGAAAAGGTTCAGAGGAATATGGGCCAAACATGGGCAAATGGGACTAGCTTAGATAGTCAAGTTGACGTTGAGCCAAAGGGCCTTTTTCCATGTTGTATTACTTGTGTGACTCTCAGAAATGATGTTGCATTTCCTTTGGTTATGTGGGGAAGTGCCAAGAGGACAGGAATGGAATAATGGACCAATGAGTTGTGAAGAGAATAGTTCAGAAGACGGGTACATGGATAGGACAGGTTTGGAGGTATATGGACCAAGTGGGACTGGTATAGCTGGGACGTTGTTGGCCGGTGTGGGCGAGTTGGGCCGAAGGGCCTGTTTCCACACTGTATCATTCTACGACAATGATAGACACAAAATGCTGGAGTAACTCAACGGGTCAGACAGCATCTTTGGAGAAAAAGGAATAATTTATCCAGAGATGCTGCCTGTCCTGCATAACCAAAGGAACTGCATCTGCAGTTCCTTCCCACATAGTTCAGAATGCTGTTCTTCCCTCCTGCTCCACCTATGCAACCAACCATGTTTTTTTTCTCACTTTACCAATTCTGATGGAAGGACCACAACCAAAACATTTACTTTGTTTCTCTCTCCATTTTGCTACTTGATCTGCTGAGTGACTGCAGCAGTTTCAAAGGGACATATTCTCAAGATGGTATTAAACTGCATACTTTAATAGAAATGTTGTGTGCAATTTCTGTTACTGGCAATCTCTTCCATTCTTATTCACATCTTGTGTATGGCGTGCACAGCCTAAAGTTGATTGCACAGCCAGGTTGATTATATTCGTCGAAAACAGGGTGGACCACGTGAAGGTTGCAATCTCCCACCCCTTTATTCACATGACGTGACCACACATATATAAATCTCTGCATGATTTATTTAATCTTTATTTTATCTTAAATGTGCTCGGATGAATTCAGGATTATAGCAATCTTTATCTGAAATATATACAGCTTTTACAACATGTTACAAACTTAACATAAATAGAAATGAAATCTCCAATATGCAGATAACGTTATCATTGATCTTTCAAATGTGTAGAGATTTTCTGCCATTTTTTTTCCATTCTGATTCAGGTGAAGTGAGAACTCGCAGCATGATGTATGTTAAGCGTGCAGAGGCAAGTTCAGGATTGCACTGACCCTTTTCTGAAATATATATGTTTTTTTGCCATATATGTACTTTTGTACTAAAATAAGGTGTCCTGTTGCATGCAAGGATAGTATTGATCTTTACAGTTTTTTTTACATTTCAAACAAAAATTGCATCGTTTAATACAGGTGCCAATACTCACAAAAACGTTTCTAAACAATAGCTAACCTTGTAACAATTTTCTCATTTTTGAGGCCAATGTTGCTGTGTAAGGGTGAATCTGCCTTCCATTGGAAAGTGAGCAGTAAAACTGGACAGCCATCAGTTTGCATGACCTGCTAATCTTTTTCTTGGTGCTTCATTATCCATAAACAATAGTAACACCCTGTTCAGTTAATCATCTTTGGGAGGAATATAAATAAAAGTTGTTGAATTTTTAAATCACTGAACTCGCTTAAAGGAACACCAGTTTATGAATACCAGAAAACAATTGACAACAGAACAAGGAACTGGTTTACAATCAAAAATACACAAGGTGCTGGATTGGAGTGACTCAGCAAGTCAGGCAACATATAGATAGGTGACGTTTCAGGTCTGGATCATTGCCACTGCCTCATAGTGCCAGAGACACAGGTTCAATCCTGACCGTAGGAGCTGTCTGTGGAGTTTGCACATTCTCTCTCTCTGTCCATGTGGGTTACTGCCGGGTCCTCCAGTTTCCTCCTCTGTGGGTTGTAGGTTTATTGGCTTCTAAAATTGTCTCAAATGTGTCCGGAGTGGATGTAAAAGTGGGATAACGGGACTAGTGTAAAAGGTGATCGATGGTCCACACGGACCAGGTGGGCTGAATGGCCAGAATCCATGCAGTATCTTTCAATCAATCAAAAAGTGTTTCAAACAATCTGATGAACTAACAGCAGCATTGCAAACAGCAAGGAGAGGTTTAAATTTTCCTGGCCAAACATGGCTGAGATGGATTAATCAAGAAGCTCCACCATAAGATGACTAACTGGATGGGGAAAGATTACCAAAGCTACTTCGGCAACCTCTTTCACCCCGTGCAACAAAATGGAGAAGTCTAATGAGGGGTCATGGCAAATCAAGGCACAGCAGTGTCCACCTCCTCTACTGACGACTTGAGACCTCACTCATCTCATCTCTTTTTTTTGTACCCACCTGGCAAGACAATATATGCAAAGAAAGATTGTTGTAAGTAGCATTTCAATTCACATTTCCCTCAATCGTATAAAAGCTCAAAAAAATGACAGTTATCATATCTACACACTTGCACAGCTGGTAGAGCTGCTGCCTCGCAGTGCCATGGACATCTATTCGCTGCGCTCTGAGTTGCACCATCGGTTTCGATCATCCCATCGGCGGCTGCATGTGTGGAGTTTGCACGTTCTCCTTGTGATCATGTGGGTTTCCTCCAGGTGTTTCAGAGATATGCAGGTTTGTAGGTTAATAAGCGAGTTCAGTATTATGAAAAACACAAAGAATCAGGATTTGTCAAAGGTCACTCGCTATAAAGAAAAAGCGAACAAAGCGCTGGCTGCATAAACTATAAATTCTTACTATTCATGATTTATGTGTACAAATATATTTAATCTGAGGAACAAGGATCCCAGGTAGCCCGAGAGAGGGGTGGAACAGCAAGGGGGCAGATGCAAGTGGGAGACGGGGGGAGAGACTGGACCGGCGGAGAGACATTCTCGGCAGACCCGCGCCTCATCCGAAGCCAGGATTGAACCCGGGTCCCCTGCTTCGCAAGCGCTGCCGAACCGCCACTGGACCGTCCCCGCCCGGGGGGGCGGCCGGAGACGTCTGGACGGACGGGACCACGGCCCAGAGGAGCAGCGGCCCACAGGCTCACAGACAGCACGGAGAAGAAGCGCCATCTCCAGCCCAACCCCTCTCCAACTCCCGAGGAACCTGTTCCCTGACGGGCCGGGGACCGCCAGCAACACCCCTTGCCTCACCCAGTGGCTGCGGGCCAAACCTCCAGCGTCGGCGAAAGCCAAGCACCAGCCATCAACGGGGATACACACAAAATGCCACTGCAACTCACCGGGACAAGCAGCATCTCCGGAGAAAAGAAATGGGTGACGTTTCGGGTCGAGACCCTTCTCCAGAAATGTTGCCTGACACGCCGAGCCACCACAGTACCCCATGTGTATCCCCGCCACCGCCCCACCAGCCCAGGGCCACCTGGGACACCACCGGCAGTTCTCGGACAGGGACGTGACACCCGGGTGGAGACGGGGACGACCCAACAGCAACTCAACAGTGCTCGCAGTGCCGAAGACCCGGGCCCAACTCGGACCATAGACGAAACGCAAGCCTGCACACAACGCAGCAGCAAAGCTACCGAGAATGTTTATAACGAGTGACCTATGACCTGGGCATGCGCAGTCACAATACCAAACTCGCTTATTGGCCTCAAATTGATCCCGACTGTGTAGGCAGTGGTGGAGAAAATGGGATAACATGGAACTAGTGTGAACGGATATCTCCAGACGTACTGTTTCCATGCTGTATCTCTAAACTGAACAATAAGTATGTAAAACTGTATTAATGCCTGATGCTGGAAGTGGTCAAAAGTGGTCAAAGATTGCGGATGGGAGGGGGAGGGCATTCAGTCTCGGTCTACCTCACGACAGAAGGTGGAGGAGTTGCAACGTTTGATAGCTTTAACTTTATGTTCTCAGCAAGAACTACACTGAAATGCGCTACCTTTCTTAAAAGGCGAACAATGGGACTAAAATTGCCCCCTCTCCCCAAAAAATTAATAATGTGTATCTGCTCCTTTAAGGCGTTCCCCCTGCAAGTTGTGGATTCTGACAATTTAAAGGTCGTGCTGATGCTTGGGGTGCGCATGCGTATGCCTTCATCGTGGACGGAAACTTTGGAGGGCGGTGGGTGCTTTCCGAGAGGAGGAATAAAGTGCGGTAATTATTCCCACTTTATCCTGGAACCTATTTTCTGCACATAGTTCTAAAGTTGTTTTTGCAATTGCCTCGATAATGTAACAGTGGTTATTTGAAAGAGGGGAAAACTGAAATTGGATTAAAGTGGAGTTGACGGCGCTTGGTCTTGCCTTCGCTCTCTTTCGGCTGCGCTGTTACTGATTAATGCGGTCCGTGTTTTGTGATCATGTGAGTTGAGGCATTGAAAGAACATTCCTTTTAATAAGCTCTTCTGTGTAGAGTTAGACAGTGTGGAGTTGGGGATTAGGCAGCAGGGCCGTTGTCGCGACGTACAACATTGACTTTCCACGTTTAAGTATTGTTTTCGTCTAATTGACGATTGAACATCCATCTGTGCACTTGTAGAGTGATCAAAAATACGTTCAAATTATTTTATTTACTTCCCGAGGTGAGTTTAACAATCCGCACGTTTGAATACGCGATCAGTAACCGTCTTTTTTATAGGAGATGATAATTGGATATGTGTTGGAAGTGCAGTACAGAAAAAGCATTTCAATAATATTTTGGTGTCCACTAAATACTTGCCGTCTGACCATGGAGTATTAAGAGTTATTTTGCTGTGAGTATTGTTACAGCTTGGCCGGATAATTGAAGTAGCCTTTTCCTTCCTCGCCCTGTCGTAGTGACTGGACAAATTGTTTTTCATCTGGCGTTTTGTTTTGATTTTTAAACGGTACTTCCTCTCTCACTCTAAACTGGTATTCATGTTTTTTTCTCAAATCTTTGTAATTTGAATTTTTTTTTTTGTCATTGGAATTCTTTGCCACAGGTTGTAAAATTGAAAAATTTAAAGCAAAGATAGATTCTTGATTAGTACTGGTGTCAAGGGTTATGGGGGTGGGGGAAGTCAGAAGAATTGGGTAAGGAGGGAGAGATAGATCAGCTATGATTGAATGGCGTAGACTTGATGGCCCGAATAGCTTAATTCTGCTCCTACTACTTATGACCTTATTTCTGTTTTTCGGACAGCTGTAGATTCCGGACGCTTCAATCTGCCTGGTTTTGGTGCAGATCTTGGATGCACCAACCAAACTAGCTTTATTTCCTGTGAAAATGGGAAATTGTCCTTCGGTCGTTCCTTTTTTGGATAGAAACCATTGTTTTGATTTTTAAATGGGTACTTCCTCTCTCACTCTAAACTGGTATTCATTTTTTTTCTCTCAAATCTTTGTTATTTGAATTATTTTGTCATTGGAATTCTTTGCCACAGAAGGTTGTAGGGGCCGTCAATTGAAAAATTTAAAGCAGAGGTAGATTCTTGATTAGTATGGGAGGAAAAAGTCAGAAGAATGGGGTAAGGAGGGAGAGATAGATCAGCCATGATTGAATGGCGTAGACTTGATGGCCCGAATGGCCTAATTCTGCTCCTCCCAGTTATATGACCTTATTTCTGTTTTTATGATAGCTGTAGATTTGGGACGCATCAATCTGCCTGGCTTGTGCAAATCTTGGATGCACCAACCAAACTAGTTTTATTTCCTCTGAAAATGGGGAAGTTGTCCTTCTATCCAAAAAAGAAACTTGACAGAAATGACGGCATCAATGGATGCTGCTACCTTGCCAGAGATGTTAATTTGCTAATTACAACATTTGCATCACAGATTCTTACAAAATAGTTGCTATGGAATTAAGTCTTGCTGAGTACGGATATCTGGTGGTATAAATTTTGGATATGTAGAATCAACCTTATTCTCAAAAATGTGTGCCACATTTTTAGTTTAAAATTGAGTGTTTTAGAAGAAAAAATATTAGCATGCATAAACTGATGACTGCAAAACCTTTTATTTAAAACGCGTCTTTTCAATTGTATCTACTGAAATGTACTTAAAATATCAGTGGAACTCTGCCAACAATATTGAACATCATCCAAGGAGTTGTTGGCTTCAGAATGTTTTGTATCAGTTGGGGTAAACTTGGTCTGCTTTGAAATAGTGTAAGTCAACAAATAAAGGTTGCATATTTCAAAGCTTTATTTGTATGGTTGGTAATTCCGGAACTGTGGAGGTTTACACCAGATTTAATGAAGATTTTTAGCAGGGTTGGTTGGTGAAAATCTTCTGAAACCATTTTGAGAGATTCTAATTATGATTGATAAGGATAGTGGTAATGAGATATGTTTGTCATGTTAGTCAAATAGCAATAACCATACAGTTTTTTTGTATTGGGGTGCAGTTTGGAGCATGGTACAAAATAATTCTGTACACAAGTGATTAGATTGCTTCATTCTGTGTCACCAGCAGTTAAAGCCAAAGGAGGAATTTATTGAGTTTCTGTTTTCATTAAAATATTAAATTAAAGCAAAATAGTTTGAGCAGATAAAGGTCAGTGAGTTTAGCAACATGCGTGCCTTTTCTGTGCAGTCTTTGTACAGAATGTAGTTCTTTTTTTGTAGTTACAATGTTCTTTGTCACTGTTTTGTGTACGTCACAAAATCAAAGATATTGACCTTTTTGATACATTAGTGCTAATGCTGTTCTTTTTAGATTGAAAAAGGAACATTTCAATCAGGAAGGAATATTGGAGATTAGCATTTTTAAAGCCACTTAATTTTATTTATTTATTTCTTCAACAAGAAATGGTTAAATTTGATATCTTCGTAGCTTGATAATCAATGTATTTTTCATTTCATAAGTTCTGGGAGCAGAATTAGGTCATTTGGCCCATCAAGTCTACTCTGCTATTCAAATCGTGGCTGACCTATCTTTCCCTCTCAATCCCTTTCTCCTGCCTTTTCCCCATAACCCCTGACACCCTTACTAATAAAGAATCTGTCAATCTCCACTTTAAAAATATCCATTGACGGCCTCTACAGCTGTCTGTGGCAATGAAGTCCACAGATTCACCACCCTCTGACTACAGAAATTCCTCCTCGTCTCCTTTCTAAAGGTACGTTCTTTTATTCTGAGGGTATGGCCTCTAGTCCTATACACTCCCATGAGTTTCAATGAGGTCCCTCCCCCTCCCCCCACACCTTAAATTCCAGCGAGTACAGGCCCAGTGCCGTCAAACGTTCATAATATGTTAACCCAATCATCCCTGCGATTATTCTTGAAACCTCCTCTGGGCCCTCTGCAACAGGAGCACATCCTTCCTCTGATATGGGGCCTAAATCTGCTCGCAATAGTCCAAATGCGGTTTGACCAGTGCCTTTTAAAGCCTCGGCGTTACATCTCTGTTTTTATATTCTAGTCTTCACGAAATAGATATTAGCATTGCATTTCTTGCTGCCAATTTGACTTAGAAATTAACTTTTTGGGAATCCTGCACCAGCACTCCCAAGTCCCTTTGTACCTCTGATTTCTGAATTCTCTCTCCATTTAGAAAATAGTATGTGCCTTTATTCCTACTACCAAAATGCATGACTGCACACTTTGCAACACTATATTCTATCTGCCACTTCTCAGCTCACTCTCCCAACCTGTCCAAGTCATTCTGCAGAGTCTCTGCTTACTCTATACAACCTGCCCTTCCACCTATCATTGTAAAACCTGCAAACTTGGCCACAAAGCTTTCAATTCTCTGTCAATCAGAAAAAGCCCCCTTTATTGCCATTGTTTGCCTTCAGCTATAGTCAACTTGCTATCCATCTAGCATATTTACTGTTACCATGGGCTCAAATCTTTCAAGCAACCTTGCATGCAGCACCCTATTAGAGGCCTTTTGAAAATCGACTGACTTTGTCTTTTCTGCTATTTACTACTTCAAAGAATTCCAACAGGTTTGTCAGGCAAGATTTCCCTTTCACATAACCTTGCCTTCGTGAAGATTAGAGGAGTTGAGGGTTTTCTCATCTAATGGGTGAAAAGAGCCTGGAATTGATTTCTTGCAGAAAATCCACCATTAAGATGTGTATTTTTCTTCTTCCAGACATCCTGATTTACTTTCTCTAAAAAGTCATGGAAAATGGTGAGTACGGATTCGCTTAGTGAATGCTGCTTAGATTCAAAAAATCTAAATTATAAAATTGTTAATTTTAAAGTTTCACCTAAATATTCCCAATACCAGCGTTTTGATTTGTATGATTTGATTTGCACTATTCCACTTGAGCTTCTGAATTCTTATGGTGCGAAGTGTGTTTCTTTTTAAATCTATGTATAATTAACATTATTTGGTATGTGCAGATCCTGGACAATCTTTGCATAAACATGTTTGGAGATTGTTGTCTAAATTGGGAGAGCAGTTCCACAGATAGATGGGGACACAGATTGACACAAGTGTAACACAAATCAAACATTGCGTTCAAATCCCAGACTCTTCCAAAACTGTAAACCAATACCAATATTCTAGAACAATCCCTGAGTATGTCTTGTCCAATTGGCAGGACAGAATTGCTAAATGTGGTGGCCTGGTGATAGAATAGTGGGAGGGAGTAACTTGGAGACCTGTCGAGGATTATCCCCAGATACTGAAATTTCATGTTGTTAGTTCAAAAGTTTATTACTGCCTATTGTCTTTAATACTGCTCTCATCTGTTACATTTTGAACAAATTTGGAAAAAACACTGAAAATTGATAAGGCATGAATTATACTCTGGGTGAGGAACTTCAATACCCACCACCATTAATCAATAGTGCTAGTTGAGTCGTGAAAGAGAGAACTGCCAGAATGGGTCTGCAATGTGAGAGAGAAACTTTGATCTCATCTTTGGCAAGATATGTGGTGCTAATGGATCTGTCCAAAACAACACTGTAGTGCTTACCACGCAGTCCTGTGGAGACAGTCGCATCTTCATGTCAAGGACATCGTGTTGCATGGCTTTATATTTGTTCCAAGCAATTTAGAATAAATCTGGCAGCTTAATACTGCCTGGAGTGAACCAAAATCAACTCTTTGAGCGACGTGGGATTCCTATGCTTCTAACCTGAAAAACAAAAATCTCTATAAGTTTGCTCTATAATGTCAGTAACCAAGCAGCTCAAAAGCATATTGCTTTGAATAGAATGTTGAATTAATTGTACAGAAAAATTTCCATTGAAATGTAATATGATCAGCGATCACTGGGGTAGCAGGAACAAGCAGCAAATTATATTATACTCCAGTTGTTTTTACGCCAGACTGGGTAATTAAATTCACATTCACATTCATTACTAATCACTTACCTGCCACTCCTGTGACATTGCACAACAGATTTATTTTGCTAGTTTTGAAACCACTCGGGCATTTTCTCTCGTACTCTCAAGCGTTTGGTTCCTGATCTGTACAGTAACTCTTTAGATGGGTGTATTTGACCAAATTGGTACTTTATTTTAGTACATTAAATGAATTATTTTCTTCATTCAGGGCACTGTTTCATGAATTACTTTGTTCAAAGGGCTCGAAGGGCCGAATGGCTTACTCCTGCACCTAATTTCTATGTTTCTATGTTTGTTGTAGTGTTCTTGAAGCAAGGTGAGGCTAACTCTATTCTGAAAAGATATCGAAGAAAAAACACATTCTTAGAAGAGGTGCAACAGGGAAACATTGAACGTGAATGTCGGGAAGAAGTTTGTACTTATGAAGAAGCAAGAGAAGCTTTTGAAAATGATGAGAAGACAGTAAGTTGACCAGGAGTTATGTTGATTGACTGTTGAACTGATGCATTTGCTTTCATGTCGGGGTTTGAACACTACTCTTGCTAATGAGTGGCAATTCACTTTACCTACTCATTGTAAGGAGTTAAGAGTATTCATTCTTTAAAAATCAAAGGTACTTTTCCTGAAAGGATAATGCAACCAGATTCTGAGATGATGCACTGGAGAGACAAGTAAGACGGTTAAGAAAAGCATGCAAAGGTAGTGATGGGAAGTAATACTGATATTAAGCAGTAATGCAAGCAGGTGTGACTCTAAAATAAGGGATATTTGGTTTTAATCATTTTTTGGTAAATGTAGTGCTTGAGGTGCATTTCCATGTTTGGGAATCTCAATCTAAATGTATCGAACAATCAGCAAAAATAATTTCTGTTTGCCTGATAAATATGACTCCGTTCCCGAGTGGAACATAATCCAAATTGATCCAAATTTCTGCCTTTCCTTCTATGCAAGTTTGTACTGGGAAGTGCCAATAATGAATAGTCCAAAACCGCTATACTTTCAACACTGAGAACTGGTATACACATTCATTCAAGCCCAAGACATGTTACAAAAGAATAAAAAGTGTAGGCCGCTCCAACCGTCAAGCCAGCCATTCAGTGTGATCATGGCTGTATCAATTCCCCGTAGTCCTCAATTCCCTCGTATGGGTCTTAATTATGACTTAACCTTAAAACCTTGAGTTTAGAATTCCATGAATGTGAACGTGAATGGTAAAATAGTTTGTTCTTTGCAATATAATACATCAATTTCCATTTGATGAAATATTATTATTGAATTACTAAGCAAAATTTGGTAAAGGATTCTTAAATAACATTCAACGATCCCTTGCAAAAATTGCTCGGAACTGTAAAGTAACTCAAAATAATTAAATAATTGAGCATGCAGTCAGTGTTGTGGAAGTAATTGAAATAAGCTGCATTCCATTTTTGTAACCACAGCATGCATGTAAGAGAAAACAAGGAAGCGGATTTAATGAAGAATTTTCTAAATTGCAAATAGATTGATAAAGAATTCCTGAAAACTAAAGTCCAAAATTTTAGGACATCTTGTCAACTACTGTAAATAAATCCCTTCAGCCTGAGATTTCCTGTCTATTCATTGTTATAAACAATGTCAGCTGCTGTGGCTGTTGAAGGTATCCCATGAGAGCAAACGTTACATTTTATACCTTGCCCACTTGTGCTGGGTATATATATTTTAGTATCTGCCTAAAATTAAGAATGGGATTATCATGTGGCCTTTACAATTGATTGTGTAATGTGCATACTCTATGTATTTAAATTCCAAGCAAAACATTATGTTGGAGGATAGACACAAAGCTGGAGTAACTCAGCAAGACGGGCAGCATCTCTGGAGAGAAGGAATGGGTGATGATTCAGACCTGAAGCATCACCCATTCCTTCTCTACAAAAATGCTGCTGGTCCTGCTGAGTTACTCCAGCCTTTTGTGTCTATCTTCGGTTTAAACCAGCTTATGCAGTTCCTTCTTCCACATTATGCTGGAGGAACTCGGCAGGTCAGGCAGCATCAAAGGAGGGAATGGACAGATGACATCTTGGGTGGGACCCTTCTTCTGATTGATTGAAGTTGAAGGGAGAAAGCTGGAAAATGGAGGAGGCTCATGGCAAGTAATAGATGGATGAAGGTGAGGAGGATTTGATTGGTAGATGTCTGGGTTCTAATATGTAGAAAGGAACCGCAGATGCTGGTTTAAACTGAAGATGGACACACAAAACTGGAGTAACTCAGCGGGACATCTAGGCCAAACTAAACATTCAGCATACCTGGAGAAAAAGAATGGGTGATGTTTCAGGTCGAGACCCTTCTTCAGACTGGGTCAAGGGTATTTACCCGAAACGTCACCCATTCCTTCTCTCCAGGGCCGCTGCTTGTCCTGCTGAGTTACCCAAGCGTTGTGTCTATCTGGATTCTAATGTTTTGTCCTTATTATGGTAATTGGTATTGATAATCTTTGTCTTGCATTCTTAAGCCAATGATGATATTGAAGAAATTTAGTTTGGTCTAGATGTTCTGTCTGAAGCACAAGCCTTCTATTGAATTGCAGTCTTTTACATGGAACATCTGCAATGATGTGTATTTTTCTTTCCCCTATATAATTTTCCTTCTCATTTTATAACTGAATAATTTTGTTAAATTAATTTCACCCAACTGTAATATAATTTTTATGAAGTGCAGAAAAATGTTGTCTAAGCACTATTCTGAACATGGTCTAAAATCAGTTTAACATGATTTACTTTTATTTTCAGAATGACTTCTGGGCAGCTTACATAAAGGGACAAAATGGGGATGAAGGAAATGGTGCTGGTATCAATATGGAATCGGTTTACCTTGTGGCTCCTCTAATGGCTGGTCTTCTTGTGATTATTATTATACTGTTTGTTATTTGGAGATGTCAGGTGAGAAAGGCAAATTGCAGGCAAATCACTTATGCCCATAATCAACACCAGGCAAACCAACCCACCAGAAACTTATCAGTGGTAGTATTTGGTTATAATCAACATCCTGTCAGTCCACTTGATAGATTAAGTAGCCTGCAACCGGAAGGCACAGCTGGTGAAAACTCCAATCAAAATGGATTCCCTGTAAGATTGTCTGGATTCTTAAATGCAGATTCACCTCCATCCTATCATGAAGCTACTGGCCAAGCAGAGAATCTGAGAATTAATGATGAAGGAAGGCAAAACGAAGATCCTCCGAAGTATGAAGAAATTGCAAATCCCAATGTAGCTAAACGTATACCATAAGTTGCCAATGATGCAAGATGTTTTTTATTTTTCAAATAATTAAAAATTAGTTTGCAATTTTTTATTATCACAGATGAAGGCTTTCTTGTGCTGTATGTAATGTGAGTTTTTACAGTCTGCTTTGCAATTGAAATCCTTGTGAAATTCACAATTTGATAATCATTGATTTATTTTTCAATTGAGTTGGTATTTTTGATGGGGAACAAGAACAATTGGGTACAATAATAAAATGCAAGAGTCTGCAGAAAAGTAAACATTATTTTACTCCCAGTGAGTGAAAGTGTTAGTCTTGAAAATTTACCACTTTTAATATCATACTTGGGGTGGAAACAACTATGGCTTTGGAGTTTTTTAATGCAACATTTACTTGTTTTCTACCTCAATATAAACACAATTGATTATATTTAATTGCCAATCATAAACTTGGAAATAAACCAGAAATGCTGCCCCAAAACATGATAGAATTCCAAAAGTTCATTAATCTTGGTCTCTAGTTGAGGCCCACCTTCACATGAAATCTCACATGGGTAATAAGTAACAAAGAATGGTCCCCATTGCTGTTGTCATTGAATAGATATTGGGATTTAGATTGTGTGAAAGTTCTAATGCTGTTAAATTTAGGATATTGTATTGATATCCATTGCATGTGTCAGACTTCACCTTGGTATGGCTGATTGGAGGATCACGTTTTAAGGATTGAATGGTTGATTTTAATCCATTCCTGAAAATGTTTAAGTAAAATATAGTTGATGTTGCCCTTTTCGCTGTAACTATTTCTGTACTTTGTCCATCAAAAGTGCATAAGCAGCATGTTAAGTTTGAATTATTCAAACTGTCCATGTCCTGATTGCTCTTTCATCAACTTATTACAGTCTAACTAAATTGACTAAAATGTGTTTACTTCTGTAAATGACATAATTATTTATCAAGCATCTCACCTATGATCAAAAATTTGTTTTGCCATTTTCCCCTACGTTGACATGGCCAGTTAGCCCATTTGCAAGGTTAGAATATTTAAAATATAGATGGGTTTATAAAGCATTGAATCTAATTTGGACAAGATATTACATTTTTATTTGTCTTGCAAAATCTCATCTGGACATTAATAATACAAGATATTCAACTTTTTCATGTTTCTCATTGTAATAAACTGCATAGTAACTTTTTGTTTTTCAAATACAAATCAGTATTGATTACTCGCCACATTCAGCAATGAAAGTGGCGTGCACTTTTGGCACAAGTGAATAATGGGTTTCAGGTGATTTTTATTGTTTCCACAAAAATACAAATTTCAGGAAGCTCATGTGATATTTGGGAAGAATGGTGCATCTTAAATTGAAATGTATTGTTATGATTTTGTTTTTAAACGGCTCAGGATTCCAATTGAACAAATAACTTATTTTGACAAATTGTGGCTGGAGTGTAAATATACT
Organism: Leucoraja erinaceus; assembly: GCF_028641065.1. NCBI lineage: Eukaryota > Metazoa > Chordata > Chondrichthyes > Rajiformes > Rajidae > Leucoraja > Leucoraja erinaceus. The sequence goes on along the minus strand of NC_073389.1, from coordinate 12,964,054 downwards.
TGATATTTTGACAATATTTACTTTTATATATAAACTCGCATGTGTGCTTCAATCAGCAGAAAATATTGAAATTGAAATATCTAACTTGTGAATGCTGAAATATTGAAAAATCTGATTCTTTAACAATGGATTTTTCCCACTTCAATATTAATACATGAAAACATTGGATATTGACTTTAAAGACAAAGTTTGAAGATTTTGTACAACGTGTAAATAATTTAATGGAATGATATTTTCACTAAATCACATTTTGAAGAGATGTATTATATTCAAGCACAATTCTGAACATGCCTTTTGTATGTTAATGAACAAATGTATAATTCATTAAGGAGGACCTGGTTCAAAGCCCCCCCCCCCAAAAGTTTATTGTAACTACTTTGCTCAAAAGACAAATAAAATTATTCATACTGGTATTTATTGTAATTGCAATATTTTAATGATTTTGAAGACTAGCTATTGGGTTCTTAAAAAATAAATATGTTTTTTAAAGTCCCTTGTTAAGTTATAACACATGTCTTATATTTGTGCTTAAGGAATAAGTTTGTATTTCAATAAGCCAAACCAATTGGAGTTAGCTTTGCTTCAGCATTATTTAAAATCTTTTTGGGTAACAATCAATTTATTTGGAAAAAGTACATTGCATTGTGCTTTTTGGCAGAATAAATTATTATTCTGCATTCCATTTACCAACCCAAACATTCATAAAGATAAATGTTCCCACTTGTTTTTATCTTTGCAGCAAGATTCTATATTTAGCCTGACATAACTTCCTCATTCCATATCATCCAAGGCTTTGGCACTGAGTGACTAGTTATGCAGCAAGTCTCATTTCTCATGGTGTTATTACAGGGTGCATTACAGTTTCAAGGCACCCTAATGTTTGGGACACATGGCTTCACAGGCTTTTGTAATTGCTCAGGTATGTTTAATTGCCTCCTTAATGCAGGTATGAGAGAGATCTAAAATATTTCATCTTATCCTTAAACTGTGACCCCTTGTTCTGGTTGATGTTAAAGGCCACCACTTTCACCTGTGCTGTAGAATTTATTTTTAATTTTGTTTCTCACTGCCCAAAATTGCAATGTCACTATTTATGAGTATGCCTTTGTTGAGTAATTTGCCTTAGCAACTACCTCTTCTATTACTTTCCTAGTGAGGCAATAACCAAAAAAACTGCATTTTTCTTGCCTTTGTATTCCATTCATACCTAAGATACCACTGGTGTTGCTTTTCTAAAATAGCTTATTCATAGTTATGACATTTCCATGGCATTGTACTGTCATATTTGTGTTACAAAGGGTGAATTAAAACTTGCAAGACGAGTGCCAGACATCAGAAATTATTATGCTCTTCTGGCTATTGTGTTCTTAATGTGTAATTAATGTTTTCTTAATGTCTTAATTTACCATTCACCAAACATAAAAGGAATTTGATAATTAATTTATTTTCTTTCTAGCTAATCCCGTGTTGCTATCAAACGATGGATCTAAACATTCACACAGATTTAACATGTAATTTAATCTGAAATAAAGTTTGAGTTGGATAAGAGCTAGGCCCACGGTGATTAAGTTTCTTTCACCATATTCAGTCAAAATTATAGTTAAGAGAAGAAAACCAATTTCAAGTTCAAGTGAGTTTATTGTCATGTGTCCCTGTATAGGACAATGAAATTCTTGCTTTGCTTAAGCACACAGAAAATAGTAGGCATTTACTACAAAACGGATAAATGTGTCCATATACCATGATATAAATATATACACACATGCATAAATTTGTTTACCTACCCTAATATTAGTTAATTCAATTGTACATGCTAGGGCAAAATACAAAATGCATTAGATTACAGAGCTAGAGTCATACAGCGTGGAATCAAGCCCTTCTACACTAGTCCCACCTGCCTGCTTTTTTTTTTTCTTTCTCTCCCTCTCCCTCCGCAAAAATTGTACACGATAGGGCTACAATAGCCCACCTTACTCTTAATTTTCCTGTGGTGTGCAGTAGCAAGTTTCGTTCAGATTGATGTTATATTTTGCATGTTATTGACATTTAAAACTGAAATTACCTTAAAACTGTGTCCCCATGGGGTGGGAGATTGTAACCATCACGTGGTCCTCCCTGTTTCGACGAATGCAATCAACCTGGCGTGCGAATAAGATCACGTAGACAAGTTGTCCTACAACTTTAGGCTGTGCATGCCATACGCAAGAAGGAGAATAAGAAGCATCCCCACTTGCTGGCCGCGCCTGCGCAGTTGGGGGAGGCCCATCAGCCCCGCGCGTGAGCAGTGGACCCGGTATCCGCACCTGTGCAGTTGGGACCTTTGCAGATTTTCAGATCACCATTTTTTTTCCTTTCACCTGTACTTGCCTGTCCTCACAACGGCGACTCAACGGCTCCACAGGTAAGTTTTCCATTTTACAAACACCTACAAGTCTCTTCACTTTATTAACTTTAACTTAATTTCTGCCGTCAACGGCACAACTTTGAACACGGCAGTGGTGCCTGTGCAGGCTGCACATGTGCAGTTTGGTGAAATATTGCATTGGGGGAACGGGACCCAGCGGGTCCGCATTTAGTTTAGTATCCCGCTAAATCAGGGGTCGGCAACCTATGGCCCAAAGGCCGAATGAGGCGTGTAACCCCAAATCATCTGGCCAGCACACGTATTTTTACCTGCAATCATCTGTCCCCCTCCCATTGGTACGGAACATTTGCATTTTTCAGCTTGAAATTGTGCAATATGGTGCATACTGTAGCGAGTCTTTTAACTTGCACTTGAATGCAATATATATGCTTTAAATTGGATTGGAGCATTTTTGAAAGGGGATCACTGGCCTTGGGGGTACCCGGTGAGGGAGTGGAGCAACCGAGTGGGGAGAGGGTGTGGAAGAAGGGTGTGTGTCCCCCTCCCAGGGTAGGAACCTTTTGAAATTTGATGTATTAAAATCATGTTTTAGTGCACTGTAGAAGTATGATTTCAATGTTTTTTGTATGAAGTATTTTTAAGAGGTAACTTTATCCACACAAAGGGTGATGGGTGTATGGAACAAGCTGCCAGAGGTTGTTGAAGCAGGGACCATCCTAACATTTAAGAAAAAGTTAGACTGATACATGGATAGGTCAGGTTTGGAGGTATGGACCAAAAGCAGGAAGCGTAGCTGGGACATGTTGGCGGGTGTGGGAAAGTTGCGCCGAAGGACGTGTTTTCACACTGTATCACTCTACGACTACATTATACCTCCACCATGCATGAGTGCTTTAAAATCAAGTGATCTAGTTTTATTGCCATATACTCAAGCATAGAAACATAGAAAATAGGTGCAGGAATAGGCCATTGGCCCTTCGAGCCAGCACTGCCATTCAATATGATCATGGCTATTCATCTAAAATCAGTACCTCTTTCCTGTTTTTTCTCCATATCCCTTGATGTCGTTAGCCCCAAGAACTAAATTTAACTCTCTCTTGAAAACATCCAGTGAATTGGCCTGCACTGCCTTCTGTGGCAGAGATTCACAACTCTCTGCGTAAAGTTTGTCCTCATCTCAGTCATAACTGCCCCCCCCCCCCTTTATCCTTAAACTGTGACCCATGGTTCTGAATGCCCCCAACATTGGGAACATTTTTCCTGCAGTTACAGTAAGTGGAAAATCTAGCAGGCAAGCAAGATGCTTTCACCAACCACCCCCATTTGAAGTCCACTATCTTCCACTGTTTCTACCCAGTGCTTGGTGCTTACTATCAGCAGCCACTGGTTGTCCTCTAGGATGCACCGAGTCGCAGCCCGATCCGTGCCGGTCACCTGGGCGAATTCGGCACAGAGACTACTACCCCTTGAACTTTTCCACATTTTGTCACGTTACAACCACAAACATAAATGTATTTTATTGGGATTTTATGTGATAGACCAACACAAAGCGGCGCATAATTGTGAAGTGGAAGGAAAATGATACATGGTTTTCAAATTTTTTTACAAATAAAAAAACTGAAAAGTGTGGCGTGCAAAAGTATTCAGCCCCCCTGAGTCAATACTTTGTAGAACCACCTTTCGCTGCAAATACAGCTGCAAGTCTTTTGGGGTATGTCTCTACCAGCTTTGCACATCTAGAGTGAAATTTATGCCCATTCTTCTTTGCAAAATAGCTCAAGCTCAGTCAGATTGGATGGAGAGCGTCTGTGAACAGCAATTTTCAAGTCTTGCCAGAGATTCTCAATTGGATTTAGATCTGGACTTTGATTGGGCCATTCTAACACATGAATATGCTTTGATCTAAACCATTCCATTGTAGCTCTGGCTGTATGTTTAGGGTCGTTGTCCTGCTGGAAGGTGAACCTCTGCCCCAGTCTCAAGTCTTTTGCAGACTCTAACAGGTTTTCTTCCAAGATTGCACAGTGGGGATGGTGTGTCCAATAAAAAATCCAGTGCAACCGATTGCCTTCAGAAGTCACCTAATTAGTAAATAGAGTCCACTTGTGTGTAATCTAATCTCAGTATAAATACAGCTGTTCTGTGAAGGCTTCAGAGGTTTGTTAGAGAACATTAGTGAACAAACAGCATCATGAAGCCCAAGGAACACACCAGACAGGTCAGGGATAAAGTTGCGGAGAAGTTTAAAGCAGGATTAGGTTATAAAAAAATATCCCAAGCTTTGAACATCTCATGGAGCACTGTTCAATCCATCATCCGAAAATGGGAAGAGTATGGCACAACTGCAAACCTACCAAGCCATGGCCGTCCACCTAAACTGACAGGCCGGGCAAGGAGAGCATTGATCAGAGAAGCAGCCAAGAGGCCTATGGTAACTCTGGAGGAGCTGCAGAGATCCACAGATCAGGTGGGAGAATCTGTCCACAGGACAACTATTAGTCGTGCACTCCACAAATCGGGCCTTTATGGAAGAGTAGCAAGAAGAAAGCCATGGTTGAAAAAAATGCCATAAGAAATCCTGTTTGCAGTTTGGGGGGACACAGCAAACATGTGGAGGAAGGTGCTCTGGTCAGATGAGACCAAAATTGAAGTTTTTGGCCTAAATGCAAAACGCTATGTGTGGCGGAAAACTAACACTGCACATCACCCTGAACACACCATCCCCACTGTGAAACATGGTGGTGGCAGCATCATGCTGTGGGGATGCTTTTCTTCAGCAGGGACAGAGAAGCTGGTCAGAGTTGATGGGAAGATGGATGGAGCCTAATACAGGGCAATCTTGGAAGAAAACCCTTTTAGAGTCTGCAAAAGACTTGAGACTGGGGTGGAGGTTCACCTTCCAGCAGGACAACGACCCTAAACATACAGCCAGAGCTACAATGGAATGGTTTAGATCAAAGCATATTCATGTGTTAGAATGGCCCAATTTCCAATTGAGAATCTCAATAAAATACATTTACGTTTGTGGTTGTAACGTGACAAAATGTGGAAAAGTTCAAGGGGTATGAAAACGTTTGCAAGCCACTGTATATAAGATCACCCTCCTGCACTTGGACTTGCCTGCACTCCAAACGATAAAGCCCCAGCCTGCTTAACCTCTCCCTATAGCTCAGTCCCTCTAGTCCTGACAACATCCTGGTAAATCTTCTCTGAACTCTTTGAAGCTTGACAGCATTTTCCTATAACATGGTGACCAAACCTGAACACAATACGTGAAATGTGGCCTCAATAATGTCCTGTATAACTGTAACACGACCTTCCAGTGTCTATGCTGAATACTCTGACTGATGAAGGCCAATGTGCCGAAAGCCTTCTTGACCAACCTATTCACCCGTGCTGCCACTTTCAAAGGAACAATGTACCTGCACTCCAAGATCCCTTGGCTCCACAACACTCCCCAGAGTCCTACCATTCACTCTATAGGTCCTACCCATGTTAGATTTCCTAAAATGGAACCTCACATTTCTCTGTATTAAATTACATTAACCATTCCTACGCCTACCTACCCAACCGATCAAGATCCTGCTGTAATCTTTGACAACTATCTACAATACCACCCACTTAAGTGTCAGACAGAAGCTCCATCCTCTGATAGGCTTGGCCTTATCACCTTAGCTGGGTGTCGCATTATTCAACAACTGGATTTAGCCAAGCTGGAGTTTTGCAGGACACAAATTAAATTAATATGGGGAGGGAGGGGTGGGGAAGAAGGAAGATTACAGATTTTTTTTCATGCACCACTTCATACCTCCAAAATTCATTGACCCCCTACCACTTCTCATTCCACCCCTCTACCAATTTATCAATCACAGAGAGTGTCAGACTTCTTGAGAAAGTGAAATAATTTGTTATTCTTGAAAATCCAGCTGTATACAGTATATAAATAACTATTCCGAATGCTCTCGAAGCCTGCATCATCCAATGTTGGTTGTTACTTTATGTTAACTGATTTTGGATCCTAATGAGTCACAGTACACAGACAATGCTTGGGTATGCACACTTTGGGAATTCGAGGTTTAAATCTTTGTGGACTTCCTCCAGTTTAAATTCCATTTGGAATATTTTGGAGGACCAAGAACCAAGACTTGGGTAGTATTGGTATTGGTTTATTATTGCCACTTGTAGAGAGGTGCAGTGAAAAGGTCAATGGTGCTTTGGACATGTAGATCGACCAGTGAACCAACGCCCATCCACCTTTGTGCCCTTGAGGCACCTTCCGTCATCGCCTGCTCCACCCTCGGTCTTCGGGGATGAGCTCGGGCCAGCTTGGTGGGCACCCCCTTCCAGGCCATGGTCCGTTAGATTCTCTGAGCAGGAGCCAGCTTGATGCTTCAAGGCTGCAGTCCGCTGGGACCGGCTTGGTGGCTACTCCCTTAAGGCAGAGCTGCTCTGGGAGCTTCATGTAAGAATGGAAATAAAGATCTGCAAAACAAAGTTCTGACATCAAACTGCCTCTGCTGCATTATACCACCCCATGACAATAAAGGTTATGGACAAGACTTGGAAATATGGTCCACTTCAGTGTAGAGAGCTTTCAAGAATCAAAGGGGAGTTACCCAGCCTAAGACCTGCTCTTTTAGCTTTGACTGGAACGGTTAATAATAGTGATCAATAGGGTGTTAATGTTCCTGGTCTCAGTGCTCATTGCTGTGGTGAAGGCATGTGATTGGACTCTCATGTGGAAGCTGATCATAACCAGACAGTTGTGCAATATTATTGTTCATTTTAATGAATCACCAAATGCCTGGATTTTGTCCACCTCTTACTGCAGGCATGATTTTTTTCATTATCTGAAGAGTAACAAATTAAATGTTGTGCAACCAATAAACATCTTCTTACGATAGAGGAAAAATAAGCAACTGAAGATAATGTGCAATATTCACTGCCTTAAGGAATTCCCACAGTGATTATAAACAGGAAAGATGATTGATCACCAGTGACCGCAGCCACCTTTATTCCCATTCTCACCTTTTCACTGGCTATGAGTAAAACCTGGGGAAGATTTCTCCCTAAAATCCCATTGCCTTCAATCTTAACATGTAGTCTCTTTGAGCAGGTTATTGGTGAAATGAGTAACATGCTTGTACTCAATTATTTTGTTGGTGATTCAAAGTTGACTGCTTTCGAATGAAATGGCTGCACTGAATTTGACCTTGTTTTGGAGATATATTACATAGTCCTTCCCATAGTCCTCTGTTAGCTCATTTAGGCAAATCCTAATAGTATTCTAATTATATTCTAAATTATGTCATTTTCATGCATCAAATTATATTTATGTGGCTATTTTATCCAGTGTGGCTATTCAATATCTGTTATACACCAGCCCCATCTGAACTTCCAAATCCCAAACCTTTTTTCTATATAGGTCACAAAAATTACGTTAAAAGTGAAACAGAGGGAACATATAGTCACTGCAATGAGGAAAAGTATGATCGCACATGGACAGAACTATTCAATTTAGATAAATGCATTGCAAACAGATTCGGAAATTGGAAATAGGTGGCAGCAACAATATTTAACTCTGAGAACAAAACTATGGAGGTTATAACAATATATAATCATGCCCAGTTAGCAGGCTATAGTTGCATTTTTATTACAAATTATGAGTTATACAAGTAATTTTCTGATGATAAAGAGGTTCAAAACCTTTATCTTCTATGCAGGTACAGTATTGAACTGCAGCACCATCTGGTGGATCTTTTTGGTTAGCATTTATGGGATTGACCTGGAGATTCCACTTGGTTGCACTAGCTTTTGAAATGCAAAACATTGAGCAGTTTTAAATACATAATATGAGTGTACATTTAGTTGGGATGAACTTACTGGGTCCCATTATTTGCTTTACTTCTTGTGAATCCCTGTAATTAAATGTATCATTTGCAGTTGGACTATGCCGAACATCCTGCTGGCCTCTCTGCTGAACCTGATCTGCAAAGTGGAGAGCCACAAACAACCGCTCAAACACAAGCAGCAGAAACTAATGTGTAGTCAGAAAGCTGCTTCCACTATGTAGAAATTAATTTAAATTGCTAATCAAACCTACACTTTTTAGAACAATGCCTGTGGAGGAGCCCTTTGGGAACAGTTTGGTAAGCAAATGGTCATGCAAATAGGTAATGTTGATTCTGCAGTTGGGAACCTAAACTTGGGAAGGGAGAGGGGGAGGGGGTCATTTTGATAGTAGAAGACAGGATCTGGAAGAGGTAGTTTGGAAGCAGTTGCTAGGGAAAACATCTGTTATGGGTAGCATTTAACATCTGATGTGGGTCCCTCTAAGAGTAAAAAGTTAAAGATGGTAACTTTTTGAGACACTTGTTAATGAAGGATACTAAGAGTTTTACCTGGGGAAAGAAAGAAGCATGTGTAAGGTACTGGAAATTGTTATCAAATGAATTACTTGAGGTTTATCAGGGATATGGGAGAAAATGTAAGCAATTAGGAGGGCACAAATGAAATGATCTTGGCAAGTAGATTATCAATTCATAACGCATAAGGAGCAAGATTAGGTCATTTGGCACATCTAATCTACTCTGACATTCAATCATGGCTGATCTATCTTTCCCTCTCAATCCCATTCTCCTGCCTTTACCACAAAACCTTTGACACAGTCACCAATCAAGAACCTGTCAATCTCTGCTTTAAAAATACCCAAAGACTCTACAGTTGTCTGTGGTAATAAATTCCACAGATTCACTCCCTGGCTAAAGAAATTCCCCCTCATCTATTTAAAGATTTGTTATTTGTATATGAATGCGCAAAGTATAAGAAGTAAATTTGATGAGCTTGAGCCTCAGTTAGAAGTTGGTAGATATGACATTGTGGGGATTACTGAGACGTGGCTGCAGGAGGATCGGGCCTAGGAACTTAATATTCAGGGTTATACATCCTATAGAAAGGACAGGTAGGTGGGCAGAGGAGCAGGGGTAGCTCTCCTGGTGAGGGATGGAATTCAGTCCCTTGCGAGGGAAGACATAGGGACTGACGAGGTAGAGTCACTGTGGATTGAATTGAGGAATTCTAAAGGCAAGAAGACACTAATTGGTGTTATGTACAGACCCCCAAATAGTAGCCCAGATGTAGGGTGTAAGTTGCAGCAGGAGTTAAAACTGGCATGTAACAAAGGTAATGCCACTGTGGTGATGGGAGATTTCAATATGCAGGTAGACTGGGAAAATCAGGTTGGTTCAGGACCCCAAGAAAGAGAGTTTGTAGAATGCCTCCGAGATGGATTCTGAGAGCAGCTTGTAATGGAGCCGACCAGAGAAAAGGCAATTCTGGATTTAGTGTTGTCCAATGAACCAGATATGATAAGAGAACTCGAGGCAAAGGAACCACTTGGAGGTAGTGATCATAATATGATTAGTTTTAATCTGCAATTTGAGAAGGAGAACGTTAAATCGGAAGTGGCAGTGATGCAGTTGAACAAAGGGGACTATGAAGGCATGAGAGGGGAGCTGGCCAAAGTAGACTGGAAAGGGATCCTAGCAGGAATGACGGTGGAACAGCAATGGCAGGAATTTATCAGCATAATCCGGAAGGCGCAGGATCATTTCATTCCAATAAGGAAGAAAGATTCTAAGGGGAGTAGGAGGCAACGGTGGCTGACAAGAGAAGTTAGGGATAGAATAAAACCAAAAGAAAAGATGTATAACACAGCAAAGGGAAACTTTCATAGGACAACAGAAGGAAACAAAACGGGTAATACGGGCTGAAAAGATGAAGTACGAAGGGAAGTTGGCCAGGAATATAAAGAAGGACAGTAAAAGATTTTTTCGATATGTTAAGGGAAAAGGAGTAGCAAAGTCAAATGTGGGTCCCTTGAAGGCAGACACGGGTGAAATTATTATGGGCAACAAGGAAATGGCAGAAGAGTTGAATAGGTACTTCAGATCTGTCTTCACTAAGACACAAACAATCCCCCAGATGTACTGGAGGACAGGATCTAAGGGGGTAGAGGAATTGAAAGAAATTTTCATTAGGTGAGAAATAGTATTGGGTAGGCTAATGGGACTGAAGGATGATAAATCCCCTGGGCCTGATGGTCTGCATCCCAGGGTCCTCAGGGAGGTGGCTCTAGAAATAGTGGATGCATTGGTGATCATTTTCCAATGTTCAATAGATTCAGGATCAGTTCATGTGGATTAGAGGATAGCTAATGTTATCCCACTTTTCAAGAAAGGAGCGAGGGTGAAAATGGGGAATTACAGACCAGTTAGCCTGACTTCGGTGGTGGGAAAGATGCTGGAGTCAATTATTAAAGAGGTAATAATGGGGCATTTGGATAGCAGTAAAATGATTAGTCCAAGTCAGCATGGATTTATGAAAGGGAAATCATGCTTGAATAATCTTCTGGAATTTTTTGAGGATGTGACAAGTAAAATGGATGAAGGGATTCCAGTGGATGTAGTGTATCTAGACTTTCAGAAAGCCTTTGATAAGGTCCCGCACGGGAGACTGGTGACTAAAATTAGAGCACATGGCATTGGGGGTAGGGTGTTAACATGGATAGAAAATTGGTTGGCAGACCGGAAGCAAAGAGTAGGAGTGAACGGGTCCTTTTCAGAATGGCAGGTAGTGGTGAGTGGAGTGCCGCGAGGCTCGGTGTTGGGGCTGCAACCGTTTACCATATATATTAATGATTTGGAAGAGGGAATTAGGAGCAACACTAGCAAGTTTGCGGATTACACAAACCTGGGTGGCAGTGTGAACTGTGAAGAGGATGTTAGGAGGTTGCAGGGTGACCTGGACAGGTTGAGTGAGTGGGCAGATGCGTGGCAGATGCAGTATAATATAGATAAATGTGAGGTTATCCATTTTGGCAGCAAAAACAAGGGGGCAGATTATTATCTCAATGGGGTTAGGTTAGGTAAGGGGGAGGTGCAGCGAGACCTGGGCGCCCTTGTACACCAGTCACTGAAAGTTGGCTTACAGGTACAGCAGGCAGTGAAGAAAGCTAATGGAATGTTGGCCTTCATAACAAGCGGATTTCAGTATAGGAGTAAAGAGGTTCTTCTGCAATTGTATAGGGCTCTGGTGAGACCACATCTGGAGTATTGTGTACAGTTTTGGTCTCCTAATTTGAGGAAGGACATCCTTGTGATTGAGGCAGTGCAGCATAGGTTCACGAGATTGATCCCTGGGATGGCGGGACTGTCATATGAGGAAAGATTGAAAAGACAAGGCTTGCATTCATTGGAGTTTAGAAGGATGAGGGGGTATCTTATAGAAACATACAATTGGAAAAGGACTGGACAAGCTAGATGCAGAAAAAATGTTCCCAATGTTGATCGAGTCCTGAACCAGGGGCCACAGTCTTAGAATAAAGGGGAGGTCATTTAAGATTGAGGTGAGAAAAAACTTTTTCACCCAGAGAGTTGTGAATTTATGGAATTCCCTGCCACAGAGGGCAGTGGAGGCCAAGTCATTTGATGGATTTAAGAGAGAGTTAGATAAGAGCTCTAGGGGCTAGTGGAGTCAAGGGATATGGGGAGAAGGTAGGCACGGGTTATTGATAGGGAACGATCAGCCATGATCACAATGAATGGTGGTGCTGGGTCGAATGGCCTCCTTCTGCACCTATTTTCTAAGTTTCTATGTTTCTAAGTATGCACATACTACATAAGTGGAGAGGGGGAACATGCTGCATGGGCGACAGCTTGTCCTCCATATGACATCGCCCAGGCTTGCATCCGACCACACATCACCTGCAAACTAGGATGCATCATCCATGGTCAGTCAATACCCAAGGGGGACTACTACTACATAAAAATGCCGCTTACTCTTCTTCACACTTTTATGTTAACATTTTTCCTTTCACTGTATTAATTCCTTTATTGAGTTTTGTAATGAAATTCACATATATTACTCAAGCTGCACAAATCATTATTAGGTGGTCTTGCATAAATAGATAAAAATGCTTTCTTACGAAGAAAAATCATCTGAAAATGCTTTAACTACCAGCTTTTCATCACAATGTCCATTTTAAAATAAAGATTTCTACTTGATGCCTTAAATGTGTGAAACCTTAGGTTTTACTTTGTTCTTTTGCTTGGGTCCAACGCTTATAACCATATAACCATATAACAATTACAGCACGGAAACAGGCCATCTCGACCCTTCTAGTCCATGCCGAACACATAATCACCCCTAGTCCCATATACCTGCGCTCAGACCATAACCCTCCATTCCCTTCCCATCCATATAATTATCCAATTTATTTTTAAATGATAAAAACAAACCTGCCTCCACCACCTTCACTGGAAGCTCATTCCACACAGCTACCACTCTCTGAGTAAAGAAGTTCCCCCTCATGTTACCCCTAAACTTCAGTCCCTTAATTCTCATGTTATGTCCCCTTGTTTGAATCTTCCCTACTCTCAGTGGGAAAAGCTTTTCCACGTCAACTCTGTCTATCCCTCTCATCATTTTAAAAACCTCTATCAAGTCCCCCCTTAACCTTCTGCGCTCCAAAGAATAAAGCCCTAACTTGTTCAACCTTTCTCTGTAACTTAGTTGCTGACACCCAGGCAACATTCTAGTAAATCTCCTCTGTACTCTCTCTATTTTGTTGACATCCTTCCTATAATTAGGCGACCAAAATTGTACACCATACTCCAGAATTGGCCTCACCAATGCCTTGTACAATGTTAACATTACATCCCAACTTCTATACTCAATGCTCTGATTTATAAAGGCCAGCACACCAAAAGCTTTCTTTACCACCCTATCTACATGAGATTCCACTTTCAGGGAACTGTGCACAGTTATTCCCAGATCCCTCTGTTCACCTACATTCTTCAATTCCCTACCATTTACCATGTACGTCCTATTTTGATTTGTCCTGCCAAGATGTAGCACCTCACACTTATCAGCATTAAACTCCATCTGCCATCTTTCAGCCCACTCTTCCAACTGGCATAAATCTCTCTGTAGACTTTGAAACTCTACTTCATTACCCGCAACCCCACCTATCTTAGTATCATCTGCATACTTACTAATCCAATTTACCACACCATCATCCAGATCATTGATGTACATGACAAACAACAGTGGACCCAACACAGATCCCTGTGGCACCCCACTCGTCACTGGCCTCCAACCTGACAAACAACCATCCACCATTACTCTCTGGCATCTCCCATTCAGCCACTGTTGAATCCATCTTGCTACTCCACCATTAATACCCAACCATTGAACCTTCTTAACCAACCTTCCATGAGGAACCTTGTCAAAGGCCTTACTGAAGTCCGTATACACAACATCCACTGCGTTACCCTCATCAATTTCCCATGTAACATCTTCAAAAAATTCAAGAAGATTAGTTAAACAAGACCTTCCAGGCACAAATCCATGTTGACTGTTCCTAATCAGACCCTGTTTATCCAGATGCTTATATATATTATCTCTAAGTATTCTTTCCATTAATTTGCCCACCACTGACGTCAAACTAACAGGTCTATAATTGCTAGGTTTACTCTTAGACCCCTTTTTAAACAATGGAACAACATGCGCAGTACGCCAATCCTCTGGCACTATTCCCGTTTCTAATGACATTTGAAATATTTCTGCCATAGCCCCTGCTATTTCTACACTAACTTCCCTCAATGTCCTAGGGAATATCCTGTCCGGACCTGGAGACTTATCCACTTTTATATTTCTCAAAAGTGTCAGTACTTCCTCTTCTTTGATCCTCATAGTTTCCATAGCTACTCTACGTGTTTCCCTTACCTCACATAATTCAATATCCTTCTCCTTGGTGAATACCGAAGAAAAGAAACTGTTCAATATCTCCCCCATCTCTTTTGGCTCTGCAGATAGTTGTCCACTCTGACTCTCTAATGGACCAATTTTATCCCTCGTTATCCTTTTGCTATTAATATAGCGGTAGAAACCCTTCGGATTTACTTTTACCTTACTTGCCAAAGCAACCTCATATCTTCTTTTAGCTTTTCTAATTTCTTTCTTAAGATTCTTTTTACATTCTTTATACTCCTCAAGCACCTCATTTACTCCATGCTGCCTATAATTATTGTAGATCTCCCTCTTTTTCCGAACCAAGTGTCCAATTTCCCTTGAAAACCATAGCTCTTTACAATTTTTACGATTTCCTTTCAACCGAACAGGGACATAAAGATTCTGTACTCTTAAAATTTCACCTTTAAATGTACTCCATTTCTCTTCCACATCTTTCCCATAAAACAAACTGTCCCAATTTACTCCTTTTAAATCCTTTCGCATCTCCTCAAAGTTAGCCTTTCTCCAATCAAAAATCTCAACCCTAGGTCCAGTTTTGTCCCTCTCCATAATTATATTGAAACTAATGGTATTGTGATCACTGGACCCGAACTGTTCCCCAACGCATACCTCTGCCACCTGACCCATCTCATTTCCTAACAGGAGGTCCAGTACCGCCCCTTCTCTAGTAGGTACTTCTATGTATTGTTGCAAAAAACTATCCTGCACACATTTTACAAACTCCAAACCATCCAGCCCATTTACAGAATGTGTTTCCCAGTCTATGTGTGGAAAATTGAAATCTCCCACAATCACTACCTTGTGCTTACTACTAATATCTGCAATCTCCTTACATATTTGTTCTTCCAATTCTCGCTCCCCATTTGGCGGTCTATAATACACCCCTATAAGTGTTGCTACCCCTTTCCCATTTCTCAGTTCCACCCAAATAGCCTCCCTAGACGAGCCCTCTAATCTATCCTGCCAAAGCACTGCTGTAATATCTTCCCTGATAAGCAATGCAACACCTCCACCTCTTGCCCCTCCAATTCTATCACACCTGAAGCAACGAAATCCTGGAATATTTAATTTCCAATCACAGCCCTCCTGCAACCATGTTTCACTGATCGCCACAACATCATACTTCCAGGTGTCAATCCAGGCTCTAAGTTCATCCACTTTTCCTACAATGCTCCTAGCATTAAAATATACACATTTAAGAAACCCACCCTCTCTTATTCTCTGATTATTTTCTTTTTCTTCTCTCTCCCCTACATTTTGGGTCAGAGTGCTACCATTCTCTGCCCCCTGCTTCACACACTGACTGCTAGCTTTCCCAATTTGAATCCCTCCCCCCAACCATACTAGTTTAAAGTCTCCCCAGTAGCCTTTGCAAATCTCCCCGCCAGGATATTGGTCCCCCTTGAGTTCAAGTGCAACCCGTCCTTTCTGTACAGGTCGCACCTTCCCCAAAAGAGGTCCCAATGATCCAGAAACTTGAATCCATACCCACTGCACCAGTCCCTCATCCACGCATTTATCCTCCACCTCACTCCATTCCTACTCTCACTGTCGCGTGGCACAGGCAGTAATCCTGAGATTGTTACCTTTCCAGTCCTTCTCCTTAACTCTCTACCTAACTCTCTAAATTCTTCTTTCAGGACCTCTTCTCTTTTTTTACCTATGTCGTTGGTACCTATATGCACCACAACCTCAGGCTCCTCTCCCTCCCATTTCAGGATTTCTTGGACACGTTCAGATACATCCCTGACCCTGGCACCAGGGAGGCAAACTACCATCCGGGACTCCTGTCTGCGTCCACAGAATCGCCTATCCGACCCCCTGACTATAGAGTCCCCTATTACAATTGCCCTCCCCTTCTTTTCCTTACCCTTCTGAGCAACCGGACCGGTCTTTGTGCCAGGGACCCGGTCGCTGTCGCTGCCCCCAGGTAGGCTGTCCCCCCCACCCTTACTCAAGCATGAGTACTTATTTCTAAGGTGTACAGCCACCGGGGTACTCACCAGTCCCTGCCTCTGCCCGTTGCCCTTCCTAACTGTGACCCAGTTTTCTGTCTCCCGTGGTCTTGGAGTGACCACCTCCCTGTAACTCCTATCTATGACCTCCTCGCTCTCCCTGAGCAGACAGAGGTCATCAAGTTGCTGTTTCAGGTTCCATCTCGACGCACCTTGCGCAGATGTGGACGTCTGGAGGGCACTCCGACTCCATGACCTCCCACATCTGGCATCCAGAACAGTAAACTGCCCTGGCCTTCATTGTCCCCCTTATCCAAATACAATAAAGCCTTACAATTACAATGCAAATACAATACAAGCCAATCAGCTGCTTCTGCTGGTCCTCTTCCACCAATCAGAGGCTTCCACCAGAATCAGAATCTTTCTCTGGAAGTGAGATGGAACGTTGGTGATTTGGGTAACTCACAGCTCCAGGTAACTCCACCTCTCACCAACGGCTCCCCGGGCCTCTGTAGAAGCAAACCCCGCGCTGTTTTTATACTCACAGCTCCAGGTAACTCCTCCTCTCACCAACGGCTCCCCGGGCCTCTGTAGAAGCAAGCCCCACGCTGTTTTTATACTCACAGCTCCAGGTAACTCCACCTCTCACCAACGGCTCCCCGGGCCTCTGTAGAAGCAAGCCCCATGCTGTTTTTATACTCACAGCTCCAGGTAACTCCACCTCTCACCAACGGCTCCCCGGGCCTCTGTAGAAGCAAGCCCCACGCTGTTTTTATACTCACAGCTCCAGGTAACTCCACCTCTCACCAACGGCTCCCCGGGCCTCTGTAGAAGCAAGCCCCACGCTGTTTTTATACTCACAGCTCCAGGTAACTCCACCTCTCACCAACGGCTCCCCGGGCCTCTGTAGAAGCAAGCCCCACGCTGTTTTTATACTCACAGCTCCAGGTAACTCCACCTCTCACCAACGGCTCCCCGGGCCTCTGTAGAAGCAAGCCCCACGCTGTTTTTATACTCACAGCTCCAGGTAACTCCACCTCTCACCAACGGCTCCCCGGGCCTCTGTAGAAGCAAGCCCCATGCTGTTTTTATACTCACAGCTCCAGGTAACTCCACCTCTCACCAACGGCTCCCTGGGCCTCTGTCGAAGCAAGCCCCACGCTGTTTTTATACTCACAGCTCCAGGTAACTCCACCTCTCACCAACGGCTCCCCGGGCCTCTGTAGAAGCAAGCCCCACGCTGTTTTTATACTCACAGCTCCAGGTAACTCCACCTCTCACCAACGGCTCCCCGGGCCTCTGTAGAAGCAAGCCCCACGCTGTTTTTATACTCACAGCTCCAGGTAACTCCACCTCTCACCAACGGCTCCCCGGGCCTCTGTAGAAGCAAACCCCGCGCTGTTTTTATACTCACAGCTCCAGGTAACTCCACCTCTCGCCAACGGCTCCCCGGGCCTCTGTAGAAGCAAGCCCCGCGCTGTTTTTATACTCACAGCTCCAGGTAAGACCTCCTCTCGCCAACGGCTCCCCGGGCCTCAGGCTTCCTTTGCCTTTCAAACTAACAGTGTGAATAAGATTTTCAAAATGTTACATCACTCCTGCAATTTTTAATTGCGCAGAGAAATATGATTGCTGATGTATAACTACATGACTTTGTTTAAGAAGGAACTGCAGACACTGATTTACACCGAAGATAGACACAAAATGCTGGAGTAACTCAGCGGGACAGGCAGCATCTCTGGATAGAAGGAATAGGTGATGTCCCGCTGAGTTACTCCAGCATTTTGTGTCTATCTACATGATTTTATTAGTGGTGCCTGCTTCAGGGTGACACTAAGTCTACTATCCTATAATTTTTTGATACTGCACATTTTGGTGCTAGAGAACTGATGGTAGGTCTGAATTCTCTGGGCAGTGCTGCTGTGCTGCAAAATCTGACAAGCTTAGCTTGACATGACTATCTCAGAAGCTCCCACTGGTTGTAAACCAGTTCCTTGTGTTTCCACCTTGTGTCCAATATGTGTCCTCCTTGTGTCATATTAAACAAATAAGGCAAGTTTATTTTAAAATTCATAATAAAAATCTTGCAAACATTTTTTTTAGTAGTTGTCCGATTTGCTGAAATTCACCACCTATCTACAAGGAATTGGTTGATGGCAGGAGGAACTGTTGCCATTTTGGTGGTGGGGTATATGATAAAGTCACAGAATTTTGCAGAAGGGATTATTTGTCTTGATATATTAGTGCTGTTCTTTGAAAGTACTATCAATTTAATCGCACATCCAATCTTTTCTCACATAACCCACATCAATTCATGTCATGTCATGACAAAATCATGTCTAATTGTTTACGTTGTAAATTGTAATTGTAGAATAAAATACACAGGACAAGATGTTAAAAGTCCCTTGTGCCAATAGGTGGGGAGCATTTCACGACATTCGTTGATTGTTGAGAGTGGTAGACGCTCAACATCGGTGGGGGGCGGGGGGGTGATACGTATATCTTGGCCTGTGTAACCTTCAGGATAGTTGGGCACAGGACACATCATCAGTAGTGTACCCTTGCATCACTGGGTGTTTCGGCCTTTTAACACTTTTAACACCCTCCTCAAGGGCGGCCCGCTGCAGGATGATCAGCCCTCAGCACGTGTCCCGTGTCAAACCATCCCAAAGATTCACCCTGAGGTACTTGGGGCCCAGCATGGGTCTTTCCACTTGAGCCAAATCCACCGGCTGCTTATTTCAGCCGCCTCTAAGAGTGATCTTATGGTCTTCCGCAGAGCCTGACCGTGGATTCCAAGCTTTATATTGAAACATCCTCCCCCATCCTCTGACAGCATGTTCCAGACCATCACTGCTGTCTAAAAATAAAACAAAATTCATTTATTTAGCCTATAGTTTTTGAGCCAATTATGTTATGATTACCAAGATCAGTCAGTAAATTTGCAGAATGAGCAGATAATTGTCAAATCAATTGTAACGCAGATGAACAGGGGAAAGGAGAAAATGGAACTTCCTGGACAAATACAAGAAATCATTACGAGTGGCATTGTTTAAAAGGGTCGCAAGAAGCAGATCAGGCCCAAGTTTATTTATGTGAGAAAAAAGTTATATTTTCCAGTCAATAACCAGAGCTGAGAAAAGTTAGAAATCAACAATGTATTAAATTACAGGAAAGAGAGATGTGGTAAGAGGAGGCAGCAAAGCGTGCGGAGAGTTGGACTCATGGAGTCGGAGCAATTTTGGTGCTGTTGGAGTCGGAGACGGTAAAAAAAGTCCTGACTCTGACCTCAACATTAATTTCAGAGGGTACGTAAATCTCTGTCTTATCCACTGACTTGGCCTCCACCACCGTCTGTGGCAAAGAATTCCACAGATTCACCACCCTCTGACTAAAGAAATTCCACCTTATCTCATTCCTAAAGGAACTTCCTTTAATTCTGAGGCTATGGTCTCTAGTCCTAGACTCTCCCACAAGTAGGAGCAGACTTAGGCCATTTGGCCCATCAAGTCTACACCGCCATTCAATCAAGACTGATCTATCTCTCCCTCCAAACCCCATTCTCCTGCCTTCTCCCCATAACCCCTGACACTGTACTAGCCAATTTTACTTTAGTACCATCTGCAAACTTCCTAATCATGCCGTGTATGTTCTCAAGATGAATATGTGGTAATAAAGCTAAACTGAACAGAATCAGACCATGCTGACCATATGCCTCGGTCCACATGACAATAAACTAAACTCTCCCCAGAAATACAAATAAGTTCAGCAAGCATTAAGAAATTGCAGCAAATTGTGGATGCAGCCTAGACCATCACACAAATTAACCTCCCTTCCATTGACTCCATTTATACTTCACACTGCCTTGGCAAGGCCAGAAGTATAAACAAGGACGAGTCTCACCCTGACCACTCCCTCTTCTCTCCTCAGGCAAAAGGTACAGAAGTGTGATAACAGACCTGCACACCTCCAGATACAGGGACAGTTTCTTCCCAGCTGATATCAGGCAACTGAACCATCGTACCAGAACTAGAGAGCAGTGCTGGACTACTATCCACCACTCTGGTGACCCTTGGACTATCCTTGATCGGACTTTGCTGGCTTTACCTTGCACGAAACGTTATCCCGTTATCATGTATCTGTGCACTGTAAATGGATCGATTGTAATCATGTATTGTCTTTCCGCTGACTGGTTAGCATGCAACAAAAACTTTTCACTGTAACTCGGTACACCTGACAATAAACTAAACTGAACTGAAACTGAAGATAGACACAAAATGCTGGAGTAACTCAGCGGGACAGATTCAAGATTCAAGAGAGTTTATTGTAATGTGTCCCTGATAGGACAATGAAATTCTTGCTTTGCATCAGCACAACAGAACATAGTAGGTATGACTACAGAACAGATCAGTGTGTCCATATACCCTTATATAAATATATACACACATAAATAGAGGCGCTGATGTGCTTTCTTAATAATTGCATCTGTGTTCTCGGACCAGAAAAGATCTTCAGAGATGTGCATGCCCAGGAATTTGAAGCTCTTGACCCTTTCAACCATCAACCCATTGATATAAACGGGACTGTGGGTTCCCATCCTACTCCTTCCAAGGTCCACAATCAGTTCCTTGGTTTTGCTGGTGTTGAGGGCCAGGTTATTGTGCTGGCACCATATGGACAGTCGCTCAATCTCTCTTCTACACTGAGATGCTGCCTGTCCCGCTGAGTTACTCCAGCATTTTGTGTCTATCTTCAGTTTAAAACAGCATCCGCAATTCCTTCCTACACATAAATTGAAATTGAACTGAACTACTGGAAAGTTAACAAATCCCAGCTAGTTCAGTAAGAACGTTTGGGGTGACGTTATGTAACGCTAAGTCTCAGCAGTGAAATCTGCACCCTTTTAGTTGGGGGTGGATCATAAATGCCAATGACACCATCACTTCCCACAACCTCACAAATGATGACATCCTGAAAATATGTCCAACCTCTGCCAAACATCTGCCGTCTAATCTCACACATTGCCACGCCGATAAAAAACCCTGTTGCTGCAAAGCAGCTACACGGAGAGAGAACATCAGCACATCTATATAATTAAAAGTGTCATCTTGACCACTTCCTGTTTGCACTGTGCTTTGATTTTAGAAAAAACGCTACCACGTATGGCAGTGATTTTTTTGGCCATCTTACTCAGAGTCCTCCGCTGCGCAGGCCCCGAGGATTTTTCCCATCGAAATAAAAGACTTATTAGTGTTTAAAAAAACCTTGAGATTCTCTCTCCTGTCAATCACTGCCATGAAGGCCACGCCCCTTCAGGTGGGAGGGGGAGGGGCTACACAACCCGGAAGTGTGGGCGTGGCTCAGTCTGTCTGCAAGATGGTGAGGGAGATGTCACGACTCTCTGTCTGAACTGGGAAACTACAGAACACTGTGAGTATGTAATGTACTTGACTAAATGATTTGTTAGCCCTTAATGAAAATGAAATGAGTTGTTTAGCCTGCCCTGCGCTTGAAACTGCAATGGCAATGGAAATAATGTGAAAATGCAATGAGCTGTTTGGCTTGAGCCTGCCCTGAGCTTGAAAATGCAATGACAATGAAGTGAAAATGCAATCAGCTGTTTGGCTTGAGCCTGCCCTGTGCTTGAAACTGCAATGGCAATGGAAGTGAAATGAAAATGCAATGAGCTATTCGGCCTGCCCTGTGCTTGAAACTGCCATGCAATTGGAAATGAAATGAAATGAGTTGTTTAGCCTGCCTGCAACCACTAATTTATGCCCACAAGGCCCCTATTAGCTGGAAACCAGTCCCTTTAGCCCAAAATGCCCGTATTAGCCCAGGAGGAGCATTTTGGTCCAAAAGGCCAGGAAAAGGCCATAAAAAGTGCCTTTCACTGAGATTTTATTTTAAAGAGCCCCTTTGGCCCATGAGGCCTGTACTAGCCCAGGAGTCTCTTCGGCCCATCAGTAAGTATTCCCCCTGCAAGTATTAAACCTCACCCCAGTATTTTTCTCCCTCCCTTCATTTGCTCCCGGTGAGATCCAGGACAGCATAGACTTTCCTCCATCATTGCTGCGATCTGCAGAAAAAGATGAAAACTGTCTAAAATTGATTCTCCACCCTCTCCCCTCTCACAGTCTCTCGCCTGTTTTGGGCAGAATTTCTGGCAGTTTTAGAGCTGCCAGCCCAAGAATCCATTTGACCCACAATGTCCATACTAGCCCTCTGGAAACCAGTCCCTTTGGCCCACAACACACAGAAAGCCCCCCCCCCCCCCCCCCCCCCCCCCCCCCCCCCCCCCCCCCCCCCCCCCTGGCCAGAAATATTGGAATTGATGGAGAGGTGGAATATTGCGTTGGGGGACCAACCCTCCCGTGTGAACATGGGACCCAACGGGTCCCACTTAGTCCAGTAGAATCATATAATCAGGCTTGGTAAGGCTTCATTTGGAGTATTGTGAGCAATTTGGGCACTATATCTGAGGAAGGATGTGCTGGCTCTGGAGAGAGTCCAGAAGAGGTTTACAAGGATGATCCCAGGAATTAGTATATTGATCTATGATGAGCGTTTGTCGGCACTGGGCCTGTACTCGCTGAAGTTTAGAACAATGAAGGGGAACAATATACAATAGGTGCAGGAGTAGGCCATTCGGCCCTTCAAGCTAGCACCGTCATTCAATGTAATCATGGCTGATCATCCACAATCAGCACCCCATTCCTGCCTTCTCCTCATATCCCCTGACTCCGCAGTCTTTAAGAGCCCTATCTAACTCTCTCTTGAAAGTATCCAGAGAACCAGCCTCCACCGCCTTCTGAGGCAGAGGATTCCACAGACTCACAACTTTCTGCGTGAAAAAGTGTTTCCTCATCTGCGTTCGAAATGGCTTACCCGTTATTCTTAAACTGTGGCCCCTGGTTCTGGACTCCCCCAACATCAGGAACATGTTTCCTGCCTCTAGCGTGTCCAAACCCTTCAATAAGATACCCTCTCATCCTTCTAAATTCAAGAGTATACAAGCCCAGTCGCTCCATTCTCACAGCATATGACAGTCCCGCCAACCCGGGAATTAACATTATGAACCTAGGCTGCACTCCCTCCATAGCAAGAATGTTCTTCCTCAAACTCGGAGACCAAAACTGCACACAATATTCCAGGTGTGGTCTCACTAGAGCCCTGTACAACTGCAGGAGGACCTCTTTGTTCCTATAATAATAATAATAAATTTTATTTATGGGCGTCTTTCAAGAGTCTCAAGGACACCATACAAAAATTTAGCAGGTAGAGGAAAAACATGTAAGGGGAATGAAATAAATAGTAGAGACATGACTAGTACACAAAGTAAAGACAGAATACAATTCAAAACACAATATGAGGCAATTAATGCACAGATGAAAAGGGAGGGGGATGTGGGGCTAAGGATAGGCAGAGGCAAAGATTATACAGGAGCAAGATAAACCACTCCTCGAAAAACGCGTAGTATCACGTGTGTGATTGTCGACGCCATTTTATTGGGCATTTTATTGGGCTTCCCCCACACTGTCATGGCGTCCTTATCTAAATCTTCATCTCACTGCTCTGCTATCAATTATTCTAATAAAATAAAAACGAAAGGTGAGAAAATATTATTATTATTTTCAGTCGCTATTCTGTCGTGAAAATGTTATTTTCTGTACCCCCCTCAACGGCTATTGGGAAACTGGGTTTGTCGGTACATTAGAAAGTTATTAGACTTATTTTTAATAGATCTTTACTCACCACAATAATAAAGACAATAATTTTAACACTTCTGTATGTTTTTGGTTTTGATCTTGTAAAGGATTGGTCTCCAAAATATGGCCCGCGGGACACATTAGGCCCAGTGACCACGAGATTTTTCGAGCTCAGATTCGTGTCCGGGAAGGAAGGCGATGGCTGTTACCCGTTATGTCCCTCGAATTGTCGAGACATCATAAGCAAAGATCACAAGCCCGCCGTGAAGAAGGGTGCAATCAAAGATTATATAACTCTGCTCTATCATCTTTGGGTGCAATGGTGGGCCGGGGGGTTCGGCGGCGGCGGCGGTCGCAATCAAAGATACTAGTGGAGCTCTGCTCCATAATCTTTGGTCGTAATGGGACGGCTGCGCGTTATAATGTGCTATCGTTCCACTCTCCCTCTCCCTCTTCCCCCCTTCTCCCTCTCCCCCTTCTCCCTCTCTCCCCTCCCCTTCTCCCTCTCCCCCCTTCCCTCTCCCCTCTCCCTCTCCCCTTCTCCCTCTCTCCCTCTCCCCCTTCTCCCTCTCCCCCTTTCTCCCTCTCCATATATCATATAAATGTGTGCATATAAATGTGTGCATATGTATGTGTGCATATGTATGTGTGCATATGTATGTGTATACGTAGGTGTATACGTAGGAGAGGGCAGAGAGAGAGATGGGGAGAGAGACACATCAGACCCATCACGAGATTTTAACCTCAGATTCGAGTCGGGTAGCGCAGCGACCCGGGGCTGCTCTTAGTGTAGTTACCGATTAGATCCCTCGAACTGTCAGAGCCGAGACATCGCTGGGCCGCTGTGAAGAAGGGTGCAATGGTGCGGTGCGGGGTTCGGCGGCTGTCAGAATGGGGCGGCTGTACGTTTTAACGTGCCATCGTTCCTCTCCCCCCTTCTCTCTCCCCATCTCTCTCTGCCCCTTCTATCTCTCTCTCCCTGTCTCTCTCCCTCCTCTCTCCCTCTCTCTCTCGGTATCTCGGTCTCTGCCCCATCTGCCTTTCACTCTCTTCCTCCCCTCTCTCTCTCAGTCTACATTAGAAGTTTTAAATAAGCTCTTCTACATTGAAGGTAAATTGACATATTAGTGGCAAAATGCATCTTCAATATACAGGTATCTCCCCACAACTGAACAATTGCACTTAAATGATATATCATTCATTCTGCAGATATGTAGTTATAACTACATTTTTTCCTTCTTAGTTAATCCAATATGAGATTTTCTGTAATTTCAGCGGGTCCAGAATACTCGTCGACAAGATCTCCTCCACCAAAGTCTAGTGTACTTGTCAACCACCTGCCATCTTTGTTCTGAACACTGAACTTGACTAGTTTTCCAACAGGCAGACCAATGAGAGGCTAAATTGCATGCAGTTCCAACGCTATTTGACATCCTGAACACGCCGAAATTCTGTTTTCCCAACGCAGGTTACTCAAGAGGAAGTATGAGAACCTCCCGTTAGCCACACAAAATTGTGCAAATGACGATTTATTTATTATTGTATATAAATTGGAAATTTTGTTCTTTGGGGTAAGCAAGGGGTGGGGCTATCATTGTCTGAAATATGTTGTATTTTACATTACTTTCAAAACACTGCAACCCCCTGTATATGTCGTGCACAAAATGATGTGAATTATGTAAATATTACCATAAATGACGGAAATATAACGTTTTTTCCTTGTTTATAAAGTTCAATTTAGAGTTATTTGAAATTGTGGGGATTGGTGCAATATACGGCTGACCCACAAATGTGTCATTATGAGACATTCACATTTTTAAAAATCCATCTAAAAAAAAGCAAGAAGATCCCCATATTATTTGACCAACTTTAACTTCAACTGAATTTAAATATGTAGGTATGTATCACTACATTGTGTTACGCTAATATAGAATGGAAAAATATTTCGACATTGTGTTCATGGATGCTTTATTCACAATATTAGGATTTCATATATATATATATGATCCCCTTAGCCACAAGGGCCACATATATATATATGTATGTGTGTGAGTATATATATATATTTT
Organism: Leucoraja erinaceus; assembly: GCF_028641065.1. NCBI lineage: Eukaryota > Metazoa > Chordata > Chondrichthyes > Rajiformes > Rajidae > Leucoraja > Leucoraja erinaceus. The sequence goes on along the minus strand of NC_073389.1, from coordinate 12,938,142 downwards.
TTTCAATCTGTGTGTGTGTATGTATATGTGTGTATATATACATACACACAGAGATTGAAAAGAAAAAAAATTATATATATATATTTTTCAATCTGTGTGTGTGTGTGTGTGTATATGTATATATATATATATATATATATAAATATATATACACACACACACAGATTGAAATATATATATATATATATATATATACACACACACACACACAGATTGAAAGAAAAAGGTTGCTAAACAAATTAGAGGAAATCTGAAGAAAGAAACTAGAGAAATATGTCAAGTCAAGTCACTTTTATTTATATAGCACAGTGAAAGATTTTTCAAGCGACCACGTTTGGTCGCGCTAGACGCATGCAATCGCATGTTGGTGGGACAGACCCTTAACTTTCCTCTCACACACAGGCACACACATTCATATAAATATATATATGTTAAATTTAATTTTGTGCACAGTGTGTGTTAAAGCAATAGAAGGGAAACTGCACAATACAATGCAAGGGAAACTACGTAAAGGTGGCGGCTGGGGAGGAAAGATAGGAGGGAAATGGGGGAACGGGGGGAAAACATTGACAATAAAATTAACTAAAATATGTGATGTGATAGATGCGCTAAATCGAACACTGTTCCCTACAACACTGATGACACCAGACGATAGAGCGTAGTGCACAGCGGGAGGCATAAACAAATGGCGGCCGTGACGTTCCATCACGTACTACACGTCAGCCTATTGGATTTCGGAGGAGTGGGCTATCTTGCTCCTCTAGGATCTTTGGGCAGAGATGAAGAGATGGGTCTTGAGGCGGGACTGGAAGATGGTGAGGGACACGGAATTGCGGATCAGTTGGGGGAGGGAGTTCCAGAGCCTGGGAGCTGCCCTGGAGGAGGCTCTGTCCCCAAAACTGCGGAGGTTGGACTTGTGGATGGAGAGGAGACCGGCTGATGTGGATCTGAGGGACCGTGAGGGTTGGTAGGGGGAGAGGAGGTCAGTGAGATATGGGGGGGCCAGATGGTGGAGGGCTTTGTAGGTGAAGATCAGGATTTTGTAGGTGGTCCGGTGGGAGATGGGAAGCCAGTGAAGTTGTTTGAGGACTGGAGTGATGTGATGCCAAGATTTGGTGTGGGTGATGAGTCGGGCGGCTGCGTTCTGGACCAGTTGGAATCGGTTGCTGTAGGTGGAGCTGATGCCAAGGAGAAGTGAATTGCAGTAGTCCAGTCGGGAGGAGATGAAGGCATGGATGAGTCTTTCAGCAGCGGGAGGTGTGAGAGAGGGTCTGAGTTTGGCGATGTTGCGGAGATGAAAGAAGGAGGTTTTAATGACATGGCGGATGTGAGGCTCAAGGGAGAGGGTGGAATCAAAGATCATGCCAAGGTTGCGGGCCTTGGGAGATGGGGAGACAGTGGTGCCGTCGATGGTGAGAGTGAGGTTATTGATTTTGCTGAGTGTGGCTTTGGAGCCTATGAGGAGGAATTCTGTCTTATCGCTGTTGAGTTTGAGGAAGTTATGTTGCATCCAGGTTTTTATAGCTGACAAACAGGAGTTGATATGGGAGAGTTGGGGGGTTGATGGGGGAGATTTGGTGCCGGGTTGATCTGGGGTCATCAGGATAGTGGAAGTCCGAGTGGGAGTATCTGACCAAGGGAGAGGTGTAGATCAGCGACAGATAGCACAATGGGAGAGTCGGCTGGCGACCGGAAGGTAGCCGGTTCAAATCCCGCTTGGAGTGCATACTGTCGTTGTGTCCTTGGGCAAGACACTTCACCCACCTTTGCCTGTAATGGAATGTAATTACGGCGGCAGGCGCGGGCACACCGCGACGCCCTGTGTCTCCCTTTCAAGGGAGATGCTAAAAATGCATTTCGTTGTCTCTGTACTGTACACTGACAATGACAATAAATTGAATCATTTCATCATTTCATTTTTTTTTCAGATGATGAAGAGGAGGGGACCGAGTATGGAGCCTTGGGGAACGCCTTGAGTGACTGTGGCTGTAGCAGAGGTGTGGTTGTGGAGAGAGATGAAGTGGGATCTGTTGGAAAGGTAGGAACGGAGCGAGGTGAGTACAGAGCCTTCAATGCCGAGGTCCTTGAGTCTGGTGAGCAGGATGTTATGGTTCATTGTATCGAAGGCTGTGCTCAGGTCGAGGAGGATGAGGATGTTGAGGGAACCAGTGTCAGCAGAGGTGAGGATGTCGTTGAGGACTTTGAGGAGAGCAGTTTCCGTGCTATGGAGGGGGCGAAAGCCAGATTGGAGGGGTTCAAGTAGGTTATACGGAAGGAGGTGGGAATGAAGTTGCGACGCAACGATATGCTCCAGGGTTTTTGAAAGAAAGGAGAAGTTTGAGATTGGGTGGTAGTTAATGAGAGAGGAGGGATCAAGACCAGGTTTCTTTAAGATTGGTGTAACAGCAGCAGTTTTGAAAGCGGAGGGGACAATTCCTTGGGACAATGAGGAGTTGAAGAGATTAGTGAGGTAGGGGCAGAGAACGGGGAGGCAGGACTTCAGCAGGGGAGTGGGGAGAGGGTCGAGGGAGCAGGTAGTGGGTTTGGAAGAGCTGATGAGTTTGGAGATTTCAATAGGGGTGACCAGGTCAAACTGGGAGAGGAAGCAGTGTGGAGGAGGGGTAAGGAGGTCAGTGGAGATGTTGAAAGGAGGGGCCTTGGTTGGTGTTGGAGTAGATGCTGGGGAGTCGGGTACAGGGGATAAAGATTGATAGATGGTGCTGATTTTATCAGCGAAAAAGTGGAGGAATGAGTTGCAGAGATCCGGAGTAGAAGTAGGGAGAGTGTTTGCTCGAGGCTTGAGGAGGTTGCCCACTGTAGAGAAGAGGGTTCTGTGGTTTAGGCAGGGATCGGTGAATATGGAGGTTTATGTAGATGCAGATTTTGCAGCAATGAGGGCATCTTTGTAATCAATGAGTTGGAGTTTGTAAGCTTCAAGGTGGACTGTGAGAGATGATTTATTTGTGAGTCGTTCAAGTCGGCGACCAGTCTGTTTCAGTTTACGAAGTGCAGGTGTGTACCAGGGTGAAGATGTGTTGAAAGTTACGGTTCTTGTTTTGAGGGGGGCCATGGTGTTAAGGGAGGTAGACAAGGTGGAGTTGAGATGGTTTGTGAGATCATCAGGTGAGATGGGGGCTGAGTCCAGGGGGAGAGTGGTGGAGAGGAGGTCAGAGAGATGGAGGGGATCAATGGATTTTAGATTACGGAAGGTGATTTCTCGGAGGAAGCGGGAGCGAGGTGTCGGGAGAAGGGATGGTGAACCGTATAAGCTTATGATCAGAGAGGGGGAAGAGGCATGGATGGTGGTCGAGTACCGGTTGATTTGTGGAGCAGACCAGGTCAAGGATGTGACCTTTGTCATGGGTGGGAAAGGTGACGTGCTGAGTGAGAGAGAAGTTGTCAAGTAAAAAGGCGAATTCAGATGCGAGCTTGCAGGTGGGGGAGTCCATGTGAATATTTAAGTCACCAAGTAGCAGCAGACGTGGGGAGAGGGATGAGGCAAGTGTGAGGAGTTCAGTGAAGTCAGATAGGAAGGAGGGGTTTGATTTAGGTGGCCGGTAAATGAGGATGACTGTCATGGAGGAAAGGGTTTTGAAGGCTAGGAATTCAAATGATGCTACTGGGGAATAAGGTGAGTTCAGTGATCCGAAAATTCTGGTTGAAAATAACAGCGAGGCCACCTCCATGGCGGGAGGGGCGGGGTTTGGAAATGTAATTAAATCCAGGTGGGGATGCTTGATTGAGGGAGAAGAAGACATTGGGTTGTTGCCAGGTCTCAGTGAGCAGAAGGAAGTCCAGAGTGTTGTCAAGGATTAGTTCATGGAGGGCAAGGGCTTTGTTGTTGAGCGACCTGGTGTTGAGGAGAGCAAAGTTGGCATTATGAGAGGGTGGAGGGATGGGGGCAGGCTGGAGAGATCTGAGGTTGTCCCGGTTGACAGTGCGTGCGGTCAGCTGGGGTGGGGGGGTGACGCAGTTGAGGGGGGGGGTAGAGCGTGGTAGTGAGCAGATGGATGGAATGGAATGTCCGTGGTTGAAGTAAACAAGCTTGCGCCGAGAGCCTCTGTGGATGAAACGGGGTCGACGTAGAAGTCTAAGCTGTTTAATGACTTGGATGCAGGATGGGATGTGGTTGTTGAAGAAACCAGTCATTTGTAGAATTGAATATTTGAGCATGATGAGGGTACAGAGAGGTGTCCAGCGGTGCAGGTGCAGGTGGAGAGAGTATCCAGCGGTGAGGGAGCAGAGAGGTTGTCCAGCAGAGCGGGTGCAGCGAGGTGTCAAGCAGTGAGGGAGCAAAGTGGTTGACCAGCAGTGCAGATGCAGCGAGGTGTCCAGGTTGTACAGCAGAGCAGGTGTGAGGAAGCAGATAGGTTGTCCAGCAGAGCAGGTGTAGAGGTAGTCCAGCGATGAGGGTGCAGAGAGTATCCAGCAGTGCAGGTGCAGAGAGGTTGTCCAGCAGTGCAGGTGTAGAGAGGTTGTTCAGTGGTGCGGGTGCAGAGAGGATCCAGCTCCCTCACTGGTGCAGGGAGGTGTCCAGCGTCAATGATGCACAGGCACAGGAGGTGCCCAGCGTCCAGCATCGATGGTGGACAGGCACAGGAGGGAACAGACAGGCAGGCAGGTAGGTAACAGGTAGGTAACAGACAGGGGGGGGGAGGGAACAGCGGGCGGAGAAGCAGCGAACAGTCAATGCCAGCGGCCCCCCCTGGCAGCGTGCAGGGATTCTAGCGGTTCTGGCGGCTAGCAGCTAGCAGCTAGCAATATAGGCCGCAGGGGGACGATCGTTCAACGGCCGAAAACGGCCAAAAAACACCACAGACCACCGCAACCGGAGCGACCCTCCAGTGGTCCCACGTCAGGTGGTAGGTCAAGACCTCGTCCGGGATGAAAATAAACCGCAGTCGGGAATTGAAGCAGTTGAAGCCGATTCGCGGTAAGGGACCGTTGTTAATTTGAATCTCCCGCCGCCGCCATTTTTCCCCCAAGATTTTAGTATACTCAACTCCTCTTGTTATGAAGGCCAACATGCCAGTCGCTTTCTTCATTGTCTGCTGAATCTGGATGCTTACTTTCATTGACTGATGAACAAGGACCCACAGATCCCGTTGTACTTCCCCTTTTCCCAATTTGACACCATTTAGATAATAATCTGCCTTCCTTTTATTGCTACTAAAGTGGATAACCTCACATTTATCCACATTAAACTGCATCTGCCATGCATCTGCCCACTCACCCAACCTGTCCAAGTCACCCTGCATCCTCATAGCTTCCTCCTCACAGTTCACACTGCCACCCAGCTTTGTATCATCTGCAAATTTGCTAATGTTACTTTGAATCCCTTCATCTAAATCATTAATATATATTGTAAATTTTAGGTCCCAGCACCGAGCCTTGCGCTACCCCAACAGTCACTGCCTGCCATTCTGAAAGGGACCCGTTAATCCCTACTCTTTGTTTCCAGTCTGCCAACCAATTTTCTATCCATGTCAGCACTCTACCCCCAATAGCATGTGCCCTAATTTTGCCCACTAATCTCCTATGTGGGACCTTATCGAATGCTTTCTGAAAGTCCAGGTACATTACATCCACTGGCTCTCCCTTGTTCATTTCCTAGTTACATCCTCAAAAAATTCCAAAAGATTAGTCAAGCATGATTTCCCATTCGTACATCCATGCTGACTGACCGATCCTGTTACTGCTATCCAACTGTGCCGCTATTTCATCTTTTATGATTGACTCCAGCATCTTCCTCCAACATTAGCTACCTTCCAATCCGCAGGAACTGATCCTGCACCTATAGAACATTGGAAAATGATCACCAATGTATCCACGATTTCTAGAGCCACTTCCTTAAGTACCTTGGGATGCAGACCATCAGGCCCTGGGGATTTATCAGCCTTCAGTCCCATCAGTTTACCCAACACCATTCCCTGCCTAATGTGGATTTCCTTCAGTTCCTCCGTCACCCCAGATCTTCGGGCCACTAGTACATCAGGAAGATTGTTTGTATCTTCCTTAGTGAAGACGGAACCAAAGTACCTGTTCAACTCATCTCCCATTTCTTTGTTCCCCATAATAAATTCACCCTTTTCAATCATCAATGGTTCATCGTTGGTCTGAACTATTTTTTTCCTCTTCACATACCTAAAGAAGCTTTTACTACTCTCCATTATATTCTTAGCTCGCTTACCATTGTACCTCATCTTTTCTCCCTGTATTGCCTTTTTAGTTATCTCCTGTTGCTCTTTAAACTTTACCCAATCCGTTGGCTTCCCACTCATCTTTGCTATGTTGTACTTCTTCTCTTTTTTCGCGATTAAGCCGTAGTCAAGGAAACGTCTTTGGAATGTCGTTAACTTAGAGCAGCCGTCTGACGTTCCCAAAATTATTAATTTTACATCTGACTCCAATTTAATTTTAAGTGTTTTAGAGATGATATCGTATATTCCCATCCAGAAGTTTTGTATTTTTATACAGGATGCAAAGGAATGGGTTAAGGTAGCTTCTTGGAGGTGAGATTTATCACAGATAGGGGAGACAGTTGGAAAAATCTTATTCAATTTGGTCTTTGAATAGTATAACCTATGCAATATTTTGAATTGTATCAGGCAATGTCTGACATTTAAAGAACAGTAATGTGTGTATAATAGGCTTTCCTCCCATATATCTTTTGAAATAGGTAAACCCAACTCGTCTTCCCATGCTCGCATATAAATCTCAGAAGGTTGGGATCAATATTTAAGAGAGTATTATAAATGTAAGATATCAACTTACTTGTATCGGCATGTCTGTTCAAACAATCGTCTAATATATCTGGTCCCATAAAAGGACAATCTTGTGTGTATGTTTTTACATAATCTCGGATTTGAAAGTATCTAAAAAGATTATTTGCATTCAAGTGGTATTTCTCCTATAGTTCTTGAAAAGAAGCGAGAGTCCCCTTCTTATAGAGGTCTCCCACAGTATTAATGTCCAGGTTTTTCCATTGAACAAACACCCTATCTAAAGTAGACGGTTTAAACGAGGGATTGTTTGCGATAGGCAGAAGGAGAGACAAGTTTCTCAGTTTAAGACTTAATTTCAACTGTTTCCAGATATGTAGAGTGCTGTGTATTATCGGATTTTGGTCATACATTTGACTTATTCAAATGTATTGGATTTGTGCCTGGAAGGTCATGTTTGACTAATCTTCTTGAATTTTTTGAAGATGTTACTCGGGAAATTGATGAGGGTAAAGCAGTGGATGTTGTGTATATGGACTTCAGTAAGGCCTTTGACAAGGTTCCTCATGGAAGGTTGGTTAAGAAGGTTCAATGGTTGGGTATTAATAGTTGGAGTAGCAAGATGGATTCAACAGTGGCTGAATGGGAGATGCCAGAGAGTAATGGTGGATGGTTGTTTGTCAGGTTGGAGGCCAGTGACGAGTGGGGTGCCACAGGGATCTATGTTGGGTCCACTGTTGTTTGTCATGTACATCAATGATCTGGATGATGGTGTGGTAAATTGGATTAGTAAGTATGCAGATGATACTAAGATAGGTGGGGTTGCGGGTAACGAAGTAGAGTTTCAAAGTCTACAGAGAGATTTATGCCAGTTGGAAGAGTGGGCTGAAAGATGGCAGATGGAGTTTAATGCTGATAAGTGTGAGGTGCTACATCTTGGCAGGACAAATCAAAATAGGACGTACATGGTAAATGGTAGGGAATTGAAGAATGTAGGTGAACAGAGGGATCTGGGAATAACTGTGCACAGTTCCCTGAAAGTGGAATCTCATGTAGATAGGGTGGTAAAGAAAGCTTTTGGTGTGCTGGCCTTTATAAATCAGAGCATTGAGTATAGAAGTTGGGATGTAATGTTAAAATTGTACAAGGCATTGGTGAGGCCAATTCTGGAGTATGGTGTACAATTTGGTCGCCTAATTATAGGAAGGATGTCAACAAAATAGAGAGAGTACAGAGGAGATTTACTAGAATGTTGCCTGGGTTTCAGCAACTAAGTTACAGAGAAAGGTTGAACAAGTTAGGGCTTTATTCTTTGGAGCGCAGAAGGTTAAGGGGGGACGATAGAGGTTTTTAAAATGATGAGAGGGATAGACAGAGTTGACGTGGTAAAGCTTTTCCCACTGAGAGTAGGGAAGATTCAAGCAAGGGGACATGACTTGAGAATTAAGGGACTGAAGTTTAGGGGTAACATGAGGGGGAATTTCTTTACTCAGAGAGTGGTAGCTGTGTGGAATGAGCTTCCAGTGAAGGTTGTGGAGGCAGGTTCGTTTTTATCATTTAAAAATAAATTGGATAGTTATATGGACGGGAAGGGAATGGAGGGCTATGGTCTGAGCGCAGGTATATGGGACTAGGGGAGATTATGTGTTCGGCACGGACTAGAAGGGTCGAGATGGCCTGTTTCCGTGCTGTAATTGTTATATGGTTATATGGCTATATGAGAATCGAGCCTGTATTAAAAGGCAAACAATCTTCCCTCTCCATTTTTAACCAATTTACCTGTTGACATGTATCGTCCAACCGGAAAATTATGTTTTTAATGTTAGTTAGAAAGTTAGGAAGAGCTAATCCTCCATTTTCTTTGGATTTTCACGTGTCTTTTGTGTATTCTATGGGTTTTGTAGTCCCAAATAAAATTAGTGATAGTAGAATCAATTTTTTTTTTAACTTTTAGGGAGATATATCGGTATTGATTGAAATAAATATAGGAGTTGCGGAAGGAAGACCATCTTTATGGCATTTACTCTACCTATGAAGGAGATAGGACGTGTTTTCCAAAACTGAATGTAGGCATATAGTTTAGTAATTAATGGTGGAAAGTTTGTTTTAAATAGAGAGGAGTGTTCTCATGTAAATGTAAATTCCAAGATATCTAAACTTTTCGGTAACAATTCTGAAAGGAAATTTTTGGAGTTGAGAAGGGTCTTGAGCTTTTATTGGCATAATTTCACTTTTATTCCAATATATTCTATAACCTGAAAAAGCACCAAATTGTTCTATAGTGTTTAGTATATTTGGGATACCAACTTGGGAATTAGTAATGTATAAAAGTGTATAAAAGTACATAATCTGCATATAGCAAAATCTTATTGGTTGTATATTTAGTATTATATCCGTGAATGCCCGAATGTGACCTAATACTCTCAGCAAGAGGTTCTATGGCTAATGCAAATAACATTGGTGAAAGGGCGCATCCTTGTCTGTTATCCCTGGATAAGTGAAATTTAGGTGAAAGCATTTGATTTGTCAGTATTCTGGCTGTCGGATTAGTATATAACAGCTTCACCCATGAAATGAAGTTTTCTCCTAATTGGAATTTTTCCAACACTGTGAAAAGATAAGCCCATTCCACTTGGTCGAAAGCTTTTTCTGCATCTAGAGAAATAATTGTTAAATCCTCGTTTGTCGTTCTATGCGAGTATATTATATTAAACAGACGTCTCAGATTATAAAACGAGTGTAGATTAGGTATAAACCCAGTTTGGTCTGGATGTATTAGTTTACTAATAACCAAGCTTAATCTGCGAGCCAAAGTCTTAGCTAATATCTTCTGACCTGTATTTAAAAGGGCTATTGCCCTATTTGATCCAGGCTCGTCAAGTTTTTTATCTTTTTTTGGAATCAATGTAATAGTTGATTCGGCAAGAGTTTGTGGTAAAGTCTGTTCTTTAAAGGCTTGAATATAGAGGGCTTGTAATCGTGGGGAAATTAAATCATTAAATTATTTATAAATTTCATTTCTAAACCCATCCAGACCCGGTGTTTTTCCACTTTTCAATGATTTAATAGTCTCTACAATGTCTTTTGTTGTTATCTCTGCCCCTAATTCCTCCCGTTCCTCCTCATTAAGGGATGGGAGATTGCAATTCTCAAGAAAGCTTTTCATCTTTGCAGGATCGGCTGTTGTTGTTGATGAATGTAGTGTTTGATAGAAATTTAAGAACCTTTCATTGATATCTTTAGGCAGTGTAAGCAGCTCTCCTTTTTCTGATCTAATTTTTTGAATAGTATGATCATTCTCTAATTTACGGAGCTGACGTGCCAGTAGTTTATGTGGTTTGTCACCAAATTCAAACTTTTTTGGCTTAGTATAATGAAATACCCTAATAGTTTTTGCAGAAAGGATCTGGTTTAATTTACATTTTAATGCGGCTATCTTATTATGTTTTGCAATGGTTGGGTCAATCGCATTTTCTGAGTCAAGCTGTTTAATCCATTTTTCTAATTCCAATTGTGCAGTCTTATTTTTCTTGTTTTGAAAAGCTTGGTTTGCAATAATACAGCCTCTGATATAGGCCTTAAAGGTTTCCCACAACAACCCTGCAGAAATACCAGGTGTGTCGTTTGTCTCAAAGAATATTTTCATCTGTAGCTTCAAAGAGTCACAACAACTTGCCTCAGTTAGTATTTGTGGGTTGAATCTCCAAAATGATTTTTTATTATACATTCCTTCCAATTTTAAAGAGAAAGTTAACGGACAATGGTCCGAAATGATATTATTGTGATATTTTGAGTTATAGGTGAATGGGATAAGTTTTGCATCTACCTGTACCAGGAAATAATCAATTCGTGTATACGTTTTGTGAACAGCTGAATAAAAAGAGTATTCTCTTCCGGATGGATTGGCAATCCTCCATACGTCGGTTATGTTTGTATTATTTATATACGTATTTAAAAGTTCGATTTTGATTTTGAAGTACTTTTCCTTTGGCATGAAGATTTATCCAAGTATTGATCTAATACACAATTTAGGTCTCCTCCAATTATCAGATTCTGCTGGCAGGAGTCTAAGATTATATTAAATATTTTATTAAAAAATTGGGTATTGTCGAAATTAGGAGCATAAATATTCACCATAGCATGTGGAGTTGAATATAGTTCCCCAGATATTATAATGTACCTACCTTCCTTATCGGCTATAGTGGATTTGTGTTTGAATGGTATACCTTTGCCAATTAGGATTGCTGTTCCTCTTGCTTTGGAAGAAAAAGTAGAATGATATAATTGGCCAATCCAGCTACCCTTCAGCCTGTTGTGAGCTCCATTTTTAAGATGCGTCTCCTGTAGAAATGTTATATCAGTATTAATAGGTTTTAAATGGGCTAGTACTTTGCCCCTTTTAATTGGCTCGTTAACGCCCCTAACGTTCCAACTACAAAATGTAATTCCTCCAATTTTCCTAGCAACATCGACTTGTATTTTAAAACTTACATGGTTTCCTTTCATTCAAATGATCCAACACTTTGTTTGAAATATTTGCTTTAATTGCTGGGTGGGTGAGCCCTGTCCCCTTTTCCCCTATCCCCCAGAGATATCTCCAAGATAAATGTGCATTAATAAAAATAGTTAAGATATATGGTAAAAAAAAGTAGAAAGTGAAAAAGAAAAACAACAGAAATTGCAGCATATAGAAATGCTGCAGGTGAATACCACCCAACGGTGGTTAGGTTAGTGAAAATCTCCATAGATAATATTAAGCAAGTCTGCTCCTTAAGGAGTTAATAAAAACTAAACAGAATAGACCCCAGAAAAGTTTAACAGTATTTAAATCCGTCAGGGAATCAGCATTCCCAGGATAGGTATCTTAATGTACTCTAATTAAGTCGTTGAATATTGAGTAATTTGACTAGTATACGGCACTTATTACTTAACTTTCTATTAGTACTGTTTTGACGTATTAACCGACTCAAAGTCAGTGAATTTATGACAACATTGATTACAAATGCCGTTTCGCAGACAAATCTCCCTCTCCCTCTCACGACTTCTCCAAAACTTTCCAAACCAGTCTCTAAACTTTCCAAGACTTTCAAAAACTTACTCAACACTTTCCAACACTTTCCCAACCAATCTCCCACATTTGTTCCCTCTCTCCCCCTCTCCCTTTACCTCATCCCTCCCTCTCTCCCCTTCCCGCTCCCAAAACTTTCCACAACTTCCTCTAACTTACTCTCATTAAATTTCCTCTCACTACCTCTCCCTCCCTCCCTCTCCCTCTCTGCTTCTCTACCCCTAGCCCCCCCCCTCTCAACCTCTCTCCCTCTCTCTCTGTCTCTCAATCTCTCAAGTTCTCTGCTTCTCTTTTCTGAAGTGTATTAACCGACTCTTGAGTCAGTAGATTTATAGCAACATATTCCTTATAAACACAGTATAAATGAATACAATATAAACAGAATATAACCCTCTTGATTATCATCACAACATAAATTCAGTAATACAGTTACTTATCCTTGATGGGCCCCACAGTATCTTGGGCGAACTTGAATGCTTTCTCCGGATCGGTAAAAAAGTATTCAGTCACTTTATAAGTAACTCGCAATTTGGCTGGATATAAAAGGCCAAATCGGAGGTCTGGTATGTCCCTCAAAATAGCTCTTGACTTGGGAAAGAGTGCTCTTTTTTTAACGACTTAGGCAGGAAAGTCTCTGAAGATTCGTATGTTTTCATCTTCAAAAGTTAGGTTTCTGTTGTTGGCAACATTCTGCATAATGTCCTCTAGAACATGGCAGTGATGTACCTTCAGAATCAACTGTCATGGTGAAGCTGTGCTGCATGACCAGGCTCTCAGAGCTCTGTGAGCCCGGTCAAGTCTAGGTTTTTCATCCAGATTAAGTACACCTTGCAGTAGTTGGGCCACGAAATCTCGAAGATTTTTACCATGTTCTTTGCCTTCCTTCACCCCAATAATCCTTAGGTTCTGATGTTTAGAACGCCCTTCCAAATCAAGACATTTTTCTGTCACTTTGACCAGTAACCCGAAAATGCGCTCCATCTCAGCCGTCAGCCTGTGTGTTGTCTCGGCATTTACAGCAGTAGTAGACTCCAATTCCCGAATAGCCTCTCTTGGTTTTTTTAAAGTAGCAAGAATAGGCTCCAACTTAGACTGATATCGGTTTCAAGCCTGTGGATTTCCCCTTTCAAGGAGGAATTCACCTTCTCTATACGGGCATCTATCTTGTCAATCTGGTAGAAGGAATTCCGTTCCCAAGGACAAGTCATTAATAAATTATAGGTATGTACTTTTGTAGCAAACAACCTATGCGTTTACTTTTAATTTCTATTGCACGAGAATTTTTTTTGGCCATTTAGCTCATACCTGTGACCTTAGTTTAATAAATTTTAGAGTAATAATTTTATAATTTTTATTTAATTCAATGGAATTTTAATTTTGTCAGTCCTTTCTGTAATTGTTTTTTTAAGCATAATGAATTATGTTTATTTACAAGAATAAACAATTTTAAAAAAAAGCCACAATAGCATAGCTACAACCATTAGACTCAAAACTTTAAGGACATGGGTTAAAAAGATAGCCTGATGATTCATGTGATTCTTATGAAATGCCATCTTGTGTAATGTCACCATAGCAGAATTATTATACCAAGGGGTCAGAGTCGGAGTCAGATACACAAGAAATCGAGTAGTTGGAGTCGGGTGTTTTGGGTATCGACTCCACAACCCTGGTCTGAACAGCTGAGGAAATCCAGATTTCTGTTTTTATTACAGATTTCCTGCATCAAAGACTGCCCAACCTCTCGCTATTGCTCAAGCCCTTGTGTCCTGGCCATATCCTTGTAATTTTTTTCTGCACTCTTTCCAGCTTAATAGCATAATTCCTGGTTAAGTCTAGACTAACTTATCAGAGATAGAATGGAATGTGTGTGGGGAAAGAAGAGGAGGATTCGTGGGAAAACGCAGGGAGATTGTTCAAGGTCTCCCTGCATAATTCAGCTGCGAAAACAATTTAAATTTATGATAATTATATAACATACTAACAAACGTACTAAGCCATCTATTTTAATTTTATACTTAAAAGTCATGAGATTTATTAAGGTCAATGAATTTGTTTATATTTAAAATGTGGTTAATAATTATCCGATTAAAAGGGTTGGAATTCCCAGCAGTTGGCAGGTCAGAGCGAGAGGGAATATGTTGGAGAGGTGGTCGAGGAGAGGTAAGGTAATTAAGATTTCGGGGGGCAGGGGGTAGAGGAAGGAAGTGTGAGACGGGGATACAGTATGTTATTGGAAGGGGGATTTAGTGTGGATTAGTAAGGTAACCTAGGTAAGTTATGATAGTCATGTAGAGAAGAGAGCAAGTCAGATGACCAGGCAGAGGGTAGGTGTTAATGGAGGAAGAGGGATCAAGTAAGTGAAGATGGGCATTGGGCAAGTTGTAGTAAGAAGTGAGGATGTTTAGAAACAGTATTAGATTGGTTGGGGAAGCTGTTGTTGGGTGTTTGAGAGGGGAGAGAGAGAGAGAGAGAGAGTTCTCGCTCTGCCTGCGGAACTGCTGGAGGTTCTAATTAATTCCTTTAAGCCTGACGATTTTAAACCAGCTATGTATTCAACATACTAATTTCAATGAGCAAGTTAAGAATTTTTATTTTTCTATATTTCAATTTAATTAGTAAATACCCACTTAGATGTATGCTATAAGAAGAAATCTAATTCTCTCAGATGAAATTATTTAGGGACTGTTCTCCTTTTTATTTTTACATTATATGTTGCTCATTCCCTTTTTTAAAATATTACTCTGTAAGGGGCGGAGCTAGCTGAAATTAACATCCACGGAAGCTCACAAGAAATATCCCACCAGGGGGTGGGTGGGCTACTACTAAAGCATCTTTAAATGCTGTTTTTTTAAATTATTTAGTTTATTTGGCACATTCTTTACTTACTCTTCCTAAGGCACTTTTTCTTGTGATATACTGTACCTGCAGTGCTTTGAAATTGGGCTCACCCACCCAGTAACCAGTGCTTTGAAATTGGGCTCACCCACCCAGTAACCAAAAGGTTGATTTTATATATTGTGTTGCCCCATCCGAAACAAGAGAAACCATGTAAGCTCTCATGCAAGACGATCCTTTGAAGAAAATTGGAGGAATCACATTTTGTAGTTGGAATATTAGGGGCGCTAATGAGCCAATTAAAAGGGGTTAGGTTCTAGCCCATTTAAAATGCTGATTAATGCTGATATAATACTTTTACAGGAGACGCACCTCAAAGATTGAGCGCATAACAGGCTGAAGGCTAACTGGATTGGCCAATTATATCACTCTACATTTCTCTCCAAAGCCAGAGGTACTGCAATTATAATTCGTAAAGGTATACCATTTAAACATAAAACCACTATAGCAGATAAGGAGGGTAGGTACATCATAGCATCTGGGGAGATATATTCTACCCCACTTACTATGGTGAATATCTATGCTCCCAACTTTGATAACCCACAATTTTTTAATAAAATAATTAATATCATCTCAGATTACACCCAGCAAAATCTGATAATTGGAGACTTCAATTGTGTTCTGGATCAATATCTGGATAAATCCTCACAACAAAGGAGATATAACACAAAATCAAAATCTAGCGAACTCCTAACGTATATAAAAAAACAAATATAACAGACGTATGGAGGATTGCGAATCCATCCGGAAGAGAATATTCCTTCTATTCATCCGTGCATAAAACGTATACACGTATTGCCTGTTTTCTTGTGGACACAAAATTAATACCTTTTACAACAAATCCCAAATATCATAATAATATTATTTCCAATCATTCTCCTCTAACATTCTCCCTAAAACTAGAAGGAATGTACAATAAAAAAACGTTCTGGTGATTAAATCCTCAAATATTAACTGACCCAGCTTGCTGTCAATATCTAAAACAACAGATGGAATTGTTTTATGAGACAAATGATACACTAGGTATTTCGGCTTCATTATTATGGGAATCTTTTAAGGCCTTTATTAGAGGTACAATTATTTAATATCAAGCATATCAAAATAAAAAAACAGGACTGAACAACTGGAATTAGAAGAACAGGTCAGACAGCTGGATTCAGAAAATGCTATAGATCCTTCTATGGATAAACATAATAAGATTGCAGTATTATAATTCAAGTTAAATCAAATTCTCTCCGCAAGAGTTATCAGGCTATTTCAAATTACTAAACAGAAAATTTTTGAATTTGGCGACAAACCGCATAAACTTCTCGCACATCAGTTGAGAAAAATGGGAAAAGATCATACTATTCAAAAAATTAGATCAGAAAAAGGTGAACTGTTTACACTTCCTAAAGATATTAACGAAAGATTTTTACAATTCTATCAAAATGTATACACATTTAAAACTTCAGTAGAAACGATAAAAATTAAAAACTTCCTTGACAACTGTAATCTTCCGTCACTTAACGTGGCGGAACGTGAAGAATTAGGAGCGCAGATCACAATAAAAGAAATCGAAGAGACTATTAATTCATTGAAGAATGGTAAAACGTCTGGCCCAGACGGGTTTAGTAATGAATTTTATTTTAAAAATCATGATTTAATCTCCCCGCGTTTACAAGCCCTTTATATACACGCATTTAAAGAACAGACGCTACCACAAACTTTAGCCAAATCAACTATTACACTGATACCCAAAAAAGATAAAGATCTCGAAGAGCCGGGATCGTATAGAGCAATTGCCCTGCTAAATACAGATCAGAAAATATTACCTAAAACCCTGGCAAGAAGACTGTAAATACGTTAATAAGTTAATACATTCTGATCAAACTGGGTTTATACCCAAGAGACACTCGTTCAACAACTTGAGACGTCTGTTTAATATAATGTACTTCCATAGAACGATAAAAGAAGACATCAATTATTTCAATAGATGCAGAAAAAGCATTTGACCAAGTAGAATGGAAATATCTTTTTACAGTATTGCAACATTTTCAATTAGGAGAAAACTTTATTTCATGGATAAAGTTGTTATATGACAAGCTGACTGCCAGAATACTGACTAATCAAACACTCTCACCTAACTTTCAGCTATCCAGGGGCAATAGTCAGGGGTGTGCACTATCACCCCTGTTATTTGCCCTTGCGATTGAACTTTTAGCATAAAGTATGAGAGTAACATCTGAATATTCATGGCTATAATACTAAATATTCTAATAATAAAATATCATTGTATGTACTACTATATATCACCAATTCCCAAGTTAGCATTACAAACATACTAAATCTTATAGAGGAATTTGGTTCCTTTTCAGGATATAGAATAAACTGGAACAAAAGTGAAATTATGTCAATAAAGCCTCAAGATCCGACACACCTTCTAAAATTCTCTTTTAGAATTGTTACGGAAAAATTTAATTATCTTGGAGTTTACGTAACTAGAAAATATACTTCTCTATTTCAAGCAAACTTTCCACCATTAATAACCAAATTAAATGCCCTTATTCAATTTTGGAAAATGCTTCCAATTTCCCTCATAGGTAGAATAAATCCCATAAAGATGATCTTCTTTCCACAAATCCTGTACCTATTTCAATCAATACCGATTTATCTGCCTCATATTTTTTTTTGAAAACTCGATTGTCTGATCACAAACTTTATTTGAGATTATAAAACACACAGAATCCATAAACGACATCTATGTAAACCCAAAGAAACTGGCGGATTGGCTCTCCCCAATATTTTGTACTATTACTGGACAACAAATATTAAAAACGTAATCTATTGGATGGACAACACATGCCAACAAGTAAACTGGTTAATAATGGAGAGGGAAGAATGTTCGCCTTTTAATATAGGTGCGATTCTTCGCTCTCCAATATATCTGAAGAAAACAGTATATGAGAAAAATCCGATTATCCATAGTACCCTACGAATCTGGAAACAAATGAAGTCTTAAACCCTTAAACTGATAAATTTATCTCTTCTCTCACCAATTGCCAATAATCCCTTGTTTAAGCCGTCTATTTTAGACAAGACGTTCACATACTGGGAAAGATTAGGAATTTAAAAACTGGGAGATCTTTATGAGACGGGAACTCGTCTCTCATTTCAAGAATTACAGCTGAAATATCATCTGAAAGGTAGCCAACACTTTAGATATCTTGAAATACGAGTATCTGAAATCATATACCCAAGACTGTCAATATATGGTTCCAGACATACTAGACGAATGCATCTATAGAAACACGGATTCAAAGTTAATATCGTACCTTTATAATACCCTTTTAAATATACAAACCCCATCTTCGGAAGTAATTAGATGAGCTTGGGAAGATGAACTCGGCCTAACAAAATTAAAAAGACAGATGTGAGGAAAGTCTATATATACACAACTGTTCCCTTAACGTTAGGCATTCGCTAATACAATTTCAAATACTGCACAGACTTTATTATTCAAAGCCTAAACTGAATAAGATCTTCCCAAATGTTTCTCCTATTTGTGATAAATGTCCTCTTCCGGAAGCAACTATAACCCATTCTTTTGCCTCTTGTAAAATGTTACATAAAAGTTCCGAGACACTACATTTGGAAAATATTAGGCTTGTCTTGGCAGAAAAAACAGATCAATTTTTCAAGACATGGACACCCTTCACCGAATTCTTACAAGGATAGTATGGCGCAACACAACTTTGGATTTAAATCCAACTATGGGTTGGGTGAGGTGGGGGGTGGGGGGGGGGTGGGGGGCGAGAGGCAGGTATATATCCACTTTTTTCTTTTCTTTTTTCCTTTCTTTTTTTTCCCTTCTCCTCTCTTACATCTTTATTCACTCTTTGGCAACACTACTTTGGTGGTCTAGGGGTCCTATCTTTTCACCTTTCACTTTTTCTCTTTCTTGTTCTTTCTCTTTTCTTTTCCCTTATTTTCAAGTTAAAAGGTTAAAATTGAAGCTGTACAATAATTGTATAATTTTATATGCCGATTGTTTTATTCTTGTACAATTGCTTCCAATAAAAAAAAAATTTTTTTAATTAAAAAATGTCATAATTCCTATCGCAGGGTGGACACTATACTCCAAGCACAGCCTCACCAACATCTTGTACAATTGTAACATGACATCCCAACCTCCATACACAACTCCATGAATGATGAAGGCCACCTTGCCAAACGCCTTCTTCACCATGCTATTTACCTGTAATGTCACTATCAGGAATCTATATACCTGTACTCATGGATCCATCCACTCTACAACAATTTCAGGACGTTATTGTTCACTGTGGAGGTACTGCCCTGGTTTGACTTACAAAAATGCGAAACCTCACTCTTACCTGAATTAAACTCTATATGCCATTCCTTGGCCCACTTTGCCAGCTGATCAAGATCTTACTGTAATTCTTGATAACCATCTTCACTGTCTAGAATACCATCTCTTTTAATGTAATCTGCAAAATTACTTATGCCTTGCACATTTACATCCAAATCATTGAGATAGACGCTAAAGAACAAATGGGCGCTCAAAGCAAACCACTCAACACAGGTCTTCAGTCTGAAAATTGACTGTCCATCATCACCCTTTGTTTCCTATCATTGTCAATGCTACCTCTCCCTGGATCCCAAGAGAGCTTCCAGACCAGTCTACCACATAGAACCTTACCAAAGATCTACGTGGTCCAGATAGAGTATGTCTCTAGTCCTGGCCTCATCTACAACCATATTGGTTACTGCTTCAAAAAAAACTCAATCAAATTTGTGAGACAAGATTTCCCTGCACAAAAAAAATAATCTGTGTTTCTTTGGCAGAGTTTTCTGGGAAATGTAAGAGAGGTCCTCGGGAAAATTTATAATACAGTACATATAGAACGTGTTTCCATATATGATGAAAACCAACACTAGAAACATAAGTATAAAACCGTCATCACGAAAACATACAAAGGAATCAGAAGAAAATGATTTACCCAGAAAATGTGGAAATCACCACCCCAAGGAGTTCAGACAGCTAATGTAAAGGGAACCTGGAGAATCAGGTGATGCACAAAGGAATGCATGTTGTAATTGTAATTGATTTTATTAGCCAAGTATGAAAACAAAACAAGTACGTAAATCATACGAGGAATTTGATTTGCCGGTCATACCAAAAAAGAAACCAAACACGCAACCACATAAAGATTTCACATAAACATCCATCACAGCGGCTCCCCGCATTCTTCACTGTGATGGAAGGCAATAAAGTGAAATTTTACTTCTTTCCTCCTTTTTCTTCCGCGGTCGGGGAAGTTGAACCATCTGCAGTCGGGGCGATTGAAGCTCCCGCAGCCAGCGATCAAAGCTCCCACGTCGGGGCAATCGAAGCTCCTGTGATCGAAGGGGGGGGTTGAAGCTGCTGCGGCTTGGAGCTCCAAGTACTGCAAGCTCCACGGTTAAGTCTGCAGGCTCCCACGGTTGGAGCTTCCAAGGTCGATCCCTGACAAAAGGACCGCCAGCTCCGAGATGTTAAAAACGCAGGCTCCCCCGGATGGAGCTCCCAAGATCGATCCCGAGCAGGAGGCCGACAGCTCCTCGATGTTAGTCCGCAGTGCAGACAGAGATATGATAAGGAAAAAGTTGCATCTCAATCGAGGAAAGAGATACAAAAAGTTTCCCCATCTCCCCCTCCACATAATATAAAACTAAAGATGCACTAAAACAACATTTAACCACAGACTAAAAAACAACAAAGAGAGAAAGCGACGAGACAGACTGTTGGCGAAGCAGCCATTGTATGGCACCACCCAAAACGTATTGTGGGAGTTTGGGGGAAAGGTTGATATATATATTTTTTAATCTATTACTGTACTATACATACTTTATTTAATAATTTACTTTCTTAACAGCAATCTGATTCTTGATTTAAATAATTTGTGAATATTTGAAAAATGATTTGTGATGGAGGGTTGCTATTAGTAGAAAACAGTTATATCATAATTTTCCATGACGCAAAGTCACATCATCTGTGCAATGCATAAACAAAAGTGATATATTTATTTACTATTTTTCCCCACGACATATCCATGAGTATGAATTTTATTCCATATCTTAAATTTTTGGGTCACCAGTTGTAAATTCTGTAAGGGCAAATATCCATTGGCTGCAAGGGTATAACATAAGCGTCATCAAAATTTCTATCATGCTAGCCTTTAATTCTCTTTGCATACATCTTAAATCTATATTACTAAAAGTCTGATCTTGACCCCTTCCTGGTGTTCTGTATATTGATTTTAGAAAAAATGCTGCCACTTATGGCTATGATTTATGGCTATCTTACTCAGAGTCCCCCTCCACTGCGCAGGACAAGAGGATTTTTTCCATCGATGAAAAATAAAAGAGTTATTAGTGTTTAAAAAATGTTGAGATTCTCTCTCCTGAAGGCCACGCCCCTTCCAGAGGGACTATAAAACCCGGAATTATTGAGTGCCTCAGTCAGTCTCTGCAAGATGGGGGAGCAAGAGGGTCACGTCGCTCAGTCTGAGCTGTGAATATCACTGAACACATTTCTACTAAACTGTCAGTGGTTTTACTGACCTGTCAGTGCCCTTAATGTGGTTTGAAAATATAGTTTGGAAATGCTAAAGCTGTGCTGCCTTTGGTTTGGAAATGCTAAAGCTGTGTTGTCTTTGGTTTGGAAATGCTAAAGCTGTGTTGCCTTTGGTTTGGAAATGCAAAAGCTGTGTTACCTTTGGTTTGGAAATGCAAAAGTTACCTTGCCTAATTAAAGTTGCCATGCCCAATTAATGTTGCCTTGCCCAATTAATGTTGCCTTGCCCAATTAATGTTGCCTTGCCTTCTTTATAATTAAAAGTTTAATCTTGACCACTTCCTGTTTGCGCTTTATATTGATTTTAGAAAAGACGCTACCACAAACGGCTGTGATTTTTGGCCATCTTACTCAGAGTCCCCCTCCGCTCATCAAGTGCCAAGGATTTTTCCTATTGATGAAAAGTAAAAGAGTTATTAGTGTTTAAAAAATGTTGAGATTCTCTCTCTCCGGTCAATCACGCCATGAAAGCCACGCCCCTTCTGGTGGGAGGGACTATAAAACCCAGAAGTGTGGGCGTGGCTCAGTCTCTGCAAGATGGAGGAGGGAGAGGTCACGACTCGCTGTCTTTAGTGGCCTTGCACCCGGCTTGAAATGGTATGAAACTGCACTTGAATTTGGTGGCCTTGCGCCCTGCTTGAAATGGAATTAAAGAATAGCCGTGAGTCAACTGTCAGCCCACCAGCCGTGAGTGAGTGAGCTGCCAGCACAACAGGCTTGAGTGACTGAGCCGACAGCCCAAGAATCCATTTGGCCCAACAATGTCCATACCAGCCCTCTGGAAATCAGTCCCTTCAGCCCACATCACCCATACAAGCGCTCCATAAAGCACACCCCCCTCCCCCACCCCACCTACCATTGGCCACCAAAATTGGAATTAGTGGAGAGGTGGAATATTGTGTTGGGGGACTAGCCCTCCCGTGTGATGCTGGGACCCAACGGATCCCACTTAGTCTAGTTGATTCCCTCTTCTGAAGAACAATCTGTCACTCTTTAGTTTATCAAATTCCTTCTTAATATCACCAGATCATCTTGCCTTCTCAACTGCACTGAGAAAGTCATTAATACCAGCTCATTTTATAACTATATGGCATTTTTAATACAGTAATATATATTAATCAGATTATTTAAATTATTGTCCATCATCTATTATATTTCTCATGATGTTGATCTTAGTTTAGTTTAGAAATACAGTGCAGAAACAGGCCCTATGGCCCACCGAGTCTGCACCGACCAGCGATCCCTGCACATTAACGCTATTCTACACACTTGGGACAATTTACATTTATACCCTGCCAATTAACCTATAAACCTGTACATCTTTGGAAACTGAAGATCTCAGAGAAAACCCACGCAGGTCACAAGGAGAATGTACGAACCCGGTACAGACAAACACCGCTAGTCGGGATCGAACCAGGGACTCTGGCGCTTTAACTCTACCTCTGCGCCACTGTGCTGCCCCGAGTGCTTTCATCAAGTTGATGGTCTTCCAACAGCATATAATATCTGTCTTCAAATGAGACCATGGGAGCAGGCCTTAAATTAGAGTTCTCTGTTACAAAACTGTTTGGAACAAACTATGACAAGAACAGTTGGATCCTTCTTCAGACCTTCTTCACAATTCCATACTCTGTAAAATGGTGAGCAACCGCCTCCTCTCCATAACAGCCTCCTGAGGGCAGAACACATAAGTAGTAAGGCTCTGAGGGTATAGGAAGGATTTGACTGTGAGGCCCCCTCTTACCAACAGCCATGTATGGTCTTGGTGAATTCTGGCTATGAGGCATTTCACCAGACAAACGGGGCAGTCTGCTCAGTGAAGCACCCACAAGAACCATCAAATCCATGTCCTGCAGTGCCTGAAGGATGTTCCTTGCTGACCACTGCTCAATGGACGTGAGTAAAGGTGTTGGACTAGAAGAACTTTTCCACAAAAGATGTGTTGCAATGATGTCCAATTGACTTTCTCGTTATGGGGCAGCAGTGCCAGGCCTATCATTCGCAGCACCAGGGACAGGTGGAACCTCAGCAAGTAATCACACTTGGTGCAATGTGCATTGGCTCTATGCACAGCCTGATGCAGCCACACATGAAGATAGCCTTCACACCTTATCCTTCCATATCGCTATGTCTCCCTCTCCCTTGACTCGGTGTGAAGAATTACAAAGGGTGCATAGAGAAAAACTGAAAATCAAAATAAAACAATAGATGTTCTAAATATTACAAAACAGTACATGCGGTGAATATTCCGCAGGTCAGGCTGACGAAGAATTTTAAGAACTTGCAGGTGTATTAAGAGAAGTAGAGTTGACTTCTCTTGCAACACATTGCAAGACATAGATTGGTTCCGTTGGTTGTAGGATTAAGATACCAACCAATGAAATGAAACTGACCCACAAGAGAGCTAATTGTATATAATATGGAGAAAAAAAAACTGCCAGTTATAGTAATTGAGGCAGACTCAAAGATAGTTTTCAGAAGGGCAAATAAGTGAATTTCTCTCACCTAGAACCGGTTCAAACAATGTTTACTATTCCGTGGTCCAATTATTCCTATTCTACTTGTGAATGTGTGCCATCTAAGAGATACAATGCCTTGAAGTCACAAGGGACCACAAACGCTAGATTGTTGAGTGAAACACAAAAAGTTGGAGTAACTCAACGGATCAGGCAGCATCTGTGAATTGGCGACGTTTCCGGTCGGGACTCTTCTTCAGACACTCTTGAATTTACAATCTCTGAAACTTCGGAATGTATTAATAGTTATTATGACAGATATTAAGAGTAGAATTCAGTATGATACAAAATACACTAGGCAAGCTAAGTACCTGCGGCCACCACACGGTGCATCTACTCTGCAGAGGCGGGTTCGTGAGTCCGCGGCCTTGGGCGGGCGGCTGCACGCTCTCCCACAAGCCACTCCGGCGGTGTTGTGCAGCCGCCGCCGCCGCCGCCATGTTGATCGAGGCGCGTGTGGAGCCGCTGTGGAGGTGAATGCGGAGTTGGAGCGGGAACTAAGCGAAAGGAAGCTCCCGGGGCCGGAGAGCCGAGCCCGACTGAGGCGAGCCGAGCGGGAGACAGCTGAACGTACTGCGGAGGGGTTTTGCGAAAAGCCTGAACACGGCGGCGTCCGGACACCAGCAACATGGAAGCCGTCAACGCCTTTAACGACGAGGTGAGTGAGAGCTGAAGCCGCTCGCACCGGTCACTTTCCTCCTCCAGCCTCCCCGATGCAAGCTTTCCCAGGAACCCTAGGCCGCTCGATCCCGTTGCCACAGAGGAGGAACTGGTTACAGTGGAGCGATCAGAAGATGGAGGCGGCTGGCGAGCGCGGGTGTTATGGCGGCGGGCTGGCCGGGCCTGGCCTGGCCTTGTATGTGGTGGTTGTCACATTGAAGCTCCCGCATCATGATCGGGGGAGTGGTGGGGGAGGGAGGTGGGGGTAGACATTAGCTCGGCCGGAGGCTCCTGGCTCTTTTTGGGAGCCATGGTTTTGCAGTTGTTGTAGAGGAGTTTGTCCGGGTTAAGAGAGCGGAGGCTTCTTGTGATAGGTCCTTGTTTTTCTTCCTTCCACGCTGTTTGCGGCGAAATCCTGGGGTGGTATTGATTCATCTCACCCGGGAAAGAGGACAATGGCCCTAGATCTGTGTGTAATTAGAGGACGCTAAGCGCCAAATTGCTTCTCAACTCCTTGTTCTTTAGCTTTTATAAATAGTACAAACAAAGAGGTGCTGTTCCGTGGTTTTGATCTTATCCCATTTGGAAAAAAAACGTTGATAAGCAAGGCATCAAATTTTATTTCTGAAAGACTGGTTTACAATCAATCCAGTAATTTGTTCTGTCTTAAATTGCCGTTTATCGATAAGGCGTACTTGGCAGGAGTACTCGGACTTTTTTTTAGTATCAATGATTCTGCCACTTCAGATACGAATATTTTCAGATGTTCACTGAAGTAAATATGAAATATTTTGTAATTATAGTTAAAATACCATAACAGCTATTTAAAAATGGGAAATTAATATTCCATGCTTCCCTTGATCTGGGTAGTGTTTATTGACGGGGAAGGATCGATTTTCTTCTCCATTCATTTGTATTTGAATAATGCACATATTTATGTCAGTATAACTTAGTTTGATTATTTAATACGAATCTGGAAGACTTGCATGTTGTCAATATTTGCAATAAGTTGTGTCCTTGTGCATGGAGAAGTGAGTTTTTGCTTGGCTAATCAATAAAATGTCCTTTAAAGTTAGCAGTATGTGTACAATATTGAACATTGTAAGGGAAAATAGCACACGTGTTTTTGAGAGTAAGTGAAATGGATGGCAATAGGGAGACTTGATACATTTGACACTAAACAATGCAGACTACAGTCATGCAAAACTGAATTTAAATTTGAGTTAAATAACTAAAACATTGAAACATGGCAGATGAGGTGGAAATTGTATTTCGTCATATACTAATCAGACTGTTATTTAGAGCATTTCAGTCCTGATAATGGCCATTTATCTGGATATGGCATTGTAAAGAAAAGCAGTCTGTTCCAAGTGAGAATGGTCTTGATGACGAGGAAAGGCTGGAGGATTTTAAGGAAGGCATGACAGGTAAACTTGCAAAAGTACAAACAAATAAATGTATTGAATCTGTTAACGTGACACATTAATTCAAATTAAATGCAGGGATTGCTGTTTAAAACCATTAAAGGCCCAGGTTAAGTCTGATTGGGGAAATAAATCAAATGTGAGCCAATTGGTTTTCTGAACACCATAGTTGAGGCAGGCACCGTGTTACCATTTAATGATTGGATATTCAAGTGATGGGACAGTTGTCGTCTCCAGAGAGAAGTTCAGATGAGAGCCAAATGGCCGTCTTCATTCACAATTGTTATTCTCTGTTGTGTGAAATCAAATTACTGGACTGTAATCAGGCAGCCATTTTGAGGGTGATCATTTGAGATTCCATTGAAGGCAACACTGAAATTATTATCTGCATACAACCTCCTCAGGTATTTTGAGCAGTAAAATGGTTCTGCAGCTTTGTTCTTCATGAAAGCACTTGGCAATGGTTTATGTTATCGCTTTAAAATAGTGCTGATGTTACTCCTGTAATCCTTCCTTCCATTTATTGTCCAGTTGCCGTCTGATGTTAAAGGGAGAACCACATGAGCCTTCTTTCTAGCTTAGACTTGTAATTCTTCTCTAGTCAATTTGTAGTTTGGATTTTTAGTCTTAACATCATAGATGTGTTTAGTCTATTTCCATGCATAGACCAAGTGATTTCAATTTTTACGGAGTGGTGGAGACAGGAAACTTTTGATTACGTCCACTATTTTCTACGTTTGTTGTGTTGGGAATACTGAGATTTTAAATTGGTTCAGAAATCTTTGCTGTTGCGTGATAGTCTTTCTGTTGATTATGCTGTTACACAATTCAAATTTCTGAAATAAAAAATGATTAGTGATTATTTTAAAACGTGGGATAGAATATCTTGGTATCCTTTGTCTTTTTTCTTACTTTAAACTGTGTCATTAGTGTTTTCATACAAACCAAGAACAGACCCGTTAGCCCACAATGTCTGTGCTGAACATAATGCCAAGACCATCTCTTACCTACTTATACATAATCCATATGTCTCCATTGCCTGCACATCCATATGCCTATCCAAAGGTCTCTTAAACACCACTATTATATCTGCCTCGACCACCAACCCTGGCAGCATATTCCAGGCACTCACCGCTCTGTGCAAACTAAAAAGTTGCCCCGTGTACCTCTGTTAAACTTTGCTCCTCTTTCAGCTATGCGTTCTTGTATTTGATTTTTCCATCCTGGGGAAAAGGTTTTGATTATCCACCTTATCTATTGCTCTAATAGTTTTATATACTTCCATCGACTCTCCTGCAATCTCCGACGTTCTAGAGAAAACAATGCAAGTCTGTCCAACCTGTCCCTGCAACTGATACCTGCTAATTCAGACATTATTCTGGTAAACTGCCTCTGCACCCTTTCCAAAGCCTCTACATTCTTCCTGTAATTGGCAACTAGAACTCCACGCAATACTCCAAATGCAGCTTAAAGGTCCTATAAAGCTGCATCATGACTTTCTTGCTCTTGTACGCAATGCCCCCATCTATGAAAGCAGACATACAATATACATTCTTTATCATTCTATCTACTTATTGCCACTTTCAGGAAGTTATGGTTCTGGACCCCAGGATGCCTCTGTCCATCAATGCTTTTAAGGGTCATGCCATTATTTTGCCTTACAGAATTACATATATTTTCCCCTTGTATTTGACATCCCAAAGTACAACACCTTCACATCTTCGTATTAAACTCCTTCTGCCATGTCTCCAACCATTTCTATAGCTGATCTATATCCCACTGTATACCTTGACAGCCTTCCTCACAGTCGTCGCATCAAGTAATCTTGTTAACCAACCTGTCCACGTTTTTGTCCCAGTGATTTGTATATATCATAAACAGCAGAGGCCCCAGCATAGATCCTACTGGTAATAGTCCTCCAGCTTGGATTTTCACCACAACCCTATGTCTTCTATCAGTACGGCAGTTCTGAATCCATATGACCAATTCACTGTTGATCCCGTGCATCTCAATCTTTTGGATCAGCGGAACATTATCAAATGCGTTACTAAAATCTATATAAACAACATCCACCATCCACCCTCAACAGACACCTTCATCACCTCATGAATGTTGTATCAATAAATGTACACAATGCAGCCAGGTAAAAAAATGAAAGGGCTGATGGCAGTAATCAATTTGGGATGTCGGGAATGGCAGGTAAGGGGAAATTAGGGAGAATGGGAAGTTTGTAATCAGTTTCAAATTGTGCAGGCACTAGATATATTCATTTTTCAGTTATATTTAATGATTTTTATGTACTATCAGAATATCGTTGAAGATTACAGAAAGGAAGTATTGATGACAATTTTTGATTAAAATGTGTGTAGAACTCTTTACAAGAGAATTGGAGACTTTGAAGAAACAAATTATTGTGTTTAGAATAGTGGCACAGTTTTGAATTTGTGACTTAAAATTATTTTATACAGGATGTTGATTAGCACACAACTGGACTGCGTAAAGTTTTAAAGTCCATTATTATGAAAATTGAACAATGGAATGACTAAAAGGGAAGTCACGGTCATTTATATCAGAATTACATTTTAATGAGATAAAAGGCTTTGAAAAAGGTTTCAGCAAGAAGACATCAAGATATGATATGGTTGTTGACGAAAAATAATAACGGTAAATAATGTTTTTTTCCGATAAATTAATGAAAAAGAGCATAGCTTCACCGATACTTAAAGAATAAAAACATTTTTCTTAGGATGATATTTGAACATGGTGTGCTTTACAAAAAAATCTATTTAAATAGTGTCTTTAATGTCCCACATTGTACCTAGGTGCATATTATCAAACAAAAATTGATGTGGCATGACCAAAATAACATGTAGAAAGGGATAGTGCTAATGTCGAAAAACGTCGGCGAAGTGACATTTTGAGAAACACCCTGAAGAAAAGACCACAGGAGTGGAGCAGAGGAAATTCTGGAGATGGCATCTGGGAGCTTCTGATACGTCTGCTGATCCGTGCAAATGGATGGCTGACGGGGATTTAAAAACAATGGAAATATAGTTGATATGGAAACAAGGAACAGGAATTGACTCCTTTGTGGTCAACTGAAATCTGCAAATGTCAGATTATGAAATTAATAATTGACCCGTCTCTAATTGTTATTTATAGAATGAAGCTCCATTTTTACCAATAAAGATGAAAAATCTGAATTTGACCATTTAAAAATAAACTGATAGTAGGTCAGCGATTGTATAGAGAGTAAGACGTCGTGCGAGTTAGACTAAGGGCACCAGGATTTTGGATGATCAGGAGTTCATGGAGAGTAAAAATAGGAACGTTGAAATAATCCAATCTGTGGGAAACAAAAGCATGGGTGTGGTCTTCAGAAGAATATCTGCCAATGCAAGGGGCGAGTCATAATATGATGTAGTTGAAATTAACTGGTTACTGATAGTACATTTTGGGTTCAGATGTAACCCCATATTACAGACCATATTCAGTGTGCAAAAGTTCCTATAAGTGTGAATGGTAAGGATCTTGTCTTTGCACAAAAAGGCACAAAGTGCTGGAGTAACTCAATGGATTAAGCAGCATCCCTAGTGTGCACTTGGATCCAGAGTAAGTGGCTAGATCTTTCCAAGATTTATTTGTTTGTCCATTGATGTAATGTCAGAGGTGATGACATCTACAGTAAGGGAAGAAAAGTGGTTGTTGGCATTCAGAATCAGACGGGTGGTCGCATCCAGCCAATAAATGGCAGAAATTACTGCAGGAAGATGTTAAGGTTTAAAGGTGAATCATCAAATGATCAATAAGGAGAATTTAAAATTCAATTTAACATTCAATTAAAATAATATGAAGATTTGGATGAGAATAGATATAGCAGCGTTTGGGTATACGTCATGCTTCAGGTTCCTTCCTTACAATGAATTTGGCTTTTCTGAAGTTACCTTTTGTTGTTTCCAGGACTCAATGTTAAGGGATGATAAAATTTGACAAAATGTAAGAAAGATTTAATTAGTTTTTTGTTGTCATTTAAAATTATCTTGGAATGGGGTCGATCCTAACAGTGCTACATTTGTTCTTTTTTGTTGTGTTGATGTTATTTGATGGACATTTTCCCCAAATTGTGCTTGTCCTTTTACTTACAAATCATCCACAGCAATGAAGGAATGGAGACCTGTCTTGCAATAAAGGTGCCTTACCCCATTCCTGAGATGTTTTAACATTTTATTTTGGTGGGCAGTGAACTAATTGACATAGTGGCCCTCCATAATGTTTGGGACAAAGACCCATTATTCATTTATTTGCCTCTGTACTCCACAATTTGAGATTTGGAATTTAAAACAAATCACATGTGGTTAAAGTGTGTCAGATTTTATTAAAGGGTATTTTTATACATTTTGGTTTCACCATGTAAAAATCATAGCTGTGTTTATACGTAGTCCCCTCATTTCAGGGCACCATAGTGTTTGGGACACATAGCTTCACAGGTGTTTGTAATTGCTCAGGTGTGTTTAATTGCCTCCTTAATGCAGGTACACTGCAAGATGAAAACCACTGGTTAGCCGCATAAACACTGCTATAATTTCTACATGGTGAAACCAAAATGGAAAAATGGCCATTATTAAAATCTGAAAATGTGCACTTTAACCACATGTGATTTTTTTTTCTATTAGCAATCTCAAATTGTGGAGTACAGAGGCAAATAAATAGATGATGGGTCTTTGTCCCAAACTTTATGGAGGGCATTGTAGATACCAGAAAATTAACCTGCCTTGTCCTTTGGTTTATAATGATATGCAACCATCTTGAGCCTTGATCTTGGCTTGAACCTTGTTATATGGGTATTTTACGGGCTTCCAAAATGTCATTTGGCATTAGGATTTTCACTCCTGGTAACATAGTTGAACCTATTAAATGTCTCGGAAATAGTTACCTTAATATACTTATGTTAAGGAACATTGTAATGATTATTTTGTTGACAATTAATTGGATGATGGCTGAATAGTTTGAGTTTTTGTTTTGAGGTAAGCGTTGTCGTATGTAATTGTTACCAGCCATTGTAAACGGAGCTGAATAATGGAATCGTTTGGGACCTCTTGAAATGACGTCAAGATGGTTGAAGATAGTTTGTCCAAAATATGATATTTGCCAAAACTCACTTGATAAATGAAAAATGATGAAATGATTCAATTTATTGTCATTGTCAGTGTACAGTACAGAGACAACGAAATGCATTACCACAAGGTGCTGAGATTGATTGAGGAGAATTAAATTAAGAAGAGCATTCTTCACACTTTGAGATGTCCACTCTGGTCCCTTGAGATTATATGATAATGGTCCTTTGTCTTTGCTTAATTCTGTATCTTTAACTTGAATTTTAGTCCTTTAAGCGTCTGAACATCATTTGTTTTGTAATCCCTTCTCTCTTGTCATCAGAAAATATTCCAGCATGGTTTAATGGTCATAATTCACCCAATGCAATATGATCATCTACTTATTTACTCACCTCTTTTTTTCCTTCTGCATTGCTCATCATTCACCCTCAGCATTACGTGCAAACTTGCAGCATCCTTTATCAAAGTCGTCAAAAATTATATTACTTGAAGTTGAGATCAAGGGACATATTCCTGGAGAGTGTCACTTTTCATATTCATTCAATTGAGCGTTTCCTGCTTTTTGTTTCCTAGTACATAGCTTCATAGTCTCCCATGTTCGTTGTTTTTTCATTTCTTGCGTGAAACTTATAAAGTCTAAATTTGTCAGCACACAGTCAGCATCCAAACATTTCCATGCTTGTAATCTTCTCAAAAATTGCTACTAGATTACATGACCTAACCTTTACAAAAGACTCTGGATGGTCATCTCATAGTTATCAAACGGTTCAGTTACTGTGTCATTGAGATTTATTCCAGTATCTTTTATGTAAATATTAACCTGGGAGTTGGGTAGTTGCTTGGTTTCTTCCTTCTCCTCCCATAAAAATGAAAGAGTTATAATCCAGCAGCATAGTCCCTATCTCGGGCAAGCATTTGAAAATTGAAGCAATTTTTTCTGGAGTAACGAATCTCTGATGAGGATTATTGTAGTGGTGACAATATGTTTTTTTTGTACTATTGTTCAATTCAAATTATTTTATTGTGGTCTCCTTGAGGAGATCTAATAAGAGCAGGGAAGATTCTGCTTTATGAATGCAAGGAATGGTGTAAATTATTTTGTTTTCAAACCAATCTAGCAATCAAGATTAGAAATTTTGTTAAACTATTTTAAAAGGTCTCTTATTCCATTACACATTCTGAGGGTGTCCATGCATGACCTGAGGCATGCATCATTATGGCAGTATGTGAAATAAAATATATTTGCGCATGAGGTGATAGTTATTAAAGCAAGTTTATTTGCATTTTCTAACTTGATTTTTATCTTTGTATGTGTTTCTACAGGTTTTCTTATCTTATCCCTCTTTTCTCGAAGGCAGGGATTCATGCTGGACGCAGTTCCATCAATGGTGTTGGCTCTTCAGGGGTTTGGTGCCTGCCATTCCTTTCTAATATATTGTTATTGTTGAGCCTGAATTGTGATCTTGGTAACCTCATTTTGATAGGGCATAACAAGCTGAGGTTGCACATTGTTGACCTGGGACGTAATAATGTGCTCTTCTGGAAAGGTTTATAAACAATTCGGAGGTCGTGTGCTGCTTTATACACTGTCACATGTCGTTGAGATTAATTTGTTGAGGGTCTTTCTCAAATAACTATTGAGATGCATATCTTATTACTTGTACATTTATTCAAAGGTATCAGAATAGTAAGTCTTTGACTGTTTCTTTTGCGTTTCTAGCAGAATGCTCTCAAAAAAGCACTAGCCTTTACACCAAATCATACAATAGAAATCTAATGGAGGTATATAGAGCTGCAAGTGCTGGCTTACAAAAAAAAAAACAGTGCTGGAGGAGCTCAGTCGGGCAGCATCTTTGGAAATTATAGTTGGGTGACATTTCGGATCCTGACCAAAAAAGTTCCCTCTTCACGTTCTCCAGAGATGCTGCCTGACCCACAGAGTTGTTCCAGCACTTTGTGTCTTTTTGTCTAATGAACAATTTGGTTCTTTCAAATTTTCCTTTCTGTGCTTATGTTAAGTGTGTATATGCAGAACTATGTATTTCTTAATTCAGGGTTGGCACACAAAATTTGAGTGCATCTTGTATTATTTAAGGATGATCTGATCAAGTAACCAGCATAAGCATGAAAAAAATCTTCAGAGATTAATTTCAAATTGACTGTTTTGATCACTACCTGGCAATTGGAGTCAGAAAGACCCTAGGTGACATATGTCCTTAAATAGACCATAGAGGTCATTTGTGGCCCATTGACCGCTGTCAGGGAGGAATCATCGGTCACAAGTGAGATTCTGCGGATTGGAAAATAAAAGAAACATTACATTTTTAAAAAATACAATTAACGCTTACTGGCATATCTTCAGCTGGTTAAAACAATGCAATCCTTTTTTTTAAAAGCTATGCTATGCATTTATGTGTTTTGAGAATAAATCAACTCAAAATTCGGAGAAATACCTGTAACTGCAAGGTCAAAGAAAAGTGCAGCATGTAATTTGCCTTCATTTATTTTTGCGAAAACACCTGATCAGGTAAATTGAAAAACTAATCACAGTTGGAGAATCTGAAATGAGGATCTAAAATACTAGATTGAGATTTAGAGGTTTTAATTGTCAGGTAGAAGTTTGCAGCATTAAGTCGAGTCCCAGAAGGTTCACTATTTTGCTGTTGTATGTATCTCACCTAACTAGGTGGCATGGAGAGTTAAACTAAACAAGATTGAACATTGGTAGAACAATTAAATGAGGATGATGCAAAATTATTTTTGTGGTCATGATCTGGGTAACTGAGCAAGTTAATGTAGATTGATGCTAAATATGAATTACTGTCTACTCAGAATGATTAGGTGGTACCAATGTAACATATATTTTTTCAATTTTGCGACATAGAAGTCCAGGAAAATGTACACACATTGAAGCAAGTTTAAAACCAGACACCACTGCAGAAATTGGCACAGAACATGGCACGAGGAGTGTAAATTTACACTTTCTCTTCATGCTCTATTCATTGATTTTAGTAATGCCAAGAAAATGATGGAAGTCAATAAGCAGTAAAGTTGAAAGCATATTCAGGATAGTGTTGTTGGTGGGTTGAGACAAGAACATGTGTGGGTTTTTTCAAGATAATTTATGCCATGAGCATTTTCTGGTTGTGTGGCTCAATTTTGTTGGTCAATGTTATTCCTAAACTTAAAGTTTTTTAAAATTTTGACGAAAAACTCATATTTCACAAAATCTAATCCATTGCTCTCATTTAAATGTATAATAACAAACACATAAATCAATAGTTGTAGAGCTTAGAAGGTGGAGAAAACAAAGAGTGTGTGAATATGATGGAGCCAAAGTCTAGGTTGCACAATGATGTCAGTATTGGCATGACAATGGGGGTGTGGGTTGAGACTATGAGATGCAGAAGGGAGCAGCAACTGAAAATCTGAAACGGAAGATATTGGTGGAATTGTTAACAGAACAGATAGCATCTGTGCAGAGTAAAAAAATGAATCTGTGTTACAGACTGATGTCCTTGTATCAGAGCAGGTCTGGTCTATTACAAACAGGAATTTAATTTGGTAGTTTAGTTTAGAGATACAGCGTGGAAACAGCCTCTTCGGCCCACCAATACTTGCAGGCATTCCGCCTGCAGGGATCCGAAGCAAGCAGCAACTCTGTCACTATCTCGTCGTGCCATGGACCCAGATCACCTCCTCCATCAGGCTATCAGCAGAAAGCAGAGGCCAACCCGACTGAAGTCCCGCCACCCCTTTGCTCCACATGGAAAATAACTCCTAGCATCCATCCAGCCAACTGAGTGGTCACAGGAGTGGAAGACAACCTCATCTCCATTACACAGCTGCATCTCTTCACCAGATAAAAGCTGTTCAGGGTCTGACCTCCCCAGAGGAGCATGGGTGAAGCTCAACAGACTTCGTACTGGAGTTGGGCATTTCAATGCCAGCATGTGGAGATGGGGACTCCGCCAGAGCCCAGCCTGTGAATGTGGAGCAGAACAACAGACAGCCAACCATGTCATCTCTGGGTGCCCGCTCTACCACCCACCAAATGGAGCTCAGGGCCTGGTATACATTGACGCAGAGACAACAACCTGGCTGCTCAACACCCGGCTTTAGATCTAACTATTCCTTTGGTTTATGTTTCATTCTCAAAAAGAAGTAGAAGAAGGCCCACCAAGTCTGCGCTAACCAACAATCACCTATAACCAACAAGTATGACATCGGTAATTGAGTCCCAAGGTCTGCAAGATGCAAGATGCTTTTCTCATGATTATGCTGGTCTTCCATGGAGCATTGCAAGGGGCCAAAGACAAGGGTCATAGTGAGACAGATTTAAAGTGACACATGATGCGAACGTGTCACCTTAAATCTCAGTCAAAGTAGACACCTAATCTACTTTTACTTTCTCTAATGTGGAGGAAGTGAACCCTTGTAAAGCAGCTTGGGGGACCAACTGGCAGGAGATTTTGTGGACATCTTCATCCTCTCATTACTAAGGTATGAGGTTCTCAAATGCTTAAAATAAATGGTTTACCAAAAAGAGTAGCATGACATGCCTCACTGACTAATGTCCGTAGTGCTTTGAGAAGTTAGTTATGACATATCAAGTCGTATCTAAGTAAGGATCTGTACCCTCTACAATTCGCCTAGTGACACAATAGACCATGCAGTATGTGATCTTGCTGGCTCTCCTGCACTGGGTCATTTGGATAATAAGAACACATATTCCAGGCTGTTGTTCATCGGCTACAACTTGGCATTCAACACCATTATCCCTTCCAATCTTGTTGTCAAACTCAGAGGACTGGGTCTATGCTCATCCGGATGTAAGTGGAATCTCAAAGTCCTCGTCGGCAAATAGCATTGTCAATATGAGCACCTCACAGTTGTGTGCTCAGTATCTCTCTATACCCATGACTAGAGCCAGGAGATTTAGGTGCTAAAAGTCTCTGAAATATGTAGGCAAATGGGCATAATAAAATTACGAAAAAGGCATTTTTGACAATAAAACGGCATGTATTTCCAACACCAAAATATG
Source organism: Leucoraja erinaceus (assembly GCF_028641065.1). Classification (NCBI taxonomy): domain Eukaryota; kingdom Metazoa; phylum Chordata; class Chondrichthyes; order Rajiformes; family Rajidae; genus Leucoraja; species Leucoraja erinaceus. The sequence continues at coordinate 12,902,083 of NC_073389.1, read as the reverse complement.
GTTTAAAAATGATGATATAAAGGTATGCTACATTAAATGACCAAAGTTGCCTGGTTGCACATAATTACTAGCAATTTTTTTCAAATTAACTGGTGTTATACTGCCATCTGTCAGACAGAATATGCTTCAGTTGTGAAAAAATTCTTTCTACCCCAGCTGAGGTCACTGGTGCATACCCAAAACAAGCTACGGACTCTATATTCATGTTGATATCTTGTGCATAACAACTACCTTTGAGAACTTTAGCTATGTTTTGTATTTGTTCAAGATCTTTGTTACCTAAAATCATACTCACATTTTCCTTGTATGTCTTTACCTACATCGCCAGGAACTTTACGAATATCGTCAGTTACTTTATTAAAAACCTGCGTTATTCACTAATGTTTCTCCGCGTTTCTCAAGGGAAGTGTTAGCTTGTAGGAAGTTTGCAAAATTGGAAGCAATAAACACAAGATGTCAGTGGAGGGACTTTTTCTGCATGATTTCACTGATGATCTTGCCTGCAGCAGATTCTTCTTCAAAACAGTTGACGATTTATTTTATCGTTTCAAAGTTTGCAGCATTGTAGAGTACAATAGAGAGCCATGTACCCCACCTAGTCAAAACGGGCTGAGGAGGTAGCGGAATCTCGGGTACCGTTTCCTTGAACAACTGCACACATGACGGTGCTTTGAGGAAGATTTTCTTGACATTGGAAACTAGGCGATCGACATATGGAAACAAGTTATTTATGTGCTCGGCGATTCTATGGAGTCCATGAGCTAAGCATGTCAAATGCAACATTTTGGGGAATAAAACTTTAAGAGCACATGCAGCTTTTTTCATGTGCAGAGCTGCATCAGTCACAAACAGAAGAACATTCTCATGTTTTACACCTTCTGGCCAAAGTACAGCAAGTGAAGATGTAAACAACTGAGCAATAGTTGAGCTGTTTGACTTCTCCAATACTCCTGATGTCAACAAATACTTGTTTGATGGTTGACCTGCCTCCAGTGTACCGATGACCACATTAGCAACATATCTCGCCACAGCATTGATTGTCTCATCTATTGAGATCCATATTTTGTTGCATGCAACTTCATTTCTAATTTTCTGCACAACAATGTTGAAGTTGCTGTCAACATAATTTCCTCTGAGAGATTTGTTTTCAAATTTCCACAGTGGAAATCCAGCATCAATGAATGCCTTGCACAGATCGCTCGAAAACTCAGATTTGCGATTGGAGCTAGCAGTAAATGTAGTGAGGAGACAGGCTTGCGTATTTCCTGCCTTCAGTTGGGAGATTAAATATTTCTTCTCGTGATTCACTGCTTACTCGCATGCTTTGCAAAACAGCACACGGTTGGCTTTAGAGAATATATCACCCCATACACTCTCACCAAATCGTTCAGTTTTTTACAAGGTGTTGACTTGACTTTAGGCATTTTGACACTTGCAGGGGTAGATCCGACAGGAGCGGGGATGCAGACCTCTACAGGTAGACCAAGTACAAGCTGAGAAAAGGAATCGGAGCTGCCAAGAAAGGGTACTCTGAGAAGTTGAGGAGAAAGTTCTCAGCAAATGATTCTTCAGTTTGGAAGGGCTTGCAAGAAATCACAAGCTACAAGAAATCACAAGCTACAACTCACCCCCACTCCTTGGACAATCGTCAGCTGACCAACGACCTGAACGAGTTCTACTGCAGGATCGATAAACAGAAATTTAACCCTGGTACCCCCTCCCCAACCAACGCTTCCCACATACTCACAGCTTGACTCCAGTTTGAAAAGACTGGACCCTTCCCAGGGCTCCCACTTCTCTTTCTCCAGCCGGGCATCCAAGGTTGCCAAATGACAGTTTAGGTGGTTATTTAAGACGGCTTGCATGACGCGTGCGATAATGTGCTCGGACGAAGTGCCTAGTTACCAGTCGGAATTATGCTCAATGAAGCATTCACATATTCTGCTTTAAATAAAGTCACAAACTAAACATATTCACCAATCAAGACATGATTATATACCACAATGACCTGCAGCAAAATTATAATACAGTATCTCAACTCTTTTTACACGTTGCAATGAATGCAATTTCTATTATTTCTTTCCACTTCCAAACAAAAATGTGCTTGGATTATTCAGCGTATGATCAACCTCGGTGAGACCAAGCATAGGCTTGGCAATTGCTTCGCACAACACCTCCACTCAGTTCACAATAACGAACTTGATCTCTCGGTGGCTCAGTACTTCAACTCCCCCTCCCATACTGAATCCGACCTTTCTGTCCTGGGTCTCCTCCATTGCCAGAGTGAGGCCCACCACAAATTGGAGGAACAGCACCTCATATTTTGCTTGGGTAGTTTACACCCCAGCAGTATGAACATTGGCTTCTCCAATTTCAGGTAGTCCTTGCTTTCTCCCTCCTTCCCCTCCCATTCCTAGCTCTCCCACAGCCTACTGTCTCCGCCTCTTCCTTTTTCCTGCTTTTTCTCCAGCTTTTTTGTCTACCGCCCATTCACACAAGTTCTGTTATCCCACTTTCCTCACTCACTCCCTACACATTAGGGGTAATTTTACAGAGACAAGTTAACCTATAAAGCCAAAGCGTCTTTAGGATGTGGGAGGAAACCCACATGCTTACAGGGAGAATGTGCAAATTTAACAGACAATGCCCAAGGACAGGATCGAACACAGATCTGGCGTGTGAGGCAGCAAATCTACCAGCTGTGCAACTATATTTTGTTTTCCAACACACACAAAAATTATACGTTGATAACTTTTGGTTACTAAAAAAAATAAAAAAAATATCAATTTTCAGTCTTAGTCTTTAAGTGACACTATGTCCCCCTTTACAGCTACTGTATGTTTTAAATCAGTTCAAGACTATGGGACAGTACATCGGCCATAAAGTTGCTGCATGAAAGTGCTGGTGCCCGGAATTACTCCTGAATATGGGTGCTGTTTGTATGGAGTTTTTTCCTTTTCCACTTGATCGCATGGGTTTTCTCCGTGTGCTCTTGTTTCCTTCCACATTCCAAAGGTGTGCAGGAACCTTTTTCAGACCAACCCAAAATGTTATATTTTCCATTTGTCTAGAGATTCTGTCTGACCTGTTGAGTTACTCCAGCTTTTTGTGTCTATCTTCGGTTTAAACCAGCATCTGCAGTTCCTTCCTACACATACGATAGAACTTTATTAATCCCAGGAGGGAAAGTATGTGTGTGTGTGTGTATTATACACACACACACACACACACACACACACACACACACACACACACACACACACACACACACACACACACACACACACATATTAATATATATATATATATATATATATATATATATAGTTATCTATATATCTATATCTATATATAGATATATATCTATGTATAGTTATATATATATATCTATATATAGTTATATATATATATATATCTATATATAGTTATATATATATATATCTATATATATCTATATAGTTATATATAGTTATATATATATCTAGGCTGTTATTGTTTTGAGTTTGGTGGTGGAACCTCCAGTTTAAATTTCATTTGGAATATTTTTGGAGGACCAGGAAACCAAGTAGCAAGAGTTACTCCAGGGAATTACTCCAGCTCCAGGGAGTGTTTGCGTTGGGTTTCAGCGGTCGTGGCAGTGACTGAACAGCAATGGCGGCCAGATCTCCCACAATATAAACGGAGGGAGTAAGTTCCCGGCGCCGACCAGTGCGCATGTGCTGGGCGGCCAATGATGTGCTGGCCGTGGTTGTGTGCAGTGGGAGGATGTGCTGGCCGTGGCAGTGCGCATGTGCAGGGCAGTCGAGGATGTGCTGGCTGCCGTGCCGACGGATGAGGAGCGGCTGGCCATGCCGGCAGATGAGTGGCCGGACAGCGGAGACCTGGCGGCCCGGTCACAGATGGCGGGTGGAGACGGAGAGTGACAGAGAGAGAGAGAGATAGAGAGGGGGGCCCGCTTGGAGTTGAATGGTAGGTGTCCCAGGTGCTTGCCAAGCTGGGCAAAATGATACTGCTTTTAACTTGCCCAGCGGGACTTTAGGTGGCAATTGGCAAACGGGCAACCGTTAATTTCGAGCCCTGCCTTCCCCACCCACTCCTCCCCAATCACCACTTCACACCTATTCAAAGCATGACTCCAGTCAACAAAGACTGAACCGTTTCTGACCCACCTCTCCAATCGCCACTTAACACCCACTTATAGCCTGACTGCAAACGACTGGGGCCACATCCACTACCCATGAATGAACGACTGACGATGGCGCCCCTGGTTTAACCCCATAGAAAATAGGTGCAGGAGGAGGCCCTTCGAGCCAGCACAGCCCCGATGGTGGAAATTTTCTTGTAAGTTACGTGAAAGAGGCAAAAAAAGGCTGATATAGGTACTCGATCGTGAAAAAATCGATCATGAACAATCTGCCTCTTTGCTTTCCCAATATCTTTTTATTCATTCAGCTGAGCAAAAAATTCTCAATGTCAATCATGAATAGTTTGTTCAGAAACTATCATAGATGGCGACGATCGGAAGAAACTTTGCATCTCAAAACTCGGTGCTAAGTTATTACTTTGATGGGTCTGCTTAAATTGGTTTTAATTCAACATAAAGGCAAATAAATAATGAAAATGTTAAAGAGTTTCACTAGCATCTAAAGAGAGCAGGTGTTTAAGTGAAATTCTGTATTTATGCTAATTTTTAAGTATATGCACTAAAATGTGGCAACTAATTCACACACTGCCGTTATGAAATAGTGACCATATAATCTGTTTTGAAAGGTTGATATTATTGTGAAACATTGGAGATAACTTTTTGCTTTTATAAATGGTTGCATAGGATATGTTCCACCGAAGAGCAGGTTCTGCCTCTGCTTAACACCTCATATAAAAACTGATTTTTCTGACGATGTTACAAATTTCACAGGCAACAAAGATGATAGTTGTCCCCGGGATCGTTGTGTCAAACTATGGAAACTACTACAAGGGTGCAGGCAAGGTTAAGTCTCTGGCCACTTCAACTGTTTTAACAGTGATCTTCATTCCAGAAGTTGAGTATTCACTACTGCATATTCTCAGATAATTTAAATACTCATGCCTGTAAGCTCGAGACTTAAACACCATCATATGAGTTGTCATTGACACGTTATATTCATGTCCCACTAGTGTCAGGTCTTGAAGCTGCCATCTCCATTGACCATCCCCAAGTAGTTATGCTATTACTGGGTAGTGTTCCTAAGAACCTTTGCATTATAGAAAATAGCAAGAGCAATTGTGTCAATGGGAAAAGGAGAGTTAGCAGCGAGAGTTTTGGACATGCAATAACAAAGTTGCTTTTCGTACAGGATTTTCAATAATAGAGGTGTTTTTATAGCTAGAGGTTTATTTTAAACATGTAAGCTAAAAATATTGTATATTAGGAGATACAAGGAACTGCAGATGCTGGTTTACAAAAAAAAGACACAATGCTGGAGTAACCAGAGATTCTGCCTGACCCAGTGAGTTATTCCCGCACTTTATGTCTCAGATTGTATGTTACTTTGTTTATTAGAGTATTGTTGCTCAAGTATCAATAGAATCGATTGCTTGTCAAATTGGCCTGCCATGGTGATACTGGCATCCTATGTTCTTTAGAGGCGATTGATTACTGCGGGGAGGTAACATAAAAATAGCTTGTTTCCAAGACAGACAGCTTTTTTCTGTTTGTTAACTTCCAAAGTAATACAGGTTTAGGAAGATGAAAGCAAGGCCTTTGGGGGCCATGAAAAGGCATTGGAAGTCAAATTAAAGAAAATCTAAAGGGTAATTGAATGTACATTTAATCCGAGCAAGTGTGACGTGTTACACTGGAAGATTGACTGTAAGGGGAAAATGTACAGTTAATGGCAAGACTCTTAACAGCATTGATATACAGAGGTATCTTGTGGTTCATATATATAGCTTCCTAAAAGTGGCAATATAAGTAGATAGTGATAAAAAAGGCATATGGTGTGCTTGCTGGTCATTACAGGATGGATGTGCAGGGTTTGGAGAGCATGTAGGCTTGATGGTAGGAACAGTAGCGTAATGCCGGAAAGTTTTTTTTCATCTGGAGACCGGTGACGAGTAATGTGCCTTGGGTGTCTGTCTAGGTCCATTGTTGTTTGTTATCTATGTCAGGGGCCTCCAGACTTTTCAGCATGAGGGCCACATTATATATTTGGCACATTTTTGTGGGCCGTAGGAAAAAATAAAGACAATAGAAAATAGATGCAGGAGTAGGCAATTCGGCCCTTCGAGCCAGCACCGCCATTCACTGTGATCATGGCTGATCATCCACAATCAGTATCCTGTTCCTGCCTTCTCCCCATATCCCTTGACTCCGCTATCATTAAGTGCTCTATCTAATTCTCTCTTGAAAGCATCCAGAGAATTGACCTCCACTGTCTTCTGAATTAGAGAATTCCACAGATTCACATCCCTCTGTGGAAAAAGTGTTTCCTCATCTCCGTTCTAAATGGCTTACCCCTTATTCTTCAAGAGTGGCCCCTGGTTCTGGACTCCCCCAACATCGGGAACATGTTTCCTGCCTCCAGCGTGTCCAATCCCTTAATAATTCCAGAGTATACAAGCCCAACCGTTTCACTCTATCAACATATGACAGTCCCGCAATCCCGGGAATTAACCTTGTGAACCTAGGCTGCACTCCCTAAATAGCAAGAATGTCCTTCCTCATATTTGGAGATCAAAACTGCACACAATATCTGATCTCCAGGTGTACTCTCACTAGGGCCCTGTACAACTGCAGAAGGAAAGAAATGTCAGATTTGCTGTACAGACTCGATCTTGGAGGTAATATTCCAGTTCCGATGCTCAAACAGGGGTAGTGGATAGATAAGGTAGCCGATGGCGTCCGTGGGCTTAGAATGGACTTTGGTCACTCGCGTTTTGACTGAATCCTAGATAGAGACAGCGAGGAAGCGAAGGGAACAGTCGGGGCTCGGGCAGAGGAAAGTGGGAGCTGGTTAGAAACTGGCAGTGGGAGACATGAAGCGTTAAAGCGGTGAACGAGAGCAGGAAGCAGCACCGATACAGACATGATGTACCTGAGAGAAGTGAGGGAAGAGACTGGTGGCGACTGAAACAAGGAATGATCTACATGTTCTACAGGGAGAGAGACAGAGCCTGAGCACAACAGGCTCTCACCTGGAACCGGGAATTCAGTTTGAACACATTCTTCCAAAAATCTGTTTTAAAGAAAAAATATCTGTTGTGTGGAGAGCAAATGCTGCAAACACACTACAAATTCTCTGAGTCGCCGGACTTTAGGACCTGGGGGAGCCCGGAGCTCAGTGCTTGCAGCGGGCCGGATAAAATCTCATAGCGGGCCAGATGTGGTCTGCGGGCCATAGTTTGGAGACTCCTGATCTATGTCAATGATATGGATGTGAATGTGCAAGGTATAGTTGTTAAATTTGCAGATTATGTTTAAATCAAAGGTGTTGTGGAAAGTGGAAATGGTAAATGGAATTTAAGTGGAAATGGTAAATGGAATTTAATTCCGATAAAAGTAAGGCTGGACTTTCACAGTGAACGGTAGAGCCCTGAGGATTGTTGTTAAACAAAAATAAACCAATGAGTAAAACTACATAGAAGTTGGATTGCTGCAGTTATTCAAGATGTATAGCTGGAATATTGTGTTCAGTTTTGGTCGTCCTACAATTGGAAAGATGCCGTTTGAGCTGGAAATAATGCAGAAAAGATTTGTTGGCAGGACTTTTGGGACTAAGTTTTAGGGAGAGCTTGAGCAAGCTGGGAGTTTATTTCTTGGAGTGTAGGAGAAAGGGGGTTGATCTTAGAGGTGTATAAAATCATGAGAGGAATAGAGAAGGTCAATGCACTGCTCCAATAAAGCATTATCTTACAAAAAATCTTGCCCAGCTATCATTTAGTCCTTTTGTCCTGAAGAATGTTTAAGTATATTAGTTATTGGAAGTACATTCAAACCACAAAGACAAGTTTTGATTATTAAAATGTGTCATGTTGCATTGTAACTGGCTATTTATCAGATACAGTGGTTGTTGGTATTTTAGGTAAGGATTTTAACTACTTGGGGGAGATTAGCTCTATGCTTTTAATGAGCATTTATCCGATAATGATATGTACCATTCATTTTACAATTTTATTCCTGAATGTGATATTTTCTTGATGGCAGTTTTGAAACAGCTGAGAAATATTTGTAGTTGATAACAAATGGTATTTTGGAATACGGTAATTAATTTCTTCAGTTGTGAAGCTTTATTTCCAAAATAATTGTTAAAAATAATTTGCAGGGGCCAAAATTTGTTCTTGAATTCAAAATACATAATTTTATTCTGTGATAGTATGCTCATACCAGCTAGCCTATCTTGTTTAGTATATGTTTTTTTTAAACAGCAAAAATATTTGGCCTCTCGACACAATAGGTGAGCCTTTTACAGCACAAGAACAGGCCTGTCAGCCCATAATGTCCATGCAAACATAATGTCAGGTTAAGATATTCTCCTCTGACTGCACATGATCCCTATCCCTCCATTCCCGGCATATCTATTTGCCTATATAAAAATCTCTTAAATGGCATTATATCTGCTTCCACCACCGCCCCTGGAAGTGGTTCCAGGCACTCGCCACTCTGCATTTTCAACAAAAACTTGCCCTGCACATTAAATTTTGCCCCTCTCGCCTTAAAAGCTGTGCCCTCTAGTTTTGATATTTCCACCCTGGGGAAAAAAAAGTTCTTGATGTCTACTCTTTCTATGCATCATACTTTTATATACTTCTATCAGGTTACCCCTGTGTTTCGATGCTCCAGAGGAAACAAACCAAGTTTTCCAACCTCTCGTTATAGTTAATATAGACTAATCCAGAGAGCATTCTGGTAAACCTCTTCTATAATGTAAACATCCTTCCTGTAATGGGGTGGCCAGAACTGCACGCAGTATTTCAAATCCTAGTCCTATAACGCTATTAAGTCCTATAAAGCTGCAATGTGACTTCCTGACTTGTACCCAACGTCTCAACCAATGATGGCAAGCATACCATACACCTTCATTACCACTCCATCTACTTGTGTTTGCCACTTTCAGGGAGCTGTGGACTTAGACCCCAAAATCCCTGTATATAACTGCTGTTAACGATCTTGCCATTTTATTGTATTAATATTTTTCAGCAAATAAAACCCTTATCTTATTTCTATGGTGCTGCATACAGTTGTGAAAACTATTGTTTTATAAACAGCTATTTATGTGATTCAAGAAAGATCTTGGATACACAAGAAACTGCAGTCTGGAATCTTAAACAAAGAAATGTGCTAGAAGAACTCAGCAGTCAGGCAGTATCTGTGGAGGAACGGATAAAGATTTGGGTCAAGGGCCTTCTCCAGACTGATGGAGTGGGGGGGGGGGGGGGAGTTGGAAAAGAGAGGTGGGGTGTGGACTAAAGCTTAGTGAATGATGGTGGATACAGGTGAGGGGGGGTGATCGGCAGATAGTTTGAGAGAGTCACAAAGGCTAGAGGTGAAAAGAAGACAAAAGGGTGCAGATGAGTGAAATGTAAAGCAGGTTATAGGGATAGGGGTGAAAGGGAGCAGAAGGAGGATAAAGAAGGGATCAAAGGAAACGTTAGACTCTGGGATGGGAGAGGAGTGTACGGGTGTGGTGAGCAACAATGTGACTTGGGTGGTGGGATAAATGGGTTCACTCCTGGATGGTAGAGATTGAATATGGAAGGTATTAGTTGAAATTGAAGAATTCAATGTTTATACCATTGGGTTTGTAAGCTACTCAACCCAAATATGAGGTGCTATTCTTGCAGGTTGCGGTGGCCTCATTCTGATCATGGAGGACAGAAAGGTCGGTATAGGAAGGGATGTTAAAATACTCAGCAAGCAGGAGCTCCAGCAGACCTTGGTGGACCAAATGCACATGGTCAGTGAAACTGATTCCTAGTCTACGCTTTGTAATGCCAATGTAAAATAATCCACATCTGGAGCACCGAATGCAATAGACAAGGTTTGAAGGACATGAACATGAACCTTTGCCTCGTCTGGAAGGGTTGCTGTGGTCCCTGGATGGCAGTGAATTAGGAGGATGTTTGGACAAGTGTTACATTTCCTGCAGTTGTTGGAGAAAGTATCTGGGGAGGGGACGAGTTGGATGGTGGGGATGGTCTACGGAAAATGTGAAGGTGTTGAAGATGGTGGAAATGTCAGAGAGTGATGAGGTGGATGTGAATGGTGGTGCGATGAAATGTGAAGACCAGTGGAACACTGTCCTTGTTTTGTCTGGGGGTAGGGAGAGCAAGATATGAACTGCAGGATACAGGGGAGACATGGGTGAGGGCTGCATCCACAACAGCATGGAAGGATATCAAGTTTATTGAAGAAAAAAGACCTTGGATGTCCTGGAGTGGAAAGCCTCATCTTGGGAGCAGATGCGGCAGAGACTAAATTAGAGTAAGGGGCTGGCGTCCTTGCAAGGTGGGAGGAGAAGTAGTTAGTTTTGGTTAGCTTTTCAGGAAATAAGTTTACAATAGATAATAGGTGCAGGAGTAGGCCATTTGGCCCTTTGAGCCAGCACCGCCATTCAATGTGATCAATGCTGATCATCCCCAATCAGTACCCCATTCTTGCCTTCTCCCCATATCCCCTGACTCCGCTATCTTTAAGAGCCATATCATGCTCTCTCTTGAAGTAAGTTGGGATGGGATACCTGAAATAATAAGCTTCCAACTAGAATATATCATGACTAGTTTGGAATTTGATACATTTCCTGAAGTCTGTTTCAGTGGTCATGCTTTTTTTTCCCTTAACCTTGTTTATGGCAAGGTATGCATCTTGCTCCATGATATAACCATGTAACAATTACAGCATGGAAACAGGCCATCTCGGCCCTACAAGTCTGTGCCGAACACTTATTTTCCCCTAGTCCCATCTACCTGCACTGAGACCATAACCCTCCATTCCTTTCCCATCCATATACCTATCCAATTTATTTTTAAATGATAAAATCGAACCTGCCTCCACCACTTCCACTGGAAGCTCATTCCACACAGCTATCACTCTCTGAGTAAAGAAGTTCCCCCTCATGTTACCCCTAAACTTCTGTCCCTTAATTCTGAAGTCATGTTCTCTTGTTTGAATCTTCCCTACTCTCAATGGGAAAAGCTTATCCACATCAACTCTGTCTATCCCTCTCATCATTTTAAAGACCTCTATCAAGTCCCCCCTTAACCTTCTGTGCTCCAAAGAATAAAGACCTAACTTATTCAACCTTTCTCTGTAACTTAGTTGTTGAAACCCAGGCAACATTCTAGTAAATCTCCTCTGAACTCTCTCTATTTTGTTGACATCCTTCCTATAATTAGACGACCAAAATTGTACACCATACTCCAGAATTGGTCTCACCAATACCTTGTACAATTTTAACATTACATCCCAACTTCTATACTCAATGCTCTGATTTATAAAGGCTAGCACACCAAAAGCTTTCTTTACCACCCTATCTACCTGAGATTCCACCTTCAGGGAAATATGCACAGTTATTCCTAGATCCCTCTGTTCAACTGCATTCCTCAATTCGCTACCATTTACCATGTACGTCCTATTTTGATTTGTCCTGCCAAAATGTAGCACCTCACACTTATCAGCATTAAACTCCATCTGCCATCTTTCAGCCCATTCTTCCATATGGCCTAAATATCTCTGTAGACTTTGAAAATCTACTTCATTATCCACAACACCACCTATCTTCGTATCATCTGCATACTTACTAATCCAATTTACCACACCATCATCCAGATCATTGATGTACATGACAAACAACAGTGGACCCAACACAGATCCCCGAGTCACCCCACTAGTCACTGGCCTCCAACCTGACAAACAGCCATCCACCATTACTCTCTGGTATCTCCTATTCAGCCACTGTTGAATCCATCTTGCTACTCCTGCATTAATACCCAACAATTGAACCTTCTTAAACAACCTTCCATGAGGAACCTTGTCAAAGGCCTTGCTAAAGTCCATATAGACAACATCCACTGCTTTACTCTCATCAATTTCCCTAGTAACCCTAGAAAAAAATTCAAGAAGATTAGTCAAACATGACCTTCCAGGCACAAATCCATGTTGACTGTTCCTAATCAGACCCTGTTTATCCAGATGCTTATATATATTATCTCTTAAGTATCCTTTCCATTAATTTGCCCACCACTGATGTCAAACTAACAGGTCTATAATTGCCAGGTTTACTCTTAGAAACCTTTTTAAACAATGGAACAACATGGATCTTCATGGATCTGATGGACTGGATCTTCTGATATAGTGGTAAACAATAATTGGAATTACTGTCAATAACTTTATTTCCAATTAGAACGTGGCTGGATTGTTGGGTAACGTACTGCCTGCTGCCTGAATGCTGTTAGGATTGGTCCCCAGTTGTACCACGGGAAACGGCAAACTCCCGAAACAAGAGTCTTCCAGCCTTTATTTGGATGGGAGGGGGTTTACTGCCTGTCGGCAAGTTCTTTTGGGATTTTTCAGTGCTGGACCCCCCCTATCTGAGTCTAGACATCCAAATGTCTAGAATTATAACCGCAAGTAAATTTGAATTTTTAAATTTTGTGTTCCCATATATTTGTTTGCCCCAAATTGTTTGTTGGCTGGTTGGGGCAAAAAATTAAATTAAGATGACCTTGATGCTAATGTTTTACGATTATTTAACAATTATCATTGTACAACTTTTTTGTTCCTGGTTACTGAAATGAAAGGCCTGGTGACATTTTCAGCTCTGTCCCTTCTTGAGCTGGAATTCAAAGGTTTCTTTATTAGTCACATACACCTAGGTGTAGTGAAATGCTTGTTGCCAATGCAGCACATAAAAAAAGAATACAAACATGACAATAGAACTTTAACATAAAAAACATTCCCCCACAATGGGTTCCATTATGAGGGAAGGCACTAAGTCCAGTCCCATCCCCATGTCCACCCATAATCGGGCCTATTGAGGCCTCCGCAGTCGCCACTCCGGAGGCCCGATGTTCCAGGCCGTTGTCGCCGGATGATGGTGCTCCGGCGTCGGGAGAATCCTCTCAAAGGCATGGGACACCTGGAACGGCAGCCTCCTTACTCGAGACCGCGGCTTCAGAAGCCAACAAGGCCGCGCCGGTTGGAGCTCCACCACTGGCAATCTCAGCAAGAGATCTCAGGCTCCCGATGTAAAGTTCAGCGTCACCGGTCGCTCAACAGTCCCGCAGCTCCGCTCTGTTTTACTCGGCGGTTTTCAGCTCACCGGAGCTCCAGCGCGGCGACCCGGGCAAGGCATCGCCCGCTCCGCGATAGCGCTCCAGCGCTGTGCTGCTGCCGAAGCCAAGGTTCTGTGCGGTCCCCTCAGGAAACGACGCTCCAGGCCTGCTGGTAGGCTGCGAGGACGGGTCGACGGTGCAGCCCGGAGAAAAGCTGCCTCTCCGACCAGGTAGGGACCCATAAAGGTAGTTTTTCCCCCCCCCCCACATCCCCCACATAAAATAGACTAGAACTCCAGAACAAAAACACTTTTAACTAACTAAAAATAAAAAAAAGAGATGAAAAAACGGGCAGCTGCAGGCTGGGCAGCCATACCATACAGGACGGCCCCCCTGAATTTGTAAAGAGGACAGAATATCTTCAGGGAAGTCATAAGACTTTAATGCTTTAATCAGTAAGTGGCATGGAGTGCACCATGGGTTTGTTTTGTCAAAGGTTCAGTCAAGGGTTTGGCAGACTCAATGCTGCCACTGCAACTGCAAGGTGAGTGACAGGCAGATGTAGAATCGGATAAGTCGGCCCAATGCATGTCCTCTTTATTGCCCTTGTCTAACTTTTTCCACAAGATTAGGAAGTTTTTATTTTAAGGAGTTGGAATTTCAAATGTGATTTACTCTTGTGTTGCAGATACATTCTTGTGTTTAAAATTGCGATTCAACTATGACAACCCTCAAAGGCACATTTTTTAATAATAATCCACTTTCAGAACTCATAATCGCCTTGTTAAATTTCATTCATTGTGACACACAGATTGTACGTGTCCAATGATTTATTACCCATAGCTATTGACCTGAAGATTTGTATAATGCCTTTATATTTGCAAACCATCCCAACTTACTTGAGAGAAATTCCCAATGAAAGATTTACTTGGGCAGTTAACTGGGGCAAATGATTTAAACTTTAAGGACTCAGTGCAAGTTAAATATCTTTGATGAAAATAAGATAATTTTGTTGAAATAATATAAAGGAACACATTTGTGGATCATACTTTTGTTGTTTATGACTTACAAAAGCTTCTATTAGAGGAAGTATCTTAAATAATTCTCTACATCGGCGAGGCCAAGCACAGGCTCGGTGCTTACTTTGCTGAACACCTCCGCTCAGTCCGTCTTAACCAACCTGATCGCCCGGTTGCTCAGCACTTCAACTCCCCCTCCCATTTTCAATCTGACCTTTCTGTCCTGGGCCTCCTCCATTGCCAGAGGCCCAGCACAAACAGCACCTCATGTTTCGCTTGGGTAGTTTATACCCCAGCGGTATGAACATTGACCTCTAATTTTAGATAGCCTTTGTTTTCTCCCAACCCTCCCCCTTCGCAGTTCACCCACAAGTCCTACTGTCTCCGCCTACTTCATTTCTTTTCCCCCACCCCCCTGACATCAGTCTGAAGAATGCAGACCCAACCCAAAACATCGCCAATTCTTTCTCTCCATAGATGCTGCCTCACCCGCTGAGTTTCTCCATGAAATGCCCAGAACCACGTGGTACAGAATGTCATTTGCATATTTATCTATGCACTATCTTGATTTATACTGATATTTGTCATGGACTGGATATTGAACACTTTTGTTATTCCCTAAAAAAGTGAAATTCTTGTTTAAATAATGATACATTATATTGCGATTGAACATTGAAATACTGCACAGGCACAGACTCTACTGCCCACAATGCCTGTGCCAAACATGATGCCAAGATAAACCAATTTCATCATCCTACATACGATTCATCTCGATTTCCTGACTTTCTTGGACCAGAGATCTTGGATTAATTTTCTGCCAATGCCCAAGTTGAAATTCAATATGTTCCTCTTGTTTCCTGTGAACTAACTGTTATTCTGACAAAATCATAAAATCCATTTGTTATAAAGTCAATATCATTTTAATGGTTTGAATACTAAGTTATCAAGAATATTTGTCTTAATGTGTTTTGTATCTTCAGAACAGGTTTTCTGGCTATATCTACCCGTAAACAGTGACAATATCATATTGGGTCAGAATTCCATGGAATACTCTGAACTGAAGCTCACTGCACTTAGCTGGGAGTGCTTATTCCCACTACACAGCAACATTGGTGGGCGGTCCCTTTGAACTCTCAGCCTCCCATTGTCTTGCAGGATCTTGTGCCAGATTTTGCCTCTTGTATTGAAAATCTGCAGTTTTATTCTACACTTAGGTTGAGAGCACAGACATGCTTTTTTTTTAACCATCCCTACCCAAATCCATGTATTCAGTGGTGTTATGACATATGGATGTTGCCCCATCCCTAGTGGTGATTGCAAGAACATAT
This sequence comes from Leucoraja erinaceus, assembly GCF_028641065.1. Taxonomy (NCBI): domain Eukaryota; kingdom Metazoa; phylum Chordata; class Chondrichthyes; order Rajiformes; family Rajidae; genus Leucoraja; species Leucoraja erinaceus. Next base: position 12,886,488 of record NC_073389.1, on the reverse strand, counting down.
GACATCCCATAAAGTAAAACTTGCACTTGAACAATCTCATCGCATGTTGCATTGTATTATGTTTTAAACAAATATAAGTAAACCATGGTAATTTTTTTGCTGTATGTAACACCTGTTTTCCACCAGCACAATACACTGATTCAGAGTTCATATTTTTACAAGTGTTTGGGGGCTCAAAATAAGTTACCTTTTAAATAGACACAAAATGCTGGAGTAATGCAATGACAATCTTCATTTGAAATTGGTGAAAACAAAATAATGAAACAATTTGATTAACATACAATTTCATGAATTGAAAAACACTTTCCATCAAATAGAAAAGGGAAGAAGCATAATTCCAGCATAGCCTGACTTCACAATTTCCCATCCTCCATTTGCTTCTCTGACCACATATTCAACTCTTTAATTTTCTCACTAGCATCACACTTGTATATGAATATTATTTGCCTATCAATGACAGATGCTGTGGAAGATTCACTATTGTATGTGCCCTAAAAATTAGACGAGATAAATGACAAATAATGTTTAAAAACATAATTGAATGTAAATTTGGTATGCCTGGTGCAGATAGATTGTCAGAAGTTCTTGCAAAGAGTAATGAGCAAAAAAACAATGTGTTGGAGAAACTCAGTAGGGCAGGCAGCATCTGTGGAGAAAATGGGGGAAAAGTAATGGGGGAAAAGGCACAACCTTTTATCCGAAAGCCTTGGGACCAGACACTTCTCGGATTTCGGAATTTTTCGCATTTCCGAATGGAAGATTTTTAGCGTAGATTAGGTAGGTAGCGCGGGCGGTTTGAAAAGTCTGGAGCGGCTGCCTCCTCCCCGGAGACCGGGGAATCATTGTAAATCATTGCTTAAATGTTAGTCAGTTAGTTTGGCGGAATTTGATGTGGTTGGTGGGGGGGGGGTGAAGGGGGAAACTTTAATTCTTAGTTCCCTACCTGGTCGGAGAGGCGGGGAGCGGGCAATGCCTTACTGGGTTGCCGTGCAGTAAGCTACGGAGCGCTGTGGCCACCGACTCCCAACATCGCGGAGCTGGGGGCTGGGGGCTGCGGGCGGGCGGCGCTGGTGGGAGCTCCGACCCCGGCAACTCTACCCCTGGCTGCGCGGCGCTCCAAATCCAGCGCCAGACGCCCGCAGCCCCAGCTGTTCGGAATCGGCGGCCACAGCGCTCGGGAGCTTACTGCACGGCGACCCGATAAGGCATTCCCCGCCTCTCCGACCAGGTAGGGGACTAAGAATTAAAGTTTCCTCCTTCCCGCCCCCCCGCCCCCCCCCCCCCCCCCCCCCCCCCCTTCACATAAAAGCCCTCCAAACTACCTGACTAACATTTAAGCAATGATTTACAGATGTTTAAGTGCCTCCCCGGTATCCGGGGAGGAGGCAGCCACTACAGTAGTACAGACCTGGGTTGACCGTGGGTCGTTTCAGGTCAAGTTTGGCGCCAAACGCGAGCTTTGGTGTGCAGACGACATCCTGGAAAAAATGTCAGTTTTTTCAGAGCTTTCTGGTTTCTGGAACTCCAGATAAAAGGTTGTGCACCTGTACTTGACATTTTGTTGCTGCTTTCATCTTGATTACTGAATCCTCAGGAATAGATTCATGGTCTAGCTATTAAATGACCTGGGTTTAACGGGTTATTTCATTTGGTAGCTTAGAAAACCTCAAATGCTTGTAAAACAGGCAATCCCAACTAAAAATATTTAAAATAGAATTCATAAGTTCATTTATTGTCCCATACACCAATTGGTGTAGTGAAATTCACTGGCCAGGTCAGTCCTACAATTTAAAAAAGCAACAGACTCAGAAAACACATTTTAACATAAACATCCATCACAGTGACTCCTACACATTCATCACTGTGATAGAAGGTGAAAATAAAGTTCCAAGTCCTTCCCTTGTTCTTCCTTGGTCGGGGGCCTCGAGCCCCCCATTGACGGGACGGTCTTGACTCCCGTAGCCGGCGGCGTTCGGGCCCTCCACTTCGAGGTGTTCAGCTCCCGCATCGGGGGGATGTCAGCTCCCCCGCGCCGGGCGATCAAACTTTGCGTGGGGGCTGGACTAACCTTCTGCGGCGTTGGAGCTCCCGACTACCCTCTCCCGAGACTGTGAGCCCTTGATGGTAAGTCCGCAGGCCGCGGTGGGAGCGATCCCAGGCAAGGGATCCGCTTCGATGGTAGGTCCGCGCCCCGCGGTGGGGCTCACGACAGTCCGAGGCGGCTTCCAGCTCCAGCGATGGTAGGCCGCAGAGCCCGAAGAATGTGATCCGAAACTTGATCACGTCTCCGGGAAGGTAAGAACCTGAAAAAAAAACACCACACCTCACCCCACATATTCCTGATGATTCTCCAAAATTAGTAATTGCTGTCGTTTTTTTAATAGGCCTTGTTAATTTAATTGTTGTCCTACTTACAAGTTTGACTGTTCATTACATGGATTTGTATTGTTCCACAGTTCAGAAACACTAAGTTATGCATTTTCAGTATGCCTGCACAAACTTTCCAAGAGGACTTTGCAGGCATTCAACTCTTGCTCACAATTCACATCATCATATTTCACATGTAAATGAGCAATTTATTTGACCACAATCTCCAATTAGAATACATGGAACTAGGTTTTACCTGACAAGGATTGATTTAACATAATTTTCTGCATGGTTACAGTGAGGTACCTCAATTACTTCAAATATATGACCCCTCCCCCCCTTTATATAGTGTTGAAATGAAGTAAAAATATATGGATTCAGAAGATTTCAGAAAGCCCAGATTGATCTTTTTGTCTTCCCATTTTATGATCATTAGCAAAAAAATTCTTGTGCCGTTTCAACAAAATACACCAAATATTACAACTTGATGTTTGTGAATTACTGATTTTACATTTGCTAACTATGTAGATAGTGTGTGTCTTTATGTAATATCAATAGTTTTTGCAAATAATAGTTTGATTGTTCCTTTTGTATGAATTGCATTCATTTGTTTCAGATTATATAATATATAGAATGACTTTTTTTAAGGCTGTGCCATGTGATGTATAATTTTGTTTATTATAAACTTGCATTTTCATTTAAATATAAGCTCGATGGATACTAAAGATTAAAAATGTTCCACCTATTTTTGTTGTTTGTTCTGACTTCAATGGACAGACGTGAACAGACAAGATACATTGATATTTGTATTGAATCTTTAACCTTTGTATCTAAACACTTTTCTAAGGAAGGACAAACATTCATCTGCCTAATGTTATTGAAAATATCCTATTGCCAACCGATATTAAATTTTCTTGAGCTATTCTCTTCATATGCATACATAATCGTCCGGGGAAATAAATAAATTGCTTCTGTTTGGACAAAGAAATGAAGGGACTGAACTTCCAGTTATTCATTGTTGCTCTTTAATGCTTATAACTGTTGCTCAACGAGTGCTGAGGAGCAGACATTTTGTGTGAACATTGCTATTGAGGGTTTTACAAAACAACTTCAAATTCACTCACAAAATTAGGGCATTCATCTTCTGAATAAGATATTATTTATTGGTATCTGTAAAATGTCTTGAATGATTAGCTAGGTTTTGTGTTTAACCTTGTCATCTCTATTGTGTACAATGTTCAATTTCTATGAATAGTAGCAGCAAAGGTATCATTTCCAGTAGTTTCAGATGATTAGATAGTAAATTGAGCTACCGGAGCTTGATATTAAGGAATATATTTAAGATATTTTAAACATAAAGAGCAGTTTGTAATGTGGCCGAAATCTGGATAAATCGGTTTATATTTAAATAAATGACACAGAACCGAAAAATTATGCTGGATGCTGCCTTTTGCCTATCCATTATATTTTTTTCAAATGCATCCATACTTAATTTCAATTACAGGGGGTCAATGATTTAATTTTGAAGTTCAAAATTAAGTTTCGGTGTACTCATTTTGCAAATCATTACACAATTAACAGAATATCTTGTGAAGAATACCAAAGTCCACTGTTTAGTTAATTACTCTAATTCAAACATTTTGACCTTTTAGTTTTATTATTTTTGTCGTTATTTTGTTTGTGTGCTATCCAGTCAAAGTAGACTATGATCGCAATCAAGTCATCCACAGTGCACAGACAGATAAAGGGTACAACGTTAGTGCAAGATAAAGTCCAAATAAAGATAGTTCAAAGGTCTCCAATGAGGTGGATGGGAGGTCAGGACTGCAATGTAGCTGATGAAAGGATCATTCAGTTGCCTAATAACAGCTGGGAAGAAACTGTCCCTGAATCTGGAAGTGTGCGTTTTCAAACTTATGTGCTTGTTTAGGGGATAACTAGTCACCGAAAAAGAGAGAACATAACCATGAATGCAGTAACATTGGTTAATTTAAGTTCTAGGTTACGCTGAATTGATATGGACTTTGCTGTGAACATGAAAAAAATATGAATGTGGCTGCAAGAGCATCAATAACTTGTTAGGGAATATATAATTAGCAGAAATGTAGAAGATGTTTTTTAAAGCTATTGTACTTGTGTACTGTACAGTTCTACATTATGCACAATAGTTTTCGGAGACTTGTAAATCGGTTTCCTAATATACCTGTCAAACTTTGTATGGTCTTGTTTTTCATTACACTGTATGAGTAACTGATTTGAAATAAAAAAAAAGTTAAACTAATCTGCTGTCTTTAAATCTATTGAAGATACACTCTGCCTTGGCTGTTTAAGAATATAGTGTATGGTTTCTTATTAATACCTGCAAAATTAATTAAGATACTTGCTATCACATCAATTTGAATTCTAATGGCTTAAAAGAATAGTAGTCATATTGATTTAGTAAAGCAACCACAGTTAATGTTTCTTTTGCACAGGTGTTTTAACACCATTTTTAAACCTTCAATTTATACTGTAACGGCATGCATTAAAGTAGGTGAATTATAGCAATAGGTTCAAGAACTTTCAGAGCTATAATTTGGGGAATTCCTTGAAAACATTCTATTTATTCCCCTAGTATTTTATATTCTTTTCATTTGTCTCGAAGAAACATTTAAAACTCAATTAATCATTATTTACTTGGGTCCATGCATTTTCTAAACTGAACATAGATTTGTGGGTTAAAATGATAAATCATAAGTTTTGAATGTAACTATAAACAACGCTGTAAAGATAATATATAAGTTACCACCACCCTTGGTGTGAATAGATGGATTATATTGACTAGTGAGTGCCTTGAAAAAAATCATTGGGAAATTCTTACAGCTAGTTCATAGTCATTTTGAGATTTGTGGTAGTGCATTTAAGATTATTAAACCTGTGATCTGTTTATTTTATTTATTGCGCAATTAGAAATTGTGTTTTGAGACATTGGATAGCTAGAAAATGTAGGGTTGAAATCAAGATTATTTAAAAATTAGATATAAATTGGGTAAAATTGGTAAATGGTGAAACACTGGAATCAGTGGAGGCTTAAAGATAATTTCAGTGGTTATGGGTTAATAAAACACATATGTGTGCAATACACAATCAAAGCTGATAAAAAATATAATAGAATGCTGGCTTTTATATCTAATGGATTATAGTACACGGAGTTCAGCAAGTATGCTACATATACCAGTGTTCTGATTATATTACATCAAGACCACTTTTAGGAAGATTATATTGACCTTGTAATATAGGTTCAGAATTACAGTGAGAAGCGACAACACCAGCAAGGGCTCTGTGTTCACTGGAAGTATCACGACTATATTCATATTTAAATTATTGAGAGACAATGACAGAAGATAGACAATCCTCATTATTTTGGGGGCCTAGCACAGAACAGTCATTTCAATAGTGAAGATAGGATGCATTTCTACATACAGTATTTTGCAAATGCCAATTGAAATAAGGTGGAAGCAGAAGATGCATGACATTTATGTTTAAGCTTGATTGAATTCAAAAATTAAAATACTGTTAAATATATTTAAAAAAATGTATGAATCTTTACTGCTTTTCAACAGAAAGGTGAACAGTTTTCATAACCTTAGGCTGTCAAAGCAATTTACACCCTAGTAGTTCAGTTAACCTTAAAGTAGGAAAATTAGTAGCCAACTTCTGTACAGCATGCTTGCACAAACAATCTGATAATTATTATATAAACATTTTTTTATTGTTGAATGAGGGATGTCTCTTAAAGTGTAGAATAGATAATTTATCTGCTGTTCGTGAAAGTAGTTTCTTAGTACTGTCTTAGATAGCAAATTAAATGCCTCATCTGGAAAGGCAGTGTCCTGACCAGCTGATATTCTGTGAGAACTAGGGTATCAATAAATAAAATGTCATTCAAGATACCATTGCACAATCAATGGTATCATCAATGCACAATTGAATGTTTAATATTTTAATTTAGGTGTGAATGTTGCTCTTTGAACCTCACCTAACATAATATATTTTAAATGGTTTTAAGAAATGTTTCAGCACCACGTTGCATGCTTGAACTGTGAAAATTGATATTAATGTGACCTGAATACATTTTTTTTTTTAATAAATGCAAATTTACTGCCTTTTTTTTTGCACATCTGTCACAAATTCAATTCATCGTACTTAGATAAGAATGCTGCAGTCTTTTTCCTTATTTGCATTCTAGTTTATTATCTCATTACTGTGCCACAATAAAAGTGTGAATCATAAATGGGGTTATTGGATGAATTTAGGCTCTAAATTGTAACCTTAATAGTCTTTATTTTTATATTGCAGGTTGTAGTTGATGCAGATTATATTTGGGAATATATAATGGCATAAATAGTATTTTCAGGTTTGAATTGCAGGCCATGAGGTTTTGTATGTAGTTATACTGAGGGGAAATTTATCTTTAATTCCTGTAAGTAAATTCCAGTAGAAAATCTTAACTTTTAATGTTGTTGCTCAACAAAATGCTGGAAATACTTGGTTGGTCAGGTAGCATCTGTGGCAACTTTATTTCAGTTCAATAACTGAATCATTTGGTAAAAGTGGGGTATGATCTGGATGAGAATATGTGAAAATCAAAAAAGAAAACTCAGTGGTTGGAAATCCAATATAAAAACAGCAAATACTGGAAGATACATGCAGGTCAGGCCACATCTGTGGCAACAGAAACAGTTAATGTATCAGGTGAAAACCCCTTTGTTAAAATTGGGAAAATAAAATAAACTTATTAAACTTGCTGGTGGTTGGGGTTTGTAGGTGATCTGGAACATTTAACCGTTGTCTCGAGGTGCTTATTTACCATCTAAATATTTCAATAGACAATAGACAGCAGGCCATTCGGCCCTTTGAGCCAATGTGATCATTACTGATCATCCCCAATCAGTACCCCGTTCCTGCCTTCTCACCATATCCACTGACTCCGCAATCTTTAAGAGCCCTATCTAGCTCTCTTGAAAGTATCCAGAGAACCGGCCTGAGGCAGAGAATTCCACAGACTCACAACTCAAAAAGTGTTTCCTTATCTCCGTTCTAAATGGCTTACCCCTTATTCTTAAACTGTAGCCCCTGGTTCTGGCCTCCCCCAACATCGGGAACATGTTTCCTGCCTCAAGCGTGTTCAAACCCTTAACAATCTTATATGTCTCAATAAGATACCCTCTCATCCTTCCAAACTCCAGAGTGTACAAGCCCAGCCGTTACATTATTTCAGCCTATGACAGTCCCGCCATCCTGGGAATTAACCTTGTAAACCTACACTTCCTCAATAGCAAGAATGTCCTTCCACAAATTAGGGGACCAAAACTGCCCACAATACTCCAGGTGTGGTCTCACTAAGGCTCTGTACAACTGCAGAAGGACTTATTTCCTCCTACACTCGACTCCTCTTATTCTAAAGATCCGTTTTCTTCACAGCCTGCTGTACCTGCATGCTTACTTTCATAAACTGATGAACAAGGACCACCAGATCCCGTTGTACTTCCCTTTTTCCCAACTTAACACCATTTAGATAGTAATCTGCCTTCCTGTTTTTGATACCAAAGTGGATAACCTCACATTTATCCACATTAAACTTAATCTGCCATGCATCTGTCCACTTCCCCAACCTGTCCAAGTCACCCTGCATCATAGCATCTTCCTCACAGTTCACACAGCCACCCAGCTTCATGTCATCTGCAAATTTGCTAATCTTACTTTGAATCCCTTCATCCAAATCATTGATGTATATTATAAATGTGGTACCTTTGTGGTACCCCGCTAGTCACTGCCTGCCATTCTGAAAGGGACCCGTCAATCCATACTCTTTGTTTCCTGTCTGCCAACCAATTTTCTATCCATGTCAGCACTCTACCCCCAATGCCATGTGCCCTAATTTTGCCCACTAATCTCCTACGTGGGACCTTATCAAATTTTCAGCCTTTTCCGATTTCCAGCGCTTGCAGTATTTGTTTTTTTCATTTCATGTTTATTTTTGATGAAAGATTAGCACGTGGGTTATAGGTTGCTATGGTATGATATAGTAATTTTGATGTTAAATTACTGGGGTCTAAACTCTTTTCTCAATATACCATTCAACTAACAAGCCAAGTCATGGTACAAAAGCAGAGGGCAGCCAGCATTGATTTTTAAAGTATCTCTGCTTTGAATCCTGCTAGAAAGTATATAACGGTACCCACACCACACTTAAGTTCAGTGCAATGTTCAACGGCAGCAAAAATGAAAATGTTTGATCATTTATATCTGTGCAATTAAGTTTGTATTAAATAGCAGACTTAAATTGAAATGGTTGTGTGATACCTCCAAGAACTTATGGCGAACTCCGTGAGAAAGATGAATTATTTCAGAATATAAGCTAGAAATACTCTGCAGGATGAACAACATTTCTTGAGTGACAAAGCTGATGACTTCGATTAGCACTGTATTGAGGCGTGGTACAAAATAAAGAATATATCTAAAGATTTTCATTTGTTCTATTGCAAGTGATGCAAACAGTTGGCCGTGACTAGCTGGATGGAAATTGCCAGATGCTGACACTAATTGTGTATAGGAAGCCAAAAGGAAATGAGGCATGCCCCACCATATCCACGGCTGTCGCGTTCTATTTGTATGGCCTGAGAACCTATCTCTGGTAGGAGCAATTATCAGTAAATTATCACGCACCGTGTCCTCAGAAAGATGGTATTTAATTGAAACTAGATGGTGGGACCCGTTGGATCCCTGTCATACGGGAGGCCTGGTCCCCCAAAGCAACCCGTTTCCCCAATGCAATCTTCCACCACTCACCCAGAGCCCCCAACTGCGCAGGCGCGATTCATTTCCCCTCATCCAGCACTCTCGCCCCCTCCTCTTCACCCTCCCTCTTTCCCCTCTCCTCTCCCCATCCCTCATCTCTCCCTCCCTCTCCTTTCCCCTACCCTCAGTCACTCCCTCCCTCCATAACTCCTCTCCACTCCTTACCCCCCTCCTATCCCTCCATCCCCCACTCCTCACCGCCCCTATCCTCTCCATTATCCCTCCTCACTGCCCTCCTCTCCCTCTATTTCCCACTCCTTACCTCCCCCACTCTTCTCCCTCAATTCCCCCACTCTCCCTCTTCACTTCCTCACTCTTGTTTTCCCCTCCTACCCTCCCCAATCCCTCCCTCTCGCCTCTCTTTTCCCCTACCCTCAGTAACTCCCTCCATAACTCCTCTCCCCTCCCTATTCCCCTCCTCTCCCTCTATCCCCCACTCTCCCTCCTCACCTCCCTGACTTTCCCCAACCTCTCCCTCCTCCCTATCTCCTCTTCGTCAATCCCCCCAGTCTTCCTCCTCACCTCCCCCACTTTCCCCCCCCAACTCCCTCCTTACCCCCTTCTCTCCCTCAATGCCCCCACGCTCCTCACCTCCCCAGGATTTCGAGGTTGCCGCTCCTCTCCTTGGGTGCCCCGGAGGAGCATCAGCCGTCGGCGCCCTTAGAGCCATGCTCAGCACGCAGGCCTCTGAGTCGGTGGCCGTGCCGGGCGAGGCGGGCGCTGCCGGTGACTGACTGCGGACGCAATCAATTAGTGCGGCGATGGTGCTGGAAGAGGCGTCGCCGTCCCGGCGGTGACCTGACAGGAGAGGAGACCAATATGCGCATGCGCGGTTTTAAAGATTTTAAAATTTTAATAACTTTTAAAATATACTACCGATCGGAACAAAACTTGTTGCACTTGCAGCACAGGAGAATGATGAGTACGGTAGTGAAAATTTGTAGCGCTATTGTGTACTGTTTTGGCGCAAATGTAAAAACAAAAGCAAACCGGAAGGTAACAAGATCTTTTGGTTATATATATATATAGAGAATAGAATATAGGGATAGATATATAGATAGATGTATAGATATCAGGATTACCATTCATACAAGAAAAGTAAAAACACTTTTGTGGTGGGCCAGGTGTCGAACCATCATTTGTGGAGCTGGAACACTCGCGTGGACCTGGCGTGATTTGGGCAGACCAATCAACGCTGACCTGGGTGGTCAGCTGACGGGGTGCAGCAGACAACGGAGCTAGCTTTCACTTCACAGTCAATACGTTAACACACAGCTTGCCCTTATATATTAATTGTTGAGCTGTATCGTTTAAATATTAAATTGATTGTTTATACAAAATGTGAACCTCTTCAGTAATGACCCCGGACGATCCAAAACGGCCTCTTTTGGATTTCATCATACCTGGAGGAGACAACCCAGATCAGCATATAGAATATAGTATTACTGCTTATGTTTACAGAGAAATGGCAATAAAAGAAAGAGGAAGAGCTCGCAATGAGATAAGTTGGGAAATCTCTCCTCTACTCTCTCTGCACCAACGACTGCACCTCCACAGACACCTCTGTCAAGCTTCTCAAGTTTGCGGACGACAGAACCCTGATTGGACTGATCCCGGATGGGGAGGAATCTGCCTACAGACAGAATGCTCTTAAGACAGTAGAACTGATTGTAGAGTTTAGGAGAGCTCCCCCTCCCTTCACCCCACTCACCATCAACAACACCACAGTCACATCTGTGGAGTCTTAAGGTCCTGGGAACCATCATCTCCAAGGACCTTAAGTGGGGGGCTACCATCGACTCCACAGTCAAAAAGGCACAACAGAGGATGTATTTCCTACAGCAGCTGAGGAAGCACAATCTGCAACAGGCAATGATGGTCCAATTCTACACGGCCATCGTAGAGTTTGTTCTCACCTTCTCCATCATGGTCTGGTTTGGCTCAGCCACCTAGCACGACACCTGGAGGCTACAGCGAATTATCCGATCCGTTGAGAAGGTTATTGGCTGCAACCTTCCCTCCATTGATGAACTGTACACTGCAAGGGCCAGGAAGCGAGTGGGCAAGATCATCTCTGACCCCTCTCACCCTGGCCACAAACTCTTTGAATCACTTCCCTCTGGAAGGCGACTCTGGCCTGTCAAAGCTGCCACAGCCAGACATAAAAATAGTTTTTATCCACGAGTAGTTGCTCTACTCAACAGCCAAAAATCTGTAGCCTCCCTTTGATCTGCTATTTTGTTGGTTCACATGTTTGATCAATGGTTTGATTAATTTGATCATTAATGTTTTATTATTATTAATGTTTTCTGAGTCATTTGTAACTGTCACTGTATACGATACAATGTTATTTTATTGTCAGAGCAAGTCTGAAATTTGTTTTTGCATACAGCCATACAATAAAATAAAGAACACAACACACAATAGAGTCCAACATAAAACATCACCACACAGCAGAATCAAAAAGTTTTCCACTGTGAGGGAAGGCACCAAAGTCAGTCATCTTCCTCTGAAGTTCCTGATATGTTACTTGTGGGCGGAGCACCAAGGCTAATTCCTTGTATGTGAATACTTGCTCATAAACTTACTTACACTCTTAGCTGATGAGGGGACTGTTTTGCGGTCTGACAACTGCAAGGAAGAAGCTGTTCCTGAATGTGGCAGTATGTGTCTTCAGGCTGTTATATCTTCTGCCCAGTGGGAGAGGGGAGAAGAGGAATAACCTGGGTGTAAATGAACCATCAAAGTCCAATGTATACCTAACTTTACAATCAACCTGAATTTTGTCTGAAACTCAATTTTGTTTTAAAGCCACATGGTCTATTCCCCTCTCACCCCTCCTCACATTTTGTGCTGATTTTAATATTCAGCAGCAGAAGAGTACCCTGATGCTATTATGCATGGTCAATTATTGGGGCTCTTCGATATTCATGTTGCTAGAACATAATTGGGGTATTTGAGAGATTAGTGCAACATGAACAATTCTGTGGTAAATTAAGCACAGCAGTAGATCCATAACATAATGCAGAAGAGAGATATCAATGTTGATTGATGGAATATTGTCGAGACTGGAATGGTATTCTTGCTTTGATACTCCCAATTATTTTTTAAAAATAACTTACAAGCATGTGTTTAAACTAGGTTGTCTTAAGGGCCTGTCCCACTTGGGCGACATTTTGGGCGACAGCCTGAAAAGAGGTTGTCGCGGTGTGGTCGGGACAGGATGCGGGGTGACACATGTAGTGACGCGCGGTGTCTCCCTGCTGCCCCTGGATTTTGGAATGTTCAAAATCTTCAGGCAACATCTGGGTATCTTATGTTATCTTATATCTTATGCGCCCTGTCACTCGCTGACGTATGCTGTCCTGCGGGTGATGCCCGGTGACGCTGACGTTAAATAAACAATTTATTTCTTAAAAGGTCCTTAGATTTATTGTAGATGAGTTCATTTCCAATGTGATTATTATACTTCGGTGTAACCTTGTGTTGTGAAGCAGGGTGATGCGGAGTGTCGTAGCTTGACATGACGGTGACGCGGAGTGTCGTACAACTTCAGGGTTTTTAGGGCGTCTACGGGCGTCAGTCGCTGACGTTCACAGCCGCCAAAAAAATCGCAAAGTGGAACAGGCCCTTTACTCCTTTGGAAGAACATTGTAATTATTTGAAGTAACTCGATCACTTTCCTTGTATAATGCATGTTAAACTTAAACATTTTAGTGGATGGATTTTCTTGAGAAATGCCATTGTGAACTTTCAGCATTTCCCTTTACAAGTGTCGAGAAATTTGGATTTCCTGATGAAGTAAACACAGATATGTAAGACCACAACTGTGGAGTTCACAAACAGTTTTCCAGCTCTGCACGGATGTTGATGCTTCATTTATCAGGTTGAATGGAAGAAATTACAACCAAGATCTGCTTACACCTGGTGTGGAGTTGGTAGGGGAGCAGTGAATGCTGGGGAGGTTTGCTACTGCTGGCAATTCTAGACCGCTTTATTTTTAGGGCTTAAATTTATTTTGAGCACCTTGAGCATGCCTTTCTGCTATAAATATTCCTTGCTGTTGCAGCTGAATATTTCTATTGTTCAGACTATCAAGTTAGAATTCATAATATTTGCAAATGTATTTGATATAGATATTCATATATTGCCATTTTCACGATAAACCATGCCATTGCATGCATCACATCAATTTTCCATTAGATTAATTTCTTACTCAAGCAGTCTGAGGGACCTGTGCTTGTCAATGTTCAATGGTGAGACTCTTAATCTATGGACTTTCTCCGCAGAGGATTAGCGATGTTTGTATCAAAATTCCGTGCATCTCAGCACACAGTTCTGAATCTTTGAGTGTGGCCCATATTAAGCATTTGTTCCTTGTACCACAAGCCCAATGATTTTTTAAGGCAGTCAGAAGGGTGTTTTCCAGATTTGACTGGTTGGCCATGGCATGTGGTGCAGAGGTCATATTTACTGTGAATTCTGTGAGAAATATATACAGATTGTCATGCACACTATTTGTAACATAAACTTGTCCTGTTGCCTCCTGGCCCTCTGAGAAGCAGATTTGGTTATCAGGATTTGCTGGTCTAGTCTTGTTCAAAGCACCTTAGCTAACATTATTAATACTCAAGAATATGAAAATAATGTTTAGCAGGGAGCATTATTATATTTGGGAATGTCCAATTAATCATTTAAATTTAGATTTGAATGTTAGTCGTGAGTATGAAATTGACTGCAAAGGAAAACGTGCTTTGTTGAACATGCACACATTTTTTAATCCTCCATTTTTTAAAGGCTGATGTGATCGCTGATAGTTTATATGTACTGTTTTTACTGCAACAATTTTTGATTGTCAGCAAAGTCCTTTTACTAAAACTGTATTCAGTGACACTTATTGATAAGTTACGCTGATCAATGTGATGGTATGGGGACAACTGCAATGGCCTATCTGACAATTTAGTGCAGAGGAGAATGGAGGTGCTGATCTGATGAGTTACGCCAACACTTTGTGTTCTGAGCAAAATTTAAGCATCTGCAGTTTCTATATGTAGTACAAAACAGGTGGCAACAAGGTCTTCAGCAATCATGACAATGGTAAATTACCAAAATAACAAGCTGTGATATTTTGGGGCTTCAGAAAGGTGGGGGTAGTTACTTGGACAGAGCAAATTAGAATTAACACTTTGGATTATTTGCCAGCCTGGATTTAGGCAATTGTCAATTGTCAAAGAAAGAAGAAAGTGGCAGGCAGCTTCTAATGACACATGATATCATTATTATGGAGTCTTGGCATTTGACTCTGTACAATGGTTTCAAGATGGGTCTTGCCCATACATATGTGATTGCTTTTGTGAGGAAGGGCAATCTGACCATGGCTTTAAGGTACAGGAGACTATTCAAAGTGAAAAAAATATATCTGATATTGGGAGGTAGAAATACATGAAGTAAGGTGAATGAAACTTCTCTGCAGTGTGACCAGATTGTGTTTTGTTTTTCTGGTGGTAGGGTTGAACTGGACTTGGATTGAGGACAAAGATCTAGTTATTTTGGCCCATGTTCGAATCAAAAGCACAATTTAATTTGCTCATAGATTTTGAAGACATTGGTGCTGCTTGAGGGTGCAAATTTCAGTATTTATGGAAGCTGTACATCTTGGAACCAACTGGGAACAGGCAATCTGCAATCTTGTGTAATTATAGAGAGTTGATTATTGGTCATACATAGTTTTGTATACAGTTCCGTAGGTACACAGAACAATTGGAGACTCGAATCTGGAACTTAATGGAGCCAAATATGTGGATACAAGGAATATCTATCTATCTATCTATCTATCTATCTATCTATCTATCTATCTTGTTGTCTGTGTGTGTGTGTTATTTGTATGTTTTGTATCTTCCCCAAAATGCTATGCGCTAGCACTTACACTTTTACATTTTCTGACTCCCATTTTTCACCTCCACGCCGTAATCAGGTTTCACTTACGATTTCATCCTATATTTCACAAGCTATTGATGATCAAAGTTTAAAAAAAAGTCAACTTTAACAAGATATTTACTGTTAAAATCCTTTCTCCCAACTTCCAGCAAGCTTCGATACAAAGTTGCAATACACGAACACTCTGTGCTTTCACCAACTTTCCACCTGAATGGTATATCACAGCCCTCCACCTGACATTTGCAACAATGTTGCCATCATAGCTCCTGGCAGGACAGAAGGGGGAGGGTCAATTGGTATTGCAATTGGGGAAGTGCAATTAGAATTTTTTTTAAAGTCCAGTGCTGGGGGAAGGCATGGGAGTGCTGCAATCTTACGTTCGGCAACGGGTGGAGTTGGGGGTCACGCCTCCCGTGGGGGCTACGGGTTAGTGGTGCAATATTGTGTTGGGGAACCAGGCCTCCCATGTGACAGGGACCCAGCTGGTGTATTGGTTAAAAGTAGATTGGCAAAAAGGTTTGCTTGCAGGTAAACAGTGAAGAATACTAAAGATTTTGAATGTGACTTCCATGGAGAAATTAAAAACTTGATGGGAAACAATCAATAGCTAACTAGCAATTAAGGTCAATGTTAGTTTTATGGGGATTTTTTTCTAATTTTCCTAAGGATTTAAAAGTTTATATTCCAGAGTGATGGCTGCAGTACCCGGTGATGAATGTAGTGATCTTCAAGGGTATCCCTGATTCTTTGGCAGTCACACCATCTGGATAGTAGCCAATGTAACTTGGCTACATAAGAAAGAAGGGTGAAGGAAAATTGATGAATCATAGGGACAGTTAGCTTAATATCTACAATTGGGAAAATGCTGGATTTGAGGATGTTGTAGCAAGGTGTGGAAAATAGGGATTACACAGGATCAGTATAGGTTTCAAAAAGAAAGATAATTTATTACAAATAATTTATTACAAACATCTCTTGAAGATGTAACAACTAAGACGGTTTAGGGCTTAATGTCTGAAGAGAGATATGCTTGCCTTGTGACAGAATTGTTATCCGAGAAGAGGAACCAAGATTGGCATATAATCATGTGCAAAGTTTTGAAAGAGATTGATAGAAATAATACCATGAGGCTTAGTTTCTCCAGTTCGTGAGACTAGAAGTAGGTAAAATTTCTTGATGTAAAGAGTTTACTATTTAGAATGGATATGAGAATTTATTTTACAGAGCCCTGTAAAATTTTGGAATTCTTCACTTCAGGAGTTGTGAGTGCTCAGTTTAATACTTGCAAAACTGTGTGATCATTTGGATTTCAAATGTGAGTATTGGGCAGGAACGTGAACAGCAGAAATCTCCAGCAAGCCAGATTCAAGAGATCCTCCTTCATCCCAATGTGGCCCAAATAAGTGGTCTTTCTTGAAGTGAAGCACAAGATGTTTTCCAGCAGACCAGTGGCCTCACATGACTGTCATATGCTGAGAGAATGGAGCGGCTGGGCTTGTATACTCTGGAGTTTAGAAGGATGAGAGGGAATCTTATTGAAACATATAAGATTATTAAGAGTTTGGACATGCTAGAGGCAGGAAACATGTTCCCGATGTTGGGGGAGTCCAGAACCAGGGGCCGCAGTTTAAGAATAAGGGGTAAGCCATTTAGAACGGAGACGAGGAAACACTTCTTCACACAGGGAGTTGTGAGTCTGTGAAATTCTCTGCCTCGGAGGACGGTGGAGGCCAGTTCTCTGGATACTTTCAAGAGAGAGCTAGATAGGGCTCTTAAAGATAGCGAAGTCAGGGGATATGGGGAGAAGTCAAGAACGGGGTACTGATTGGGGATGACCAGCTATGATCACATTGAATGACTGGCTCGAAGGGCTGAATGGCCTACTCCTGCACCTGGTGTCTATTGTTAGTTTTTGTGATTATTCTTTATAAAGAAAACATGTTTTGTTAATTCAACCTAAATTTCCATGTTTTTGTGAGATTTGAACCTGTTTCTAGATTAGCAGTACAATATGACACTGCCATATCCCAAAATTCTGATCCATCATATTTGGCTTTAATTGAATTGTTCTGTGATTATTACAAGTACAATTTCATAAATTGGATGTTTTAAACAGGGCAGAATTTCATCATGTAATCTCGAGAATTTTTTAATTTATGAAATAGGTTGCGTTAATTCTCTTAAAAACATTTAGATGTAATTTTAGCGGAGCATGTATATGTGAAATGCCTTTGAATTTTTATCCTACTAAGGTTGTTACCTCGCCAAATATGCTGCAAAACAATTTTAAATTGTTTTTTCTTTGAAAATTAATTTGATGTTACACAATTATTGGAATACATTCTAGTATAATTGAGGGATTTAGTAATGAAATGTTATTTTTAAAAATTTTTGAAAATTGGAGATGAATATCAAGATCAAGTCTGAGTAACCAGGGGACAATTGGGAAATGTCTAGGAAGGAAGTGAGACTTTTAGACCTAAATGAAAGTGTTTATAACCACCCTATTTCCACCATTGATGTTTAATAATTTTAGAAATCACAGATGTGAATGCCAGCACAATTTATAGAATTGAAGTGGAATGTAATAATTGATAAGGTTGATTTGATAATTAATAAGGGCTGGTATTTGTACATGAAAAAATATATTTTCTATTATAGCCTGATGGGGAAGATTTCTGAATGACAAAACTATAAGAAAGAACATTTATTTAAATATAAAGGGAGAACATTTAAGGGAGGATAGCATGGCTGTCAATTAATGTTTTAATATTAGCTGAAGGAAAATTGAGTTTTGTCTAGACCAAGTGATGAATTTTATGAGTTTGGCTGGACTTTGGCTATTCATTGACGTGTTTTTAATAGCTTTACTATGACTTAAATGTGCTTTTTGTGGCTTTCTTAAACCTTAATACAAGCCAGAATGATTTGTGTTCATTATAAATAGGTGACTAATGAGTTGAGGTATTTTTATTTCACTTCTTGGTTATTTGATCTCATGACTGATGTAGGATATAGTGACTGTTGATAAAATACCATTGCTGGAACAACTACTGGGCATGTTTGATACACTGCTGTGATACATTTGAGACCATGCAAGCGATGATTGTATTATAAGATAAATATTGTTCAAACTCTAAATTACTACTGTAGATTGTGTAGCTTTCCATTGTACATCAACATTATAACAATTTCCATACAGCATGAAATGACAAAATTTTGTATTTCTGTTATCTGAAAAAATGCCGTGCTCCTTTTTACAAAGCATAATCTAAACAGACTTCGAATTTAATGTACACTGGTTAATTTTGCTTTTCTTCTGCTTTAGCTTTTTTCCTTGATGGAACTAAAGCCTCCTATTTCACGGGCAAAAATGATCCTTATCACAAAAGCTGCTATTAAGGCTATTAAGGTAAAAAAATCTTGTATGATTTGTTTTATTGTATTCCTGCTGTTTTGATGCCATCCTTCACTGTTCCTCCCTTTTCAATTTCTAGTGTAGTAGACTTGAGCAAATGAGTTGGATTAGCATTAGGTTACATTCTTCCCTCCCATACAACAAGGGAAAAAAATAATACATTAGTGTTTCTTCAAGTGTGTACATTCTCATTTTACCATGAAATGTTGCAGGTCTATCTTGGAATACTTCCAGCATCGATGTTTGAATTTACCATAAACATTTTTAATAAATAACATTTCATCTCATTTCATGCCAAACATTTCTGTTGAAATGGTATAGTTAAATTTGAATGATTCAACAATTCCATGGCCATAGATTTACAAAATAGCTTGGATATAAATGAACGTGTTCATGTGGAAAGATAAATTACCTATTTATATCACGAATAACCATGAAGGAGATAAAGACGTGACAGATTATTTGAGACAAAAAATTAATTGACAATAATATTTTTGTCTTTCAGCTTTACAAGCACGTTGTGCAAATTGTAGAGAAGTTTATTAAAAAGGTGAGGAAGATTTTGAATTTTTTTTTTTGATTTACTAATAATAAATCCATTTGTCCAAATCTACTTATTGCGCAAGATTTAACCTTTTTAATTGTTTTTCTTCTAGTGCAAGCCAGAATTCAAAGTTGCAGGATTATATGTTGTTGACTCTATTGTTCGTCAATCCCGTCATCAGTTTGGAGCAGAAAAAGATGTCTTTGGACCACGTTTCAGTAAAAATCTCACTGCGACATTCCAGTATTTGTATAAATGCCCATCTGATGAAAAGGTAAGTGAATCAACTCGGCATAATTTATTTTTCTTGGGAATGTTTTCCAATCCAGTAAAGCGCACGCACGAATAGGTTCTTTAAATGTTAATGTTTAGAATGGTTACAAGCTAGGTGACAATGGAATTAATGAAATACATTTTTGAAGTGCAGTGCATTGGTTTTTTAATCTTAAAATTTCCAAATTAATAGAAAAGTTTCTTAATCTTACCATGAAGACACGAATACCCAAAATATTAATATCTTTTAACATTTGGTATTCTGTACTCTTAGCAATTTTTAATCCGATAATTGTGTATTGTCAATATGAATTTATAAAGACTGCATTCAAGAGTGAATGTCATGTATATTAATGTTGATTCTATGTGTCGGTCAAATAATTGGTTTATTATTTTTTTAAACAGAGTAAGATTGTTCGTGTATTGAACTTGTGGCAAAAGAATTGTGTTTTCAAGATTGAAGTTATCCAGCCATTATTGGACATGGCAGTTGGGTCACCACCAACTTCTGCTCCACCTGCACTGGACAATGCTCCTAATAATACAAGTAAGAACAGACTTGCTCTTGAATATTATGTTAGTTTAAAAATAAAGTAATATAATTGTGGCACTTTCATTGATTCTGATATGTATCTCCTTCACGTCTGCTTTATTTATCTTAATTTGCAGTGTAATTAACTATTTGAATCAGATGGCCTCTATTTGAATGGACTTTTCAATTATTTACAGGACTTTACAATATAAGCATTAGTATTGAAGGCGTTGCTTTAGTTGATTAATAACTTGGCATCAATCTTTTGACAGGACTTTTAAACCTGGTATTAATGTTATTACTGCAACATTAGCTGTGATAAATAGAATGAACTGCTGTCCTTCAATTAAACCATATGTACATTTTGTAAATGGAGAAATGCATTACTTTGGTCAAATCAATTGAAAATGTGTTCCTTTGAATTCATACTTAAGCATAATGTTTTAACGGTTTTTGACAGATGGCATTGACTACAATGTGTGTCCATGGAATAAGTGCTATAATAAATGTAATGTTATTTTCTAAAGTTAGCCATAGAATTGAAAGGCATGGGTCCCTTTCATGGTATCAAATAATAGCAATATGAACATTTAATGAAGTTTAGAAAAGGCTCAGCACCACAATTAAACAAACTTGCCATTTTTCTATTCCCATGTTCTTGGGCTTTCTCTTGGGATCGTGAACGGCTTGCTTCTGTTCGAGTATTGTGGGTTCTGAAGTGGTAAATGAGATAAAAGTGGAAACCACAAAGAGTAGTTGATGGGGTGCGTGGAAGGTAGTTTATGAGATGGTGCACTCCTTTTGTTACTACCGCAAGGCTTCTGTGTGCTTATGATACAGGTTTTCAGGTAGAATCATTGAGCTGTACAGCACAAAAACACCTTGTCCCTGCTGACCAAGTTGGCCTGCATTTGTCCTTAAACCTGTCTGTCCATATAATCTGTCAAAATATCATTTAAAATTCATAATTACAATAAATACTAATTTTTACAGCCCTCTTTATAACACAATTTGGATATAGCGGACAAACCTACTGACCTTCACCTCCAGTTTGGGCTGCCGACACAAGCCCAGGCCCACACCGCCTCCCTGTCCACTTCGGGCTGGGCTGCCCATGTCATCTCCGGCTGCTTCCAGGCTGGGCTGATGACCTTTACTGCCAGGCCAGCTGCGTCGTTAGCACACTCCGCCGCCGCAGCTACATCTAGGTTAGACCTACTGCCAACATTGCTTCCTTGGCAAGCCACCACTGCCGACCCTTACCTGCACTCCAGCCACCCATGGATACTTGCCACTTGCCTCAATTCACATTTACTCCTGCACTGTGTCTATTATGTGTATTAACCAGCACACACAGTTCTTTATTACTAGAGGTCTGCTTTTGGGCTGGAAGCTCATTACCATGAGTACCATCCAGATTGGATCTACTCCACTAGCTGCAGATATGAGACATATATTCTTTGATGTCCTTGGAAATGTTAGATTTCCTCGAGGAACCTTTGAGTGCAACCTTGAATCTTTTTCTTTGTTATCTGGTAATCTTACAATGCTGTATCTCATCTCTGTATAGAGTCTCTTTTGGGAGTCAGGAATCAGAAAGCAATGTAGCTGACCAAGAGTAACAATCTCCTCAATGCTCGTGATGTTGCCCAAGGAGAGGGCACTGATGCTGGTTGCTAGTCTTTCCAGTAGCAGGGCTCCACTTTTTAGGTTGCCAAATGACAGTTTAGGTGGTCATTTAAGACAGCTTGCATGACATGTGCGATAATGTGGTCGGACAAAGTGCGTAGATACCAGTCGGAATTATACTCAATGAAGCATTCGCATATTATTTCTGCTTCAAATAAAGTCACAAACTAAACATATTCACCAATCAAGACATGATATATACCACAATGACATGCGGCAAAATTATAATACAGTATCTCAACTCTTTTTACACGTTGCAATTAGTGCAATTTCTATTATTTCTTTCCACTTCCAAACAAAAATGTGGTTGGATTATTCAGCGTATGATCAGCCTGTGTCAATAAATCCTGGACCATGGTCACATATATGCTTAACCATGCACACTACAGATTGATGCAAACATGTTTTCTGTGAAGGACTGAAAATTACCATGACATGGCCATAGCATGGGCCGTTATTGCTATTGGTACAGAAACACTCTCGCTTCCGACATAATTTATCCACAACAAAATATACAGCTTGCAAGGAAATTTCAAAAGACATTTTATGATAATAGCTGTTAAAACTGACTGTACCCTTTTGACAGGTTAAACATCACACTAACTGACAAGAGATGGTCAAAGGACATAATTGCAGCAAATGTTCTTTTGGTAATATGTTTAAAGGTGTCAAAACGCCACATTACCGGACATTCAGATTAGATGTATGTTGTGAACAGCAATGAAGATACCCAGTTTGTACGCACCAGATTTAAAAAAAATTGATAAACGCTGTTTCCATCATTCCCACTTCAGAATTAATGTTAAAATTTTAACTGAAATATCTCCTGACCAAATTTGTGATGTGTATGACCGACTGTAAAAGTAAAATCTGGATAAATCCAATGTATAGTTGTGAATGTTGTCATTAAATAACCACTGTACTGATACTCCATATTAAGAGCATTGATTTGCCGGTAAAATGAATTCTGTAATAAAGTGTCAACGGTAGCAGTGACAATCGAACACTGCGGTTTTAATGTATCATGTGTTCACAATTTTATTAATCCATCTTTATGGATTAAAAACAAATAATAACATTGGGAATCAATGTTGTTGAGAAGGCAATCGGTGCGGAATGGATGGATTGAGGCTGGGGAATTAGTGCGTGTTGGTTGGAGTAGATAAAATTGTGAGGGGAGTGCGCGGGGGATCAGTACGGGATGGACGGGGGGATCTGTGCAGGATGGATGGAGGGGGGGAATCAGTGCAGGGTGGATAGGGGGGGGTCAGTTCAGGATGAATGGGGGGGTCAGTACAGGATGAATGGGGGAGGTCAGTACAGTGTGGATCGGAGGGTCTGTGCAGGATGAATGGGTGGATCACTACAGGATCGATGGGATGATCACTACAGGATGGATGGGGGGATAGGTGCAGGATAAATGGAGGGGGGGTCAGTATGGAATGAATGGGGGGTCAGTACAGGATGGATGGGTGGGAGCAGTGCAGGATTAATGGGGGGGGCAGTGCAGGATGGATGGGAGGAGCAGTGCAGGATGGATGGGGGGTGGCAGGAGATTAAATGTGAGGTGGATAGGGAGATCAGTGCAGGATGAATAGATGGGGGGTGGTTGGATGGGAAAGGGAGCACAGGGGATGTCAATGACAGAGAGAGAGAGAGAGGGAGAGAGACGGGAGAAGGGGAGAGAGACGGGGAAGGACAGAGGGGGAGAGACAAAGGGACACAGAGGGAGAGGGGCAGACAGAGGGAGAGGAACAGACGGAGAGGGACAGACAGGGAGAGGGACAGACGGAGAGTGAGAGGGACAGACGGAGGGGGAGAGAGACAGAGGGGGTGGGGAGGAAGGAAGGTCAGCGCTCCTCATTCAACACCAGCATCATTGCCCCGCTGCCTTGGCCATTCCTGTCTGCCGCCAAAGGGGGAGGCAGTTGGGATCTCCTCACCACCGCCTCCCCTCCTCCGCCAGCCAACAGGAAGGTGCGGAGTCGAGCGGTGCAGGCGCTTCAGATGGCAGAACGGGGCCTCATGCTCGCTCCCTCTCTCCTCCCAGCCTTGTTTTGAAAGCGCCGCTGGTGGAGTGGCACACAGCGGCTGCTATCAGGACAGGTGGGGTGCGGGAGGAGGAGGAGGACCCGCTGTTGCTGTGTGGGACCCATCATTCGCTCCAATTCTCCGTCACCCCGCACCTAGTATCTTTGACTCGCTAGTATCTTTGATGTCACGTTCCTTTTCTCCAGAGATGCTGCCTGACCCACTGAGTTACTCCAGTTTTTTGTGTCTATCTTCGGTATAAACCAGTATCTGCAGTGCCAAGCCAGGCAAAATGACTCGGCATTTAGGTTGCCCGGCGGTACTTTAGGTGGTCATTGGCACCCGGGCAACCGCTAATTTCGAGCCCTGAGTAGATATGGAGGATTTTGTGGATATGACATTGATGGGATTCATGCAGTGCCATGAGATGCTTGCTGCAGATGGACTGAGATGCAACATCTGAAGTCATGATCTTCAGATATCCTTTTCCTCAATCAGCCAAATGCTGTGCTAGTACATTGAAGGTTGTAATGAAATGTACATTCTGCTCAGCTGGGGGCATAGTGAGCTTCACTTTCACTCCAACTCCAAGAATACTGCAAGCAGCAAACATTGCACTATTTATGACGCCTTTGTCACCAACAAATGAGATGTACTGTGGAATACCCTCCTCAATTTCAGCTGCCCACACAACTTTAGCTCCACTTTAAATTTTCTCCATAAAGGATTGCAAACCATGGATCTACTCCAGAACAAATGTCAGTGATGACTGGTCTTAAACAAAACTGTTTTATTTCCCAACATGGACAATGCTTATGTTTGCATCTGCTCAGAGGCAAAGTTCCAAGACATTGACTCATTCAGAAAAGCATATGATAGGATTAGCCTTATACTTGACACCTGCCAGTTAAAAATCAACCACAAACCTGCCCCTTGTACACCTCACCACTGTCCAACAATAAAGGTTCATATCTCAGGAGCCACTTCTTGGCTAAGGCTAATATCAGTATTGAAATTTAGGCATTGTGACCTATTATAGGATTTCATCAAGACTGGGTGTGTGGTTGGAATAACATAGAAGTTTGCATTTTCTGCTTTATGCATCACCACACACAAATTTGAGAATTCTGTACCTTTATAGAGCTAAAGCTTGCAAAAGCTTTTGCCTAACTTGTCCATGCGACTGAGATGATTCATCTGATCTCGTCCCAGTTGCCCACGTTCGACCCATATCCCTTTAAACCGTCCATATACATGTACTCATCCACGTGTTGTTTAAATGTTGTTATTTTACCTATCTCAACTACTTACAGTTGCATCTTGTTCTGTATACTTTTGCAGTTTTGCAATTTCAAAATATTTTACAATTTTGTTTTTGGAGCGCAAATTGAAGTTTTAACAAATTTTAGTTTCTGTAGAAATCAATGACCCATTCTGTGTGACCAGGTGCGAAGTGTGCATTGTGCAAGAATAATTGAATTGGAATTAGGATTGTGAAACTTGAGATCTTATCCTTTATGAAACCTAGAGGTTTGCGATCATCTGCAGCACCTTAATTGTCACTCTCATTTAAATTAATTAATTCAAAACGTTACTTGGTGCCTTAATCAGAAGCGCAAGTCAATTGTAGATGGATATTGTCTTTTTAGCAACTGTGCAAGAAGCAGGTTTAATGACAAAATGATGTTGTTTTAGTGTGATTTGGTTTTCAACAACATTAACAATTGAATGTTGCAGAGAAATGTGGTTCATTTATTTCTAAGTACTTTTATTTTTTCTAGGTCCACCTGTTATTCTGCCCACACCTGCACAAACTCCTCAGATTACTTCTGATTCTTTATCAGCAATAAAACAGCTACCCACATCTGATGCTTTTGTAGCTGTTGCTCAGCTTTTTCAGTCAACGCAAGGAGCACAGGTAAGATGTGGCTGATCGAACTTGCATATTAAGTCGCCCAATTGATGAGTTCTGCACCATAACATTAAGGCTGCCACTATAAATATAATAATTATATATATATATATATATATATATATATATTGATATGAAGTGGGGAGTGTCGGGTTCAATTTACCACCTGATTGCTGCCTTACTGAGTCAAAACCGTATGTTTAGACATAGAAACATAGAACATAGAAATTAGGTGCAGGAGTAGGCCATTCGGCCCTTCGAGCCTGCACCGCCATTCAATATGATCATGGCTGATCATCCAACTCAGTATCCCGTACCTGCCTTCTCTCCATACCCTCTGATCCCCTTGGCCACAAGGGCCACATCTAACTCCCTCTTAAATATAGCCAATGAACTGGCCTCAACTACCCTCTGTGGCAGAGAGTTCCAGAGATTCACCACTCTCTGTGTGAAAAAAGTTCTCCTCATCTCGGTTTTAAAGGATTTCCCCCTTATCCTTAAGCTGTGACCCCTTGTCCTGGACTTCCCCAACATCGGGAACAATCTTCCTGCATCTAGCCTGTCCAACCCCTTAAGAATTTTGTAAGTTTCTATAAGAAACGTTTGCTTGCATTTGCCAAATTAATAGTTAGGTATTTTATCCAGGCAAACTGACTAAATCTGGAATTTCAAAACTGGCAATGACAGCATTTGATACAGTTTGTTCAAACCCCGTTGTCATTTTAAAACATAAATAAAAGTATAAACATTAATTGCTTTGAGATAGTTTGTCAAGATAAAAGCAGTGCAAGTGTAGTCAAATCTTAAGTCAAGTTTTAGAGTTACTGTTTGAAATAGTGCAGCATGCAGAAAAAGATTAAAGGATTAATTTTCTTTTAGCTCGTTTGAGATAGTTTGGCTTCCATTGTATTCTGGAAGCTGCATTTTCGGTAAT